>NC_143044.1:22008928-22632500 GCF_057628025.1 Oncorhynchus mykiss | reverse complement strand
TTCACTGTTTCACTGTTTCCAATTCATCAGAACGTAGCATCCCTCCATGGGCATCACTATTATCATGGAGAGAGAGAGAGAGTGAGGGAAGGAGACAGAGAGAGAGTGAGGGAAGGAGACAGAGAGAGAGTGAGGGAAGGAGACAGAGAGAGAGAAGGCAGGAGACAGAGAGAGAGTGAGGGAAGGAGACAGAGAGAGGGGGGGAGACAGACAGAGAGAGGGGGAATGAGACAGAGAGAGAGGGAGGGAAGGAGACAGAGAGAGAGTGAGGGAAGGAGACAGAGAGAGAGTGAGGGAAGGAGGCAGAGAGAGAGAGTGAGGGAATGAGACAAAGAGAGAGTGAGGGAAGGATACAGAGAGAGAGAGTGAGGGAAGGAGGCAGAGAGAGAGGGGGGGAAGGAGACAGAGAGAGAGAGGAAGGAGACAGAGAGAGAGAGAGAGAGAGAGAGAGAGAGAGAGGGAAGGAGACAGAGAGAGAGTGACGGAAGGAGGCAGAGAGAGAGTGAGGGAAGGAGACAGAGAGAGAGGGGGGGAGGAAAACAGATACAATTAAAAGTGGTTTTACATTCAGCATTTCAGCCTCAACATTAATATGCTCACACAGGACACACATGTACACGTACACACACACACAAACTCACACACAAAGACCCAGAGGCACACACACTCACACACCAAATGAATAATAAGGACTATTTTACATTTAAAGAATATGCTGCATTAAAAGTGGTGAGTGCAACGCTATGGGGTCAGACCAGCACAACAGGGCTGTTTTTCTCACAGTAAACAACACAGAGTCTTATGGTCGGTTCACACCCAGCCTACACAGGCAACAATACAGGGAGTTGAAGGGAGACAACTATCCCTATGATCGGGATTTTGGATGTTAATAAAACATACACTGCAAGATCTCTTTGAAAGACAGGGTGACTATGGGTGCAGTTGCACCAATCAAATAGATAATGCAACTTAATGTGTGGTTCTGTGTTTTTGCAGATAAATGAATGGTATTTGCTCTTGTCCTGACTTAAGTTACAGTATGGGCCTGTGAGTGGTGTGGTCGTGGTGTTAGCATATCTATGGAACGATATACAGTGTGAACTCTTTTGAGGGGAAGTGTTTTGCATAGAGTATCCCCAAAGCCAACACCCCCTTTGGCCGCCTTTCCCTCCAGTTCTCTGTTGCCAATGACTGGAACGAATTGCAAAAATCACTGAAGCTGGAGACTTATATCTCCCTCACTAACTTTAAGCATCAGCTGTCAGAGCAGCTTACCGATCACTGCACCTGTACACAGCCCATCTGTAAATAGCCCACCCAACTACCTCATCCCCATATTGTTATTTATTTTGGCTCTTTTGCACCCCAGTATCCCTACCTGCACATCATCATCTGCACATCTATCACTCCAGTGTTAATGCTAAATTGTAATTATTTCTCCACTACGGCCTATTTATTGCCTTACCTCCCTAATCTTGCTACATTTGCAAACACTAAATATATTTTTATATTGTGTTATTGACTGTACGGTGGTTTATCCCATGTGTAACTCTGTTGTTGTTGTTTTTGTCAAACTGCTTTGCTTTATCTTGGCCAGGTCGCAGTTGTAAATGAGAACTTGTTCTCAACTGGCCTACCTGGTGAAATAAAGGTGAAAAAAAAAAAACATGTTGCCGTGGGTGATGAGGAGTCATTATGCATTGGGCCAGTCAGAGTGCCAGCTTAGCAGTTCTAGGATCAGTTTGTCAGACCCCACCCTGGGCTGGACCTTAAACACACTCAGATCTACTTATGAATAGTCAATACCTGACGGACCACTTCAAAGGATGTGTATGTGCCGGAAATCCAAATAGTTGCTATCATCATCAAGTGTAATAAGAGATCTGGCAGAGTGATGAAGTGGTTTCAGAATGTGATTGCTTGGTTTGAGCGTGATATGTGTTTGTGATGGAGTGAGATTTTTCCATCATTGGTCAAAACATATTCAAAATCATCTCAGATTTCTACCCATCCTCTTCTCCACATGCTGTCTTTCAGAACTCATTGTGGTTTGTCTCTACCTGCTTCTTGCTGCCTGTTGCCTGTTGCCTGTTGCCTGCTGCCTGCTGCCTGCCTGTGTTATGTTCTGTCTCTCTCTGTTTCCTCCTTTTATACTCCAACCTGTCATTTCCTCACTGTCTCTTCCTTCTCTCTTCTTCTCTTATTCTCTTCCTTTAGCAAATGTATAAAGGTCAGAATCATTGACGACGAGGAGTACGAGAAAAACAAGACCTTCTACGTGGAGATGGGAGAACCTCGCCTGATGGAGACCAATGACAGTAAAGGTGGGGGAGATAGTCCTGGGGGTTACAGGTGGGGGGGTCAGAATCTCCTACCCTGACCTCTGACCTCTGACCCTGAGCCTGGCGTCCACTGCACGGCGCTGCATTGCCCTGCACTGAACATTCACACCAGCAGGAGGCACCAAGAGGGCTAGGAGGATGCTACTGTAGGTAGAGAGCATTCATATCACCACAGGAAAGAGTAGGACTTCCAATTACACACACACACACAAATACAATGACAGCACGCAGCGTGCTCATCTGCCACTCAGTGTGCCCTCGGCGGAAATGAACGTTCAGTGGCCCACCTTGTGTCACCACCGCCTCTCATTCCCACGACTGGTCAAGTGTGTGTGTGTGTGTGTGTTTAAACATGCATGGTTCCAACCCCGCTGCCTTGTTGTCTTGTGTCCCTGCAGGAAGACCATAGCCATTAAAATACTTGACCGTGAGGAGTATGATAAACACAGCTACTTCACCCTAGAGCTGCAGACGCCCTACTGGAGAACGAGAGGCTGGACAGGTGTGAGAGAGCTGACCAACTAAACACACTGGAGTTGGAGCTCACTTGTCTCCTCTTCTCTTTTATCCTATCCTCCTTTACTTTGTTACTTTCTCCTTTCGCTTTACTGTTCTAATCTCCTCCTCCAAAGTCTCTATTTGACTCAGTGTACTCACACCTTTCCTCACCTCTCTCTCTCCCGCCTGGCTATCTGCGATTCTCACTTTGCTCAACTACCTGTGTCCGCTGACCTTAAGAATTCCTACCCACAAAGACAATGCTCGTCCAACCCTGCGTTAGTGCATTAGTGGACTTGCACTGTATGGGCGCTGGAATGGGTGTCCAAAATGTGCCCGACGGAAATGTGGCATTCTAATGATGTCACGTCAGTACATAAGCTTACAGAATATCCTTCCCACAAGGTTGCATTATCTTATGTGCATCAGCAGCAGTGACATAAATAAACAGTGGAGATAATTGCACAGATTAGATTGTTTATACCACCCACCACTCCTGGCCAAGAGTGTGTGTCTGTCCCACTGTGTTTATCCTGTACCACAGTTAGTACCTCATAACCTTCTTAGTTTTAATCTCAACTCTGAAACACTAATGAATTTTCCACCCCTAACTGTTTCTTCATCGCTTATGGAAAATGTGCCTTTTATTATCACTCCTGATCTATTTATTAATAGCACCATGTTAATGATAAAGATTTATGATACTATATGCTGATCAAAGAGGTTAGGTTGAATTAAACATTATTACGAGACAACCAGAACCAGAACAACTTGACAAGTCCTCAAAGAACATCAAAGTCACAACCAGACTAGAGATGCCAGATCAGTACAGAGCAAATACGATTACAGGTGTGCAATTCAATCTGTCCTGTCTCTGGCGTGAAGCTTTAAAAGCCTTCATTTTACAACAGGAGGTATAGGATTCAACCTATTAGTACACAGATGCTGCCATAAGCAGTGATGCTAGTCTGTTTGCTGTGTGTTTTAGTGCCGTTGCAGACGCTGGTGGCTGCTGGGAGTTTTATGACCAACCTACTGGTCCCCCTGATGTCTCTTCTGTCCTTCTGATTAAGTCCACCAGTGTCCCTACCCAGTCTCCTCTCTTATGTGTTGATTATTGTCCCCTGGTTTCCTTACCCAGTCTCCTCTCTTATGTGGTGATTATTGTCCCCTGGTTTCCCCCCCAGTCTCCTCTCTTATGAGGTGATTATTGTCCCCTTGTTTCCCTCTCAGTCTCCTCTCTTATGTGGTGATTATTGTCCCCTGGTTTCCCTCCCAGTCTCCTCTCTTATGAGGTGATTATTGTCCCCTGGTTTCCTTACCCAGTCTCCTCTCTTATGTGGTGATTATTGTCCCCTGGTTTCCCTCCCAGTCTCCTCTCTTATGTGGTGATTATTGTCCCCTGGTTTCCCTCTCAGTCTCCTCTCTTATGTGGTGATTATTGTCCCCTGGTTTCCCCCCAGTCTCCTCTCTTATGAGGTGATTACTGTCCCCTGGTTTCCTTACCCAGTCTCCTCTCTTATGTGGTGATTATTGTCCCCTGGTTTCCCTCCCAATCTCCTCTCTTATGTGGTGATTATTGTCCCCTGGTTTCCCTACCCAGTCTCCTCTCTTATGTGGTGATTATTGTCCCCTGGTTTCCCTCCCAGTCTCCTCTCTTATGTGGTGATTATTGTCCCCTGGTTTCCCCCCCAGTCTCCTCTCTTATGTGGTGATTATTGTCCCCTGGTTTCCTTACCCAGTCTCCTCTCTTATGTGGTGATTATTGTCCCCTGGTTTCCCTCCCAGTCTCCTCTCTTATGCAGTGATTATTGTCCCCTGGTTTCCTTACCCAGTCTCCTCTCCTATGTGGTGATTATTGTCCCCTGGTTTCCCTACCCAGTCTCCTCTCTTATGTGGTGATTATTGTCCCCTGGTTTCCCTCCCAGTCTCCTCTCTTATGTGGTGATTATTGTCCCCTGGTTTCCCTCCCAGTCTCCTCTCTTATGTGGTGATTATTGTCCCCTGGTTTCCCTCCCAGTCTCCTCTCTTATGTGGTGATTATTGTCCCCTGGTTTCCCTCCCAGTCTCCTCTCTTATGCGGTGATTATTGTCCCCTGGTTTCCTTACCCAGTCTCCTCTCTTATGTGGTGATTATTGTCCCCTGGTTTCCCTCCCAGTCTCCTCTCTTATGTGGTGATTATTGTCCCCTGGTTTCCTTACCCAGTCTCCTCTCTTATGTGGTGATTATTGTCCCCTGGTTTCCCTCCCAGTCTCCTCTCTTATGTGGTGATTATTGTCCCCTGGTTTCCCTCCCAGTCTCCTCTCTTATGTGGTGATTATTGTCCCCTGGTTTCCCTCCCAGTCTCCTCTCTTATGTGGTGATTATTGTCCCCTAGTTTCCCTCCCAGTCTCCTCTCTTATGTGGTGATTATTGTCCCCTGGTTTCCCTCCCACGTCCTGTTATAGTTGGCTAACTGCACAGCAGTGTGAGGGATATCGGCCCGAAGACAGGAGACTGTGTCTCTGGGCGGCCATTATGTGTCCGAGGGGGAGGGCTCTGACAGACCACAGCAATGGCCATATATTCTGTGGACTAATTATTCTATTATAGCGTTATCTTTAACAAGCGCGGTTATGGATGGATCTATTTGATGTGAGCAGACTGTAACTACCGCTGAACTGCTCGGTTCAGGCCAGCTGAGCGCTGTAGGATCAACATGTTTGAGTTATGCTCCCCTGGAATGAGAACACAGCAAAAACAAACTGTTGTCATCCTCACTGCTTTGTGTGTGTGTTTGTGTGTGTGTGTGTGTGTGTGTGTGTGTGTGTGTGTGTGTGTGTGTGTCAGTGGAGCTGGTGGGTGGAGCTATAGAAGGAAGGGCTCGTTTTAATGGCTGGAATGAAATTCATGGATCGGAGTCAAACATGTGGTTTCCATTTGTGTGACGTGTTTGATACCGATCAATTTAATCTATTCCAGCCATTACAATGAGCCCATCCTCCTTTCACTCACCCCACCAGCCTCCACTGGGGCGTGTGCGCATGCGTGTGTGCGTCTCCGCTCACACAGCCACAGATGTAGTCCATGAATCCCCAGCAGGCCTCTGGAGGGAGCGATCAGAAAGAATGGGCAATGACTTACTGACAGCCCAACAAGCAAAGACTAATTAGTGCCTCCTATTTTATCAGAGCCCCGCCAACATCGTTAACACAGCTAGCTCCGATAGAATCACTAGCCTCCACTCGTGTAGGGAGACTGAGGAGAGACACTCTTTTAAGGCCCACTGACACAGCAAAGGCTCCATGCGGACGTGGAAAGGCAAACAGCTGCAGTCCCTGGAGTACCTCCGCTTCCCCTGACAAACACAGCCACTAATTAATGTGGAACTCTGATTGCCTTAGAGGGAAACACAACCAAAACAAGATTGAAGGCTGGCAAAGTGTTTGTTCGCAATTAGCTCTCTCAATCCTTGTGCATTACGGAGATTGGGGTTTCTGTTATAGACAGAAATTTGGCAGCGCTTCATGTGATATATTTAGAGCTTGGGACAGTAATACTTCAAATATGTGCAATCAATTCCAACGAGAACTGAAGATAGGTGTAAAAAAATGTTTTCATGAAAAGTACCTTACGTTCACTCAAACAGAAACATGATTTACCTTTTATACTCACAATAGTCAGACATTAAGACACAGACAGACAGTTTGGCCTTCCAAAGAACCCCCAGGCCCCAGCATCGCTCCCAGCATCGCTCCCAGCATCGCTCCCAGCATCGCTCCCAGCATGCCTCTGTTCATGTCGGAGTGAGTGATCCGTGCCGACAGCAGCCTGGCCTGGTGTGGCAGAACTGCATGTGACTGGGGTCTCTGTGTCGTCTGGATCCCCGCCTCTATCATTTGCATGTTTCAGCCCCCTGTCTCTCCCCCGCTCTTGTTTCTTTTTCTCCTCTGTTCTCAATTGCATGTAAGTGCCTTGTGTTTGTTTCCTGAGTGTCTTCGTTGTGGATATGTTTGTGTGTCTTAAAGCAGTGGTCTGAAACTAGTGCCTGGAGGGCTTGTGGCTAATGACTTGAATAGCATAATTGTCTTCCCCTAGCGGCAGGTCTCTATAAAAAGACGACGGTGAATCTGGTTTCTATAAGAGCCGCACGATGCACTGGTATGTGTCGTCTGTACTGAGCTAATGAGACTGAAAATGTGTGGCTTCATTAATTACACTAAAACTAAACTATGTTTATGAAATGGGTAATGTAAATGTGCATTTACCCTGTGTATGGGAGATTTTTAATATGTTGGTAAAAGTAGTAGACTAATTATAGCCGGCACATTAGAGAGACAGGGATGGAACTAGTGCACTCATCCCTCCAAAAAAACTGTAGCCATTAAGGGCAATTACTAGCATTACTAATGTACTGTACTAAAATTCACCTCGTCTCTGCAGCAATAGCCATTATTAAAACATTTTACTGCGTGCTAAACCAGGGTCACACAGAGTGTTTCTTGGTAGTCTTAAACAAATTGACTTTGAAACAAAAGTATACACCTCACACACATGGTTATGGGCTTACAAAAAGAAGACACCTGTAATATGTCAGATATAGAGTTTGAGCTTGCATCCCAATATTACACTTTATAAACAGTGCCTTTGGAAAGTATTCAGACCCCTTGACTTTATACACACTTTGATACGTTACAGCCTTGTTCAAAATGTTTGTATCCCCCCCCCCCCTCATCAATCTACACCAAATACCCAGTAATGACGAAACAAAAACTGTTTTAAAAAACACGGAAATATCACATTTACATAAGTATTCAGATCCTTGACTCTGTACTTTGTTGAAGCACCTTTGGCAACGTTTACAACATCAAGTGTTCTTGTGTATGACGCTACAAGCTTGGCACACCTGTATTTGGGGAGTTTGGACCCTGGAGTCTGGACCCCTCAAGGACATTCAGAGACTTGTCCCGAAGCCACTCCTGCGTTGTCTTGACTGTGTGCTTAGGGACGGTTGTCCGGTTGTAAGGTGAACTTTCACCCCAGTCTGAGGTCCTGATCACCCTGGAGCAGGTGTTCATCAAGGTTCTCTCTGTACTTTGCTCCGTTCATCTTTGCCTCGATGCTGACTAGTCTTCCAGTCCCTGCTGCTGAAAAACATCCCACAGCATGATGCTGCCACCACCATGCTTCACCGTAGGGATGATGCCAGGTTTCCTCCAGACGTCACGCTTAGCATTAGCAGACCAAAGAGTTCCATCTTGGTTTCATCAGACCAGAGAATCTTGTTTCTCATGGTCTGAGAGTCTTTAGGTGCCTTTTGGCAAACTCCAAGCGGGCTATCATGTGCCTTTTACTGAGGAGTGGCTTCCATCTGGCCACTATACCATAATGGCCAGATTGGTGGAGTGCTGCAGAGATGGTTGTCCTTCTGGAAGATTCTCCCATCTCCACAATGACTCTAGAGTGAACTGTCAGCGTGACCATCAGGTTCTTGGTCACCTCCCTGATCAAGGCCTTTCTCCCCCGATTGCTCAGTTTGGCCAGGCTCTAGGATGAGTCTTGGTGGTTCCAAACATCATCCATTTAAAAATGATGGAGGCCACTGTGTTCTTGGGGACTTTCAATGCTGCAGACATTTTTCGGTACCCTTCCCTAGATCTGTGACTTGACACAATCCTGTCTCGGAGCTCTACGGACAATTCCTTCGACCTTATGGCTTGGTTTTTGCTCTGACACGCACTGTCAACTGTGGGACATTATATAGACACATATGTGCCATTCCAAATCATGTCTATTCAATTGAATTTACCACCGATGGATTCTAATCAAGTTGTAGAATCATCTCAAGGATGATCAATGGAATCAGGAAGCACCTGATCCTCAATTTCTAGTCTCATAGCAAAGGGTCTGAATACTTATATAAATATGTTTTTTTTTTAAATTTTATACATTTGCAAAAGTTTAAAATCCTGTTTTCACGTTGTCATTATGGGGTATTGTGTCTAGATTGCTGAGGATTTTAGGCTGTATGTGGAAAAAGTCAAGGGGTCTGAACCCTTTCCAAAGGCACTGTACATTTTTTATTTATTTTCTTACTTATGAAATGATGAAAAATATGAATAACATTCCACCCATGAGGCCAATATAGGGCGATTTGGTCATTTGACTGCAGAAAAGGATTTTAAGAATGAAATACTGAAACAACCTAGTGTAATAATTATTTTGCCCCTGCACAACATCTTTTCAGCAATTTCACACCTGCTACAGTATTTCTGGAGTGAGCTACTGTACAAACCCTCTCTGAAAAAAGTACATGAGAACACTATTGGCTCTCCACAGGATAGTAATGATGCTCTGTCCTCCATAGTTTGGGAGAGTATCAGTACTGGATTATTAATATCATTTTTAAACTCTACAACATGCACATTTGTAGTAAATTATTTTTAATATAATACAGATACTATTCAGCTTTAAAGCTTCAAATCGTCCACATGCTCAAGATGCTGTTTAGACTGCCTCTTAACTGTTAGTGCCCTTTGAAGTAGGATAGAGTTCCATTGTTTTCACTAGGCCTCATCACAGCAGTCAGATAGGCCTCAGTGGATACAGTCTGACTCTGGATGACAGGGTGGGCTGTGCTTTACTCTTGTGGAAAAGCTCTACTTTAAAAAGCTAAACAAATTGAATAGCTCAGTTTAAACAGAACCAAATGAGAGTATTCTCCAGACTGGGTGGTTCTAGACAAACACACACACACGCACACACACACACACACACGCACACACACACACACACACACACACACACACACACACACACACACACACACACACACACACACACACACACACACACACACACACACACACACACACACACACACACACACACACACACACACACACACACACACACACACACACACACCCTAGCTCATCTAAAGACAGAGGTGGGGGATGGATTGGACTGGACTGGTAGAGGTTCTTGTTACACCCCTCTCTAGCCATGCTCATCTTCCCCTCACTCTGTTTAGATGTTCTCTGTTCTCCTCTGAAACCAGATTATCAAAGCATGGCAACCTCGCGATGGCCCACAGCCGTCAGCTCACATTAAGCCTCCTGCATTCTCCTTCCCGAAGAAAAAGAAGAGAGAGAATAGCTTTTCTCCAAAAAGGCGAATGTGCACATTTCAACTCCACTCCACTCCACCACAGACGTTAGAGAAGCTTCGATGGAAACACAATGAACACACACTGAGACCAACACAACAGAGAAACACACAGAGGGAGAGAAACACACAGAGGGAGAGAAACACAGAGAGAGAGAGAGAAACACACAGAGGGAGAGAAACACACAGAGGGAGAGAAACACTCAGAGGGAGAGAAACACTCAGAGGGAGATAAACACACAGAGAGAGAAACATATAGAGGGAGAGAATCACACAGAGGGAGAGAAACACTGAGAGAGAGAGAAACACAGAGAGAGAGAGAAACACAGAGAGAGAGAAACCCAGAGGGGGAGAGAAACAAAGATAGGAAGAGGGCAGAATTTTTTTAAACAGGGAGACAGAGAGAAACACACAGGAGGCTTAACCAAACATATCTCTCATCATGTTGAATGGATGATTGAGAGCCACAGTGAAATAGAAAAACACAGTGCTCCAGGCCTCCTTCCCTCCAGTGTCAGTCAGATGTATTCTGCGGTGGCACGGTGCGGTAGCCGCCACTCTAAGGAAGGGGATGGATAACAAGGTTACTGCGGCTGTAGTAATTACACCTGAGACTCACATCTTCTTTAATTGAGTTCATTAAGTCGCTCATTAGACACAGTTAGCACCACACTCTCATGGTAATTAAGGATTACATGCTGTTCAGCTGGCGTGATTTGGCCTTGGACACCGTTTTGTAGTGTTTTCAGCCCACTCAGTCAGTAATAGGCTATGTTGAGCTGCACCGGTTAATTTCACACATTTTGAAAGCATATTTATTTATCCAGGTTGTTGCTGTGAGATTAATAATCTCATTGTTCATCCAGTACATAGTCAAGACAGCAGCATTATACAGTACACATTTGGTTGGTCACCAAGCCATACTAAAGCACCCTTATGAGTAATGGGAAAGTAGCTCCAATATCCTCCTCCATAGTCTTTTGGTCCTGATTTGGCCCCGCTACCTCTGCCCTCCTCTGCTTGCTCCAGTGTGACTGGGTTTGAATGGCCCCATGGTGGTGCGATGGAGGGGAACCAATGGCTTTAGAGCTGATGTTAACCCACAATGCACTGCCGGGCTGCGGACTGGAAATGGCATTCTGAATGCTCCCCATCGCACCAAATCAGATCACTGCACTAGACCGTGGGACAGCGGTGGTTCTGAATTACTGCCACACGCCCCAGAGAGTTGGAGAGAGGGAGAGAGAGAGAGAGAGAGAGAGAGAGAGAGAGAGGGGGGGGGGGTGGAGTGAGGGAGGGAGGGAGGGAGGGAGGGAGAGGGCTAGAGGTTTGGAGAGAGAGAGAGAGAGAGAGAGAGAGAGAGAAAGATGTGTTACAGTAGGAGTAGGTAACTAGATTCAGCAGCGTAGGGAGGGAGGGGGCCAGAGGTTTGGAGAGAGGGAGTGAGGGAAGAGGAAGTGAGAAAGAGAGCATAGAAGCAATAGAACCCTGTGTGGTGTGTATTAGATAATAGCAGGATTTTTCTCCAAACATCGGTCCGATATCCATACCCAGTCTCCAAGACATTGTCTGTTTTCCATTCTTCATTTTGGATTTGAATTCACACAGTTTAGTAGAACAAGTCACAGTAGGCCCATATCCTTTCACTACAAAGTCATGTCAGCTTATAGTGACGTCATCATAGGCCTATGGGTTCAGGCGGGTGACAACTAGGTCATGGAATGACGTAACATCTTCCTCTCACAACTTAACAAGTTGTATAATGTAGTGACAGAACATCCTTCCAGCCTCACAGAGCACATGTAGAATGCTGTAGAACACTGCACTGTTCCCCTAGGTTTTTCTTCAGCAGCGGTGGCAAAGGTAGTGGGTGTGTGGGGGAGATATTGTTTTGTAGAAGTGTGAGAATGTCACTTCTGGTGCCTTTTTAAAAGGACATTCTACTCCAAAATGCATAAAAAATGTGATGTTGACACCATCTGAAATATAACTGATGCGTGCCACGGCACCTTAGGGAGAATGTTTAAAGGAAGTTGAATGTAGTTTCCTGAGCTATTGCTAACTTGCGTTAGCATAACAACTGGACATCTATGGGAACAGCTATAATGCTAGCTGTTCCCATACACTTCCTGTCATTGGGCTAATGCTAGTTGACATACAGATACATAAAAAGGATATCCAAGATTTGATCTGACTCTGGGTAAGTAGAAAACAGGCTTAATTGATAACATCTCGCACTACCCCTTTAAAAGCTCCGTCTCGGTAGAAATATTTGTTGTGCACAAAAATGTTGTGCACAAATTAGTTTTCATTCCTGTTAGTGAGTATTTTATCCTTAGCCAAGTAAATCCATCCATCTGACAGGTGTGGCATATCAAGAAGCTAATTAAATAGCATGATCATTACACAGGTGCCTTGTACTGGGGACAATAAAAGGCCACTCTAAAATGTCTTGTTTTGTCACACAACAATGCCACCGATGAGGGGGCTTGCAATTGGCATGCTGACTGCAGGAATGTCCACCAGAGCTGTTGCCAGAGAATTGAATGCTAACTTCTTTACCATAAGCTGCCTCCAATGTCGTTTTCGAGAATTTAGCAGTACGTCGAACCAGCCTCAAAACTACAGACCACGTGTATGGCGTCGTGTGGGCGAGTGGTTTGCTGATGTCAACGTAGTGAACAGAGTGCCCCATGGTGGTGGTGGGGTTATGGTACGAGCAGTCATAAGCTATGGACAATGAACATGTCTGCATTTTATCGACGGCAATTTGAATGCACAAAAATACCGCGACGAGATCCTGAGGCCCATTTTATTTTTACCAACAGATCTGTATTTCCAGTCAGGTTAAATCCATAGATTAGGGCCTAATGAACTTGTTTCAATTGACTGATTTCCTCATATGAACTGTAACTCAGGAGAATCAATTCAATCCCTCCACCAAATACACCTCTGACAAACCTAATGGTGAATACAGCTTGATATCCCTCCGCCAAATACACCTCTGACAAACCTAATGGTGAATACAGCTTGATATCCCTCTGCCAACATACACATATCAGCCCCTAATGGTATTAACAAAGTGAAGAATAGGCCTTTAATCATCTCATGATTTAACCACAGTTGACAAGATCTCATGAAATGGAGTCATTATGATCTAATCCTCTCTTATATATCATTGGAGGGCTTGTAAAAAGTCTAGACTGACTGCATAGCTTAAAGGCCCAGTGCAGTCAAACATGTGCTTTTCCTGTGTTTTATATATACAGTGTTTCCATGCTATGAGGTTGGAACGATACTGTGAAAGTGTGAAAATGATGACAATGCTCTTTTAGTGTAGGAGCTGTTTGAAGAAAACACCAGAAATTTCAAGTCTGTTTTTAAGATATGTGACTTTCAAAATACCGAAATCTGATGCAGATATGTAACTGCAAAATGCACCCTACAGGGATCATTTCAGTCATTTGAAAGTTACATATCTTGACAACTTGAGTGCTGACAACCAAAACATTTGGGATTATGTCAACAATGGACCAATGAATCAAATACCACAAGATAGTTCTTGGGTGGAGTTTTCCTTTAATTCCTTTAACAGCTAGTTTTCCGTTTTTCCCTCCTCACTCAGACCACTCCCAAATCATTGCTTTAGAAATTGCTGTTGCTAAGAATCCTTTTTTTATTTATTTTTTATTTAAAACAATCACAGTAAGTAACTTAATTGTTACCCAGAAATGATTTAATATTGAGATAAAAATGGCTGCATTGGGCCTTTAATGATGGGTGTACTGTACACTCATCCAACATGGCATTTTGAACGTTTTTAAGTTGTCATATTTGGTTAAGTTTTCAATTCTATTTGATAACTTCCAAATGCATTCCTGTGGATTTGAAGAGCCATAAAATATGAGTAATAATTGTATGCCATTAGGATTTCTGCACTATTGGCAATGTGGTGCAGTTGTCCACTGTAGAATCCACTTCTCATTTATTTAGACAGGGAGTTCCATTAAGACCAGGGTCTCTTTTCCAGGAAGCCCTGCAGATTTACCACACACGTAGCTGAGATGCACTTTCCTTGTTCTTCACTGACCTCTGATCAGTTTGAGGCTGACACTAGTAGGCAGTGTGTTCCACACTGGTTAGAGGTCAGTGAGGAGGACATTTGTTACCCACTGACACGACCGAGCTGCTCCACGCTGAGTGAGACCTCTACTGAGATCCTTCCACTGTGACAGAGATGCATGCACGTTTACCAGGATGAAGAAAAAACTACAAATGAAGGCAACTCATTGATGGATTCTATCCTTCTACTAACAATAAGAAATAGTTTCCCTCAAAGCCTTAATGACACCAAATCATAAATAGCAGCCTCCAGCGGGAGCTGGAGAACAGCACACTATGTTGTTGTTTTTTCAAGTCAAGCAGCCAGGTCTTCCTCGAATAGTGGTCAAAGGTATATGCATGGATGATTGTATAGCTTTATTGGTTCTATGTGTTGTGGCCCTCCGTTGTGTGGCAGGTCTGGATCATTTGTGTCACCTTAAACCCACCATGAACCCATTGACGTTAACCTGCCCCGCCCCCCCCCTGCTTTTACTGTATATCCCTCCCTGCTACCCCATCACCTCGGCAATCATCTTCAGCCTCTTCCTCTTCTCTCCCTCCATCCTACCCTACTCCCAGCATCACTCTAACCCAGTGGAATGAGCCCATCTATCAGGGAGAGAGTGCAGGGCCCATTCCCATAGTATTCTCATTTCCCTTGCTGTGAACTTGGAAGCACAACTCGGCTGCCTCTCTCTGTGATGAATATGATGGCTTGGAGGTGGTGGGTAATGGGGGAGTGGAGGGTCGGCGCTAAACAGCTTCTACTTTCACCTGTACAATGACCTATTCATCTTCTGGAGGGTGGGAGCTGTAAGGGTTACAATCATGTTGTTTTTCTTGAAACAACCATTTAGTCTGTCTGTCAAAGAGAATTTTTCTCACCATAGCTTACTTGGCTAGATAAGGGCTAGATATGTAAGTAAATATGTGAGGAAAAACAAGAAAGCATGTTTTACACCACATTATAGACTGGGTGGTTCCAGCCCTGAATGCTGATTGGCTGAAAGCCGTGGTATATAAGACTGTATACCATTGGTAACCAGTTTATAATAGCCATAAGGCACCTCGGGTTTATGGTATATGGCCAATATACCACGGCTAATGGCTTTATCCAGGCACTTGCATCGTGCATAAGAACAGCCCTTATCCGTGGTATACTGGCCATATACCACACCCCCGCCTGCCTTACTGCTTAAATGTACCACTTTCATGTCGATGGCTTCCACAATATTACTACACAACATGTCAGTTGTCATGGGCGTCAGTCACAATCCACCGTCTTCTGTCTCTCAGCTACAGAGGTGGCTGAGAAGGAGGTGGAAGAGGTGGTGCCGCTAACAGGAGTGGATGATGAGGAGCAACGCATCGCTGATATGGGTCGACCCACGCTTGGAGATCACGTCAAACTTGAAATCATCATCGAGGAATCCTATGAGTTTAAGGTGTGTGCTCGTGTGTTTACACATATTCCATTTCCTTTCTCTCACGTAATGCACTCCTCAGAGACTCCTCAGATAGACATACACGCATATGTAGTAATCATGGAGTGAAATAACTGTGTATGTGCATGCTCTCCTCTTTCACTCACACTCACTCTTCAGACAAACATAGATGTGATTATCATGAATATTAAGGTCTGTGTGTGTGTGTGTGTGTGTGTGTGTGTGTGTGTGTGTGTGTGTGTGTGTGTGTGTGTGTGTGTGTGTGTGTGTCCGCACACGCAAATGCTTTTTTCTCCCACACACACTCTTCAGACTGATGGGTGGATGCTTGTGAGCACTTGACGGATCGTCTCCTGTTCTTACTGGAGTAGCTCTCACTGTGAGGTTGGGTGGGAGGCTATGGGAGGGAGGGGGCCTATGGATCCTATAGCTGGCTGAAGGACTCTGTATCCTGGGGGGGGCTGGAGAGTTTAATTGTGTCTAACCTCAGAGTCATAGCGAGTGGCTGCTTCAAAAGAGCTTCAACTTTCAGACGGTAGTCTGCAACTTTTCCGCTTTAAGATTAACGTCAACCAAGACCCAGAATCCCTTGCCTGGGGCTAACAGATAGGACTGAGGAAGTAGGTGATTTGCCGACAGTAGATTTCTCTCTCTTCCTCTTCTTTGTACAACTTCAATCCAACACACCTTGCTAGGAATTGGACAGTAGATGAAGCTGTCCGTCTATTTCTCCAAATATCAATATGTTAAATCTGAGACCTTAGCAGAGCTGGAGAGAATAGTGTAGTTGTCCATTCCTGTATAAACCTGAGTTTAAACCATCCCACCATTTACATTCCAAAGCTAAAGTCAACTCAATTACCATTGTAGTTTCCTTCCAGAGAAGGGAATATCGGATTTTCCTTCCGATGGTGAGGGAAGACAGAAGGGGATGGACAGAGGAGAAGGAGGGTACTCTCCAGCTGTCATCCCAGGAGTGGAGGAAGGGTGGTGGAAGGGATGGATCGAGGAGGAGTTGTTTCCTTCTGTAGGGAGAGAAATCCATTTTTTCCTGTTTTGGAATCTATACAGGCTCTGATGAGGATTGATTTCCTGAGTGTACTCTAGGAGCACCTGCACCTGTCCTCTGGGAAGCAGCCTTTATAAAAGAGAGGATTGCAGCTAAAGGCCCAGTAACAGACTGAACTTTCTATACTCCTGGCCTATGTTATTATCATAGTATGTGGACAGCATCGTCAACTAGCTCCCGAGGACTGGCTCTTGGCTACTATAGCAGTTGCATTACATGGCCGAGGCAGTACTTACAACACCCAAGCTCTCTACCAAACCTTTACCCTCATTGTTTATTCTAAATACATGCTTACTACAGACAAGTACATATGTTTTAAAGACAGAAATAGTCATGTGTCCTATATGAATTTGTGGACTAGATGCCCTTGCTTTCCTATATGCATTTCCCCAATATGTTCTTCCTGAACTCCATGTGTTTGGTGTTCCCTGTGCAGAACACTGTGGACAAGCTGATTAAGAAGACTAATCTGGCCCTGCTGGTGGGGACTAACAGCTGGAGAGACCAGTTCATCGAGGCCATCACTGTCAGCGCCGGTGAGTTGAATGCTTTGACCGCCGCGCGAGTGTGTGTGTGTACGTGCTGTAGCAGGTCCAAGGGTGTGGGGTTTCCACGTCACCAAGTTCAATAACAAAACAGGTACCAGGAGCACAAATAGAATGCACAGGGGAAGTTTATTTGGGATTTTCGTGCACAGGGAGAGAAGAAGGAGGAATTCACCAATCACCTCAGTCCACAAGCCGTTCTCTTTGTCCGTTCCGTTTTCCAGGGGTATTCCTCACACTCGGGTCCTCAGCCAATCCGGTCCGGTACACAAGGGTGTTATTCCAACAGTCCAGGTCACAACATGTAATCTCACAGATAGTAATCTCACAGATAGTAATCTCACAGATAGTAATCTCACAGATAGTAATCTCACAGATAGTAATCTCACAGATAGTAATCTCTCTTCTCCCACTCTTCATAATGCTCTTGGTTCTCTCCTACTCTGCCTTGCTGTGCAGGCTGCTTCTCCCTTTTATCCCCAAACACTCCCTGGCTTAACGAGTTACAGTCTTGCCTCGGGCAGGAAGTCCATATAAGGCCCGGGGGTGGGGCCAATGGACTGCCAGATTTCTCCCCTCAATCACCACTCCCCTCACCTCTCCCTGCCGGCTGCCACAGTGCGTACGTGTGTGCAATCCTTTCTTACAACGGACGAGCACGCTGCAGCATCTCCTCAGAAGATAGATTTTCAATGTAAACACCAACTGGTGGAAATCTGGAGCACTGCAGTCCCACTCCAAGGCTTCCCAAGGCCTCTGTCGATTAGAGATGCCATCTTGTCAGAGCACAGCATTGTTGCCTTATTACCTTATGTGTGCTTGTCAGTGTCTATGTGTGAACAGTTTGATTTCTAAAGAGGACATGGCAACTAGCCTTGAAAACTCTGTGAGTGTGTGGCCACTGAAGCACTTTGGATTTTCGTCGAGGTGTGAATGTGTTTTGTGTGTTTTTTTTTTGTATCTGTGTGTGTGTATGAGTGTGTTGAAAGTTACAGCATGTGTATCACTGTGTGTGTGTGTGTTTGTGCGCTAGTTATCTACTGTGTCGTCCAATTGTTCCCGCTCTGGCTCAATTAATGACAAGCCCTGTCCCTGCTCTCTTATCTGGGATTAGGCTGTGTTGACGTTTTGACAGCGGGAGTGTGTTTGCGTGTGTGCGTGCTTTGGTGTGTGTGTGTTTGCGTGCGTGCGTTGGTGTGTGTGTGTGTGTGTGTGTGTGCCTCCTGGATCGACTAGACACTAACCCGTCACACACCCCAGGTATTTAAGCTCCTTTTGTTGCCTCTCTCTCTCTCTCTCTCTCTCTCTCTCTCTCTCTCTCTCTCTCTCTCTCTCTCTCTGTCTAGCTCTCTCTGTCTAGCTCTTTCTCTATCTCTACCTCTCGCTGCTGTGTTTAAAATGCACATACAGTCATGAAATATTGATCTTCCCTTACCTCCCCTCTCTCTTTATCTTTTTTTATTTATTTCACCCTGCAGCCCCTCTGATGATATTTGCTCTGAAGCCAGTAGAGAGGGAGAGTGTGTCAGGCAGCGTAGCATTTGCAGCGATAGCCTCCTCACAAGTTAGTTTAAGAGAAATCATTGGCTTCCCACTGTGACTTGGTCCAGGGTGTTGACGGAGATTGGGTGTGAAATTCTCGCCAGTGGGTGGGTTGGTGGCTTCTCCAAACCTGTGGGACAGCAATGCTGTGTGGAATCCCACATTTAAAAAATACTGTTTACTAGAGAATACTACAGTACTTACTATACAATTTTGAACTGTAGTATACTGTAGTACACTATACTACCTACTGTAGTATACCTTGATCATGAGTAGTATGTACTATAGGATTAGGACTAAAGTAAATAATAGAGTATACTACAGACAGCAAAAACACTACAGTAAATAATACAGTAATGTCCGCAAAAACATACAGTGAATGCCATAGTATTTAACCATCATACATATACTATAGTATTTTTTCATGTGGGATGTGCGTGTGTGTATGTGTGGCCGTTGTCCACAGTGTTCACTTCTTCCCCATATCAGTCTCAGATAAATGTCCTGACAGTCAGTTAATGACAACTCTGTCATTTTTTCCTTTCATGAATCTGCCCGTCTCTTTGGGGACTTTGGATGATGGTGTGAGTGTGTGCTTCTGTGGCTGTGCAGATGGGTGTGTCATAAGTGTGTGTGTCTCTGTGTCTGTACTCTCTGTGACCTGTGAGTGACAGCACCACCACGGAGCTAATAGAGTGCTAGATGATTCATTTATTTGGCCATCACCGCTAAAGAGAAGAGCGACTGCTGAGTTGTGACAAGAATACCGAGACTGTGACTGACTGCAGAGAACCTCCCCAGGCCTATCTCAATGACACGGCAACATATGTACTCTTCGCTGCCAGTCAGAGAGAAATTATTACCTGGAATTACATTAACGACCATCCTCTATCAACACTGAGCAGCTGTAATAGAGATGTGACTCATTGATGAAGTCGAGGATGAGGACTTGGCAGAGATACACAGATATGCCTTCAGTAGGCAGAGAAAGAGGGGGATGAGTAGTAAGGAAGATAGGGGAAATAGATGAAAGGAAGCCTCAGAGAATAGATCACAATTTTCTTATTGAGAGAGAGAGAGAGAGAGAGAGAGAGAGAGAGAGAGAGAGAGAGTGTTACAGCAGGAGTAGGTAACTAGATTCAGCAGCGGACCAATTGTTGTAGGAGCAGCTGGTCGGGGGCCATAACATAATTATAATAATTTTAAGCACTGCAAATTGACTACAACTGAGCCCAAAACAGAGAGTGTATTTGAAAATAACAATAATTTCATACTTTGATTACGTTGAGACTGGATCACACCTTTTTTTTGTGGGAATGCTTCAACCAGACGTGAAATATATATATATTTATTTATTAACTAAATAAATCCCTTGTGGGCTAGTTGTGGCCCGTGGGCCGCCTGTTGCTGACCCCTAGGATACAGTATGTGATTGTCTGTGTCTGTGTCTGTGTGTGTGTGTGTGTGTGTGTGTGTGTGTGTGTGTGTGTTGCATATGTGTGATGGGTTATCCTACAGGATTCATCCCATTAACTGTGACTGCATGGGGAGAGATTGGCTCAGTCTTATCTCTTTACCATAGCTAACTGGTTAATTGGCTCAGTTAGCCTATAGCTCCGTAGCTAATAGCTTAGCTTATAGCTTAGCATGCAGGCTGGTTCTAATGCTGAGGATTTGACAGACTTCAACCAGCGTTGGAGTCTCAGCGTAAAGTTTAATATTAGTGTTCCTCAGCTAGGATGTGAACCCACTGACCCTCTTGTTATCCCTCTCCTCTCTCTCTCTCTCTCTCTCTCTCTCTCTCTCTCTCTCCATATATATCTCTAATTTCTTCCCTAACCTCTGCTGGCTAAACTCAATCATTTAACATCCGGGACAGTGAAGTGTTTAATTGGATTTTACAGTGCTTTCGGAAAAGTATTCAGACCCCTTGACTTTTCCCAAATTTTGTTACATTACAGCCTATTCTAAAATGGATTAAATAAAAACAAAATCCTCAGCAATCTACACACAATACCCCATAATGACAAAGCGAAAACAGGTTTTTAGACATTTTTGCAAATGTATTACAACTAACAAACAGAAATACCTTATTTACATAACCCTTTGCTATGAGACTCGAAACCATGCCATTAGGTTGAAGGAATTGTCTGTAGAGCTCCGAGATTATGTCAAGGCACAGATCTGGGGAAGGGTACAAAATCATTTCTGCAGCATTGAAGGTACCCAAGAACACAGTGGCTTCTATCATTCTTAAATGGAAGAAGTTTGGAACCACCAAGACTCATCATAGAGCTGTCCGCCCAGACAACAATCAGGGGAGAAGGGGGAGAAGGGCCTTGGTCAGGGAGGTGACAGGGAGGGAGGTGACCAAGAACCCAATGGTCACTCTGACAGAGCTCCAGAGTTCCTCTGGGGAGATGAGAGAACCTTCCAGAAGGACAACCATTGCTGCAGCACTCCACCAATCAGGTCTTTATGGTAGAGTGGCCAAATGGAAGCCACTTCTCAGTAAAAGGCACATGACAGCCCGCTTGGAGTTTTCCAAAAGGCACCTAAAGACTCTCAGACCACGAGAAACAAGAATCTCTGGTCTGATGAAACCAAGATTGAACTCTTTGGCATGAATGCATCACATCTGGAAGAAACCTGGCACCATCCCTACAGTGAAGCATGGTGGTGGCAGCATCATGTTTTAGGGATGTTTTTCAGCGGCAGGGACTGAAAGAATAGTCAGGATCGAGGGAAAGATGAATGGAGCAAATTACTCAGGACTTCAGACTGGGATGAAGGTTCACCTTCCAACAGGACAACGACCCTAAGCACACAGCCAAGACAACGCAGGTGTGACTTCGGGACAAGTCTCTGAATGTTCTCGAGTAGCCCAGCCAGAGCCCAGACTTGAACCCGATCGAACATCTCTGGACAGATCTGAGAATGTCTGTGCAGCAACGCTCCCCATCCAACCTGACAGAGCTTGAGAGGATCTGAAGAGAAGAATGGGAGAAACTCCCAAAATACAGCTGTTTCAAGCTTTGTCACTATGGGGTATTGCATGTAGATTGATGAGAAGAAAAAAAACATTTTAATCAATTCTAGAATAAGGCTGTAACCTAACAAAATGTGGGAAAAGCCAAGGGGTCCAGGGAATATGTTAGTCCGAAGGCACTGTAAAGTTGAATATGAATGTAGTGCTCTGGTCCTGTGTGCTCAGTTTAATGTCGCCTCCGCTGGGTTTGGAGCTGGCTGCCTCTTCCTATAGGGCATGATGGGAAGATGAACACCTCCTTAATGACCTCTCACTGTCACCTACAACCTGTTATTACCTGCAGACACACTGGACACTCTCTCTTCCTCCTTCTTTCTACAGCATCTCTTTCTCTCGCTCTCTTTCTCTCTCTCTTTCCCTATTCATGGTTTTACTTCTGTCTGTGCACCACAGTGTGTGTTGGCGTCTGTAATGTGTGTTCGAGTCGATGTGTGTAATTTATATTGCTGAGCGATTAGTGACTTTTGAGGTCGGTTCGGTTTTGGTTCGGTTATAAAAATAAATTATATAATCACAGTTTTCGGTTTCATTATTATTGATTTTCTTTACATTTGCATTATGAAATAATGACATTACAATGATTGTAGAGCTTTTTAATGGAAATTCTAGTTCTTGACCTGATTTCTCTCTTGAATTATTTTATTTCTCTCTAGAGAAACATTGCATTGGGCTCACAAAAAATACATTAATGTAATTCAAATCATTTAACTGGCGTTGGTCAATTAGTTGTTTAATAACCCCCCAAAAATGAAATGTCGGTTAATCGCTCAGCACTAGTAATTTGTGTGAATGTGTATGTGTCCTGTAGCGTATGCTGTGTGTGCAGAAGGTGTGATCATCACAGCAATGTTCATTATTCACACTACCTAAACACACACACTACTACAGTATGTGGCGATACAGAGGACATTGCCTGACCTTATCTGACCTTTGTTGACACGTGCCACACAGGGTTCAGTTTAATTGGCAAGGTACAGACCTAGGGGACTCAGAGCACAGCTACCTGCTGAGACAGACAGATGGCAGCCTGGGACAAACATTAGCTTGGATGTTGTTGGTCTGGAGTTGAACCCTAAGTCCAAACAGGAAGCGCTGATCTAGTCAAAGGAATAGAATGGTTTATTATCCTCCTCCTGTGAGGAAATTCAAGATAGAGAGAGAGAGAATCAGTCTATTAGCGACAGCCACGGCTCAACTCAAGAGAATTGATTCCAGTGGATACAGTTTAACTATACCAGGGAATATGTTAGTCCGAATCAGAAATCCACACGAAATCCATACTGTAGTGAAAGTATATGATGTGTATGTTAATGTTAACCTCTATGTGTATGAGATTACCTGGGACAGAATAAGCGTTTCAACAGCATTTCAAATGATTTAATGAATGTACTTGTTGACCCTGAAATCATCTAAAAAACGAGCACTTAACCACCATTAACCATCCGTTAAAAGCCTTTAGACACCAGCAGGCGCTAGCTGGCTGTGTGCAGGCAGGGGTTAAGGTGGCCGTGGCTAATGGACAATTCTCCTCAGACAAGGTGTGTTGTGGTGCCGCAGGAGATAAAGCCAGCCTGTTTACTGATGCATTAAGTGGATGTGTGTGTGACAAGACTGTAAAGTGGGAGTTTTGAAAGGGCGTAACCACCATTCATTTTTTTCTGTATGCTTTTCTCTCTCTCTCTCTCTCTCTCTCTCTCTCTCCCTCTCCCTCTCAATCTCCCTCTCCCTCTCCCTCTCTCTCTCTCTCTCTCTCTCCCTCTCCCTCTCTCTCTCTCTCTCTCTCTCTCTCTCCCTCTCTCTCTCTCTCTCTCTCTCTCCCTCTCCCTCTCAATCTCCCTCTCCCTCTCCCTCTCTCTCTCTCTCTCTCTCTCTCAATCTCCCTCTCCCTCTCCCTCTCCCTCTCCCTCTCTCTCTCTCTCTCTCTCTCCCTCTCTCTCTCTCTCCCTCTCTCTCTCTCTCTGTGTGTGTGCGTAAAACTGGCACACACTGTGCTGCACATATGTATATAATTTTGTATTATATCTGCAGTAGAACACAGAGTACATTTATCTCCATCAACCTCTCTCTCATAACTGTGTGTTTAATGATGAGTAACCACAGGCAGGGATGTGAGCCGCAGAGCCCGCTCAGGCTATAAAGTAATGTCCCTCTGTTGGCTTACTTTATTACTCCACTCACTTCCCTGCTGAATATTCCTTCTAGAATAGCCTCTCTCTCACTCTCTCACTCTCTCTCTCTCTCTCTCTCTCTCTCTCTCTCCTTCCTACTGCAATCTCTATTTTTCCCTCCTACTTCCTCCTCTCTACCTCTCCATGGGAAGGAAGGTCTGATTAATACAGTATGAGCGGTAAGAAACCAGGAGGGAAGGAGGAAAGAAATTGATGTAGAGGGAGGAAGGAGAGGGGTTGATGGTAGAGAGCATAGATCGAAATGAATGGTCGATAGACAGATTAAAGAAAATGATAAGGGAGGAAAGTAGAGAGGAGGTGTCAGGGGTGTGAAGGAGTAGTAGATGGACTAATAAGAGGAAAGGAGGGAGGAGGTGTAACAGAGTGATGGATAAACAGATGAGAGGAGTGGGAAGGGGAGATGATGGATAAAGGACAGATGAGAGGAGGTGTCAGGGGTAAAGATTATCATTAGAGACACACGCCCCCTCCAGACTGGCTCTGATGTCACCACCTCCTCCACACTCCTCTCTGTATGTGGGGTGTGTGTTTGTATGTGCGTGCCTGTAAAATTAAGGACAGGGAAACTGAGCTCCATTACAGAGTTGAGAGAGAGAGAGAGAGAGAGAGAGAGAGAGAGATAGAGAGCGAGAGAGAGAGAGACCTGTTTTGGCATGGGCAGCGCCATTGAGGACTTGACCATTTTGAAGTAGTCAACTGGGTGGGACTTGAGGAAGGACCACATAATTTCATCCAGGTCACCAGGATATATCAGCCAATGAATTATACTTGTGAGGAAACATTCCATAACTGCAGGTGGCAGTAAATCTCGCTCTCGCTTCTCTCAGTTCCATGTATGTAGTGAGTATTTTCACACCCTATGTTTAACTTAATGATTGATGGTGATGCGTGGAACTCCTTACAGTAGGAGATACATTCAGGAACTAACAGTGAGTCACTTCATGTCCCAGTTCTTCACAGGGCAGGCTATTTGAGGCCATGGCTTTGGGTTCTCAGATAAACCCTGACACAAATGATGTAAAGCATTCCTCACCTACACTGGATGAGTGCATTCTTTATCATCCTAATGCACATCTTTTCAACAGGCACTTCTCTAGCTTTCTCGGGAGATGGGTTGTATTTATACGGCTAGGGAGATGGGTTGTATTTATATGGCTAGGGAGATGGGTTGTATTTATATGGCTATGGTGATGGGTTGTATTTATATGGATAGGGAGATGGGTTGTATTTATATGGCTATGGAGATGGGTTGTATTTATACGACTAGGGAGATGGGTTGTATTTATATGGCTATGGAGATGGGTTGTATTTATACGACTAGGGAGATGGGTTGTATTTATATGGCTATGGAGATGGGTTGTATTTATATGACTAGGGAGATGGGTTGTATTTATACGACTAGGGAGATGGGTTGTATTTATATGGCTATGGAGATGGGTTGTATTTATACGACTAGGGAGATGGGTTGTATTTATATGGCTATGGAGATGGGTTGTATTTATACGACTAGGGAGATGGGTTGTATTTATATGGCTATGGAGATGGGTTGTATTTATACGACTAGGGAGATGGGTTGTATTTATATGGCTATGGAGATGGGTTGTATTTATACGACTAGGGAGATGGGTTGTATTTATATGGCTAGGGAGATGGGTTGTATTTATATGACTAGGGAGATGGGTTGTATTTATACGACTAGGGAGATGGGTTGTATTTATATGACTAGGGAGATGGGTTATATTTATATGGCTATGGAGATGGGTTGTATTTATATGGCTAGGGAGATGGGTTGTATTTATATGACTAGGGAGATGGGTTGTATTTATACAGCTAGTGAGATGGGTTGTATTTATATGGCTAGGGAGATGGGTTGTATTAATATGGCTAGGGAGATGGATTGTATTTACAGTGCCTTGCGAAAGTATTCGCCCCCCCTGAACTTTGCGACCTTTTGCCACATTTCAGGCTTCAAACATAAAGATATAAAACTGTATTTTTTTGTGAAGAATCAACAACAAGTGGGACACAATCATGAAGTGGAACGACATTTATTGGATATTTCAAACTTTTTTAACAAATCAAAAACTGAAAAATTGGGCGTGCAAAATTATTCAGCCCCTTTACTTTCAGTGCAGCAAACTCTCTCCAGAAGTTCAGTGAGGATCTCTGAATGATCCAATGTTGACCTAAATGACAAATGATTATAAATACAATCCACCTGTGTGTAATCAAGTCTCCGTATAAATGCACCTGCACTGTGATAGTCTCAGAGGTCCGTTAAAAGCGCAGAGAGCATCATGAAGAACAAGGAACACACCAGGCAGGTCCGAGATACTGTTGTGAAGAAGTTTAAAGCCGGATTTGGATACAAAAAGATTTCCCAAGCTTTAAACATCCCAAGGAGCACTGTGCAAGCGATACTATTGAAATGGAAGGAGTATCAGACCACTGCAAATCTACCAAGACCTGGCCGTCCCTCTAAACTTTCAGCTCATACAAGGAGAAGACTGATCAAAGATGCAGCCAAGAGGCCCATGATCACTCTGGATGAACTGCAGAGATCTACAGCTAAGGTGGGAGACTCTGTCCATAGGACAACAATCAGTCGTATATTGCACAAATCTGGCCTTTATGGAAGAGTGGCAAGAAGAAAGCCATTTCTTAAAGATATCCATAAAAAGTGTCGTTTTTGCCACAAGCCACCTGGGAGACACACCAAACATGTGGAAGAAGGTACTCTGGTCAGATGAAACCAAAATATAACTTTTTGGCAACAATGCAAAACGTTATGTTTGGCGTAAAAGCAACACAGCTGAACACACCATCCCCACTGTCAAACATGGTGGTGGCAGCATCATGGTTTGGGCCTGCTTTTCTTCAGCAGGGACAGGGAAGATGGTTAAAATTGATGGGAAGATGGATGGAGCCAAATACAGGACCATTCTCGAAGAAAACCTGATGGAGTCTGCAAAAGACCTGAGACTGGGACGGAGATTTGTCTTCCAACAAGACAATGATCCAAAACATAAAGCAAAATCTACAATGGAATGGTTCAAAAATAAACATATCCAGGTGTTAGAATGGCCAAGTCAAAGTCCATACCTGAATCCAATCGAGAATCTGTGGAAAGAACTGAAAACTGCTGTTCACAAATGCTCTCCATCCAACCTCACTGAGCTCGAGCTGTTTTGCAAGGAGGAATGGGAAAAAATGTCAGTCTCTCGATGTGCAAAACTGATAGAGACATACCCCAAGCGACTTACAGCTGTAATCGCAGCAAAAGGTGGCGCTACAAAGTATTAACTTAAGGGGGCTGAATAATTTTGCACGCCCAATTTTTCAGTTTTTGATTTGTTAAAAAAGTTTGAAATATCCAATAAATGTCGTTCCACTTCATGATTGTGTCCCACTTGTTGTTGATTCTTCACAAAAAAATACAGTTTTATATCTTTATGTTTGAAGCCTGAAATGTGGCAAAAGGTCGCAAAGTTCAAGGGGGCCGAATACTTTCGCAAGGCACTGTATATAAATCATACGACCTGATTTGAAAAATAATCTGGTCCCATCATAGCCCACATAAAACCTTTTTTTTTTTACAACAATATATTTTACCATGTCTTATTCTACAACTAGGGTCCGGAGTTGGTTTGTTTAGCCTACTACCAGATGAAGAAAAAGTCCCCAGAAAAACTATTTCCCCCCCCTCCACTCTGGGACCTGTGGTGCTTCCTCTGAAATCACCACACAATGTTACAAATTAAAAAACATCCGATTTGTATGATCTGCATTTGACATGTTTTTGTTGGTGGGGGATGAGCTTCCATCGTTTTATGTGGCTCAGTGCAGCCGGCATCTACTGTGACAATTTCAGAATAGGCTGTTACTGCAATTTCAGGTAAAAACTCTATAAAACAAGACTCACATATTAGGGGAATGTCTATACATTTCAGCTGTTTCAAAAACATTGCTGTTTAAAGGTCTTACTCACGTCAGGTACGGAGAGCGTGATCACGCAGTCGTCCGGAACAGCTGGTGCTCTCATGCAAGTTTCAGTGTTACTTGACTCAAAGCGAGCATAGTAGTAATTTAGCTCATCTGGTAGGTTTGTGTCACTGGGCAGCTCGTGGCTATGCTTCCCTTTGTAGTTTGTAATAGTTTGCAATAAATGACCAGAGAGAGAGGTGGAGAGAGTGGGAGAAAGGCACTTAACACCATATTGCTATAGTGGATTGTGTGTGTGTGTGTGTGTGTGTGTGTGTGTGTGTGTGTGTGTGTGTGTGTGTGTGTGTGTGTGTGTGTGTGTGTGTGTGTGTGTGTGTGTGTGAAAAAAGAGATACATCACTTTTATGTCTCACACAGGCCCACTGCTGAGCTCTCTCTCACGCCTTTTCTATTTCTCTCTCTCGCTCTCTCTTACTCACTCTCTCTTTCTCTCTCTCTCTGAGAAAGAAAGCAAGCTGAGAACATTCTACAGCCACACACTTGTATGTGTGTGTATGTATGTATGTATGTATGTATGTGTGTGTGCGTGTGTGTGTGTGTGTGTTAGACTTTTCTGTGTTTTGAATTTGCCTTGTTAAAAATGTGATGGAAAATAGCTTTTGACATTTCTCAGATAAAAGGCATTGTGCAATTTGTCTGCCCTTTTACAGTGCATCACAATGTGAACATGTTCAAATGGCTCTTTTGGTCCCTTGAGATTGTGGTTCAGGCCATTAGTAATGCAATCATTATGATGGTCAAATACCAGATTAATATTGTATGTCTAGAAAGATGTGTGTCCGTGTGTATACACACACACACATACAAAGATGATGTGTACCTGTTAGAGAGGATTGGCTCCAGTCCGAGCCTCAGGCTATGATTACACTCTGACAAATTAGCTCCAATGTTAAGAGCAGCAAAGCATCATCATCACAAATCATATCTTTGGCTCGCTTATTTCACAAAATATAGTCTGGTGTTCAGTAAACTTTTGAGGAATATAATTTGTCTCAATACATCAACTAAACAATCGCACCCTTTCAGATCCCTTAACATCATGCGCTTTCTCCTCATCCCCCTCTCTTCTCTCTTTCTCCTCATCCCCCTCTCTTCTCTCGTTCTCTTCATCCCCCTCTCCTCTCTCATTCTCCTCGTCCCCCTCTCCTCTCTCTTTCTCTCGGCCAGGTGAGGATGACGAGGATGAAGAGTGCGGCGAGGAGAAGCTGCCGTCCTGTTTCGACTACGTCATGCACTTCCTCACCGTCTTCTGGAAGGTTCTGTTTGCGTTCGTGCCCCCGACAGACTACTGGAACGGCTGGGCCTGCTTCGTGGTGTCCATCTGTATGATCGGCCTGCTCACAGCCTTCATCGGGGACCTGGCCTCCCACTTCGGCTGCACCGTGGGCCTCAAGGACTCTGTCACCGCCGTGGTGTTCGTGGCCCTGGGGACCTCCGTGCCAGGTAATATTATAAACTAACCCTGGTGTTTATGCTAGATGTACTTGCTTTGTAATGTTGACAGTAGCACTCCTTTTACAGTAGCATTTAACCTAGATGTACTACTATGTAATAATTGCGGTAACGTTTTTCCTACAAAAGTCCTCTAGAATTAGGGCATGATTCAATCCATATCGCGTAAATTCATCACTACAGCACGATTGAAATGTAAAGGCGATGTTCTCGCGTTGGCAGAGACTGCAATCACGGTAAACGCTGTGTATGTCAGCTCAGTCTGAAATTACCTTTACATTTCAATCGCGCCATAGCGCTGAACTTCCGCGATACGGATTGAATTGAGCCCTTAATCACTCCGAACACTCCCAGTGTCCAGTGTTCACCTCCCACCATTCATTTACACTGCTTACACCCCAGCTAGATACTGCTACATGTATACATGACATGTTAGTTAGTGGCCGATGCTCTGTTCCTGAGCAGCTTAACATCACCGTATACAAGTGAGTGGGTTGAACAAGAGCCTAAATAAATACACATGGAACATCAGTTCAACCCCTCACAGCTACCATGGCATAAACCTCACACTCCTATGATGAGTGTTATTGCACAACCATAAGTGTATGGAATGGAAAAGGTTGAAACAGAGTAATTGCTAGTAGGAGAGATGTCAGGCGTGGGTTAGTCCAGAAGATGGCTGATGTCTTTAGAGGCAGAAGATGGGCAGTGACTCAGATGTGAAGCCAAACACACACACACACACACACACACACACACACACACACACACACACACACACACACACACACACACACACACACACACACACACACACAGCTTAATAGCTTTCAACTGGGACTGATACAGTGCTTAGCTAATTAGCTAATTAGCTCTCAGTTCATGTATTGTACACTGAGCTGCTTCACAGACCTGCTGACCAGCCAGCCACTGTAACTCACTCAGGACTCACCGCTCTGACACTTCTAGACATTACTCCTGAAACACTGTTCCCCTCACTTCACCAATACTTTAAACCCCATTTCACAAGCACAAAGGGCAAAGATGTGTAAAGAAACAGTACAAGCAGTCAATATTCTTTGTGTCTGTCATTCTGTTTGTTTGCACAAGGCATGTTGTGTGTGCATGGGTAACTTTCCAACAGAGTACACACGTAGTGGCTTCCTAATTTGAACCCTGCCTCCCTGCCTCACCATGCTCACACAGACACACACCGCTGCACTGCTTCGCCACCCATGTTCAATAGTATTGAGTCATTTCTCATGGGGATCAGGTGTTGTGCGGTGTCCTGCCCTTTAGAATATGATGCATTACTCTACACAGGAGCGATAACAATAACCAAGGGGGTTAAGCTAGCATTAGCCGCCGTAGTGCTGTGCTGCTGTGCTGCTGTGCTGCTGTGCTGCTGTGCTGCTGTGTAAATGGACCCTGCTGGAGCCCTCACACCACACCTCTCACCCCACTGTAATTATAGTCAATACAAAGGCACAAAGGCCACAGCCACACGTCTCAATGAGCCTCGTTTGTCATGGTTAGTGAGCCAGAGAAGAACATCAGCAGCCCATATAAAAGTAAATCAGAGGGAGGTCAGAGTGTGTGTGTGTGTGTGTGTGTGTGTGTGTGTGTGTGTGTGTGTGTGTGTGTGTGTGTGTGTGTGTGTGTGTGTGTGTGTGTGTGTGTGTGTGTGTGTGTGTGTGTGTGTGTGTTTCAAAATTAAGTATGATAAAGAGCACACTGAGGAGAATATGTAAATCTCTGCATTTAATCATGCAATACAAAAGTGACCCTTGTATTGTATATACAGAAAACACACACACACACACACACACACACACACACACACACACACACACACACACACACACACACACACACACACACACACACACAATATATATATATACACAAAAGAGAATTTCCTCAGAAAGCTGCGGATCTAAATATCGGTCCAGCTGTTGTCACGTCCCTCTCTCTCTGGCCAAATATCACTGCCACCTCTGTGTTGACGTTTACTACTTCACAAAGTGGAGTCTTTCTGGTTCGTGCGCTTGCTGTGCTAGGTTGATACACTTTGAAGGTGTGATGGAAAACGACTGGGTATTTAGAGAAATTCTCTCCCTGTTCTTTATCAGTGCAGGTAGAGAGACTTTTAAAGGTGTCTTGCTATTGCCACGAACCTATAGTACATGTCATTGTTTCTAGTGCTATGGACTACTCCTCCTATAGGGGCCTTACTATGCAAACAGCCAATGGCAGCCAATGGCTGCCAGCCAATGGCTGATAGATCAATCCAAGACGCCGTCTGTAGGCGTGAGCATGATATTCATCATGGAGGTGTGGATAGCTTACGGGGTGCACTGTCACAGACATTCCTAACATATCTAGAGAAATGAGAAGCTCGCTACTGTCCTTCCTGACTCACTAGAACCATGATTGGATAGCGGGAGTGTGGGAGCATCAAGTCATGTGAGAACACTCCCATCACACAGGAAGTGACGTCATCACCATCACTTCCTCCTGGCCTTGCCAGGAAGGGAGAGCAGTGACGGACAAGGCCATGGAGGCCCAATTGCCATATTAACCGATATAGCTATTAACGACAGCTGCAGCAGAGAGAGGAAGCTGCTGCATGTTAATAGGCCCGGAGAGAGCAGCAGATGTGTAGTAGGCAGTTAAATGGCTGGTGATTGTAGGGCTTGTCAAAGATAACAGTCTCCACTGTGACTGTGTGATGTCACAGCCAGGAAGTGATTAGCAGGCAAGCTCTTATCATAGAGATGGAACTGGGAGGTGTAAAACAGTCTCAGGAGCTTATGCCTTCTTCTATCTGCTTTAGAAAAGCCATTATCTTGGAGGTAGAGAGGAGCCAGGTTTTGCTGTATACGGTCTTGATAGGGCAGAGGAGATTGAATATATGGTGTAGGATAGAGAGGAGCAAGAAGAAGGACCACACAGTCACACAGAGATGCTCTCTCTGCCCACACACACTATCCTTACACAATCACAGCCGCCAATTGGACTACAGTGCGTGTGTGTGTGTGTGTGTGTGTGTGTGTGTGGCAGTGCTGGAAATCACTGCCTGGGGTTGGAAACTGCGCACACACAAGCACACAGCCCACACACGCACGAGCACACACATACACCATGCAGGGACAAACAATCTCTCTATTTCATCTGACAGTACATACTGTGCAATTCTATGTCCGACAGTCATACATTCCTCGCTACACAAATGCCCCTCCCGTATCAAAGGGTAGCTGCAGTAGTCCCCACCCTGTTGTGTGTGTGCTTGCGTGCATGTCCCTTTCTATAGATGCTCTGGTTTGTGTTGTCGAGAACTGTGAGGCTGCGGCGTTCCCAGTGTCCCCTCCCCTCCCTCCGTTCCCTCCATCTCTCCTTCCTTTCTCAGTGAAGCTGCACAGTATGATGATTAGTGCAGACACTTACAAGGCAACCCCTGTCTGTTCTGCATCAGCCTTTCGCCACTCCACAGCTCTCTCCCGTGTCTTTCTGTCCGTCCTGCTTTTGTCCTCACCCTGCATTCTGCTCAGGGGATCTGACCACACTGTTATCATAGAGAGAGAGAGAGCCTTTTGTCCAGTCTGCCGCACAAAGACTGCTGCACTGCCAACGCCTGGCTCAGTCTACTGTACTGCAGCTCTCCCTCTCTCTCTCTCTCTCGCTCTCTCCCACAGACATCTAAATACACCACACTATCCAGCTAGCTAGAGCATTCTCTGTAGAGAGAAGATTGAAGACGTTGCGAGTATTAATGTCACATGCACAAGTACAGTGAAAATGTATTTCTTGCTAGCTCTAAACCCAACAATGCAGTCATCAATAACAATGGAATACCACAAATAACAAGGTAGAACAAAAACACACAAGAAATAATAAGAACTGTCATTGAACAATACATGGGCCAGAAGAAGATTTAACCAATCAATTTATTCATAGAGACAGAAAGAGATAAATAGAGGAATATCTCAGTTAAACTGTTGTGTGGATGGCTGCTTCCTGACTCTGTACATAGCTCCAGTACTTAAAATAACAATTCACCCATTTTGAATGTTATACCATTTTTGTGCATCTCTGAGTGATGTTCTATCGAATCCCAGGGTCATTGCATGTTTTCATGTGAGTTTTGCATCGTATGATAGAACATTGCTCAGAGATGCACAAAAATGATGTAACATAAAAAATGGGTTATACATTTACTTTATGTTTTTCAATCGTATTTCTTCCTGGGTCTTGGTCCAGTGGTTTTCCAGCCCAGTACAAGGCCCGAGTGGCCAGAGTGGCCAGAGTGGCCAGAGTGGCCAGAGTGGCCAGAGTGGCCAGTCGGCAGGCATGGGATCAAGGGACAAGTCCCTGTGAGTACTATCCAGTCACTGGACATGAGATGGATTATTTTTAAGTGATGAATCTTCCTCAGTTACACGTTACAGCTCTCAGACCAGTCATTGCTCAGCATCTGTTCTAAATCAACCACAGATACTTTATTCACTATTGTGGTCCAGTAATGACCACACTTGTATGCCCATATCGGTGCCCGTCTTGTGCCATGTTGAAGTCAGCAGAGCTAGATTCCCAGTGAATAGTGCCACTCGAGGCCAATGACCATGGTATCATGTCCAGCTGGCTAGAGCCTGATGCCAGCTCAGTGAATGGAGTCACCCTAAGGAGTAATTTGTCTCAACCTGGCCTCCCTCGCTAAATCTCGGGCACCAGGAAAATAAAAGGGAAGGGTGCACAGAGGAAGTGAGGAGGGACCGAGGGACAGAAATGGGAATAAAACAGAGTGCTCTGTCACTTGCCAATGAAAGACATCTCAAACATTAGACTGGGTTCCTTGACTCTCTATGAAAGCACTTTCTCCTGGCAAGGTAACTGCAACTTAGCATAAACAGCTGGCTCCACTCCAGAAATGTAATGGTGTCTTCCTGCTGGGCTGCTGTTGTACAGCAGACTGTTTAAATCCAGACACATAGCCGGCCATTTATGGAGAAGATTGTGTGCTTGCCTCAGGTATTGATCTGGGTCTGGGGGAAAGAGACCCAGACGGATGACTTCTGCTGAGACGGAACTCCTGTCCCTGCAATGGAGACCATTTCGCTCCCTGATTATAGTCTGCAGACATTACATTGAATTATGTCTTATGAAACAATGCTGTTCAGTGTTCTTTAGACTTTTAATTAATATTGAGCTTTTTTGTTTTGCCTCTCACCCTTTACCCACACCCTCTGCCCCATACCCCATCACCATTAATTCCCCCAATCCAATAACATTTTCCCAATCCTTATTGAATCACACACACAACACCCTCCTCCCCTGCATCCTCTCTTCCCTTTCTTCCAGACACCTTTGCCAGTAAGGTGGCAGCCATCCAGGACCAGTATGCTGATGCATCCATCGGCAACGTGACGGGCAGCAACGCCGTCAACGTGTTCCTGGGCATCGGCGTGGCCTGGTCCATCGCCGCCATCTACCACAACTCCAAGGGCAACGACTTCAAGGTAGACCCAGGGAGCCTGGCCTTCTCCGTCACCCTCTTCACCATCTTTGCGTTCATCTGCGTGGGAGTGCTGATGTACCGGCGGCGACCTTCGATCGGTGGCGAGCTGGGGGGTCCGCGGACTCCCAAGATACTGACCACCATGCTGTTTGTCAGCCTGTGGCTGCTGTACATTCTGTTCTCCTCACTGGAGGCCTACTGCCACTTCAGGGCCTTCTAAACAGCTACAAACTTAAGAAGGCCCTAGAAGAGCTAACCGGAGACAAGAAGGAGGAAACAGCAGCAGTGAAAAACGTTTTTCTCTTGTCGTTAATAACCCCGACCCACCCCACCCTTTCCCCCTTTTAAGAAGTGAAAGATCCCTCCCCTAGTGCTTAATAAGGGATGAGACTGGTTGTTCAGGCGAGGAGAGGCCTGTCAGCGCTGGGACAGAGAAACCTCTGAAGTCTGTAGAATGACAGTTGTGTGTGTGTGTGTGTGTGTGTGCGTGTGCGTGTGCGTGTGTGTGTGTGTAGCTGTTTGTTATGTCTCTCCCTACCCAGCAACCCTATAGAAACAGCATCGTCGACGCCTGGCGCTCATTTCAAACTTAACACTAGACATTTGAGTGAAATCCTTTAATAATTCCCATACCACCATTATTGATATGTATATGCATGAACATCAAAAGAAACAAAGATACGGCTGTTCGCAAGCATAGTGGGTGGGGAGTAACAGGTACTTTTGAAGAAAGTCTCTTGTCTGTGTGTTAGTCTTAATAAATCTCAGTTAGGGCCAGGCTGCAAGAGCTGCTCACCACCTTCTGACCCTCGGTTTGATCCCCAGTAGAACATCTGATTAGGTTTCCTCTGTTCTTTTATCTTGCTGTAGATGTAGTTGTGTTAAAGGAGTTTAGCATACTTTTACCTTTAAGGCCGTATCGTGATTGAATGGCCAGCGTTACCATTTTAACTATCAGATAACTCGTTGTCAACTTACATTATCATTTTCAAAACTATCCCAAGATTGCATTTCCAGTTTAGTCAATAGGGGTTTCACCACTACCATGCTTGATTCAAATTGCAATATAATGCAGAGAGACTGTACTGGATCGCCCTCTGCATTAGCTTCATCCATTGGCTACACATCTTTCAGCAGCCTCTCACTATTGGCTCTTTCTCTCTATCTTTGTGTCTAAGCTCCTACCAGACTGGTCTTTTTATCAGTCTCAGTCCTCAAGGGCTCTACAGTCAATTCTTAACCACTAACCCTAACCAGAAACCCTTTACCCCTCACCCCTATCATAAACCCACCCTCAACACCCCTATCATAAACCCACCCTCAACACCCCTATCATAAACCCACCCTCAACACCCCTATCATAAACCCACCCTCAGCACCCCTATCATAAACCCACCCTAAACACCCCTATCATAAACCCACCCTCAACACCCCTATCATAAACCCACCCTCAGCACCCCTATCATAAACCCACCCTCAACACCCCTGTCATAAACCCCTCAACACTCCTATCATAAACCCCTCAACACTCCTATCATAAACCCACCCTCAGCACCCCTATCATAAACCCCTCAACACTAAACCCTCTTTCTCTCTCCACTGAGCTGCACATCTTCATTTTTTAAAACATTAAATGGAATATTTCAATAAACAATATCTTAAACATAAAATACATAAATTGTAATGGTGGACAGACGTGTAGATTAAAAGGTTCCTATAATACAGTAGCTATAGGGACATTTTACAGACGTTCAAAGTGAAGCTGGTGAGAAATACAGTAGCTATAGGGACATTTTACAGAAGTTCAAAATTAAGCTGGTGAGAAATACAGTAGCTATAGGGACATTTTACAGAAGTTCAAAGTGAAGCTGGTGAGAAATACATTGACTGACTATTTTCTATTTTCTGAGGTAAAGGCTTTTGTCTTAATGATGCAATCTTTTGAATCCATCTAACTGCCAGTCCCCAGATATAAGGGTTTACATCCAAGACTGTTACTCCGCGTCCAGTTCAGACACATCAGGCAGGTCAGTGTGTGGAAGAGGAAGACGGTCCACATTATTTGATGAATACCCCGAGTTTCCTACTGAGTTGGCTTAATACACTATACTTGATGTGTAACGTAACAATGAAGTAAAAGTAATCATAGTTGTAGTTTGGTTTAGAAAATTAAGATTTAGTCTCGTTCTTGTCATTTCTCACCACAGAAGTTGCAGCCCCTGAGAAGGTTCCATCTAGGTTAAAGTACTTATATGGAAGCCAAGTGGAGTTTACTCCTATTTTGCCAAAGGGAACTATTTCTAATGGAAACTCCAGTAACAGCTTAGCCAGAATATGAGTGTGTTTTCTAACACACTGACGTTTCTTAACACCACCAAAAAGATCCCTGTGCGGTACTTAAAGCCTGTTTGACCGAAACAGAACATTTCTAATTCCAAATTTGGATAAAAACATTCACATTTCGTGGAGATGGGTTGATGTTTCGAATTGAAGGAAAAACATTGCACTGGTTCCCGTGATTCTAATGAAAAGGATGACATTGTTTATATGCTGACGATGACTCTGCTGTTACATGATTATACATTATGACCTTTCTCTGATCTGAAAAGGTTACTATGACATTGAAATACTAATAAAAAGACCTTTCCTCCAACCCTAATACTCAACTAACCAACTACAAATGACAAGAAGAGGAGGAGGAGGAAGAAAGAACATGTGAAGTACAGCCATACATTGTGTACTGGTGCAGTGAAGCACAAGGACTTCTCCTGCCCAGCATGTGTTGCTATAGTGTACGTCTGCACTGTGACTGTGCAGCATCTCTCTGTGTCCTCTACCCTGCCCACATGCCATGTCCATATTTTGGAATGTTAATTGTTAATTAATGTGCTACTTGTTCACACTGTGCATGAATGATAACATGTCTGTATATACTAAGCAGTATCCCATTCGTTGATGTTGACGGAGGTTTGAATGTTGTATAGGTTTTGACTTTTTTTTTTAATGTACTATAACCTAATGTTTTATTTTAAGTTGAATGATGTATTTGGTAACTTGCACATTAAATTTAAAAAAGGCAATATCTGCTGTTGTTGAATGAGGGTGAGAACTTAACGAGTTGCGTATCTTAAGGGAGTTGCATGGGTATTTGTACAAAAGACAATGCTTGCTTATAATGACATGGCTGGTTGTATTATTTGACAGAGTAAAGGCTATTTTGTCATTGAAGAGATAATATGTGTATATACTGTACATTGTTACCAGAGAGAGGTCTGATACCTCCACATATCTTAGTGAATTCTACATATTTATTTTAAAACCCTGACTAAACTCAAGAATGACAAATATTGCCTTTTTGGAGAAGTAGTTTGCTTAAATGCTTGTTTTGCTCTCGCTCTCTTTTCCTTCCGTGCTGAGCAGTGTTTCGTCTTAGATATCTGAAAAGTGTGTCAGTTCGTCATGCGGGGTGGATTCCTTCTTCAACTCAAGATCTGTCTGTCTGTCAACCTGGTATGTGCCCAGCCATCTGTCTCTCTGGCTGGCCGGTACTGTACCTGCCTATCTGTCGCTGTCCCTGTTCAGTGTCTGTCTGTCTGTCTGTTGGTACCTGAGGTGCGTCATCTGATTTACACCACCACCGCCCACTGCTCAGATGGACCGTCGTTTTTCAGGGTTCTAATATATTTCACTTTCTCTTTCTTTTCCCTCCTTGCATTCGCACTTTCTCACTGTTTAGCTCTCTCTCTCTCTCTCTCCTCTTTAAGTTTCTCTCAACCTTCACCTCTCGATCTGTCCTTTCCTTGCTGTCTCTCTTTAACAGGGTTTAGTTTGCTATTTGTTTTGTCTTTTTGTTTGATTTTGTTTGATTCTAATTGATAGAATATCATGAATTTGTCTTATTTTGTTGGTGTCGTCTGTGTTTTTTCTTTGTGTCGCACAAACGAATAGGAAGACATTACACTAACTGTGATTACTCTACATGGTACACTTCTAACACAGAAAATAAAGTTTGGAATACCCTGTTTCAAAGACCCTTGAGTGGAGTTGTTTTGTGGGTCTGCATGTGGAGCGAAGTGTGCTGTGATGTTAGTGTACATTTTAGTGTTCTTAAAACTGTTGAAATACATCAGAAAAATGAGTCGCCTTTATGCTTCCAAATTGTAGTTCATCCAGTGTCCATCCACATGTTGATGTCATTCTTCGCTCTAGCCTCCAAACACAAGAGCACCTGGAATGAAGTGCTCTCTATGTCACATTGCAGGTTGTGAAATCTTCAAAAGTGTGTGTGTGCGTGTTTAGGAGACGTTTCCCTCAGCTGGATGAAGTGTGTTTAAAAGATAGAGAGTTCACTACTGGGAAGTCTGGGACAGAGCCACTCAACAGCGAAACTGTTAATCAACCTGAGTGTGAAATTGGGCACCACACTTTGCCTCTCCCAGAATAGTGTTGATTACTGTAGCAGAGAGAGAACCTTATCTCCCTCTCTCTCCCCCTCCCTCCTCTCTCTCTCTCTCTCCCTCCCTCTCTCTCTCTCCCTCTCTCTCTCTCTCTCTCTCTGTCTCAATCTCTTGTCTCCCCTTTCAATCTCTTGTCTCTCCCCTTTCAATCTCTTGTCTCTCCCAAGCGGAATTTAAAAACATATTTTAATATATTACAAGTATATGAATGTATACTTAAATATACAAAAAATGTAATAATATACTTCAAATATTATGTATTTTTCTAGTACATCTTAAGTATACTATAAATATAATATAATTATACTTCAACACACTTATTAAAAGTGTACTTTAAATTCCTTGTTTTTCAGTCTTTAAGTATACTATATTTTCACTATCATTAAACTTAAACGCACACTTAACATTTCAAACACTTAAATTGTAATTTGGTATATTCATTCAAAATACACTTGTTTTTAAATTGAAGCATGGATAAAACATTTTCTGAAACTGCATGTGAGTAATCAACTAAACTATAAGTATACAGTACCTTGCAAAACTATTCATACCCTTGGATTTATTCACGTTTTATTGTGGTAAAAAGTGGGATCCAAATTGATTGAATTGTAATTTGTTGGCAACAATGAACTCAAATACTATTGTAATGTCAAAGTTGGAAAGAAATTCAAAAGAAAAAGAAAATTAATAAAAAATGGATAACTAAAATATAGTCATTATAAAAGTATTTAGCCTTTTTGTTTAGGCAAGCCTAAATAAGTTCAAGAGTAACATTTGACTTAACAAATCACAGAATATGTTATATGGACTATAATAGGGGTTGACACGATTTAATGACAAACCCTTCCTTTGTCCCCCGTACATACAACATCTGTAAGGTCCCTCAGTCTAGTATTGAATTTCAACTACCAGGGACCATTTCAAGACCAGGGACCCTTTCGAAAGCCTCATAAAAGGGCAGTGATTTGGTAGATCGATAACAATATCAAATCAGACATTGAATATCTCTTTAAGCATGGTTAAGTTAATAATTATGCTGTGGGTTACTTATTAATACATCCATTTGTATTTATAAAGCCCTTTTTACATCTGCCGATGTCACAAAGTGCTGTACAGAAACCCAGCCTAAAACCCCAAACAGCAAGCAATGCAGATGTAGAAGCACAGTGGCTAGGAAAAACTCCCTAGAAAGGCAGGAACCTAGGAATAAACCTATAGAGGAACTCAGTCTTCTTCTGGCTGTGACGAGTGGAGATTGTAACAGTAGATGGCCAAGATGTTCAAACATTAGATGACCAGCAAGGTCAAATAATAATAGTGGATGTAGAGGGTGCAACAGGTCAGCACCTCAGGAGTAAATGTCAGTTGGCTTTTCAAAGCTGATCATTCAGAGTTAGAGACAGCAGGTGTGGTAGAGAGAGAGAGTAGAAAACAGCAGGTTCGGGACAAGGTAGCACGTCCGATGAACAGGTCCACCCAGACACATCAAAGACACAGTACGTTCGTCCTTCGGAACTGAGCTGCAGGACAGGAATGAAACTGCTCAGGGATGATTGGAAAACAGTTCAGTGGCTGTGATGGGAGAAAACTGAGGATGGATCAACAACATTGTAGTGAATCCACAATAATGATTTAAATGACAGAGTAAAAATAATAATACAAATATACAGAATAAAAAATATTCCAAAGCATACATCTTGTATGCAACAAGGCACTAAAGTAATACTGCAAACATATGTTTTTGCCTAAATTCAAAGCCTTGTGTTTGGGGCAAATCCAACACAACACATTACTGAGCAACTGCTGCCTTATTTTCAAGCATGGTGTTGGTTGGATCATGGTATGGGTATGCTGGACATCGGCAAATATGGGGAGGTTTTCGTGTTAAAAAGAAATGGGATGAGCCAAGCACTTTACAACAGACACTGGGAGAGGAATTCACCTTTCAGCTGGGTAATAACCTACAACATGAGGCCAAATCTACACCGGAGTTGCTTACCAAGAAGACAGTGAATGTTCCTGAGTGGCCAAGTTACAGTTTTTTACTTAAATCTGCTTGAAAATCGATGTCAAGATTTGAAAATTGCTGTGTAGCCATGAGCACCAACATGTTGACAGACAGAGCTTGAAGAATTATGAACAGAATAAATGTATAATATTGCACAATCCAGGTGTGTAAAGCTCTTCTTACTCAAGAAGACTCATCACTGTAATTGCTGCCAATGGTGTTTCTAGCATGATTTGACTCGGGTGTAACGTCTGCTTTCAACTCACACCCTCAAACACCTAGATCCCCTGAACGCAGCTCACTATCCAGCTCACACCCTCAAACACCTAGATCCCCTGAACGCAGCTCACTTCCCAGCTCACACTCTCAAAACACCTAAATCCCCTGAACGCAGCTCACTTTCCAGCTCACACTCCCAAACACCTAGATCCCCTGAACGCAGCTCACTATCCAGCTCACACCCTCAAACACATAGATCCCCTGAACGCAGCTCACTATCCAGCTCACACCCTCAAACACATAGATCCCCTGAACGCAGCTCACTATCCAGCTCACACCCTCAAACACCTAGATCCCCTGAACGCAGCTCACTATCCAGCTCACACCCTCAAACACATAGATCCCCTGAACGCAGCTCACTTTCCAGCTCACACTCCCAAACACCTAGATCCCCTGAACACTCTCCAGTTCCCAATCACCTGAATTCTAATCACCTGTTCACACACCTGTATGTCATTACCACACACTATTTACTTCAGTTCTTTGCATCCTATCATTAAGAGGTATTGTTTGTTTTGTGAAATCAAACTTTTTTTGACACATGCGTCGAATACAAGTGTAGACCTTACAAGAAGAGTTAAAAAAATATTTGCCAAATAATCTAAAGTAAAAAATAAAATAAAAATAGATGGGAGGGGTTGAGTGGAGTTGAAGACTGGGACAAAAAATAAGATAACTGATGTAAAATATACTGTGTCTGTAAAATGTATATAGGTTCAGAACTTTTGTGAAACAGCACAGTTGAAAAATATATGGCAAATAGAAATCAAAACTGGATGGTCTTCAGAGATAGAGGGGAGGGGTTGAGGGTAGCTTAAGGATGGGACTAAAAACAAACAAAACACACAGTACTAGTCAAAGGTTTGGACACACCTACTAATTTAAGAGTTTTTCTTGATTTTTACTGTTTTTTACATTGTAGAATAATAGTGAAGACAAACTATGAAATAACACATATGGAATCATGTAGTATCTAAAAAAAGTGTTAAACAAATCAAAATATATTCTCTCAACCAGCGTTATGAGTTAGTAACCTGGATGCATTTCAATTAACAGGTGTGGAAAAAGTCAAAGGGTCTGAATACTTTCCGAATGTACTGTAATGTATAAGCTTGAAGTAGAAGCCTAAATGCTGTTGTCCATTAATTAAGGGAGGGGTGGTAGGGTTAAGGGAAAATAATCAAGGAAAAAATGTATAATTAAATATCAATATTTTCTTTATATATTTACAACAAAAGATATTTGGGGGACTGGAAATGCTGCAGACAATTACATTGATAGAAGCCACAATCTATCTGCAACATTAAAGCTGATCTAAACAGTTTTAAAATGCTGCTCCTGCCACAACAGCTTTGTAAATAGCATGTTAACATTGGCTGAGAAGATGCCTTGGTCAATCAAGGTAACCTGTACATGGCTAATTACAATAACTAATGTGGTTAATGAGTAGAAGTGCATTTGTAAAAGTATACAATAGGATTTATGAGAAATATACAAAAAATGTGCTTAAGGTGTTTTGAAAGTATATTTGTTTTGCTCTTTATCTAATATATAATATACTTAAGTACAGAAAAGTGTCCTCATTTAGATCATTTTAAATGTATTTAATATGCTAATATGCTAATATGCTAATAAAATAATAAAATTGACAGTAAATGTATTTAAGTGTTCCAATTATTTGAAATATACTTAACATATATTATTGAAGTATGATTTAACTCTATCAAAAAAAGAAAAAAATCTCATTGGGCTCTCTTGTTTATTTTATATGCTGTTTTTATGTCTCAGATGTGAAGAGCATTCATTATCTGTAATAATTTACATATACAATTAACAGTTTCATTTTAATGTGATCCTTTCACAATGTCTACATTAACCACTCCCTTGCAGGTTACAATGATGTACAGTAATACATCATGTGTATAGAAGCTTATTTTCCCTTTCTGTTGATGTTTATCACACTTCATCGTGCATACTTGTGTGTCAGAGGGATAATGAGTGTGTCAGAAGGACTGAAGGTGTGACCCACTGATTGTTTGTCTTTTTGAATGAATCCTTTATTTGTTTAACTAGGCTATGAGATGAAAGATCTCCGGTCATATAATGTTATGAGAGTTACTTCCTGTCTTATTGGTAATGTTATGAGAGTTACTTCCTGTCTTATTGGTAATGTTATGAGAGTTACTTCCTGTCTTATTGGTAATGTTATGAGAGTTACTTCCTGTCTTATTGGTACTGAAGTATTTCCCCAGTCTTTCTGAGACATGTTCGAAGAAAGAAACACAGGTGTGAAGACGTGTGAATGCACAATGCGCAGAAAGAGCTGAAAAGCAACACAATTGTTTTCCCGTTTGTCACAACATTTTATGTTGCTAACTTGACGAATACTGTCATGTTTCATTGTCCCCATTTAAAAAAAAAGTGTTTCTGAAGTAATTACCATTGCATTAACATTCATTAGGCGTTACTTCCCCTGTTCATTTGTGTGCGGGTTGCTCGGCTGTCACTTTTGATTTCCAAATGGGCACCTCAAAGGACGTCCAGGTTTTTATCTACAGGAAGCGCAGACGTCTGTTTGACAAGTCGAAATAAATGTCATCTCTGGAAAAGAGAAACATTCACCGTCAGAAAGGATCAATACAGAAGAGCCAGTTAGTCAGCACAAAAATTATTGTATCGGGGGTTGTACAGGAAATGTGACAAATTATTCCATTTCTGTTTCAACTTCAGACAGTTTTCTGCACTTCTATTATTGTATTACTTTGTTTCTTTTGAATGGAAAGTAGACGGTCTGGTTTTAATCCCAGAAAGGTTGACAGGCCCCTAAGGCAGACTGTTGTGTCACAGACCAGCCCCTATAGCTGAGCTGAGACTGGCTATCATTCCCCCCATATCTCAAGGTCCTCGGACCAAATGGCATTTGTGTGATGGAAATGCCAAACATTGCTTGCTAGAAAGCCAGGCCAGGTTTGAGTAAGCTGGGTCTCTTACAGAGCGAAACTATTTAAATGTCTCTTGCTCCCCCAGTGCCAGGTTGCTGACCACAGCTCTAAGACTGAGACAAACCCTGAAGTTCTGCCTCTGGGTTAGGCCAAAGACAGCAGTGGTACAACACATTAAAACAGAGATAAGGGAAGGAAATACTGATGGTGTAGCAGGAGAGGTTGGATCCTTTGATCCTGTGGTTCAGAGGCTAGTGAAGTCCTCCCTGAGCCAGAAAAGCCCAAACCCGGGTCTCGAATGGAGGTAGTAGAAGACCCAGATACGCTGTGTCACCATAGGCATCTAAACAGTATTGAAAACAGTTCATGTCAGATATACAACGTTGCAGTCAAAGTTTGTTAAAGGCCAAGTCAAACATGCAATTTGCCTGTGTTTTTTATATATATATAATTCCTCTATGAGGTTGGAATAATACTGTGAAATTGTGAAAATTATGATAATGCCCTTTTAGTGTATGAGTTGTTTGAAAAGACCACCTGAAATGTCAGACTTTTGTGGTGGGATTGAGTTTTGGCCTGCCTGGTTACCAGAGGTGGGACCAAGTCATTGTTTTACAAGTCACAAGTAAGTCTCAAGTCTTAGCACTCAAGTCCCAAGTCAAGTCCCAAGTCAAGACAGGCAAGTCCGAGTCAAGTCTCAAGTCAAGTCTCAAGTCCAAAACTTAGAGTCCTAAACAAGTCATAATGTGCTCTTCACCAAATGTAATACCATTTCATATTTTTAACAAGAGTAATAGTATACTACATTCACGCAAATCATGAATGCTTTTAAAAATATCTATATATTTATTACTTTCCAATTAAACGTTATATTTCCATGGAAATACATGGTTGCCCCCCCCCCCCCCACAGTGATCGACTATCAAGGATTGCTATGGGGCGCAATCGGGCGATGTAGGCTTGTACACAATCACCCAACCTTAACACACACACACACACACACACACACACTCTCTCTGTGTGTGGTTACAGTAGGCTAACGTATGTCAATGGTTTTAGGAACAGCAGTAACATCAGGCAGGATTTAGGCTACCGACTGCCTAGCCAGTTGTAGCTCAATCTTGGGTGCAATGATCATGTTCCCGCACTGACTGTGTAACGGCTTTCTTCTGTGGACGAAGGAGAGGACCAAAGCGCAGCGTGGTTAGTGTTCATCATGTTTAATAAAGACGATCAACTTGAACACTACAAAATACAAAACAACAAATGTGAAAAAAACAAAACAGTTCTGTCTAGTGCAGACACAGAAAGACAGAAGACAACCACCCACAAAACAGGCTACCTAAATATGGTTCCCAATCAGAGACAATGACTAACACCTGCCTCTGATTGAAAACCATATCAGGCCAAACATAGAAACGGGAAAACTAGACACACAACATAGAATGCCCACTCAGCTCACGTCCTGACCAACACTAAAACAAAGAAAACACAAAAGAACTATGGTCAGAACGTGACAGACTGACTGTGTGGAGGCTCATTGATTTAACGTTATGTTAGCCTACATGATACACCAGTAAAGTAATAAAATATATATCTGTCGGCTATATTAGCCATGACTTACCGTTCTATGTGCAGCTTCAAATGTCGAACAAAGTTGGAAATTGTTGCGCCTCCGTCTGTAATTTTCTTCCTGCGTGTTTTGCAAGTTGCAATCCGTTTTTTGTTGATAGAGCGTTGTCTTTATATCCGAAAATAATAATTTTGGGTATCATCGTTGCAAGGGCTCCATCTGAATTCACCCGCCGACATTCCTCTGCACTGCCACGCACAACCTTTTCTCAGCTGGCACAATTTGATTGGCTGCTGTCCGATTCAAACTGTAATCCGTTAAATGAAGAGTTGATGCGCTGCACACTTTTTTAAATAGCATCATTTTTAGTATTTGGGCTTGAGGAGGGTATCAAGTCAGGTCGAGTCATAAGGCTCAAATCCATGTCAAGTCACGAGTCATTGGTGTTAAAGTCAAAGTCGAGTTGCAAGTCATCATATTTGTGACTCGAGACCAAGTCATGTGACTCGAGTCCACACCTCTGCTGGTTACATCAATAATAAAGAGAGTTTCAGCCTCTCTGCCAATATCATCTAATTTTCAGTTTTCCCCTCCCCACTCAGACCACAGACAGTCTTAGCAAAATTCTTACTTGAGAAATTGGCCTTTACTAAGAAGCAATTTTTGTTTATTTGTGACCATTTTATTTGAAAACCAACACAGTAATGTGCTCAATTGTTACCCAGAAATGATTTGATATTGAGAACAAATGGCTGCATTGGACCTTTAAGAGTTCCGTTTTTATATATGGTGTGTTACAACTTTTTTTGTAATGCCGTTATTGGCTCCATTGCCTTGGAAATGCATGAATAATGTTGAACAATTGGGGCAAACATTGTAATTTGTCTCTGTTACTACCAATGCACAATCTCCCATTCAGGGCCAAGAGGCTCCAATCTCTTCCAGGTCACTGGCCCTGACTTTTTGGCATAGCAGATTGCTCTCTGGATGTGGGATGATTATGATGACATAGAATGATTAAGCCTCCTCGCCTCATAGCTGCATCAGTAGGATCCAACCATTAAGCAGCACATGACTAGATATAGGCCGAGCCTCGCTACAGAGCGAGGAAATGAGGCGGAACTTCAGAGCAGAGGGCTATACATCACACAGATTTTACAGTGCAGTGAAGAGCAGACAAGTAGAGCTACGATGCTGTAAAACATACCACTATAATACAGTTGCACAGCAAATTTCCCAGTGTTACCTAGTGTTGTTTTTTCAGGGTAACATTTCAAGTCCTGATTCAGGAGTTAAATGAACACTCAGTGGTGTAAAAGAACCACAGTGTTGGAGTTAACAAACAGAGTGGACTGTAGACCGAAGTTGAGGGCTGAAGTCAGGGGAACTTGCCGTCGACTGCAGACAAAGCTTCATGACCTTTGATCACATGATGTTTGTCATGTTTATACAGTCAACATGTAGGCGCAAGTCGGACAATTTTTATTCCCATAAAAAAAAGTGATCTGGTTGGTCCAGTTTAAATGGTTTAGGTAGTGTCCTTTATGCTCCTAACCATGACAGTCTTTCTGAATGTAGGTTGCAGGCGACCCAGTCTTTCACTCTTTTTGTTCTTTATCTATGGATGTGACCTAGTCGTTTGTTCTAAATGTTCCATTGCCATACTGGCAACGTTCGTATCCCTTGCTTGCAAGCAAGCCAACAACAGCTAACTTACAGTCACGTCAAACGGTGCAGGCAGTATAACAGTAGGGGCATTTGCATTTGTTTAAGCTGTTTTCTAGTGAGCTAATGAGGTGCGATTTTGTCCGGCATAGAAAATGTGCTCTCTTGTCAGGACACTGTTGTTCAGAGGAGCTAGCCAACAGCACAGCTAATGCAATAATTTCCAACTGAAGCTGGAAAGACTGCAAACTAGCTGCACTTTGTTTCGTTTTACCTTTTTTCAATATTCATAAAAATGATGCCAGCTGATTCATGATTTTGACTGGCTGAGAAACGCTGCCTGCCTGTCTGTCTCGTCCTGATATCCAACCTGTTCATTACTATGGGACAGCTGGAGATTAATTTGGAATATTGAAACAATGTTGCAAATGTCGGAGGACAGACAGCAAGGTTAATACAAATCCCTGCTGTTGAAAACGAAATGTTAGTCTAAAAGAAATGTGAGATAATGTCTCGATGCTTTTATAGTGGAGATCAAGTTTAGAAATTGCAGATGGAAATAGGCATTTTAACGTCATAGATTTAGCCGGTGGTAACTTGTGGAATAGACACCAATCAGCATTCAGGATTAGACCCACCCGCTGTATAAAGTTACATTAAAAACCCATGTTACCGAGCTACCTTGTACTACATTCACCTAGTTTGAGACCAACAGCAGAGTTGTCTTTGTGTTTGTTTTTAAGATGTTTCTGACCTCTTCTGATGTGAGGGTCAAACACAGCATAATCTGTACACTTGAACCCTGTCTCTACTGCAGCACAGGAGTAGAGCTCATCTGCCTGGAGGGTGGTTATATGCAACCTGGAGAGCAGGTAAACACAGAGAGAGAGAGAGGGGGGGGGGGGGAGAGAGAGAGAGAGGGGAGGAGGAGGGGGGAGAGAGGGAGAGAGAGAGAGAGAGAGAGAGAGAGAGGGGAGGAGGAGGGGGGAGAGAGGGAGAGAGAGAGAGAGAGAGAGAGAGAGAGAGAGAGAGAGAGAGAGAGAGAGAGAGAGAGGGGAGGAGGAGGGGGGAGAGGGAGAGAGAGAGAGGGGAGGAGGAGGGGAGAGAGAGGGAGAGAGACAGTCATACAATAAATGATACTACCATATGGCACCACTACTGTGACTCATAGTTTAACTGGAAGGTAAATCCAATCCAATCCATCAAATCACATTTTAATCATCACATGCTTCAAAAAACAACAGGTGTGGACTAACATGTTTTTAATTGAACCTTTATTTAACTAGGCATGTCAGTTAAGAACAAATTCTTATTATACAATGACGGCCTACGGCGGCCAAACCCTCCCCTAACCCGGACGACGTTGGGCCAATTGTGCGCCGCCTTATGGGACTCCCAATCATGGCCGGTTGTGATACAGCCCACGATCGAACCAGGGTCTGTAGTGACGCCTCTAGCACTGAGATTCAGTGCCTAGACCGCTGCGCCAAGCATTGAACTGCTTACTTACGAGACAAACAGTTCCCACAATGCAGAGAGAAAGAAAATAAAGAAATAATAGAAAAGTAAAACGTAATAATAAAAGTAATAACAAATACACAATGAGTAACGATAACTTGGCTATATACAGTAATACTAAATACACAATGAGTAACGATAACTTGGCTATATACAGTAATACTAAATACACAATGAGTAACGATAACTTGGCTATATACAGTAATAATAAATACACAATGAGTAACGATAACTTGGCTATATACAGTAATAATAAATACACAATGAGTAACGATAACTTGGCTATATACAGTAATACTAAATACACAATGAGTAACGATAACTTGGCTATATACAGTAATAATAAATACACAATGAGTAACGATAACTTGGCTATATACAGTAATACTAAATACACAATGAGTAACGATAACTTGGCTATATACAGTAATACTAAATACACAATGAGTAACGATAACTTGGCTATATACAGTAATACTAAATACACAATGAGTAACGATAACTTGGCTATATACAGTAATACTAAATACACAATGAGTAACGATAACTTGGCTATATACAGTAATACTAAATACACAATGAGTAACGATAACTTGGCTATATACAGTAATAATAAATACACAATGAGTAACGATAACTTGGCTATATACAGTATTAATAAATACACAATGAGTAACGGTTACTTGGCTACCAGTACCGAGTCGATGTGCAGGGGTACGAGGTAATTGAGGAGATATGTACATATAACTAGGAGTAAAACACTAATTTCCATGAAAATAATAGAGAGCGAGAAAGACAGAAAGAGAGAGATTAAAGGACGTGAGTGATAGGGAACACAGAGCCGGAGAGACAGGGAGAGACAGTCGTATGATCCTGGTAGACCCACAGTTGTAGTAGCAGGTGTTTTAGACACATGCAGAGGAAATGCCAACCAAATGTCACACTTTGATCTCTGTTCTGTGCTCAGCGATGCCGTCCACTGCAGATAAAATACCAAATGCTGTGGTGGCTATGGATACTTTTCTTTTCTCACAAACGTTCCTCTGGGTATACATGAGTAGAGATGCAAAGACAAGGTTGCTTTGTATGACAGAGGCTGGCAGTGTTCAAGTATATCGTTGATCGGGGCTCTCAACATTCAAGTATTTGTGGTTTGCATTGTGGAAAAAGAATAGCATTACAGTGTGGACTTAGAAAACATACACACACTTTCTTTTTGACATTGAGTGTGTTTGTCCTGTGCAGATGACTGGTGTTAGTAATTTCACTGTATTGTGCAGATGTGTAGTATCTTATGCAGAAGTCGTGAATAACCACATCAATAAATACCAGTGACACCCTTATTTCCATCTTTTGGAGGAGGCAGATGGACAGGTGTTCAGTGGGAGTGACTGAGGGTGAGTTTACCTACCCTGGCATCTGGCCCTCTTTGACCCTCTCTTACCTACCCTGGCATCTGACCCTCTCTGGGACATACCTGTTACCACAGCAACAGAGCTTCATGGCCCTCATGTTAAGACGCTGGTGAGACACGCAAAGTCAGTGTGACCTGCTACATATGTGTGTGTCTGTATGTGTGTGTGTGTGTGTGTGTGTGTCTGTGTGTGTGTGTGTGTGTGTGTGTGTGTGTGTGTGTGTGTGTGTGTGTGTGTGTGTGTGTGTGTGTGTGTGTGTGGGAGAAGGCCTTGGTCATCAACCACAACAACATCGCAGAGAAAAGAGGGCGGTATAAGGTTAATGAAGAGAAAAGGAGATGGATGGTGCTAATGAAGGAAGAGCACGGCCCCAGAGACGCTGCAAGACCAAGGCCTAACCCAGTCACTACATAAGTGAACATCACACAGCTATTACTGGAGTCTGTACAGAGTCGCCTGGCCATGAGCACTTGGAGGGGGAGGGAGCGAGTAAGACAGAACATCTGTAGAACTCTCATTTTATTGTTGTAAAAGTAAGTATGTATACGCTCTGAAAAATCATTTCCCAGCACTATGTAAACATGTATCATTTCAGGAGTACTATATTTCTTCTTGCCTATCCATTCCTCCCTAGTCTTTATTTGTCACCACCTGACCCTCTGCCCCTCTATTTTAAATAATAAATACATCTTTAATCTTAATGGATCATGTACCAACTTCATGGATTATATGATATATTAACTGATTATTCACAGTCACACTGATCTCATTAGATTTTTAGCAGATGCCATAGCTTCCCAGATTGGCCAATGATAAGGCAAATCAATTATGGGAGATTAGATATAACTTCATCCCATTTATCCTGATTAAGATAGTGTGATATAGATATGGTGCCCCGACCTGTCTGATTTCATGTATAAAAGCTATTTTCTTGAGTAATAATGCCCTCGTTAAGAAAATTAAGGAAATGAAGAGCACCACTTAATCACGCACGCACACAGACCTCCAATACACAGGGAGTACTCCTACACGGTTTAACATTATCTTCTCTCAGACACACACAACTCTCAGTCTAGATGAACATACTGTATCGCTCATTCATTAAATATCATACATCACACTGATCTTATGAGATGTCTGAGCTTCTGTCTGAAGGTATCTCACTCTTTTATTGATAAATCTGCAATATGGCACTATCACCCCACTCGGGGGGAAATAACATATCACTTTAATTCCAGAGACCGAGGATCAAACATCAGTCACGCTGTCTTGCAACAGGCTGTGTTCAGTCAGCCATGGAAAATAACAGCCATAACCTGCACTAAAATGATTAAGGCAGCTCTCTAGGACAGAGATCTATGTGTCATGTGTTACGCTACGAGATTCACACTAGAAAGTGATGGACTAGACCAACTTGGGAAGGTGTCCTCCACTATACTTAAAAACAAACTTGAGTTTATATAACTGTCTATCCTGTTTTTGAATGCATCTGTTTGAGAAGCTATCTGTCTGAGGTGCTAGAGTGAAGGATGTAATCGTGAGATCCGATGGTAAAGTCATCCTTTCTAAAAACATATTTGCCTGAGGTTGTGTGGGTCTGCCTGCTATTTGGGGCAGCAGGTAGCCTAGTGGTTAGAGTGTTGGACTTGTAACCGAAAGGTTGCAAGATCGAATCCCCGAGCTGACAAGGTCGTTCTGCCCCTGAACAAGGCACTTAACCCACTGTTCCTAGGCCGTCATTGAAAATAAGAATTAGTTCTTAACTGACTTGCCTAGTGAAGGTAAAATAAAATGAGTCATTCTTTCCAGAGGGGGTGTATGTCTAGTGGTGTATTGACTGTATTAGGTCCTGGACTTGAGCCTTTACCAAGCAGTTATTCATTTGGAGAGGTTGGACAAGGGAAGCTATAAATACCTCATGCTTCCCCTGCACATCAACACCCAGCCTACCAATATGCCGTGTGCAGAACCATAACAACAATTCACTGAGATATAAATTGATTGACAGAGAGAGTGTGTCTGTTATCAGATCCAGCTTGGCTATAAAAGAAAACAAAGCCAAAGTTAATTAATAAGTAAATCCTTCTACACTGCCAAGGCCCAGTGCCGTCTTGTAGCCCACCATCATTACCATGGGTGGTTAAATGCTAAGGGATTAGCATCCAGCGGGCATGTGTCTGTGCATGAATACCCAGAGGATGGATACTACACACACCCCTTGCTGCTAACACCAAAAGACAGCTACTTCAGCAGAGCGAGACTCTATAATGCAAAAACACCTCATTTGGCTTTTGATACAATAAAACATCAAATCCCCTCTAAGTAATTAACTCTGAAATAGAAGTTGGGGTTACATTAAGAGTGGCTGAGATGTCAAAGTTTGATGTTAAAGCAGGGACATGGCATATGGGCGCAGTGACACCTGTTCGCAGAGCCCAACTCTCTTCCTCTGGCAGTGTTGGCTCACATGGCGAGGAGGGCTAATGAAACATGAGAGAGAGGCAGAGAGGTGAGAAAAGGGAGAGAACGAGATTGAGAGAGGGGTGGAGAGAAAAGGATAAAGAGAGCTCTGGAAAGGGTTGGAGTGAGAGGCAGGGAGAAGATGGAAGAGAAGTGATGCAGGGAGGGATGGAGATCAAGGGTAAACGAGATAGCTTTGGCAACAGTAGGAGTGCGGAGTACTAATTACACAAATCACATAGCATTAGGAGAGCAGCTACGTCGCTCGCTGGGACTTGAAATTGTAGCAATAAAGTGTGACTGAAATGGCATTCCGTTTGACAGCCGTCAGTAAAGTTTAACAGATTTCGACAATGACATTCAGCCATGGCAAGAATTTCTTTTCACAAAATCAGCTTTCGCTTCCGAGCCCTCTACAAAGCCTGAGAGTTAGCGACAAAGCAAGAAAGAACCACTTCCACAAAGCACAAAGAAATCAATTCACCCTGAAAAAAAGAAGGGGAAAAAAGAAAGCAATTCAAAAACTGACCTGGAGCTTCCTTTTCAAGACCATACTCAACTAAAGTGGAAAGTTTGGAGACAGCAGCCAATGTGACAGAGGGGCGACTCCAAAGCAAAAAAACTCCGAAATCATTCCCGTAATTTCAATGTGTGGGTCACAGGGCTTGAAACTGGTGTGGAAGTGGGCAAGGAAACTTCCTTCCATCTTTTCTATGAAAATTGTGTACCGCATGGATCCTCTCTGCAACAGATTCGGTGTATAATTGTATGAATCCAGGATCAGCATCTACCCAGACCTGAGTGCCGAACTGCTGATACAACGAGGTGAGATCCCAGCTAAACAAGCTACTGTAAACCTGAGATGGGGCCTCATCCACCTGGCAAAACTAATCTTGACCTTCAAAAATACAACACAAATGTTTCACCGCCAATGAGGCTCAAGACTTCTTGGAGAAGCACATCAAGCACAACACACAAGGGGACGAGCCGACGGCTCTAGGCTAACTCCAATTTGACTAGCTCAATATTCAGGTATACTATTCACGCACAATCACGCAGCCTAACCTATGGCTGTGATGCTGCCCTCAGCATAAGGCAATTATGAGGAGATCCTCTCAATTGGGTAAAAGCAACACTATTACTATTATTATTGCTGAACATTATACTTTGTTATTATTATATTGTCTATGGTCCAGGACATTTAGACAATGATGACACCACGCCAATGAATGAACAATGGACAATATATTGAAGTGTCATACAGACTGGCGCCGCTTCCTTGTGGGCTAAATATAGTAATATTAATTGGAAGCTATTCCGATACTATTTTTACTGAACGATTGTTTAGGATAGATGGCCAGTCCCATATGGGCCAACATACAATTCCTTTCATTTTTTTCTTCCTGTTGATGGCTCTTCTCCTCCGTTTACTGGAGAACTTGCCTCCAGGCCATGATTCATTATTTTGAAGCTCTAGATTTCTGTATTTGTATTTATTATGGATCCCCACTAGCTGCTGCCAAGGCAACAATTTTAAAAAACATTACAATATATTCCTTTACAGAATTCACAACACACTAAGTGTGTGCATTTATTGTAAATACTCTCTTCTTTTCTTACATAGTATAAAGCACATAAATGCTTAACACAAATTTAGGGTAAATGTATGTTTTCAAGTTTTTTCTTCATTGACAACCCTTAAATCATTAATTCTCCCTCTCCCTCTCCCTCTCCCTATCTGTCTCTCTACCACACCTGCTGTCTCGGCCTCTGAATGCTCACCTATGAAAAGCCAACTGACACTCCTGAGGTGCTGACCTGTTGCACCCTCTATAACCACTGTGATTATTATTTGACCCTGCTGCTCATCTATGAACATTTGATCATCTTGAAGAAGGATCTGGCCTTAATGGCAATGTATTCTTATAATCTCCACTGGGCACAGCCAGAAGAGGACGGGCCACCGCTCAGAGCCTGGTTCCTATCTAGGTTTCTTCCTAGGTTCCTGCCTTTCTAGGAAATTGTTCCTAGCCACAATGCTTCTATATCTGCATTGCTTGCTCTTTGAGGGTTTAGGCTGGGTTTCTGTATAAGCTCTTTTGACATCAGCAGATGTAAAAAGGGCATTATAATTACATTTGATTGATTGATTGGTTGATTGATTGGTTGATTGATTGATTGCTTGGTTGAATGGTCAGCAAACTTACATTTTAAAGGTCTAAAAGGGTAAATGACCAACAACATTTTTTTTCTTAACACTAGAACTACTAAAGCAGTGATTTTGACTGCTCATGAATGGTATTTATTTATTCGGTGGTTGAAAAAGTACCCAATTGTCATACTTGAGTAAAAGTAAATATACCTTTAAAATGACTCAAGTTAAAGTGAAAGTCACCCAGTAAAATACAACTTTAGTAAAAGTCTAAAAGTATTTAGCTTGAAATATAGTTAAGTTTCAAAAGTAAATGTAATTTCTAAAATAAGTGTCAAAGTAAAAGGCCAATTATAAATCATTTCATATATGATTTCTACCAGACGGCACCATTTTCATTATCATTTTGTACGCAAACAAACAAAGCATGTGTGTTTAGTGATTCTGCCAGATCAGAGGCCGTATGGATGACCAGGGATGTTCTCTTGATAACTGCGTGAATTGGACCATTTTCCTGTCCTGCTAAGCATTCAAAACCTAACCAGTACTTTTGGGTGTCAAGGAAAATATATGGAGTAAAAAGTACAACATTTTCTTAAAGAATGTAGTGAAGTAAAAGTAAAAGTAGTCAAAAATATAAATAGTAAAGTCAAGTACAGATACCCCAAAAAACTACTTAAGTAGTACTTTAAAGTATTTACACCACTGCCCTTGATCAAGGCACTTAACCCAGGGGAACTGTACTACTATGGCTGAACCTGTAAAACAACACATTTCACTGCACTTATCTGGTGTATGTGACAATAAAACCTTTGATAACAATCACATAATGAATAATTGTTTTAAATGTTACATTGTCAATGCTAGCTTTTCTCTTTGAAAATGGAAAGTCCTTAATAGTCCTTCTAAATGATCCAGCTGTCTTGATATCCCAGCAAGAAACCATATTGATATAGCAATGCTCCAAGAAACACATCTGCTCCAGAAGGATGCACATAGAACAGACAATCATTTCTTCAAACTGACAGTTTTTTCATCAACCCCAAACAAAACTGAAGATGTATTAATAATGATAAATAAGAAACTCAAAATTGTAAAGGCGAAGACCAAGAAGGCATATTCACTTTCCTTAAATGCATCCATGATGGAAAGAAAATGTCCTTTATTCATGTGTATGCTTCAAATTCATGTGATCCTAAGTTTTTGGATTCTCTATAACAGCATATTGTTAAACTAGACAAAAATATAAATGCAACATGTAAAGTGTTGGTCCCATGTTTCATGAAATGAAAGAAAAGATCCCCACATTTTTCCATACGCACAAAAAGCTTAATTCTCAAAAATGTGCACAAATTTGTTTACATCCCTGTTAGTGAACATTTATCCTCTGCCAAGATCATCCATCCCCTGACAGGTGTGGCATGTCAAGAAGCTGATCAAACAGTTGATCATTACACATGTGCACCTTGTGCTGGGGACAATAAAAGACCACTCTAAAATGTGACGTTTTGTCACACAACACATTGCTATAGATGTCTCAAGTTTTGAGGGAGCCTGCAATTGACATGCTGACTGCAGGAATGTCCATCAGAGCTGTTGCCAGAAAATGTAATGTTAAGTTCTTTACCATAAGCCGCCTCCAATATCATTTTAGAAAACTTGGCATTACGTCCAACCGGCCTTACAACCGCAGAACACGTGTAACCAGCCCAGGACCTCCACATCCGGCTTTTTTTTACCTCATCAGAGACCAGCCCCCTGGACAGCTGATAATACTGCAGAGTATTTATGTCTATAATTAAGGCCTTTTATGGGGAAAAACTAATTGTGATTGGATGGGCCTGGCCTGGCTCCCCAGTGGGTCGGCATATGCCCCCTGAGGCCCACCCATGGCTGCATCCCTGTCCAGCCATGTGAAATCCATAGATTAGTGCCAAAGGAATGTATTTCAGTCAACTGATTTCCTCTTACGAACTGATTCTAGTTTGTGAGCGAGGCAGTACGAGATGGGGAGGGGGGCAGGGGTAGGTTGACCTCAGGTCTCCCACACTGGAAGCCCGAGGTAGGGAGAGCAGAGGGAATCTATCAAATAGCGCACTTCTAACTTTGTACAGTACTAATGCAATTAGTCAAATCAGTCACACTACAAAATGCTACCAAATAAACCACAATTCATTCATAATACTGTGAATATATAGTTTCACAGACATATTGTTGGATTCTTTCTGGTTGCGAAATGGTTAAGAATAGTATAAAACCAGTCTGCACACCACCAAGGTGAATTGGTTTAGTCTTGACTCTTGGTTGACAGTGTTGGAGGATGGGTAATGAAGTCTTGACTCTTGGTTGACAGTGTTGGGGGATGGGTAATGTAGTCTTGACTCTTGGTTGACAGTGTTGGGGGATGGGTAATGCAGTCTTGACTCTTGGTTGACAGTGTTGGGGGATGGGTAATGAAGTCTTGACTCTTGGTTGACAGTGTTGGGGGATGGGTAATGTAGTCTTGACTCTTGGTTGACAGTGTTGGGGGATGGGTAATGAAGTCTTGACTCTTGGTTGACAGTGTTGGGGGATGGGTAATGTAGTCTTGACTCTTGGTTGACAGTGTTGGGGGATGGGTAATGAAGTCTTGACTCTTGGTTGACAGTGTTGGGGGATGGGTAATGAAGTCTTGACTCTTGGTTGACAGTGTTGGGGGATGGGTAATGTAGTCTTGACTCTTGGTTGACAGTGTTGGGGGATGGGTAATGTAGTCTTGACTCTTGGTTGACAGTGTTGGGGGATGGGTAATGTATTGATACTCGAATGCCAAATCAACACACATGGATAAGAAAAGGTCTAAGCCATCAGGTGCCCAGTTTAGGAAAAAGAGGAAAGAAGAATAGGAGGAACGTGCGAAAGATAAAAGGTTTGCAGCTATGTCTTTATGAGTATAATAATATGCATATAATGAAATAGGCTAGTATTACACTTGTTTGTTAGCCTATGTTGCTATGTTGCTATGTTGCTATGTTGCTATGTTGCTATGTTGCTATGTTGCTTGCTATGCTTTCCCTTTTGAAAAGTTGTACGTTTCCATATTGTAGGTAACAATGATGATTGTATTATTACTATTATTAATGTGTAAACTAATGCCCATGTGCTCTCCATTAGAAATGCCTGTAGCAGCATCCCCACCAAATCCTGCTGCTGAGGATGAACCACTGTCTACAGACCCTGCTGCTGAGGTTGAACCACTGTCTACAGACCCTGCTGCTGAGGTTGAACCACTGTCTACAGAGCCTGCTGCTGAGGATGAACCACTGTCTACAGACCCTGCTGCTGAGGTTGAACCACTGTCTACAGACCCTGCTGCTGAGGTTGAACCACTGTCTACAGAGCCTGCTGCTGAGGATGAACCACTGTCTACAGACCCTGCTGCTGAGGTTGAACCACTGTCTACAGACCCTGCTGCTGAGGATGAATCACTGTCTACAGACCCTGCTGCTGAGGTTGAACCACTGTCTACAGACCCTGCTGCTGAGGATGAATCACTGTCTACAGACCCTGCTGCTGAGGTTGAACCCCTTTCTACAGACCCTGCTGCTGAGGATGAATCACTGTCTACAGACCCTGCTGCTGAGGTTGAACCACTGTCTGCAGAGCCCGCTGCTGAGGATGAACCCCTTTCTACAGACCCTGCTGCTGAGGTTGAACCCCTTTCTACAGACCCTGCTGCTGAGGATGAATCACTGTCTACAGACCCTGCTGCTGAGGTTGAACCCCTTTCTACAGACCCTCCCGACTGGCCTTCAGTTCTGACGGACCGAATTCGGACACAACTAGTTTGCAGAGGACCAAGTGTGGAACAACCTACCTTTCTTTTCCCAGGGAATGAGAGTGAGGGAAGAAGTTGCCACCACCAGTATTTCAGGAAGACCTTGGTGAGTGGTGAAAAAAAAAAAAAAGGATCAAAGAAGGGAAAACAATTGATAAGCATGAGATGGCACTTATGGAGGCTGAGAGGATAAGATGGAGAGAGGTGTTGACATGTCTGACTGCTATTGTGCAGTCTCTGGCAATAAGAAATCTGGCACTAAGGGGACACACTGTACTCTCCATCAAATGGAAATTTCCTCAAAGAGGTTGAACTGATGGCACAATTTGATCCAGTCATGAAAGAGCACCTTAACCGTGTTCAAAAAGGGACCTTGAGTCACACCACCAGATACCTTGGCCACCAAATACAGTATGAACTCAATGATTTGCTGAGCATCAAGGTCTTTTCAATAATGGTGAGTGACATCAAGCTGGCAAAATGATTCTCTATCATTCTAGACTGCACCTCAGATGTCAGCCACACTGAACAGTTGTCAGTTGTGATTCTAATTGTGTCACTGAAGGAGGAGTCCCACATAAAATAACATTTTATGTGGTTTTTGGAGGCAGAGGAGTCCACTGGCCAACATTTGGCATCCCTGATTCTCAAAAAATTAGAGGAGCTAAAAATTCATTTTGAGGACAGCAGAGGACAGTCTTATGATAGTGGGGCCAACATGAGAGGCACAAACAAAAGTGTCCAAGCCAGACTCCTGGAAATGAATCCAGGAGCTCTATTTGTGCCATGTGGGGCTCACACATTGAACCTGGTTGTGGCTGATGCGGCTAAAAGTTATTTCAATGCTACAGGTCACTTTGGCATCTTACACAAACTGTACACCCTGTTCTCAGCCTCCACACAGCGATGGGCCATCCTGAAAAAACATGTGGACATAACTTTGAATATGTGGACTGAGACAAGGTGGGAGAGTAAAGTTCTTCAGGATTGGTGGGTCCCCTGCGGGACGATTGAGCTAACGTAGGCTAATGCAATTAGCATGTGGTTGTAAGTAACAAGACAATTTCCCAGAACATAGACATATCTGACATTGGCAGAAAGCTTAAATTCTTGATAATCTAACTGCACTATCCAATTTACAATAGCTATTACAGTGAAATAATGCCATGCTATTGTATGAGGAGAATGCACAGTTTTGAACATGTAAAGTTATTAATAAACAAAGTAAGCACATTTGGGCAGAAATGCAATGGTTCATTGGATCAGTCTAAAACGTTGCACATACAACTGCAGCCATCTAGTGGCCAGAATCTAAATTGCACTTGGTCTGGCATAATACATTATGGCTTTTCTCTTGCATTTCAAAGATGATGGTACAAAAAAAATACAAAAAACGGTTGTTTCTTTGTATTATCTTTTACCAGATCGAAATGTGTTATTTTTCTCCTACATTCCTTTAACATTTCCACAAACTTCAAAGTGTTTTCTTTCAAATGGTACCAAGAATATGCATATCCTTGCTTCAGGTGTGTGAGGTGGCTGAAGGGGGGGTTCGCCCAGGGAGCCATACAAGCTAGAACCGCTACTGATAGGAACAACATGAATTTGTGCATGAGGCAGATGCGGTGCAACTCGAGTTTGACAATCAGAGAGAGCAGGGACTGTGAGAGGTGTACCCTCTGCTGCTCTTTCCCTCCCTCCGCTGAGACTAATGCTGTGTTCAAAACAACTGGGAAATCGGAAATCTTCAACTTCAGACTTCAGTGTGTTCAAGACAACTTTGAATCTCTGGGGGGGTGGATCCGACTGGGAAAAGTAGTTTTGAACTGTCATCTAATTGAGATCACTGACATCATGACCTAGTTTATTTTCAGTTCCCAGTTGTCTTGAAAGCACCATGACCATCAGATGCAGGTACCATCGTTCCAGGAAAATAAAAAAGCGAATTATTTGCGAATTATTTAAATGTATGTTCAGCTGAACATACATTTAAATATTTCGCAAATAATTCGCTATTTTATTTTCCTGGAACGATGGTACCTGCATCTGATGGTCATGGTACACCTCTCACAGTCCCTGCTCTCTCTGATTGTCAAACTTCCTCGCAAGTGCCACACCAACTGATATATTTTGTTACCAAAGCTAGAGTTTTGAAATATAATATGGTCTGATTAACAATATACTGCCCAAACCTCATTCCTACAAAACTGTTTTTGTTAGGTTAATGTAATTTTTTTTTATTTATTTATTTTTTAATCTGAGCGATAGATCTGGGCTTGTTTTTTGACTGCAAAAGTGATCTTAACTCATAAAAGGTTGCTGTAAGGCATTTACTAGAGTGTGTTTCTTAGGTTTCTTACCTTCATATCCAGCAGCCAGCTGATATGGGAGGCAGTGACTCTGCACTGCAGCATTAAATCCAAGACAGCAGAGAGAAACAAGGTAGGGAACTAGAGCTCCCCCTGCTGGATACTGCAAGGTCGAGCAAATATTGAGCTTTTTATTCTATAAAATGGGCCAAGGGCTGCCAACACATTGACCCTCTTTTGCGTTATAAAATGGGACAAGGGCTTTGAGTCGTGTACTCATCTTATAGGTATTTTATTTTACCATGACTTGAGTTTGCATAGTGAATGCAGCCAAACTATCCGTTACAGTGTTAGTGTATGCTATACCAAAACTCAACCATTGTTCAGCGGTTTTATGTGCACATGTTCATGACATCTTATCACACGCTCATGCACATGTGAGGTCCGACCAGCCAGCCAATAGAAACATTGACACACTCCACTGCACGACTGGGAGAGGTCTGTTTGCAACTTGTTCAGTGCATCAACCCCTCCCTCCCTCCCTCCCTCCCTCCCTCCCTCCCTCCCTCCCTCCCTCCCTCCCTCCCTCCCTCGCTGCCTGCCTGCCTCCCTGCCTGCCTGCCCCCCCTCCCTAACCATCCTTCACCCCCTCTCTCTCCACCCCCCCTATGCTGCATGCTTTGGGTTGATTTGTCCCTCCCTCCCTCCCTCCCTCTCTGCCTGCCTGCCTGCCTGCCTCCCTGCCTGCCTGCCCCCCCTCCCTAACCATCCTTCACCCCCTCTCTCTCCATCCCCCCTATGCTGCATGCTTTGGGTTGATTTGTCCCTCCCTCCCTCCCTCCCTCCCTCCCTGCCTGCCTGCCTGCCTGCCTGCCTGCCTGCCTGCCTGCCTGTCTGCCTGCCTGCCTGCCTGCCTGCCTGCCTCCCTCCCTCCCTCCCTCCCTCCCTGCCTGCCTGCCTGTCTGTCTGCCTGCCTGCCTGCCTGCCTGCCTGCCTGCCTGTCTGCCTGCCTGCCTACCTGCCTCCCTCCCTCCCTCCCTCCCTCCCTCCCTGCCTGCCTGCCTGCCTGTCTGTCTCCCTCCCTCCCTCCCTCCCTCCCTCCCTCCCTCCCTCCCTCCCTCCCTCCCTCCCTCCCTCCCTCCCTGCCTGCCTGCCTGCCTGCCTGCCTGCCTGCCTGCCTGCCTCTCCTCCCTGCCTGCCTGCAGACCTGCCTCCCTCCCTCCCGCCCTCTCTGCCTGCCTGCCTGCCTGCCTGCCTGCCTGCCTGCCTGCCTAACCCTCCTTCACCCCCTCTCTCTCCACCCCCCCTATGCTGCCTACTTTGTGTTGATTTGTGCCTTCTGATCCACATGCTGCTCAGAGCGTAGCAGAGCAGAGCGGCATGTTGGAGCTGGTTAGTTCCAGCCCACAGCCACTGCTCCCCAGCCAGATGTGGCTGTGTCTGTGCAGTGCTGCCATGCTGGTCTGGGGTCAGTCAGTCAGTCACCGTGTAACACGGCCCCAAACACTCCTCAGCACAGGGCCTCTGCACTGCAATGCTCATTTAGCTGTGAGCCACAGAGCCTCTCCAGAGCCAAGAGGGAAAATGTTTCCTTATGTCAATCAATCAGCTGTTATGATGAAGGGCATGACTTAATTAGTATTAAAATGGTCATACACAAACAAACAAACACACATACATGTAGGCTACACACCGAAATAGACAAGCACAGTTGTGCATCCACACACACACACACACACACACACACACACACACACACACACACACACACACACACACACACACACACTGATACAGTGTTTCATTTTTAGCATTGCCATGACAGCTCTCTCAAATGTTATTGTCTTTCGATGGTTTGGGTCATTTTGGCTCAGTGTTTTTCTTGCTAAAGGGTAAATACACAGCACAAAGTGACCATGGACGGTTCTTATTTTGGAGCCAGCTGAAGACATTGAACATTTGTAAGGAGGGCAGATGGCTTTGGGGCAATTGTACGGTAAAAGCTCTCTCTGGTTTTTATGAGACCACGTTTTCCAAAAACTCTGTTACTATCTATTCCAAATCCAGATTTAAAGATGTTGGCAGAATGAATGGGGTGTCAGCTGTGACATGGTACTTTGAGTTTGAAAAAATCTATTTTGGTTATTGAACTACAGTAAGTGAAGTAGATTTACAACCGGTAACAGAATTACGGTAACGGAATTAAATCATGGGCCCCTGATCTTTACTACACAGAAATGCATAATTATGGAAATGAATGACATTCTCCTCATGTTTCACACATTTGGACATCACAGCGCAGCACAGCAGAGCACAGTAGAGTACAGTGCAGTACAATACAGCACAGCATAGTAGAGTAGAGTAGAGTTCAGTACAGTGCAGTGGAGTACAGTAGTGTTCAGTACAGTACAGTAGAGTATAGTTCAATACAGTAGAGTACAGTACAATATACTGTATTTTACTGTACTATACTCAACTTTTCTTTACTATACTGTACTGTATTGTACTGTACTGACTGTACTACTGTATTGTATTGGATTGCACGCTATTATGCTCTACTCACTGTACTGTATTGTACTGTAGTCTGCTGTGCTCTACTCACTGTACTGTATTGTACTGTAGTCTGCTGTGCTCTACTCACTGTACTGTATTGTACTGTAGTCTGCTGTGCTCTACTCACTGTACTGTATTGTACTGTAGTCTGCTGTGCTCTACTCACTGTACTGTATTGTACTGTAGTCTGCTGTGCTCTACTCACTGTAGAGTACAGTGCTGTACTGTGATTTACTCAGTACTGTACTGCACTTTATTGAACTGTACTCTACTGTGCTCTGCTCATAGTACTGTACTGTACTGTGCTGTGCTCATAGTACTGTACTGTACTGTGCTCTGCTCATAGTACTGTACTCTACTGTGCTCTGCTCATAGTACTGTACTGTACTGTGCTCTGCTCATAGTACTGTACTGTACTGTGCTGTGCTATCTAAAGTTGTGAAACATATGTCTATGATAGGTGCATGTGGTCCAACTGTGGTTCGTGACTATAATGATTTGCCATTGTAGGCAATTCAATTGCAGTAAATCTGTTACTGATTTTCTGGTAATTACGTTTCTTCAGAGTTTTAATCACTTAATAATTAATCAAAATTGATATCAGTAAAATCACTGTAACTAATTGGCAAGTCTACCATTACTTGTTACTTCAGTGAACAGAAATAATCCTCCTACCTCAACAGTGAGAGAAATGAGAAAATATCTTAAAGATATGTGGCCTTTTGATAATGGAATTACAAGGCACAAAGCAATATTTCTTAAACTTAAAGAAGATAAGCAATTTCTCCGAAACTGTTGATAGTAGTTGGCAGGGGACTTTACGACACCATTATTGTGTGTTGATGTATTTCTGATACCCTTTCCAGTAGATGTTGTCTAAGACCCCTTTTCCATCTGTTTATTCAGAAATCAAAGCCTTAACTTATACCTCATTTTTAAGAAACATTTTAGAAAAATGTATCTATGCCTTAATTTCTAAACATTATACTCTTATCTTTCATTTGACACCCAATTTGATATGTTCCTATGAGCTTCTCATGTTGGTGCTCATAGGTCCTTTTCGATTAATGCCCACTGTGGGATTTAAACAGTGTAAAGACATGACAGTAAATATTTTTTTCCTACAGGCAAAGAGACCGAGAACATTCTCGCTGAAGAAAGAGTACATTGGTATTTTGTGGATTTGCCTCACTTTGAAGTTGGAACACATTTTCCTTCCATCATTACTTATGGGAGGCCCTGGCTGTCAGGTCTAAGCCCATTTACTGGGAAGCCTGCCAAACTGTCACATAATAAGGGTTTTGTATGCGACAGAAATCAGACCACAGCACAGGCTAAGATCCATCACCATCAAAAGAACAGACTTGAGCTAGGGCTAATGTTCCTCACTCGCAACCTTATTAAATCCAATTCACTAGACCTCTGATGCCGTGCAGTATCAAATTGCCTTTTAATTGTATGATCATTGTGCCTTAATTACCTCCTCGATCCACGGTGATAAGTGACTAATTGTTGTGTAAGGCTTGTTTGTATAATCTAGTGCAGTGCAGCTAAATGCAGTAGCTGCTGAGGGACAGATCAGAATTTACTTGGGGACGGATGGTCCAAAATATGGGAGGATTGTCAAGCCTTTTTGTTTGCTTTGGGAAGGGTTGTGTGTTTTTTTTATTGGGCACAGTATTGTGTTTTTTCCCTGGTTTACGTTGTCTTTTGCAGGTTTTACTATATAATTTATTCCATCCTAGCCATCCTGCAGTGAAAATGTCATTTGAATAACGCCACAAAAGCCCTGTGATTTGAATGTTTCATATTCAGACCCCTTGACTTTTCCACATTTTGTTATGATATAGCCTTATGGAAACAAACAAAAATTGTGAAAATGTATACGTTATATACTGTATATATATATATATATATATATAAACTGAAATATCACAATTACATAAGTATTCAGAGCCTTTACTCAGTACTTTGTGTAGCACCTTTGGCAGTGATTACAGCCTTGAGTCTTCTTGGGTATGACACTACAAGATTGGCACACCTGTATTTGGAGAGTTTCTCCCATTCTTATCTGCAGATACTCTCAAACTCTGTCAGGTTGGATGAGGACAGCTATTTTCAGGTCTCTCCAGAGACGTTCGATCGGCATCAAGTCCGGGCTCTGGATGGGCCTTTCAAGGACATTCAGAGACTTGTCCCGAAGCCACTGCTGCGTTGTCTTGGCTGTGTACTTAGGGTCATTGTCCTATTGGAAGGTGAACCTACGGCCCAGTCTGAGCACCTAGGAATAAACATAGAGAGGAACCAGGCTCTGAGGGGTGACCAGTCCGTCTGTTTAGTAAAGTGGCCAGTGATTTCAAGTTTATGTATATAGGTAGCAGCATCTCTGTGCTAGTGATGGCTATTTAAACTCTACAGGATCGGTCTGGAAGACTGAAACAGGTTTCCCCTCAAGAATTTCCCTGTATTTAGTGCCATCCATCATTCCTTCAATTCTGACCAGTTTCCCAGTCCCTGCCGATGAAAAACATCCCCACAGCATGATGCTGCCACCACCATGCTTCACTGTAGGGATGGTTTTCTGGGGGTGATGAGAGGTGTTGGGTTTGCGCCAGACATAGGGTTTTCCTTGATGGCCAAAAAGCTATGTTTTAGTCTCATCTGACCAGAGTACCTTCTTCCATATGTTTGGGGAGTCTCCAACATGCCTTTTGGCGAACACCAAACGTATTTCTTTCTTTAAGCAATGGCTTTTTTCTGGCCACTCTTCCTTAAACCCCAGCTCTGTGGAGTGTACTGCTTAAAGTGGTCCTATGAACAGATACTCCAATCTCTGCTGTGGAGCTTTCCAGCTCCTTCAAGGTTATCTTTCATCTCTTTGTTTCCTCTCTGATTAATGCCATCCTTGCCTGGTCTGTGAGTTTTTGTGGGCAGCCCTCTCTTGGCAGGTTTGTTGTGGTGCCATATTCTTTCCATTTTTTAATAATGGATTTACTGGTGCTCTGTGGGATGATCAAAGTTTGGATATTTTTTTATAACCCAATCCTGATCTCCACAGCATTGTCCCTGAACTGTTTGGAGACCTCCTTCATGGTGCCGCTTGCTTGGTGGTGCCCCTTGCTTAGTGGTGTTGCACACTGGGGCCTTTCAGAACAGGTGTATATACTCTGAGATCATGTGACAGACACTTAGATTGCACACAGGTGGACTTTATTTAACTAATTATGTGACTTCTGAAGGTAATTGGTTGCACCAGATCTTATTTAGGGGTTTCATAGCAAACGGGGTGAACACATTCGCATGCACCACTTTTCCGTTTTTTATTTTGTAGAATTTTTTAATTTTCACTTCACCAATTTGGACTATTTTGTGTATGCCCATTACATGAAATCCAAATAAAAATCTATTTAAATTACAGGTTGTATTGCAACAAAATAAAAAAAATGCCAAGGGGGATGAATACTTTTGCAAGGCACTGTACACCATGAGTCATTGGTCATGAAACCCCCACCCCTCTTCTTCCCGGAGAGATATTTATTCCTGTCTGCAAGATGAACTGAGAACCCAATTGGCTGGATGGTGGTGTGCGGACTAGATGACCACTCCGAGTACCTCTCCTTCGCCTGCGCTGTTTTGGGTTGGCTTCTGGAATCAGTTCAATAGCCATGGGGGGGGGGGGGGGGGGGGGGTGCGAACAAAGGATCAGTTTCGGGAAAGTCGTATTCCCGGTCGTAATCCAATAGTTCTTCCCGGCTGTATGTAATGACACAAACATGGCACAGCCAGGTGGAGATTATTACAGTACATAGCCAAGGTGTTCAACCGTTCATATCAGCGTCAAATAATAGTAATCACAGAGGTTGTAGAGGGCACAAAAAGGTCAGCACCTCAGGAGTAAACGTCAGTTGGCTTTTTGTAACTGAGCATTCAGAGTTTGAGACAGCAGGTGTGGTAGAGCGAGAACAGGTCAGGGTGTACAGGTCAGGGTTCCATAGCCATAGGCAGAACAGTTGAAACTGGAGCAGCAGCACAACCAGGTGGATTGGGGACAGCAAGGAGTCATCAGGCCAGGTAGTCCTGGGGCATGATCCTATGGCTCAGGTATTTCGGGAGGGGAGGGAGGGAGAGGGAGAGAGAGAGAGAGAATTAGAGGGAGCATACATAAACTCACACAGGACACCAGATAAGACAAAATTACACCAGATATAACAGACTGACCCTACCCCCCGGCACAAACTATTGCAGCATAGATACTGGAAGCTGAGACATGAGGGGTTGGGAGACACTGTGGCCCCGTCCGACGATACCCCCAGACAGGGCCAACCAGTAACCCTCTCCCACTTTTCCATAGCACAGCCCCCACACCACTAGAGGGATATCAGCAGACCACCAACCTACTACCCTGAAAGAAGGCTGATTATAGCCCACGAAGATCTCCTCCACTGCACGAGTCAGAGACAGGGCTTTAACTCCTCTAGTTCCACAATGAGATAGGTGCAGGCCAGGCAGTAGGTTTTCAGCCAGGCTCAATTTAACTTTGCGTAATACCCTAGATGCAGTTACACCACTAAAAAAAGATACAATTTCTCACAAGAAACTAGCTCCCTGCTAGATAGAAAATACCCAAGCCCTGAAGCAGAAAATTGGAACGGAACTGGTGCTCCACCAAACTGGAAGTCTTCCGACTAGCTTGGAAAGACAGAACCATGCAATATCGAAGAGTCCTCACTGCTGCTCGACCATCCTATTTTTCCAACCTAATTGATGACAATAGGAACAATCCAAAATGTATGTTTGATACTGTCGCAAAGCTAACTAAAAAGCAGCAGTCACTTCAGCAGTGATGAATTCATGAACTTCTTTCACGAAAAGTTCATGCCGTGACTTTCATTAATGTGAAAACTAAAATCATTCCTTTCTTAACAAAAATTGTTTCATAGTTTGTCATATTGTATTCACAATGTATTGGATGGAAACTTGACAGCCAAAGGGGGTTTCCTTCCTAAGTTACAGTATTTGGTTCATACAGTTTTTAATAACATCAGAAAATGACAAGCAATATGACATGATTATTCTTTAGATCCCCACTGACCATTCTTTACATTCCTATCTTAGAAATATTGTTCCAGCATTCACTTTTTGGTTTTCCCTCCTCCCTAATTTATGACAGAGTGTTAAGGTGTCAAATCCGGCCCAGCCCCCCTTTCCTCTTCTGTGGGTGAGAGGGGTCTGGTCATCGCCAGCCATTTGCCAAGCTGATCTGAGGCCTTGGATCTTCAGCCAGGAGAGTCATGACAATCATGATCATTAGAAATCAAGTTATGGACTCCTCTTCGAATCTGCATATTTCTCCAAAGCTCAGTTCTCCTAAATCTGCACAACACTGCCAGGACCTAGGATCAATGGAGACACTCAAGTTTTTTTTATCCTATATCTCTTGACACATTCATGGAAATTGTCATCGCCTCTAAACTTTCAAGCTGCATACTGGACCCTATTCCAACAAAACTACTGAAAGAGCTGTTTCCTGTGCTTAGCCCTCCTATGTTGAACATAACAAACGGCTCCCTTTCCACCAGATGTGTACCAAATTCACTAAAAGTGGCAGTAATAAAGCCTCTCTTGAAATAGCCAAACCTTGACCCAGAAAATGTAAAAAAAACGATTGGCCTATATCAAATCTCCATTCCTCTCAAAAAATGTTTTATACTGTTGCACAGCAACTCACTGCCTTCCTGAAGGCAAATAATGTATACGAAACGCTTCATAGCACTGAGACTGCATTGGTGAAGATGGTAAATTAATGGTGTCAGACCAAGGCTCTGCATTTATCCTTGTGCTCCTAGACCTTGGTGCTGCTTTTGACACCATCGATCACCACATTGTTTTGGAGCAATTGGAACCTCTAATTGGTCTGCACGGACCAGTTCTTGCTTTTTTTTAGATCTTATCTCTTGGAAAGATATCAGTTTGTCTCTGTGGATGGTTTGTCCTCCGACAAATCAATTGTACATTTCAGTATTCAAGGTTCTGTTTTATGGCCACTATTGTTTTTACTATACATTTTACCTCTTGGTGATGTAATTCGGAAACATGTTAACTTTCGCTGCTATGCGGACGATACACAGTTGTACATTTTGATGAAACATGGTGAAGTCCCAAAATTGCCTACCCTGGGAGCCTGTGTTTCAGACATAAGGAAGTGGAAGGCTACCCAGATAAGGCACTAAATCAACTTCAGTTAGTGCTAAACACGGCTACTAGAATCTTGACTAGAACCAAAAAATGTGATCATATTACTCCAGTGCTAGCCTCTCTACACTGGCTTTTTGTTAAGTACTGGGCTGATTTCAAGGTTTTACTACTAACCTACAAAGCATCACATGGGCTTGCACCTACCAGAGAATCGCTCCACTGGGATTCTCAGCCCTGACCCTATTACGGGGGCTGAGTCATGATCTGAGAGTCCTTTAGGTGACTTTTGGCTAACTCTAAGTGGGCTGTCATGTGCCTTTTACTGAGGAGTGGCTTCTGTCTGGCTCCTCTACCATAAAGTCCTGATTGGTGGTGTGCTGCATAGATGGTTGTCCTTCTGGAAGGTTCTCCCATCTCCAAAGAGGAACTCTGGAGCTCTGTTAGAGTGACCATGGGGTTCTTGGTCACCTCTCTGACCAAGGCCCTTCTCCCTCGATTGCTCAGTTTGGCTCCATCCATTGCTCAGCCAGCTCTAGGAAGAGTCCTGATGGTTCCAGACTTCTTCCACTTAACTTCTTATGGGCAGGTGGGACAGTAGCGTTCCACCTGGCCAACATCTGGTGAAATTGCAGAGCATGAAATTCAAACTACAGAATTATAAATATTTTTACTTTCATAAAATCACAAGTGTAATACATCAAAATAATTAATCCAGCCACTGTGTCAGATTTCAAAAAGGCTTTACGGTGATAGCACACTATGCGTTTATCTGAGGACAGCGCCCCGCATACAAAAGCATGAAAAACATATTTCAACCATGCAGGTGCACCACAAAAGTCAGAAATAGCAATATAATAAATGCCTTACCTTTGATGATCTTCTTCTGTTGGCACTCCAAAAGGTCCCAGATACATCACAAATGGTCCTTTTGTTCGATAATGTCCTTCTTTATATCCATAAAAACTCAGTTTAGCTGGCGTGCTTTAGTCAATAATCCACCCAGTTTCCCTCCATCAAAAGGCATACAAAATGAATCCCAAATGTCACTAATGAACTTTTCCAAACAAGTAAAACAACGTTTATAATCAAACCTTAGGTACCCTAATACGTAAATAAACTATCAAATTTAAGACGGAGAATCGCTATTGTCTTTACCGGAGAAAATCACCAAAGAACACGCTCTCTTCCACGCGCTTGGAAAGACTACAGCCAAAATGGGATCCACCTAGAAAAACGACAATTTCTGGCTCATTTTCCCAAAAAACAGCATGAAACTCTTTCTAAAGACTGTTGACATCTAGTGGAAGCCCTAGGAACTGCAATCTGGGAGGATTTCGCCATATAATAAAAGTTACAGCCATTGAAAACAGTGCTAGGACAACAAAACATTTTTTTGGGATGTTTGTCCTTGGGGTTTCGCCTGCCTTATCAGTTCTGTTATCCTCACATACATTATTTTAACAGTTTTAGAAACGTTAGAGTGTTTTCTATCCAAATCTACCAATTATATGCATATCATAGCTTCTGGGCCAGAGTAACAGGCAGTTTACTTTGGGCACACTTTTCATCTGGATGTGAAAATACTGCCCCCTACCCAAGAGAGGTTAAGAATGATGGAGGCCACTGTGTTCTTGGGGACCTTCCATGCTGTAGAAATGTTTTGGTACCCTTTCCCAGATCTGTGCCTCGACACAAGCCTGTCTCAGAACTCTACGAACAATTCCTTTGACCTCATGGCTTGGTTTCTGCTCTGACATGCACTGTCAACTGTAGGACCTTATATAGACAGGTGTGTGTCTTTCCAAATCATGTCCAATCAATTGAATTTACAGCAGCTGGACTCCAATCAAGTTGTAAAAACATCTCAAGGATGATCAAAACAGGGGCGAGGCGACCGTTTTGTTATTATTTCTGTTTCATTTGTGGATTTGCCCTTTAAACAGCTGCATGTTATCAAGATATCAAAGTGTCACTAACAGAAAGGTAAACAATAGGCCTATAGCAAATGCAGCATATGGCGTTAATTTCTCACGTTGAAATAATATTTTCCAGCAGTGCTCAAAGCATACTATTCCATGAGCGCAGCATTTATTTTTCTAATCAAATCAAATGTTATTTGTCACACGTACTGAATACAACTGGTGTAGACCTTTCCGTGAAATGCTTACTTACAAGCCCTTAACCAACAATGCAATTCAAAAAATGGAGTTAAGAAAATAAATAAACTGAATAAACTGAAGTGAAAAAAAACAATTATAATCAAAAAGTAACATAAGAAAATGACATAACAATAACTTGAATCAATGAGCCCAATAAGTCCTACATGACAACAAAATCATAATAAACAGAGTAGGGCTGGCTAACATACATTTTTGTCTTTTCTAATGCTTCTTAAACGGGAAAGTAATCTAAAAGTAACTGAATGTAATCAGATTACGTTACTGAGTTTGGGTAATCCAAAAGTTACGTTACTGAGTTTGGGTAATCCAAAAGTTTCGTTACTGATTACAGTTTTGGACAGGTAACAATAACTGTAACGGATTACATTTAGGAAGTAACCTACCCAACCCTGTTTGATGTATTTGATACCATTGCACCAATTCCCCTCCAGCCATTACCACGAGCCCGTCCTCCCCAGTTAAGGTGCCACCAACCTCCTGTGGTTGAAGGAGAGGTTGTTGTTCTGGCCCCGCACCGCCAGGTTACTGACCTCCTCCCTGTAGGCTGTCTCATCGTCGCAGGTGATCAGGCCTACCACTATCATTGCGTCAGCAAACTTGCAAACTTAATTGCTGATTGTCCTTCGGCACACTGTTTTGTATCAGATGTCTATTTCCAGTTTGGATGCTGGAATTATTTTGGACTAACATGCATACTTTTTGAAGTGATTTGTTTGACAATCAGATGGAAATATCATGACTGATTGTATTCATGCCACATTAAAAGAAGAAAAATGACGTTACAATCACGTCTTTATTATTAGGCCCATAAAAAAAATGTGTGGACTCGCAAGCGAGTGCACTCAATACAGAGAAACCCGAATGTCATGTTGTAATTCGCACTCTGGTTGTTTCCATGTCATTTGAATGATATTACTGTGTATGTTTTTTTTATTGACATAAAATCAATCAATCAATCTGTGCAGCGATGTATGGAAACAGACGTCTGTTGCAAAACACCAAAAACTTTAATGACATTAGGAGATTGCCAGGCCTTCGATACTGGTTATGGCTACAAGGTAGGGAGGGACGTTTTTTCTGTTAGCTGAGATTGACATAGTCTATTTATTGTGGTGTTGAAAATGCAAACCATGATGTTGAAGTGCCCGAATTCGGTATTCTTTGTTTATTGGTTATGTGGAGCATTGGCACAGAAGCATTGGCACAAAAATTTAGAAAATCGGATTTCTCCCTAGCTGATTAATGTCTGCTCTGATCGTAGTGTAATGAAACAGGCAGGGAGAGTGAGCTCGTGTGTGGGAGAGTGAGCTCGTCTGTGGTGATTGGCGAATCCTCAACCTTCTGGGCTGTAGTCCTGTGTGGCATCAACTGTGCCACAAAAGCAAGCTGAAATGGCAAAGTCAATATCCACATTTATAAACCCAGAGTTGTTACAGTTATTGTTATTTGTGGTCGTGAACTTTATTTTGAGTTAATTCTATGAGGGGGGAGGTCGTGCAATCTATTTTACAGTACAAGGGGAGTATAATGCAAAAATATATAAATAATTTGGGAGGGGGGTGCTTTTTTTATGACACATTGACTCCCTCTCTCCCCCTGTCTCTGTCTGCCTTTCTCCCTCACTCTCCAGTGAATGCCACCTCTGAACCTATTATAGACGTATGTTTCACAAGTTTGGAGAATATGGTACAGTACAGTGAGTAGAGCAAAGTAGAGTAGAGTACAGTACAGCACAGTACTCTAACTTGAGTAGAGCACAGTAGAGTACAGTACAATACAATTCAATGCAGTATAGTACAGTACAATAAAGTACAGTAGAGAAAAGTAGAGTAGAGTAGAATAGAATATATTGTACTGTTCTCTACTGTACTGATCTATACTTTACTGTACTCTACTGTACTGAACTCTACTCTACTCTGCTTTGCTGTGCTGTATTGTACTGCACTGTGATGTCCAAACATGTAAAACATGAGGAGAATGACATTCATATCCATAATTATACATTTCTGTGTAGTACAGATCAGGGACCTATGATGAAATTCCGTAACTGTAATTCCGTTACCGGGTGTAAATCCACTTCACTTCAAACCCAAGGTGTCATGTCATAGCTGACGCCCCATTCCCATTCTACACTGGGGCGGCAGGGTAGCCTAGTGGTTAGAGAGTTGGACTAGTAACCAAAAGGTTGCAAGTTCAAATCCCAGAGCTGACAAGGTACAAATCTGTCGTTCTGCGCCTGAACAGGCAGTTAACCCACTGTTCCTAGGCCGTCATTGAAAATAAGAATTTGTTCTTAACTGACTTGCCTAGTTTAAACATTTAAAAAAAATCTTAATTCCGGAGCAGTCTTTGTGGTCACATTAAAAAACTGAGGGAGATTTTACCGTAATTCCATTACCAAAGTCTGCATCTTCCATTAAATTAGTTTTTGTACATTTTTGAGTGGAAATTGTTAAAGGTAGTCTTTGTGCATAGAGTTCTATTGTTTGTTCAACTGAAATCAATGGTTTTTGTTTGGTATACATTTGTAAGTGAAAACAACTGAGTTACAGCGTAATTCCGTTACAGTGGAATTGCCCCCATGTTTTCATCACTGGAAAAGATCAACGGTTGAGATTGATATAATTTAAAAGCTTAAAAACAGGGTTGTCGTGCATGTCATTTGCCTAAAAACACGTAAACATTTTCATATTTGTATATGACTCTATTTTACATCATCTGAGGTGTTTGTATTGTGCCTGCGATCAGTGGAGACACAACATGCTCTTGAATACAGGGTGGGTGTCATGTTTTCGCTGATCAATGTACTAAAATGGGAATAAAATAGAAATGCCTACTTACATTTTTTCATCAAAAAAAAAAAAAAAAATCTTTTTTAAACAATATAAAACATACACATACAAACGACAACACACACACACACACACACACACACACACACACACACACACACACACACACACACACACACACACACACACACACACACACACACACACACACACACACATCAATGATATCACACCTGCAAGACCCATCTGCTCACACCTCCAGCGCCGGCATCACTCTCCGCCACATGCCCTCAAACTGCACCCTTTTGTTTCTCTCCACCACATGCCCTCAAACTGCACCCTTTTGTTTCTCTCCACCACATGCCCTCAAACTGCACCCTTTTGTTTCTCTCCGCCACATGCCCTCACACTGCACCCTTTTGTTTCTCTCCACCACATGCCCTCACACTGCACCCTTTTGTTTCTCTCTGCCACATGCCCTCAAACTGCCCCCTTTTGTTTCTCTCTGCCACATGCCCTCAAACTGCACCCTTTTGTTTCTCTCCACCACATGCCCTCAAACTGCACCCTTTTGTTTCTCTCCACCACATGCCCTCAAACTGCACCCTTTTGTTTCTCTCCACCACATGCCCTCAAACTGCACCCTTTTGTTTCTCTCCGCCACATGCCCTCACACTGCACCCTTTTGTTTCTCTCCACCACATGCCCTCACACTGCACCCTTTTGTTTCTCTCTGCCACATGCCCTCAAACTGCCCCCTTTTGTTTCTCTCTGCCACATGCCCTCAAACTGCACCCTTTTGTTTCTCTCCACCACATGCCCTCAAACTGCACCCTTTTGTTACTCTCCACCACATGCCCTCACACTGCACCCTTTCATTTCTCTCTGCCACATGCCCTCAAACTGCACCCTTTTGTTTCTCTCTGCCACATGCCCTCACACTGCACCCTTTTGTTTCTCTCTGCCACATGCCCTCACACTGCACCCTTTTGTTTCTCTCCACCACAACTGCACCTTTTTGTTTCTCTCCGTCACACATGCACTTTCAACATTTAGTTAATAAAGCATTTACCTTTCCATTGTATTAACGATGGAGGACTAGTTGATTTCCAGTTTTCAAGTATAGTTTTTTTTAAAGATGATTGACGAGAAAAGCCAACCCATCGGGTATCTCAATGCACTCACTTTGAACTTTGAAATGATACCACAAAGATGGTTGGAGGTCCGACATCAGTGAATGTTGAGCTTAAAAGGAATATCTGTTGTTTTAAATTATACTGTCAATCCTCAATAGGAAACCTATTGAAATAGAAAATCTGGACGTTATACTGTAGATAATAGAATAGACATGACCATATAAGTTGACATTCGAAGGTGGGTGGGTGGACATCTTTGTGGTAGTAATAAGAAATAAACATTTATTTTGTACCCCTGTTTTTTGTGATATCCATTTGCAATCTTGTCTCATCATTGCAACTACCCAACGGCTCGGGAGTGGTGAAGTGCGTCCTCCAAAACATGACCCACCAAACTGCACTTTTTAACACCCGCCGGCTTAACCCAGAAGCCAGCTGCACCAATGTGTCAGAGGAAACACTGTTCAACTGATGACCGAAGTCAGCCTGCAGGTGCCCGGCCCACCACAAGGAGTCACTAGAGCGCAATGAACCAAGTAAAGCACCCCCGGCCAAACCCTCCCTTAACTCTGGACCTAGTTTTGTCCCATGGAATAAATGTTGTGGATCTTAATGTTTTTCCTCTTAATCCTGGACTATCGGACCACCATTTTTTTACGTTTGCAATTGCAACAAATAATCTGCTCAGACCCCAACCAAGGAACATCAAAAGTCGTGCTATAAATTCACAGACAACACAAAGATTCCTTGATGTCCTTCCAGATTCCCTCTACCCAAGGACGCCAGAGGACAAAAATCAGTTAACCACCTAACTGAGGAACTCAATTTAACCTTGCGCAATACCCTAGATGCAGTTGCACCCCTAAAAACTAAAAATATTTATCATAAGAAACTAGCTCCCTGGTACTCAGAAAATACCCGAGCTCTGAAGCAAGCTTCCAGAAAATTGGAACGGAAATGGCGCCACACCAAACTGGAAGTCTTCCGACTAGCTTGTACCGTGCAGTACTGAAGAGCCCTTACTGCTGCTCGATCATCCTATTTTTCTAACTTAATTGAGGAAAATAAGAACAATCCGAAATTCCTTTTTGATACTGTCGCAAAGCTAACTAAAAAGCAGCATTCCCCAAGAGAGGATGGCTTTCACTTCAGCAGTGATAAATTAATGAACTTCTTTGAGGAAAAGATCATGATTATTAGAAAGCAAATTACGGACTCCTCTTTAAATCTGCGTATTCCTTCAAAGCTCAGTTGTCCTGAGTCTGCACAACTCTGCCAGGACCTAGGATCAAGAGAGACGCTCAAGTGTTTTAGTACTATATCTCTTGACACAATGATGAAAATAATCATGGCCTCTAAACCTTCAAGCTGCATACTGGACCCTATTCCAACTAAACTACTGAAAGAGCTGCTTCCTGTGCTTGGCCCTCCTATGTTGAACATAATAAACGGCTCTCTATCCACCGGATGTGTACCAAACTCACTGAAAGTGGCAGTAATAAAGCATCTCTTGAAAAAGCCAAACCTTGACCCAGAAAATATAAAAAACTATCGGCCTATAACGAATCTTCCATTCCTCTCAAAAATTGTAGAAAAGGCTGTTGCGCAGCAACTCACTGCCTTCCTGAAGACAAACAATGTATACAAAATGCTTCAGTCTGGTTTTAGACCCCATCATAGCACTGAGACTGCACTTGTGAAGGTGGTAAATGACATTTTAATGGCATCAGACCGAGGCTCTGCATCTGTCCTCGTGCTCCTAGACCTTAGTGCTGCTTTTGATACCATCGATCACCACATTCTTTTGGAGAGATTGGAAACCCAAATTGGTCTACAAGGACAAGTTCTGGCCTGGTTTAGATCTTATCTGTCAGAAAGATATCAGTTTGTCTCTGTGAATGGTTTGTCCTCTGACAAATCAACTGTAAATGTCGGTGTTCCTCAAGGTTCCGTTTTAGGACCACTATTGTTTTCACTATATATTTTACCTCTTGGGGATGTCATTCGAAAACATAATGTTAACTTTCACTGCTATGCGGATGACACATAGCTGTACATTTCAATGAAACATGGTGAACCCCAAAATTGCCCTCGCTAGAAGCATGTGTTTCAGACATAAGGAAGTGGATGGCTGCAAACTTCCTACTTTTAAACTCGGACAAAACAGAGATGCTTGTTCTAGGTCCCAAGAAACAAAGAGATCTTCTGTTGAATCTGACAATTAATCTTAATGGTTGTACAGTCGTCTCAAATAAAACTGTGAAGGACCTCGGCGTTACTCTGGACCCTGATCTTTCTTTTGAAGAACATATTAAGAGCATTTCAAGGACAGCTTTTTTCCATCTACGTAACATTGCAAAAATCAGAAACTTTCTGTCCAAAAATGAAATGATGCAGAAAAATTAATCCATGCTTTTGTCACTTCTAGGTTAGACTACTGCAATGCTCTACCTTCCGGCTACCCGAATAAAGCACTAAATAAACTTCAGTTAGTGCTAAATACGGCTGCTAGAATCCTGACTATAACCAAAAAAAATTATCATATTACTCCAGTGTTAGCCTCCCTACACTGGCTTCCTGTCAAGGCAAGGGTTGATTTCAAGGTTTTACTGCTAACCTACAAAGCATTACATGGGCTTGCTCCTACCTATCTCTCTGATTTGGTCCTGCCGTACATACCTACACGTACGCTACAGTCACAAGACGCAGGCCTCCTAATTGTCCCTAGAATTTCTAAGCAAACAGCCGGAGGCAGGGCTTTCTCCTATAGAGCTCCATTTTTATGGAACGGTCTGCCTACCCATGTAAGAGACGCAAACTCGGTCTCAACCTTTAAGTCTTTACTGAAGACTCAACTCTTCAGTGGGTCATATGATTGAGTGTAGTCTGGCCCAGGAGTGGGAAGGTGAACGGAAAGGCTCTGGAGCAGCGAACCGCCCTTGCTGTCTCTGCCTGGCCGGTTCCCCTCTTTCCACTGGGACTCTCTGCCTCTAACCCTATTACAGGGGCTGAGTCACTGGCTTACTGGGGCTCTTTCATACCGTCCCTGGGAGGGGTGCGTCACCTGAGTGGGTTGAGTCACTGATGTGGTCATCCTGTCTGGGTTGGCGCCCCCCCTTGGGTTGTGCCGTGGCGGAGATCTTTGTGGGCTATACTCAGCCTTGTCTCAGGATGGTAAGTTGGTGGTTGAAGATATCCCTCTAGTGGTGTGGGGGCTGTGCTTTGGCAAAGTGGGTGGAGTTATATCCTTCCTGTTTGGCCCTGTCCGGGGGTGTCCTCGGATGGGGCCACAGTGTCTCCTGACCCCTCCTGTCTCAGCCTCCAGTATTTATGCTGCAGTAGTTTATGTGTCGGGGGGCTAGGGTCAGTTTGTTATATCTGGAGTACTTCTCCTGTCCTATTCGGTGTCCTGTGTGAATTTAAGTGTGCTCTCTCTAATTCTCTCTTTCTCTCTTTCTCTCGGAGGACCTGAGCCCTAGGACCATGCCTCTGACATGATGACTCCTTGCTGTCCCCAGTCCACCTGGCCGTGCTGCTGATCCAGTTTCAACTGTTCTGCCTTATTATTATTGGACCATGCTGGTCATTTATGAACATTTGAACATCTTGGCCATGTTCTGTTATAATCTCCACCTGGCACAGCCAGAAGAGGACTGGACACCCCACATAGCCTTCCTCTCTAGGTTTCTTCCTAGGTTTTGGCCTTTCTAGGGAGTTTTTCCTAGCCACCGTGCTTCTACACCTGCATTGCTTGCTGTTTGGGGTTTTAGGCTGGGTTTCTGTACAGCACTTTGAGATATCAGCTGATGTACGAAGGGCTATATAAATACATTTGATTTGATTTGAACCTTGATGACGCTGGGACAATTGTGCGCACCCCTATGGGACTCCCGGTCACAGCCGGTTGTGTCACAGCCTGTGATCAAACCCGGGTCTGTAGTAACGCCTGAAGCGCTCCAATGCAATGCCTTAGACCGCTGCGCCACTCGGGAGGCCCTAGAAGAAAACATTTCAGTTCACCTTACATTTCAATGGTGTACCAGCTAAATTCTATGGATTATATTTCTATGATTTAAATGACACCCACCCTGTATTCAAGACCATGTGTCTCTACCGATGGCGTGCACAACACTAAAAACTGAAATGATGTGAAATAGGGTCTAAGCTACAACAACAAAATATTTTTTTAATGAAATAGTTTGACAACACTGGATGTACAACAACAGTGATACTGCGACACTGCATGAAGATGATGACGCTTGAGGGATAGCAGTGCCTGTCATAGTACTGGTGATAATGATAGCAATTTGAATGGCAAAGGCCAGAGAAAGACCAGAGCGTCAAAAGGGTAGACACCAGACTAGAGGGCAGAGATCTTAGAAGCAGCAATGATACTATCACTCTGGGTGACAATAGTGACATACATTACAATTACCAGGGCTGCAAACATGAACAGCCGCACATGGTTCATCGTATCTGGTCTCTCTGCACCCACTACCATCCCAGATTCCTCTGGTATTGTGTATCGCTGTCACGTCTTCGCTGTCTTCTATTTCTCTCTCACGGGTCCTACGCCAAAGTGAAAGGTCTCATTTCCATGTGAAGTGGAGAGGCGGCGTAGTACAAGCTTTAAACAGAAGAGCAGCTTAGCAGGAAGCAGAGCATGGAAATGGGCTCAAACCCTCTAATTCACTCACTGAGTCACTCACTTTCACATTGAATGTGCTCAGTCATTAGCCAGACTCTGGGTACACTCACACCTTCACTGACATTTCGACTGATTACGCTTTGAATGTAAATCACGCACTTAGTCAATATACAAGTTGTTTTGCAGATATACTGTACTGCTTGACAGTTGAAGAGATGTTTAACATTTAATGACATTTGCCATTAAACTAAAGAACAAAGTAGTCTGCCGCCCTATTAAAGAACAAAACTGACAGCACTAATCTTGCCCATAAAAATCACACATTTGTCAGTTATAGTATTATTTTATTTTTTATCCAATGAATGGTCAGTAAAGAAAGGAAGATAAATGAGCTATGTTTTTACCAGTGGTGTAAAGTACTTAAGTAAAAATACTTTGAAGTGCTACTTAAGTATTTTTTGCGGTATCTGTACTTTACTATTTATATTTTTGGCATATTTTTACTTCACTGCATTCTGAAATAAAATAATATACTTTTTACTCCATACAATTTCCCTGTCACCAAAAAGTACTCGTTACATTTTGACAGGAAAATTGTCCAATTCACACACTTATCAAGAGAACATCCCTGGTCATCCCACTGCCTCTGATCTGGCGGACTCACTAAACACAAACGATTTGTTTGTAAATTATGTCTGAGTGATGAAGTGTGCACCTGGCTATCCGTCAATAAAAAAATATTTTAAAAATGTGCCGTCTGGTTTGCTTAATATAAAGAATTTGAAATGATTTATACTTTTGATACTTAAGTACATTTTAGCAATTACATTTACTTTTGATACTTAAGTATTTTTAAAACCAAATATTTTAGACTTTTACTCAAGTAGTATTTTTATTTATTTTTATTTCACCTTTATTTAACCAAGTAGGCTAGTTGGGAACAAGTTCTCAGTTGCAATTGCGACCTGGCCAAGATAAAGCGTAGCAATTCGACACATACAACAACACAGTTACACATGGAATAAACAAACATTCAATCAATAATACAGTAGAAAATTCTATATACAGCATGTGCAAATGAGGTAGGATAAGAGAGGTAAAGGCAATAAATAGGCCATGGTGGCGAAATAATTACAATATAGCAATTAAACACTGGAATGGTAGATGTGCAGAAGATGAGTGTGCAAGTAGAGATACTGGGGTGCAAAGGAGCAAGATACATAAATAAATAGAGTATGGGGATGAGGTAGATTGGATGGGCTAATTTACAGATGAGCTATGTACAGGTGCAGTGATCTGTGAGCTGCTCTGACAGCTGGTGCTTAAAGCTAGTGAGGGAGGTAAGAGTCTCCAGCTTCAGTGATTTTTGCAGTTCGTTCCAGTCATTGGCAGCAGAGAACTGGAAGGAGAGGCGGCCAAAGGAAGAATTGGCTTTGGGGGTGACCAGTGAGATATACCTGCTGGAGCGCCTGCTACAGGTGGTTGCTGCTATGGTGACCAGTGAGCTGTGATAAGGCAGGGCTTTACCTAGCAGAGACTTGTAGATGACCTGGAGCCAGTGGGTTTGGCGACGAGTATGAAGCAAGGGCCAGCCAACGAGAGCATTCAGGTCGAAGTGGTGGATAGTATATGGGGCTTTGGTGACAAAATGGATGGCACTGTGATAGACTGCATCCAATTTGTCAAGTAGAGTGTTGGAGGCTACTTTATAAATGACATCGCTGAAGTCAAGGATCGGTAGGATGGTCAGTTTTACGAGGGTATGTTTGGCAGCATGAGTAAAGGATGCTTTGTTGCGAAATAGGAAGTAAATTCTAGATTTAATTTGGATTGGAGATGTTTAATGTGAGTCTGGAAGGAGAGTTTACAGTCTAACCAGATACCTAGGTACATATTCTAAGTCAGAACCGTCCCGAGTAGTGATGCTGGATGGGCAGGCAGGTGCGGGCAGCGATCGTTTGAAGATCATGCATTTAGTTTTACTTGCATTTAAGAGCAGTTGGAGGCCACGGAAGGAGAGTTGTATGGCATTGAAGCTCGTCTGGAGGTTAGTTAACAGTGTCCAAAGAAGGGCCAGAGGTATACAGAATGGTGTCGTCTGCGTAGAGATGGATCAAAGAATCACCAGCAGCAAGAGCGACATCATTGATGTATACAGACAAGAGAGTCGGCCCGAGAATTGAACCCTGTGGCACCCCCATAGAGACTGCCAGAGGTCCGGACAACAGGCCATCCAATTTGACACACTGAACTCTATCAGAGAAGTAGTTGGTGAATCAGGCAAGGCAGTCATTTGAGAAACCAAGGCTGTTGAGTCTGCCAATAAGAATGTTGTGATTGACGGAGTCGAAAGCCTTAGCCAGGTTGATGAATACGGCTGCACAGTAATGTCTCTTATCGATGGCGGTTATGATATCGTTTAGGACCTTGAGTGTGGCTGAAGTGCACCGATGACCAGCTCTGAAACCAGATTCCATAGCAGAGAAGGTATGGTGTGATTCGAAATGGTCGGTAATCTGTTTGTTAACTTGGTTTTCGAAGACCTTAGAAAGGCAGGGTAGAATAGATATAGGTACGTAGCAGTTTGGGTCCAGATTGCCTCCCCCTTTGAAGAGGGGGATGACCGTAGCAGCTTTCCAATCTATGGGAATCTCAGATGATATGAAAGAGAGGTTGAACAGGCTAGTAATAGGGGTTGCAAAATTTCGGCATCTCATTTTACTGGGTGACTTTTACTTGATTCATTTTCTATTAAGGTATCTTTACTTTTACTCAAGCATGAGTAAAAGTACACTATAGTGGATCAGAACTGGCTTCAGACCACTCCCATCCCCTTTCTAAAGGAAATAGGAATTGTCCATAAGCACACAGATTCTACAAGCACATCTGACCTCTGTTCTTCAAACCCTGGGTATGTTATTTAATGTGTGAAACACTGCTTTGTTGACATCTTGAGAATCAGTATATCTAAAGCGAGAGAGAAAGAGGGAAAAAGAGAGAGAGAGAGACTGAGCTATGGGTCTTGTCTCTGAGGCTGAACAACAGCTTGTGAAGGATAGGTTAGAACAAGGTTAGTAGAGAAGAGATAGACACTAAGATTGGTTGTAAATATCTCTCTGACCTCTGGCTCCTTTCCAGACTATTTTTAAACGGCTCTGGTCCAACCTCTCCTTAAAAAGCCCAATCTAGAACCCTCCTCGCTGAGTAATTATAAACTTCCTTTTTCATACAAGATTTTAGAAAAATTGTTTTCAAGCTATTAGTGGCTAATTTGATTATCAACAACTTATTAAAACAATTCCAGTCAGGCTTATACTCACTTCACAGCACGGAATCTGCTTTATTGAAAGTCAGTAATGACCTTCTTCTGTTGGCTGCCGATGCCGGTGAATACTATATTCTAGTTATTTTGGATCTCAGTGCCACGTTTGATACTATCGACCATAACATCCTTGTTGACTGTCTGGAGAGGTAGGTGGGAATCTCTGGCATTGTCCTCGACTGGTTCAGGTCATATCTATGTGGCAGACATTTCTCAGTGAGCATAGGTGGTTCAGTATCATCCCCAGAACCTATTCACTATGGTGCCCTTTAAGGGTCAATTCTGGGCCCCATCCTTTTTTCCCCTGTACATGCTTCCACTTGGTGACATAATCCACAAGCATAACATTCAGTTTCACTGCTGTACGGATGACATGCAGCTTTATTTACCAATCAGACACAGTGACCAAGCTAGCGTAGCTACGTGTGCCCTTCACAACTGTCTTGCTGACATCAAATGTTACATGTGAAATGTTAATTTTAAGAAATCTCAATGATAAGAAATCAGAGATTGTTTTATTTGGCCCCCACCTTGCTGAACCCAGATTGGAAATAACCTTTGTCATTTGTCCACCAATGTCAAGCCTACGGCCAGAAAGCTTGGTGTCTTCTTTGACCCTGACCTAAGCCTCGAGCTGCATGTAAAGAAGCTTGTCCAGTCCTGCTTTTGTCATCTAAGAAATATAGATTAAGTCAAGTATTTTATATCAGTCACTGATCTGGAGAATGTTATGCTTTTAGATGTTCAATTGGGTTCAAATCCAGGCTCTGGCTGTGCCACTCATGGACATTTTCATAGACTTGTCCCGAAGCCAGTCCTGCATTGGCTTGGATGTGCACTTCGGGTTGTTGTCCTGTTGAAAGGTGAACCTTCGCCCCAGTCTGAGGTCTGAAGCACTCTGGAGCAGGTTTTCATCAAGGATCCCTCTGTACTTTGCTCCGTTCATCTTTCCCTCGATCCTGACTAGTCTCCGAGTCCCTGCCGCTGAAAAACAACCCCAAGAGCATGTTGCTGCCACCACCATGCCTTCAACTGAAATGTGTCTTCCACATTTAACCATAATCAGAGAGGTGCGGGGGGGCTGCCTTAATCAACATACATGTCTTCAACACCCGGGGAAGAGTGAGTTAAATGCCTTGCTCAGGGGCAGAACCTTGTCAGCTCAGGGATTCGATCCAGCAACCTTTTTGTTACTGGCCCAACGAATTAAGTTGGAGAATAAGGCTCAGAGCAAACAGAAAATGAATTGGTGTATATGGCCCCTTGGTGCCCAGTTAGGCATACAATACAGGCGCCATAGAGATTACTAACTGGTCATCAAATTTTCGGATGAATTAATCAGTCAAACGATGTCAAGATGGTGAAAACATCTCACTCAGACTTCATTTTCCCGTAACGGTGCATAAATATTTTCCAACTAACATGCAGTAATTGGCTGTGGTGATGAAGTTGTATACTTGCACTGTTGTTTCCTTATGGCGACTCTCCCAGTTAATATTCAGTACTTTCCAGTCCCTTCTTTGCTTTATGGGACATAGAGAATAAAAACACAATGCATCTCAATAGATCATACCGTTCTAAGGATGGTCTGCCATTTAAACAATGTAGCATTTGACCATGAGAATGAAGCTAATTATTTCAAATGGCAGCTTATGTAAGAGTATTAATGTTTCGTTTCTACATGGATACATCCAATATTATGCACTGATGAAGTCTGCAATTTAAATAGAAAGAGAAAGAACTGGGAGTAAAAACATGCAGAGATGTCAGCCTAGATTTCAAATTCAAAGATGTTGTTCAAATAGAACATGACTTCATGACATGAGCATTAGAGTTTTGTCTGAATTGAAATTAGATGTTGTTTGCTCCAGTGATTCTGTCTCCAAAAATGGTTTCCCTTCGATGACAACAATATGATAACTATGACAACCCATTGTCACATGGTGGTCCTGCGTGGCTCAATAGGTACAGCATGTAGCTTGGGTTCGATTTCCGCTGGGGCCACCCATAGGTCAAATGTATGCGTGCATGACTGAAAGTCACCATGGATAAAAGCGTCTGCTAAAGGGCATTTTTATTATTATTATTATTGTTATATATTATTTACAGGGCCCAGAAAGATACAAGTTCAAGTCAACTACTCTCTACCAGGAAGAGGGGCCTTGGTCAGACATTTTTAAGGAAAAAATAGGGCTATTCCTCAGTGAATCACTTTGGTTGAACTGTAACTCATTCTGTCAAATGTTCATCTTACAATAACGTTATACAATGTTACAATGTCATTAGCCCATAAATTACAGGGTTGCTCTTCCTGTCAGTGTTGAGGGATTTTATAGCAACAAGGATCCTTCGATTCTACGAAGCAACACTTTTTGAGGGGTCTTTCAATCTAATTGTGCTCATTCAAACTAATGCACAGGTCAGAAGTATGGAAGTAGGCCTGCATATTTAAATTAAATGTCAGAGAGATGACAAAGCATTAATATGCAAATATCTCTTCAGAATGTCAGTGGAACACACAAAGCAAGATTAATGATGAAAAGAGTTGAAAAGATGAAGAGAAAGTTCCCCCCAATTAATCACGGCTTTCAATGCCAGAGCCTGAATGGAAACTTATTTGCAGTACATCCAATTTAGTATTGATTTTTACATTTTAAATGTAACCTTTATTTAACTAGGCAAGTCAGTTAAGAACAAATTATTATTTACAATGACGGCATTTTATTTGAAAGCCATCTATGTCAAGCATGAGCAACTCGATAACATTTTTTATTTTTAAAGGATGACACAAATAAATGTATGCGCTATATCCTTTTTTTTCACTTTTAACCCAATTCTCAGTTGTTGTTGAGGCTCTTTTGTAGCGCGCGAGCGACCTCTGCTGGTCATATTTTAAATAACCAGCACCAAGCTGCTTCCCCTTGTGTTCCCCTGTAAACAAAACAACTTGGTAGCCCATGGAGGTGCTGTCGATCAGAAATGTCCCGTGCGAGAGGCAGGTTGAGATTTCCAGGGTTAAAGTAGTGCAGAAGTTGTCATATGCTGAGGCAGTGAAGAAAGTAGTGGAATATGGGTCAAGGTGGAGGGATCCTGAGAGGAGTGGTGTGAGTAGTAGATCTGTACCGGGAACAGAGGGATAACCCAAACAAGTGATATTTGATTCAGTAAGATTGGATTTTTAGCATTAATAGCAATGGTTATCAACTGTACTGCAGGGATCGAACGTAAATCGCATAAAATTGAGGTTGTGGTGGCAACTGCAGAGAGGTATTTGGGTATGAGAGACTTGACATCAGAAGAGTTACAGGGTGTGTTAAGTGGGGGTCAAATCAAATGTTATTGGTCACATACACATGGTTAGCAGGTGTTAATGTGAGTGTAGCGAAATGCTTGTGCTTCTAGTTCCGAAAGTGCAGTAACATCTAACAAGTAATCTAACAGATGTACAACAGCTACCTTATACACACAAATGGAAATGGATGAATAAGAATATATGGATGAGTGATGGCCGTGCGGTCTGGTGTTATTTACAGGGACTAGTGATACCTTTATTAAATCAATTTATGAAATGTATTAAAGTGGCCAGAGATTTGAGTCTGTATGTTGGCAGCAGACACTCTATGTTATTGATGGCAGTTTAACAGTGATGGTCTTGAGATAGAAGCTATTTTTCAGTCTCTGTCCCAGCTTTGATGCACTTGTACTGACCTCACCTTCTGGATGATAGCGGGGTGAACAGGCAGTGGCTCGGGTGGTTGTTGTCCTTGATGATCTCTTTGGCCTTCCTGTGACATCAGGTGCTCTAGGTGTCCTGGAGGGCAGGTAGTTTGTGCAGACCGCACTACCCTCTGGAGAGCCTTACGGTTGTGGGTGGAGCAGTTGTCGTACCAGGCGGGGATACAGCCCGACAGGATGCTCTCGATTGTGCATTTGTAAAAGTTTGCATGTTTTAGGTGACAAGCCAAATTTCTTCAGCCTCCTGAGGTTGAAGAGGCGCTGTTGCGCCTTCTTCACCACACTGTCTGTGTTTGTGGACCATTTCAGTTTGTCCGTGATGTGTACGCCAAGGAACTTAAAATTTTCCCCCTTCTCCACTGCTCTACCGTCAATGGGGATGCTCCCTCTGCTGTTTCCTGAAGTCCACGATCATCTCCTTTGTTTTGTTGATGTTGAGTGAGAGGTTATTTTCCTGACACCCTACTCCGAGGGCCTTCACCTCCTCCCTGTAGGCCGTCTCGTTGTTGTTGGTAATCAAGCCATCCTTTCAGGTTGATGACCTGGGGGAGGACTAAATATAGTAGGGTAGTGTTAGATAGTAGGATATTTGTTTGGTTTTTTTTCAAGCAAAGTATAAGGGAGTTATACTTCAGTCTGGTAGGTGGCGGTAATGCAACATTTATTGGATGCAAACCTCCGTTAAACCTCATCAAAGAAGAAGAGATGCTGTCGGTTCTGAGTAAAGGGAGTACAGGTACGACCAGAAGTACCTTTTCCGTAGCAGGTTAAGATAATTTACACAGCAGGTTAGGAAAAGGGTTAGCTAAAATGCTCTCCTAACCTGCCATGAAAAGTGTACTGGCATTGAGTTGCTTTGAGTTGTACTTTTATAGCTTTCACAGCTTAGCATTTCTAAATTCGTCAGTATGAAAGACTCAACTTGTCAGTTGTATGCTCTACAGTACCGCCCGGAAGCGCTTGGAGTCTTTCCTGATTCAAGAGGTGGGGACCAAATTTGCAGCCAAACAAGATGTTAGGAGCTAGACAGTAGTCAAGCACCGGTGAGTAGGCTACAATATTAGACTAGCCTGTAATAATGTGCAAGTAATCTATGAAACACGAGCCAATAAAGTAAATAGCTTTCTTTTCTGTAAAATGGTCCTCATCGAAGCAGTCGGCAAAAGTTGGGCAACGACTGCACATCGGTTTTGCGTAGGCTACTTGTAATAAAGCCAATTGTTAATCCTTGCTCGGGATTCATATTCTCTTCTTAACAAGTGATTGAGTTATTCTTATCTTACACTTAAATTAATAATGTTGCTCAGGTGGATCACATCACTGGACAAGTGTTCTTTACCACCTCCGTTGGAATAAAGCAAGTGAGGGAGCTGAAACTGCAGAGGCTGTTTCTACTTCTAAAGCAACACTCGCCTCTCTGCCCATACATATAGGCCTACCCAATGGAGGGATATGTATACTTTCTGATTGAAAGGAGGAAGCTGCAATTATATGTTTTGGACTTTTTACTGTCTTTCACAGTATTTCTTTTTCAGTCACTCTCATCTAGTTCCAGTTAAGGCTTATGGGTGATGGGAGTGACTGGACCAGAGCTGTGCTGTCATGGAGGCGCCTGCAGAGGGCGCTGATGATGAGAAGGGTGGTCCTACCAGGGAGGAAGAGAAGGAGAAAGAGAGTTCTGTTGACCAAATGGAACACAGAAGCAGACACTAGATGGAAACAGCCGATGGTTTGGACTGAGCAGGGATCACATGTCATCAATAGAAGACTAGAAGTGGGAACTGTATTACATTATAGAAGGCAGCGGTGTTAGAAAGACATCCCAAATCAAATGTTATTTGTCACATACACATGGTTAGCAGATGTTAATGCGAGTGTAGCGAAATGCTTGTGCCTCTAGTTCCGACCATGCAGTAATATCTAACCTAACATCTAATCTAACCTAACAATTTCACAACACCTACCTTATACACACACGTGTAAAGGAATGAATAAGAATATGTACGCAAAACAGTGTTATTCAGAGTGAGCTGTACAGTAGCATGCTATAAATGACAGAGTTTAGGCTCTACGCTTCACAGCACTGTATGGGTTTTGACTGACAACTAGTCTTACCTTGAGCACCTCATGCGACAAAAAGTTGCCCCATCCCTCCTGCTAACTGGGCAACTTTTGCAACTTTTTTTTGTCTTGAGTGAGGGAAATGCTGTAAATTCAGGGGACTCGATGTATTTAGAGAGATGATACGTTGAGAATTATAATACATACCGCTTTGATGTCATACAAGCAACCCAAACACCCGTGAGGGAGTCTAAATGTGCATTTCACATTTCCATATCATAAAACTCAGTGTCAACGTTTATGATCACTATGTTTGATGTACAGTTACAAGATGAGATGGTGTCATACCCTGGGTTGTTCTGATCTGAATTGTTTATCTATTGTGAAGAAACTTTGCTGCAGAACACGCACCTGTATGCACTCATTACTTTTTTCTTTGTGCACAAATTACAATTTGTTTCTTTGAATTGCCTTGTGAAAGCCTAACACTGTAAGTTTATATATATATATACATATAACTTAGCTAGTCATGTTGATAATATAACAAGGTTTCAAATGATGCCCATCTGACCCAGATTGTGATTTATATGTTTGTGATGCGTAAACAACAATAGTAATTGTGTGATGCAGGGTTGCATTCCAAACAAAACAACTACTACAAGTAGCTTTCTCTCTAGTTCCTCAACGGCACAGCTTGGCGAGCTCAAAAAAGCACGTTATAGTTGAAGACTCTTCTTTGAGTCATAAAAGTGCATTGAAATGACTGAATTACACATTGGAGAGGTGTCTGTGGCAACTTGGAGTCCTCTCACTCAAACCCTTGTCATTTATTGTGTTATGTTGCACCTACCCACATTTTCCAGGAATATCAAATCAAAATGTATTTGTCACATGCGCAGAATGCAATGCAGAGTAAGAATTGTTGTTTTTTTAAATAAAAAAGGAAATAGTAACACTATAAAATAACAAGGCTATATACAAGGAGTCAAGGTGCAGGGGTACGGAGGGTACATGGTAGTTGAGGTAATATGTACAATATGCGATGACCACTGGGTCCTCTCCTCAGGTTGGTGACATCATCAGAACGTGTTCTGATGCCCTCTGTGTCGTCAACCATATTTAATGTTTATGGTTTTGTTAATCTCTTCTAGTTGAGTATTTCTAATAGTGTATGGTTTCATCTAGCTCTCCAGGCTTCCTTTAGCCAACTGGAGCTATATGAAGACTATGAAGACTACTGAGCTGAGATCCACTATAGCCTGGCCTTTGTCTGACATCAAGGTACCTACCACAGGGCATGGAAGGAGTTTATGTGTTTCGTCTCATCTTTCTCTCTCTGAATATATTCCTCTCTTGATGTTTGGTTGTGTTCTGTGCTAACATCAAAAGGCCCAAACATCTTGTTTTCACGTCCTTCTCTTGGCCAGGTGTGTTCTGAATGTTTCCTCTCTACTCTCTCAATCAACCTGGCTCTTGTGTGATAGTTCCCACTCCACACATTGGGTCTATCACGTGAGACTTCTGAGGAAAACCTTTACAAAGATCCCCTTTGAATGTTATGTCATGTGGGATGCTTACGTTAGCTTTTTGTTGGGGCTGCAGTGAGGGGAAGTAATTGACAGAAAAAAGTTGTAAACATGCTGATCCTTTTATAATATATCTATTTCCACTTAAATACAGAGCAGTTGGAAAGTATTCAGTCCTATACTTTTTCCACATTTTGTTTACGTTACAGCCTAATTCTAAAATGGATTACATTTTAAAAAATCCTCAATCTACACACAATACCCCATAATGACAAACAAAAATAGTTTTTTATACATTTTTGCAAATGTATTGAAAATAAAAAAACAGAAATACCTTATTTACAAGAAGACTTGAGGCTGTAATCGCTGCCTAAGGTGCTTCAACAAAGTACAGATTAAAGGGTCTGAATACTTATGTAAATGTCATGTTTCTTCACCAAAAGAAAGATGCCCAGGGTCCCTGCTCATCTGAGTGAACGTGCCTTAGGCATGCTGCAAGGAGGCTTGAGGACTGGAGATGTGGCCAGGGAAATAAATTGCCATGTCTGTACTGTGAGACACCTAAGACACCGCTACAGGGAGACAGGACGGACAGCTGATTGTCCTCGCAGTGCCAGACCACGTGTAACAACACCTGCACAGGATCGGTACATCCGCACATCACACCTGCGGGACAGGTACAGGATGGCAACAACAACTGCCCGAGTTACACCAGGAACGCACAATCCCTCCATCCGTGCTCAGACTGTCCGCAATAGGCTGAGAGAGGCTGGACTTAGGGCTTGTAGGCCTGTTGTAAGGCAGACATCACCGGCAACAACGTCGCCTATGGGCACAAACCCACCATCGCTGGACCAGGCAGGACTTGCAAAAAGTGCTCTGACGAGTCGCGGTTTTGTCTCACCAGGGGTGATGGTCGGATTTGCGTTTATCGTCGAAGGAATGAGCGTTACACCGAGACCTGTACTCTGGAGCGGGATCGATTTGGAGGTGGAGGGTCCGTCATGGTCTGGGGCGGTGTGTCACAGCATCATCTGACGGAGCTTGTCATTGCAGGTCATCTCAACACTATGCGTTACAGGGAAGACATCCTCCTCCCTCATGTGGTACCCTTCCTGCAGGCTCATCCTGACATGACCCTCCAGCATGACAATGCCACCAGCCATACTGCTCGTTCTGTGCATGATTTCCTACAAGACAGGAATGTCAGTGTTCTGCCATGGCCAGCGAAGAGCCCGGATCTCAATCCCATTTAGCACATCTAGGACCTGTTGGATCGGAGGGTGAGGGCTAGGGTTATTCCCCCAAAAATGTCTGGGAACGTGCAGGTGCCTTGGTGGAAGAGTGGGGTAACTCTCACAGCAAGGACTGGCAAATCTGGTGCAGTCCATTAGGAGGAGATGCACTGCAGTAATTAATGTAGCTGGTACTGACTGTTACTTTTGATTTGGACCCCCCCTTTGTTCAGGGACACATTATTCCATTTCTGTTAGTCACATATCTGTGGAACTTGTTCAGTTTATGTCTCATTTGTTGAATCTTATGTTCATACAAATATTTACACATGTTAAATTTGCTGATAGTAAACGCAGTTGACAGTGAGAGGATTTTACGAATGCACTGTATGTATGACTTTATATAATTGTGGTTCATTCTGAAGTATGGAGATGAGATCAAATGTTTTAGCCGTTGTTTTCCTCATTTACTGTATGCATTATGATATTTGTTTACTCCCATGCAGTCAATTATTCTGCGTTAATTCCTCCTCATTTTCATCCTACTGTATCTTTGAATAGATTATACTTGGAAAGTTATTTTAATAAAGTGTATATAGACTACAATAATAAGGAATTGCTTTACTGTTTTTTTCTAACCTGCTTACTGAATAAGCTTGAAGTGCTAGAAACAAAAGTACAATGAGTCAAAATCTCTGGACCTACTTTGGTATTAGGGAATCCAATCACTAAACAAAATGTATCAAGACAAAGTGCATAAGAAACGGTTCTGTAAAATAAGAAAACAAAACAAAAACCACAACAGTTCACAATAACCTTGTCAAGAATAGATCTTGTCTTTTTAACAAATAAATACGTACAATACTGTCCACGGGCCACGACAAATGTGCACACGTGGGACGGGTCATGTTCTCCCCTCTAGAATTTGAAAAATGATAAACCCCATTTAATGTCATTATCACAGCAATGATAATATTTTCCCTCAAAACTGAAAATGACCATGACTAAACTTTCATTTTGAAATGTAGCTCACACTTCAGATATCTTGTAAAACTCAACAACGTGTTTTCGAGAGTAACTTAATGCAACTAGCAGTAGCTAACCACCAACATCCGATTACAATCTGCAAACATCAAGTCTAATTTAATCATCCTAACTAAATATTACAAAGTGAACTGTTGTACATTGCAAAGGATGCTTAATATGTATAACTGTACAAAGCTGCATTAAGAGTAATATTTACCCATACATTTCACGAGAAGCCACGATGGACCCCAAACATTCTCAGGCGGCTTGGCTGCTACTAACAAGCCTCTCACTCTACATGCGATATCCAAGAATACCTTGCACGCATTATTTACTGATCTCTTAAAGGGACAGTGCCATCTAGTGGAAATAAACTAATACAGCTATGTGCTTTTACCACCTGGCTACATAAGTCTTTAACACTAGAACCGCCAATGGCCACTGACTTTTGATTTTGTAAATGTAAAAAAATTGACAAAAAAAAAAGCTATGTCCTCCTCCTCTGACTTTTCCTAAATGTTTGTATTTGACACTGCTCATTTGCCATAATTTTTGACTGTGGACCCGAAGCATAAAGAGAAGACGCGAATGATTAATGCGTAAAGGCACGAGTATAAGGGCACAATCAACAAATGACTGTTTTTATATCTTGTCATGCATATATTTCCACAAATATTTAGTTATGCAATTAATCCTTTACAATTGTTCATCCATTGATGCTTTCGTTTAGGAATACAGCAAATAATTTCACCTGTGCACCTGGCTGTTTGTTATTATTATTATTATTATCATCTTTTTCATTTATACTTTGTCAAAAGAAGCTGTAACTGAACTTTATGAACTACTATTACTTAACTCTACTCTACTAATCGATTCTGCAAATAACGCTGATCAAATCGATTACACTGTAATGTTTTTATTGTAAGGGAAACTAAAATAGGCTATAGGGGTATATACGTTTTTTTCTATGAATTATACAAAACATAATCAATCTAACAAATAGCAATTTTGTTGTGGTTCGTGTCCATTTAATATTTATTCCTGCAATTAATCATTTACAATAGTTTATGCACTATTTTTCAAGCATTTATTATCAAGCATGTTTGCGTGCCTTGCAGGTTGATATGTACAGTGCCTTGCGAAAGTATTCGGACCCCTTGAACTTTGCGACCTTTTGCCACATTTCAGGCTTCAAACATAAATATATAAAACTGTATTTTTTTGTGAAGAATCAACAACAAGTGGGACACAATCATGAAGTGGAACGACATTTATTGGATATTTCAAACTTTTTTAACAAATCAAAAACTGAAAAATTGGGCGTGCAAAATTATTCAGCCCCTTTACTTTCAGTGCAGCAAACTCTCTCCAGAAATTCAGTGAGGATCTCTGAATGATCCAATGTTGACCTAAATGACTAATGATGATAAATACAATCCACCTGTGTGTAATCAAGTCTCCGTATAAATGCACCTGAACTGTGATAGTCTCAGAGGTCCGTTAAAAGCGCAGAGAGCATCATGAAGAACAAGGAACACACCAGGCAGGTCCGAGATACTGTTGTGAAGAAGTTTAAAGCCGGATTTGGATACAAAAAGATTTCCCAAGCTTTAAACATCCCAAGGAGCACTGTGCAAGCGATAATATTGAAATGGAAGGAGTATCAGACCACTGCAAATCTACCAAGACCTGGCCGTCCCTCTAAACTTTCAGCTCATACAAGGAGAAGACTGATCAGAGATGCAGCCAAGAGGCCCATGATCACTCTGGATGAACTGCAGACATCTACAGCTGAGGTGGGAGACTCTGTCCATAGGACAACAATCAGTCGTATATTGCACAAATCTGGCCTTTATGGAAGAGTGGCAAGAAGAAAGCCATTTCTTAAAGATATCCATAAAAAGTGTCGTTTAAAGTTTGCCACAAGCCACCTGGGAGACACACCAAACATGTGGAAGAAGGTGCTCTGGTCAGATGAAACCAAAATTGAACTTTTTGGCAACAATGCAAAACGTTATGTTTGGCGTAAAAGCAACACAGCTCATCACCCTGAACACACCATACCCACTGTCAAACATGGTGGTGGCAGCATCATGGTTTGGGCCTGCTTTTCTTCAGCAGGGACAGGGAAGATGGTTAAAATTGATGGGAAGATGGATGGAGCCAAATACAGGACCATTCTGGAAGAACCTGATGGAGTCTGCAAAAGACCTGAGACTGGGACGGAGATTTGTCTTCCAACAAGACAATGATACAAAACATAAAGCAAAATCTACAATGGAATGGTTCAAAAATAAACATATCCAGGTGTTAGAATGGCCAAGTCAAAGTCCAGACCTGAATCCAATCGAGAATCTGTGGAAAGAACTGAAAACTGCTGTTCACAAATGCTCTCCATCCAACCTCACTGAGCTCGAGCTGTTTTGCAAGGAGGAATAGGAAAAATGTTCAGTCTCTCGATGTGCAAAACTGATAGAGACATACCCCAAGCGACTTACAGCTGTAATCGCAGCAAAAGGTGGTGCTACAAAGTATTAACTTAAGGGGGCTGAATAATTTTGCACGCCCAATTTTTCAGTTTTTGATTTGTTAAAAAAGTTTGAAATATCCAATAAATGTCGTTCCACTTCATGATTGTGTCCCACTTGTTGTTGATTCTTCACAAAAAATACAGTTTTATATCTTTATGTTTGAAGCCTGAAATGTGGCAAAAGGTCGCAAAGTTCAAGGGGGCCGAATACTTTCGCAAGGCACTGTATATGCTAAAGAGGACGCCCGGCAACGTTCTCTACTGGGTACTTATATGCTGAAAGGCCAGGCGGTTCTAGTGTTAATACAGTTAGTTATCACTTATCCCAATTCCAGAAGGGCTCAAATAAACATTCAGGATACAGCAAAAGTTGAGAGGAATTGCTTATTGATTGATTAAAATCAACAAAATGCATGTGTGGGCGCTTGTGTTCTCCATGTGGGTGGGACCCTGGTTCTGCTGCTTAGTCCCCAGCTCTTCCTGCCTGCTGAAAAGAAAATCATGACCCCCTGACCGGTACCCTCACACATTTAGGGAGAGGATACTGGGGTGGGGTTAGGAACTGATGTGGACCCCTCACTCACCCCAAGCTTTTTCCCCTTACGGAAGCCTTAAGGCTCCCAAAGAGTGAGCCTGGGAGCTATAGACGCCCTCATCCACAAGTATGTCAAGATACAGACTGCTGCTAACACATACTCAACACCTGCTTTGTGGATCCTGAGTGTGAATTTTTAGGAGATGGATACACTGGATTCAAGAGACACTCACACAGACTACTTGTACAACACAGAAAATCATTGCATCCTTTTGGCATGGTTAGAATTTTACCAACTTCTACTCTACTAGTTACCACGATATGAAGCTAAATGCATAAAAGTCATAGTATGTCAAACCCAGTTTTGGTAATACTTTTTATTTATGATTTCATTGACTTTGCAAATGGTTTGAAGGAAATAATGCATCTTTCAAGAGTTCCTCAGTTTCTCTTCTCCAACTCTATTTACCAATCAGAATGCATGACGCACATCCAACAAATATCCACTGTCTGGGGTTATGGCAAATGTTCATTGATAGTTTCAGTGGATGTATTCTGTAATCGAAGGTAAATACACTCAGATTAGGGTCCACTAGGATCGGGGTTAATATCCATTAATGAGGGAGATGTGGACTTCGATTTAGGTGCATATCCACCGAGGTTTGGTCTGTCTCCACTGCGATCAGGTTAATATCCATTGACGAGGGGAAGTCTTGACTTGGGTTTCGGCACATATGCACAGGGGTTTGGTCTGTTTCCAATGATAAGAGAACTAATGAATATCCACAGATGGGTTTCCTTACAGTTTTGGTTAGAGATCTGATAAGGCCTCTGCTATTCTAGGTATATTCTGATATACCCATTATAGTCAGAGTACATGTCCATGTCAGTTTTGGGCCACATCTTTCTAGAATTTTATATTATTTTCTATAGTTACTTTTCTTTCAAATAACTGTTTTTGTCTGTCCCCCCCCAGTTTTTGTCCCCCCCCCCAGTTGTTTTACAATTACTTACATTTACACAGAATTCTGAGCATACATAAAACATATGTGCAAAGGTAGCAGTAGGCTGAATCACAAACATAATCACATAAAGACCATAGAAAAAGCATGGACGCATGGGTGTAGTTAAGGTTTAGGTAGTTTGGATAAAAGCGTCTGCTAAATGGCATGTACAGTGAGCTCCAAAAGTATTGGGACAGTGACAGATGTTTTGTTTTGGTTCTGTACTCCAGCACTTTGGATTTGAAACGATACGCACACATCATACCACCTCCCCTCTTATTGTAATGGTGAAAGGTTAGCATGTCTTGGTGGTATGATATGTGTGTCTAACTTTCTCACTCATCAATATTCAGGATTCATTCAGGATTATCAGTAATCATGGTAGCATTCACATGAATTTAGAAGTGTTTAGAAACATGTTCTCTTCTTATTTACAATAAAGTCACCCCATAAGGACACGATACATTATTTACCATTCATTTCTATTGGGCACAAAATAATCTGAAACACAACCAAAACAAACAGCGAATGCATCCGACAAATGTTGTGAAGTCACTAGCTTGATGTAGCCATTGCGTGCTATAAAAATGGGACCAAATACTTAACCTTTTCCTACTTGAATACACACTTATATTTGTCCCAATACCTTTGGTCCCCTAAAATTGGGAGGGGGGGGCAATGTACAAAAAGTGCTGTAATTTCTAAACTGTTAACCCAATGTGGATGAAAATACCCTCAAATTAAAGCTTACAGTCTGCACTTTAACCTCATAGTCATTGTTGCATTTTAAATCCAAAGTGCTGGAGTACAGAGACATAACCAAAACATCTGTCACTGTCCCAATACTTTTGGAGCTCCCTGTATATATTATGGTTCCATAATTCCAGGACGTTTTGCTCCATGGATTTAGATGCAGGGTCTAGTGGAAGCATGGTTGACGCAGCAGTGTTTTCAGACTGAAAATGCAGGAGTCAGCATTGTCCCAGGCGCCTGCTGCAGCTGTTTATGGGTTAGTCAGCCAGGTGTCTGGGGGTGTTGGTTTGCAGGCCCTTGCTGCAGCTCAGAGTTGATGTGAAAGATGCAGTAAGAGGTGTGAAATGGGTTGAGGTTTCTGTCAGACTCAGTAAACACAGTAGACACAGACATCTTAGACTGCCTGTAGGCCCTTGCTGAGGCTTGGTGTGTGTGTGTGTGTGGGGGGGGGGGGGGGGGGGGGGGTGTAAAACACATCAAAATGTTTATCAAACGCAGTAAGGTGTGTGTCAAACACAGTCATTGGGGGCAGCCTTACCCTTGCCCTGCTGGGCTTTGCTGTTGCTATGGCTGAGGATGGGGAAAGTGGTGCACAGGCATCCAGACGCCACTGTCAGTCCCAGACTGAGCCAGGCACAGAAGCTGGACCAGCTGTAGCCATGCTCCACGTCAGCGGGTAGCCCGTAGATGAAGGGAGGGACCCTGGCCAGGTCATAGGACACGTTGGCCGCGTAGGTACACAGGGAGATGGTGCAGAAGATCCCTGAGAAGGAAGAGGGACCCCAAGGAGAGGAGGAGAGTGTGTGTGAGAGAATCTGTGTTTATTTAAGAAAACGGTAGCAGTAGGTGTGGTAAACTGTACCTGCCATGAGAAAGAGCAGCCCAGAGACGTGCTGAGTGAGACTCTTCTCCCAGGCGAAGCTGACAGACGCCACGATGCAGCCACACAACAGAACGGCTGCTGCCATACCCAGAAACCCAGCTGTGATCCGCCGCAGATCTGATTCAAGGAAGAGGAGGGGAGAAGCGGGTGAGCACTTATGCAAGAGACACTGTTTCCCTCTCTGTAACCACTAGGGTTGCAAAGGGAGGGTATATTACTAGAAACTTTCAAATCTAGTGGCCCTATTTGGGTACTTGAGATTATCACAGGTAAAATATATGAAAAGAAAAATCCATAAAATCACATTGTAGGATTTTTTATGAATTTGTGTGCAAATTATGGTGGAAAATAAGTATTTGGTCAATAACAAAAGTTTATCTCAATACTTTGTTATATACCCTTTGTTGGCAATGACAGAGATCAAACGTTTTCTGTAAGTCTTCACAAGGTTTTCACACACTGTTGCTGGTATTTTGGCCCATTCCTCCATGCAGATCTCCTCTAGAGCAGTGATGCTTTGGGGCTGTTGCTGGGCAACACGGACTTTCAACTCCCTCCAAAGATTTTCTATAGGGTTGAGATCTGGAGACTGGCTAGGCCACTCCAGGACCTTAAAATGCTTCTTACGAAGCCACTCCTTCGTTGTTTGGGATCATTGTTATGCTGAAAGACCCAGCCACGTTTCATCTTCAATGCCCTTGCTGATGGAAGGAGGTTTTCACTCAAAATCTCACGATACATGGCCCCATTCATTCTTTCCTTTACACGGATCAGTTGTCCTGGTCCCTTTGCAGAAAAACAGCCCCAAAGCATGATGTTTCCACCCCCATGCTTCATAGTAGGTATGGTGTTCTTTGGATGCAACTCAGCATTCTTTGTCCTCCAAACACAACGAGTTGAGTTTTTACCAAAAAGTTATACTTTGGTTTCATCTGACCATATGACATTCTCCCAATCTTCTTCTGGATCATCCAAATGCTCTCTAGCAAACTTCAGACGGGCCTGGACATGTACTGGCTTAAGCAGGGGGACACGTCTGGCACTGCAGGATTTGAGTCCCTGGCGGCGTAGTGTGTTACTGATGGTAGGCTTTGTTAATTTGGTCCCAGCTCTCTGCAGGTCATTCACTAGGTCCCCCTGTGTGGTTCTGGGATTTTTGCTCACCGTTCTTGTGATCATTTTGACCCCACGGGGTGAGATCTTGCGTGGAGCCCCAGATCGAGGGAGATTATCAGTGGTCTTGTATGTCTTCCATTTCCTAATAATTGCTCCCACAGTTGATTTCTTCAAACCAAGCTGCTTACCTATTGCAGATTCAGTCTTCCCAGCCTGGTGCAGGTCTACAATTTTGTTTCTGGTGTCCTTTGACAGCTCTTTGGGGGTATTAAAGTATAAATGACTAAAGTTATGATCGATTGCCATAGATGTTACCAAAAATACTGAAGATTATGGTAACTTTGGTAAATTGCTAAATGTAATTCATGTAAATTAACATATGCCCTCCTTTTTGAATGGAAGGTAGTAGGAGAGTAATAGGTGTTTGGATTATTCATTTAATGAAAGACTCATTGGGGAATATCTTTCATAATGAGAAAATGTGTATACGTAAGAGGTGCCACTCATCCTGCTGAATGGTGCGGGTCAGGTTGAGCGGGATGTTGCGGAGCCGGATGGGCTGGGAGAAATGGTACTTGATGGTGATGCATCGCTGGGCTATACCTGCATAGAGACAAGAACTTTTGTGAACATAACGAGTAGCAGAAAATGGCAAGTGTTTCTCAAGGAGACTTGTCTTGAGAAAAGCTGTGGCTGTTAATTAAGTATTCATTTATAAAGTGGACTCCCCTGTTTCATGAACATACTTCATAATAAGGTTTTCGAGGCTGTAAATGTGTATTTTCCCACAAGATTGCAGATGATAAACATATTCCTCAGCACTATGAAAGCCTCTACACATGGCTGTGAGAAGATACTACGGAAGTCGACCATGGGGAAATTCCGCCTATATCTCTGATGGGTAACAAAAAGGGGTTTCATTGTTTAAGTGATGTAATATTGTCCCCTCTCTCAGAGGCAGCAAAGAAGACTAACTATGGCAGGGATCTGACCTGCTCCCCTTCCACAAATACTATAGCTCTACCAATATTACAAAACGTTGTCCAAATAACATTTTCGTTTTCACTTGCTATATTAATTGGACAACAACATTTTGACTTGAGAATCCGAGCTTTTGATTTTAGCGTGTCTATGGATTTAGTACATACGGAATTAATCACGTATATTGATGCACTTTCCATCCTCATGCAAATTATATGGATCATAGGAATATAATAGTTGATATTTAACACGCAACGCTCCCTCGTTGCCTGGAGTGTGAAGTGCACACTGGGCTCGCATGGTGGAAATACCTTTCGTGTCAGGTCAAAGTTAACGTTGATTTTCTGTCCGATGCAGTCTAAAACTGATCAGACCAGAGCTTCTTTTGAGGTCTGTATGATAGACACACGCAAGCGCGCATGCAACCTGCCTATCTATGTACATAGGCCATGGAAGTCATCCGAATGAATAGATTTGTTATAGACAGAACTTTGCACGCCCATGGTTTACAGATAGGCTAGACCGACACATCTCCCCGAGGACAACATGATAGTTTAAAACATGTTTTGAAGCTACATCTGTTGTTTGCACACACTGAAATAACAACAAAAACAACTTTACATCTTGAGTTATGATGGGTTAAGTCAGTTGTACTAAGCTCATGAGTTTATTATTCAAGGGTCAGTGTATGTATTATCTAATTAATTGAAAGACCATTAAACAGCAGTGCATATGACGGAATGTAACTTTTTAAGCATTTACATATAGGCCTACCATTGCCAGATGTTTAGGCCTATATCTCCAAGGGATGCGGTTTCACTGCACCGCACTGGACCCCGGGTCAAATTCCCCACAACATCTCTTACCCTTGGCAATGAGGTTGTCGATGTCCCTGTCCTTTCCTAGATAATAACATTTCCTCCAAAGTCCAGAGTAAGTGGAGAATAGAGGCCTCCCGCATTCCGTTTCTAAAATTCCCATTCCCAAAATGGACCTCCAGTTTTCCAGGAGCTCCTCCTCTCTACTCCCGACGTGGATCGCCCGGAGCAGCGCCTGGTTCCTCCGAGGATTGCTGCTGTCCATCAGGGGCAGGTGATAGATGGGCATCCGCCGGTTCTTCTGGTCGTTGGCGTCCGGCCCGAACTGGTCGCAGTTCTGCCTGTGCTGTGTGGTGTCCGTCTCGTACCAGTGGTCGGTCATGATAGCGGCGATGAGAAGTGCCAGAGATGCCAGGCTCATGGACAAACTGATAGCCGTCACCAAGGTCTGTTTCTCCATCTTGCCGGCATTAACATTTGAAGATTCGGTCAGGGAAGTATCCGTCACTCCGTCCACTTCACTCCTCCTTATCAACACGGGCTTGCAGGGCTTCATCATGTTCTACATGATGCCGAAAAGGCTGTAAGGTCCTGGCATCTCCGGCTGGGTGCAGGCACAAGAATAACCTACCCGTGTTCCGCCACAAGAATAACCTACCAGTGTTCCTGTTCTCCCACTGTGTCGATTCCCTTACTTCGGTATATCCTATAAACATGGGATGAAGAGGTGTGTGTGCGTATATATGTAATCCTGTGCGCGGGCGAGTCTTGTGCGCTTCTGATTTCTAGGCTTGCGTTAATAAGAAAAAGAGGCGCGGTGCACAGAGTGCGCGATGAAAATGTCAAAGCTGTCATGCTCTCCTGTCAGTGCAGCTGCTTGTGTCATTACCAATAGAAGTCCCTGTGGCATGAGAATTATGATATTTATAACAATAATACTACTGATGATGATTATTGTTATTACAGCCTATTTAAAAAGGGTCAATCTGCGATTGTAGGCTACATACGTTTTTAAAACTTTTTAAATAAATTAAATTTAGGCTACCCATTGATTCTTGAAGAATATAACTACCTCATCAGCTTACAAAATGTGTGTACCCCATCAGAACACAAAATATACGCTTATTTTTAAGCTACTCCGTTGTTTTTAAACAATTCTAAACAAACAGCTTCAAATCATGTTTAAAACGATCATTTTCTTCTCAAAGTTAAGCACGTGCATCCATATAGATATGTATGAATTTGAGAATGGTACAATTTCTACAGCCCCAACCCTCAGCTGTTTACCAAAACAGGGTCGGGTATCACTTTGTAATTGCATGAGCTGCAGATTGCCACTTTAATAGCAACAATGTAATTTTGGGGGGGTCACTATCATAACTTGTTTTCATCAAGCCTTCAGATATTTCATAGTTGAAGCACAGAACAACACTTCATCATAGTGCATTAAAATAGAAGGGTAGGCTATTTACTGATAAACATGATTTTCTAGAATTGTCAGATCAATGATACTGCAAAATGGCATTGTGCAGAGACAGCTCCTTTCCAGTCCGCTGCATCAGCAGGCAGGGCATTGAGCGATATGGGGACATGGACATCTCTAGACATGGAGCACAGAGGAAGTGCTTATGAAGATTTATTATAACACATATATATTTGGTTTCTCATTCAATGGGAGTTGGTGATAAGCACTCAGCAGGGCCCAGTGTATCAACCGGCCCTCTGTAAAGTCAGAGCAAGTCTATGTAGCCTACATCATTAGGGAGTGGAACTTCAATACATCTTTCTTTCTGAGCTCTCTTTAATCAACATTTACCCTCAGCTTGACTTTCACCTTGTTACCCCTCCATCTTTTTCTTTTCTCTCTCTCTCTCTCGCCCAGTTTGTGTGCGTGCACTAACATAGGTGCACAGTTTATCCTTTCCCTGCTATGTTGAACAACCATCCATTAAATAAAAGGCTGGATTCCTGCCCAGAGTATTCAGGAGAAATAAACTACTCCAGCTATTAGGTATAACATTTGAGGATATTTACTCTTCCCTGTTGTTGTGTTGATTGAGACAGGCAGACAAGTAAAATGAAAGCTTTCCTTGCATTTGTAGAGTTGCATAATTAAAAGATAATGTACTCTAATTACAAAATTGTAAAAGCAACTATGGAGTGTGTTGGCAAGCAGCTTCAGTGACAGTCCTACACAAGGGTATTCCTCCACCCAACTCAAGAGTGCATACGGAGTACTCTGTCGCACCACCACGGGGTGAAATTGAGTACAAAGGGTGTTCTTTAAATACTTGTAACACAATAGCCACAGTAGTCTATGTTCCAATTGTACCCGTGGACATCGACTTGGTTTGTCATAATTCTTACATAGCACTTCATCACAAGACTATGTTCAGATTCAGACAACAGTCATAATACGTTGGCTAGATAGAGAACATGTCTGTGTGGTCTAACTTCGGTGTATCAACATGGCTGTCTGACCTCCATATTTACAGTACTTCATAAGTATAAGAACTTATTGAGGGTCAGTATTGGTAATATTATATGGTCGTTATCTATGTAGGCTCTACGCTGTGAATGAGACATGAAAAGGTTAATTGTATGGATGTAAAATAGAGAGAGGAGATAATTGGTGTAATAGTCAGTAGGGATTACTCATGAAGTAGTAGTTGGAATGTGGTTGACAAGCCCAGGAGAATTATATGCCATGCTTATCAGACTTGGGCTCCAAGATACTAGTCAACAACATCCAGACAAAAAGTAGACAAATTAGATTATAAAACCCATTAGAGCACAGGAGTCAAACATCCGGCCCGCGAGGGGTTCCAATCCAGCCCACGGGTGGTTTGAGTAAAATTAATATATTTGTAGTACCAGTCAAAAGTTTGGACACACCTACTCATTCCAGGTTTTTTTTTTTTAAACTATTTTCTACATTGTAGAATAATAGTGAAGACATTATAACTATGAAATAACACTTATGGAATCATGTAGTAACAAAAAAGTGTTAAACATATAAAAATATATTTTATATTAGCCACCCTTTGCCTTGATGACTGTTTTGCACACTCTTGGCATTCTCTCAACCAGCTTCATGAGGTAGTCAACTGGAATGCATTTCAATTAACAGGTGTGCCTTGTTAAAAGTTGTCAAGTCCTGACCTTAGTTCCTTTTTTATGTCTCTATTTTAGGTTGGTCAGGGCGTGAGTTGGGGTGGGCATTCTATGTTTTGTTCTATGTTTGTATTTCTATGTGTTTGGCCTGGTATGGTTCCCAATCAGAGGCAGCTGTCAATCGTTGTCTCTGATTGAGAACCATACTTAGGCAGCCTGGTTTCGCCCTTGAGTTGTGGGTAGTAGTTTTCTGTCTATGTACCAGACAGGACTGTTTTGTTTGTTCCGTTTTGTTCTAGTGTAATTAAAAGATCATGAACATGTACCACGCTGCACCTTGGTCCTCTCCTTCTTCCACCAATGACAACCGTTACAAAAGTTAATTTGTGGAATTTCTTTATTTCTTAATGCGTTTGAGCCAATCAGTTGTGTTGTGACAAGGTAGGGGTGGTATACAGAAGATAGCCCTATTTGGTAAAAGACAAAGTCCATGTTATGGCAACAACAGCTCAAATAAGCAAAGCGAAATGACACTCCATCATGACTTTAAGACATGAAGGTCAGTCAATCTGGAAAATTTTTATTTTTTTATTTTACCTTTATTTAACCAGGCAAGTCAGTTAAGAACAAATTCTTATTTTCAATGACGGCGTGGGAACACTGCCTGTTCAGGGGCAGAACGACAGATTTGTACCTTGTCAGCTCGGGGGTTTGAACTCACAACCTTCCGGTTACTAGTCCAACGCTAGCTACCCTGCCGCCCCAAAAATATCAAGAGCTTGAACATTTCTTCAAGTGCAGTCGCAAAAACCACCAAGCACTATGATGAAACTGGCATTCATGAGGACCGCCACAGGAACCCAGTTACCTCTGCTGCAGAGGACAAGTTCATTAAAGTTAACTGCACCTCATTGCAACCCAAATAAATGCTTCACAGAGTTCAAGACTGTTCAGAGGAGACTGCGTGAATCAGGCCTTCATGGTCAAATTGCTGCAAAGAAACCACTACTAAATGACACTAAGAAGAAGAAGAGACTAGCTTTAGCCAAAAACACGAGCAATGAACATTAGACCAGCGCAAATCTGTCCTTTGGTCTGATGAGTCCAAAATTGAGATTTTTGGTTCCAACCACCATATCTTTGTGAGATGCAGAGTCGGTGAAAAAGATAATCTCCGCATGTGTGTTTCCCACCATGAAGCATGGAGGAGGAGGTGTGATGGTCTGTGATTTATTTAGAATTCAAGGCACACTTAACCAGCATGGCTACTACAGCATTCTGCAGCAATACGCCATCCCATCTGGTTTGAGCTTAGTGGGACTATAATTTGTTTTTCAACAGGACAATGACCCAACACACCTCCAGGCTGTGTAAGGGCTATTTGATCAAGAAGGAGAGTGATGGAGTGCTGCATCAGATGACCTGGGCTCCACAATCACCCGACCTCAACCCAATTGAGATGGTTTGGGATGAATTGGACCGCAAAATGAAGGAAAAGCAGCCAGCAAGTGCTCAGCATATGTAGGAACTCCTTCAACACTGTTGGGAAAATATCCCCATGAAGCTGTTTGAGAGAATGCCAAGTGTGCAAAGCTGCCATCAAGGCAAAGGGTGGCTACTCTGAAGAATCTAAAATATATTTTGATTTGTTTAACACTTTTTTGGTTGCTACATGATTCTAGATATTTTATTTCTTAGTTGTGATGTCTTCACTACTATTCTACAATGTGGAAAATAGTAAAAATAAAGAAAAACCCTTGAATGAGGAGGTGTGTCCAAACTTTTGACGGGAACTATATATACAGTTGAAGAAGTTTACATACACTTAGGTTGGAGTCATTAAAACTTGTTTTTCAACCACTCCAACAAATTTCCTGTTAACAAACTATAGTTTTGCCAAGTTGGTTAGGACATCTACTTTGTGCATGACACAAGTCATTTTTCCAACAATTGTTTACAGACAGATTATTTCACTGTATCACAATTCCAGTGGGTCAGAAGTTTACATACACTAAGTTGACTGTGCCTTTAAACAGCTTGGAACATTCCAGAAAATTATGTCATGGCTTTAGACGCTTCTGATAGGCTAATTGCCATCATCAGAGTCAATTGGAGGTGTACCTGTGGATGTATTTCAAGGCATATCTTCAAACTCCCTGCCTCTTTGCTTGACATCATGGGAAAATCAAAAGAAATCAGCCCCCCCAAAAAAAAAGACCTCCACAAGTCTGGTTCATTATTGGGAGCAAATGCCTGAAGGTACCACATCCATCTGTACAAACAATAGTACGCAAGTATAGACTGCATCTGACCACGTAGCCATCATACTGCTCAGGAAAAACAAAGCGTTCTGTCTCCTAGAGATGAGTGTACTTTGGTGAGAAAAGTGCAAATCAATCCCAGAACAACAGCAAAGGACCTTGTGAAGATGCTGGAGGAAACAGGTACAAAAGTATCTATATCCACAGTAAATCGAGTCCTATGTCGACATAACCTGAATGGCCGCTCAGCAAGGAAGAATGGCTTAAGGACAACAAAGTCAAGGAATTGGAGTGGCCATCACAAAGCTCTGACCTCAATCCTATAGAAAATGTGTGGGCAGAACTGAAAAAGTGTGTGTGAGCAAAGAGACCTACAAATCTGACTCAGTTACACCAGCTCTGTCAGGAGGAATGGGCCAAAATTCACCCAACATATTGTGGGAAGCTTGTGGAAGGCTACCCGAAACATTTGACCCAAGTTAATCAATTTAAAGGCAACGCTACCAAATACTAATTTAGTGTATGTAAACTTCTGACCCACTGGGAATGTGATGAAATAAATAAATAAATATCTCTACTATTATTCTGACATTTCACATTCTTAAAATAAAGTGGTGATCCTAAGACAGTGCATTTTTACTAGGATTAAATGTCAGGAATTGTGAAAAACTGAGTTTAAATGTATTTGGCTAAGGTGTATGTAAACTTCAACTGTATACACACACACAGTACTCTGAAAAAGTTTTAGGCAGGTGTGAAAAAATGCTGTGAAGTAAGAATGCTTTCAAAAATAGAGATGTTATATAGTTTAAATTGATCAATTAACAAAATGCAAAGTGAGTGAACAGAAGAAAAATCTACATCAAATCAATATTTGGTGTGACCAAGGTTTGCCTTCAAAACAGCATCAATTCTTCTAGGTACACTTGCACACAGTTTTTGAAGGAACTCGGCAGGAAGGTTGGCCCAAACATCCTGGAGAACTATCCACAGATCTTCTGTGGATTTAGGCAGCCTCGGATGCTTCTCTCTCTTCATGTAATCCCAGTTCCTCAGTCAATGATTGTGTTTCAACCTACATGTTGAATTGATGATCATTAGCACCTGTTTGGTATAATTGTTTAATCATACACCTGACTAAAGTGGGGCAAAAAAGTATTTAGTCAGCCACCAATTGTGCAAGTTCTCCCACTTAAAAATATGAGAAAGGCCTGTAATTTTCATCATAGGTACGCTTCAACTATGACAGACAAAATGAGAAAAAAAATCCAGAAAATCACATTGTAGGATTTTTAATGAATTTATTTGCAAATTATGGTGGAAAAAAAGTATTGTCAATAACAAAAGTTTCTCAATACTTTGTTATATACCCTTTGTTGGCAATGACAGAGGTCAAAGGTTTTCTGTAAGTCTTCACAAGGTTTTCACACACAGTTGTTGGTATTTTGGCCCATTCCTCCATGCAGATCTCCTCTAAAGCAGTGATGTTTTGGGGCTGTTGCTGGGCAACACGGACTTTCAACTCCCTCCAAATATTTTCTATGGGGTTGAGATCTGGAGACTGGCTAGGCCATTCCAGGACTTTGAAATGCTTCTTACGAAGCCACTCCTTCATTGCCTGGGCGGTGTGTTTGGGATCATTGTCATGCTGAAAGACCCAGCCACGTTTCATCTTCAATGCCCTTGCTGATGGTAGGCTTTGTTTCTTTGGTCCCAGCTCTCTGCAGGTCATTCACTGTGTTTGTATGTATGTATATATATATATATATATATATATATATATATATATATATATATATATATATATATACACACACACACACTGCTCCAAAAAATAAAGGGAACACTTAAACAACACAATGTAACTCCAAGTCAATCACACTTCTGTGAAATCAAACTGTCCACTTAGGAAGCAACACTGATTGACAATAAATTTCACATGCTGTTGTGCAAATGGAATAGACAGGTGGAAATTATAGGCAATTAGCAAGACACCCCCAATAAAGGAGTGGTTCTGCAGGTGGTGACCACAGACCACTTCTCAGTTCCTATGCTTCCTGGTGGATGTTTTGATCACTTTTGAATGCTGGCAGTGCTTTCACTCTAGTGGTAGCATGAGCATGAGTCTACAACCCACACAAGTGGCTCAGGTAGTGCAGCTCATCCAGGATGGCACATCAATGCGAGCTGTGGCAAGAAGGTTTGCTGTGTCTGTCAGCGTAGTGTCCAGAGCATGGAGGCGCTACCAGGAGACAGGCCAGTACATCAGGAGACGTGTAGGAGGCCGTAGGAGGGCAACAACCCAGCAGCAGGACCGCTACCTCCGCCCTTGTGCAAGGAGGAGCAGGGGGAGCACTGCCAGAGCCCTGCAAAATGACCTCCAGCAGGCCACAAATGTGCATGTGTCTGCTCAAACGGTCAGAAACAGACTCCATGAGGGTGGTATGAGGGCCCGACGTCCACAGGTGGGGGTTGTGCTTACAGCCCAACACCGTGCAGGACGTTTGGCATTTGCCAGAGAACACCAAGATTGGCAAATTCGCCACTGGCACCCTGTGCTCTTCACAGATGAAAGCAGGTTCACACTGAGCACATGTGACAGACGTGACAGTCTGGAGACGCCATGGAGAACGTTCTGCTGCCTGCAACATCCTCCAGCATGACCGGTTTGGCGCTGGGTCAGTCATGGTGTGGGGTGGCATTTCTTTGGGGGGCCGCACAGCCCTCCATGTGCTCACCAGAGGTAGCCTGACTGCCATTAGGTACCGAGATGAGATCCTCAGACCCCTTGTGAGACCATATGCTGGTGCGGTTGGCCCTGGGTTCCTCCTAATGCCAGACAATGCTAGACCTTATGTGGCTGGAGTGTGTCAGCAGTTCCTGCAAGAGGAAGGCATTGATGCTATGGACTGGCCTGCCCGTTCCCCAGACCTGAATCCAATTGAGCACATCTGGGACATCATGTCTCGCTCCATCCACCAACTGTTGTCTGTTGCACCACAGACTGTCCAGGAGTTGGCGGATGCTTTAGTCCAGGTCTGGGAGGAGATCCCTCAGGAGACCATCCGCCACCTCATCAGGAGCATGCCCAGGCGTTGTAGGGAGGTCATACAGGCACGTGGAGGCCACACACACTACTGAGCCTCATTTTGACTTGTTTTAAGGACATTACATCAAAGTTGGATCAGCCTGTAGTGTGGTTTTCCACTTTAATTTGAGTGTGACTCCAAATCCAGACCTCCATGGGTTGATAAATCTGATCTCCATTGATAATTTTTGTGTGATTTTGTTGTCAGCACATTCAACTATGTAAAGAAAAAAATATTTAATAAGAATATTTCATTCATTCAGATCTAGGATGTGTTATTTTAGTGTTCCCTTTATTTTTTTGAGTAGTGTATATACATATATACACACTACATGACCAAAAGTATGTGGACACCTACTTGTCGAACATTGAGTTGGTCCACTCTTTGCTGCGACAAAACAGCTTCCACTCTTCTGTGAAGGATTTCCACTAGATGTTGGAACATTTCTGTGGGGACTTGCTTCCTTTCAGCCACAAGAGCATTAGTGAGGTTGGGCACTGATGACTGGCTCGCAGTCGGTATTCCAATTCATCCCCAATGTGTTCGATGCGGCTGAGGTCAGGGCTCTGTGCAGGCCAGTCAAGTTCTTCCACACCGATCACGACATGCCATTTCTGTATGGACCTCGCTTTGTGCACGGGGGCATTGTCATGCTGAAACAGGAAGGGTCTTCTTCAAACTGTTGCCACAAAGTTGGAAACAGAACCGTTTACATTGTAGCTTTAAAATTTCCCTTCACTGGAATTAAGTGGCCTGGCCCTAACCAGGAAAAACAGCCACCACCAAACTTTACAGTTGGCACTATGCATTCAGGCAGGTAGCGTTCTCCTGGCATCTGCCAAACCCAGATTCATCCATCGAACTGCCAGATGGTGAAGCGTGATACATCATTCCGCGTTTCCACTGCTCCAGAGTCAAATGGCGGCGAGCTTTACACCCCTCCAGCCGACGCTTGGCATTGAGCATGGGGATTTTAGGCTTGTGAGCGGCTTTTTGTCAATGGAAACTCATTTCATGAAACTCACGACGAGCAGTTCCTGTGCTAAAGTTGCTTCACACACACACACAGAAAATATTAAGAACATCTTCCTAATATTGAGTTGCACACACTTCCCCCTTTTGCCCTCAGAACAACCTCAATTCGTCAGGGCCTGGACTCTACAAGGTGTCGAAAGCGTTCCACAGGAATGCTGGCTCATGTTGAGTCCAATGCTTCCCACAGTTGTCAAGTTGGCTGAATGTTCTTTGGGTGGTGGACCATTCTTGATACACATGGGAAACTGTTGAGCATGAAAAACCCAGCAGTTCTTGACACAAACTGGTGTGCCTGGCACCTACTACCATACTCCGCAACCTGGTCACAGTGCATTTGGTATTATTCTGTGCATTAACTAAACGGAGTGTCTCGGATTTGTTTGTTTTGTATGGTATGTATTAATTTGTGGATGTCCATCCATTTCATATGATGTTACGAATTATAATTTGTGTGATATGTTACAAATTGCAATTTGTTGTGGCTAACGTTAGCTAGTTGGCTAACGCTAGCTATATGGCTAACTTTAGCTGGGTTAGGGGTGAGGGTTGTCCGTAATGATATTTGAACACGCTACCTTTTGGGTTACTAGACGTTTGGGTTATACGCCGGCCCATCCACCCTCCATTTTTGCATTAAGTAACCTGTCTTATGTAACCATACCAAACGCTAACATACCATTCTAATTTGAATGTCATAAATCTTTTGTCTTGTCCATTCACCCTCTGAATGGCACACATACACAATCCATGTCTTAAGGCCTGAAAATCCTTCTTTAACCTGTCTCCTCCCTTTTTCATTTACACTGATTGAAGTGGATTTAACAAGTGACATCAATAAGGGATCATGGCTTTCACCTGGTCAAACTGTAATGGAAAGAGCAGGTGTTCTTAATGTTTTGTACACTCAGTATATTTTTGTACACTTTTTGCGGGGAAGCGAACTCAATATACTTTAAAATGACTAAAATCAAATCTGTATAGAAATGATAATGGACCTATATTCATAGAGTTTCTTTACTGCCCAGCATGCTAATAATCACTGTGCACCACTGGCGACCGGTGGGAGGACGGCTCATAGTAATGGCTGGAACGGAATTAATGGAATAGTATCAAACACATCAAACACATGGTTTCCAGGTGTTTAATACCATTCCATTAACTCCATTCCATCCATTATTATGAGCCATCCTCTACTCAGCAGCCTCCTCTGCTGTGCACAGTCAATGGACCTACATTCATACAGTTTCTTGACTCTTCAGCTCACTAATAATCACTAGACAGCCGGGGAGCATAAAAAATGCAAAAAAAACGATAAATAGACCACTATTTTTTTTGTTGCACATTTTGACGGCAAGGAAAAACACATTTTCAGGGAGGCCCTCCGGGGCAAAATGAGTTCGGACACCCCTGCATTAAAGGTTGACTGATTTTCCCTTCCAATCTTCCTTGGGAGACTTCCTCCTTGAAACATCTTGACTGGGGGTTGATGAGTGGCGAAAGATTGACAGGTTGCACCAGTTGGCCCAGCTCTTCTTGCGTAACAAACATGTGACACACACACACACACACACCATTAAGAGGCTAATGAAAGTACCCAGCCGTGGACTAACACCCCCTATAGAGGACAATAATGATCTCCTGCTCATCTCCCCTTCAACTATTAACCCTATCCCTCTTGTCACCAACCAATGTATAGAATTTTATATGATCAATTGAGTAATAGTAGTAGTGATTGACTTAATAATGCAGTTGAACAAGACCTTTGAACACACAAACATGGGGGCTCGGTTAAATGTTTTTTTTTTTATTTGTAAGTTTTTAAATCTAGCCAGTTTTGTGGACATCTTATAGGTCTCCTGTCGAAATCACTCTCAAAAGCCCTTCCATAAATGCATTCAGAAATAATTAAGCCCCAAGCACCAGCCTACACCAATCTTACATTTTTATAAAAGCCAAGGAGTTTGGGGCCCATATAATTTTCCGGCCATAGCCTATTTCATTCAGTCTTTATTGTCAGTCAGCCATCTGCCAGACTGCCACGGCAATGTAAAGCTGCTGGACACTTTCGCTCAGCCTGCTTTTTTTTATGGAGAATGTGAGCTGCATTTTTGCGCATGCCCATTGAGCATTGGAAGCCATGTTGAAGTTTCAGTGGCTGGCTGTGCTTTTCTGACGCTGTATGTTTTTAGGTTTGTTTTCTTCGATTTTTTTAGTATTGGTGACGTTCAACCATACCATTCGGAACCATAAATTGGAGTTCTAAAGATGAATTCCTGCGTCGACCTATCCAGGCGCAATCCGCAGGAGGATTTCGAGCTAATTCAGCGGATAGGAAGCGGGACATACGGAGATGTCTACAAGGTAACTGCAGCAATAGCAGCCAGTAGCTAACTTGTTTAGCTATGTTGATGCATTGTTACAGTAAAAACAACACGCACGTTACATTTATTGTTACGACAGAGTATTCAAACTTACCTAATGACACACTAGAAAGCATACTACGGGTTTGACACTAAAAACCTGTCGCTCAAGTGCTGGTGAATAGCTTTGCTTGGAGCGGTGGAAGGTAACCCTCCCTGGCCAGAATTCCATATCGCCATAGCGCCCAACAGATCATTCCTCTCGTTCTGTTTTGATCAACATAATTACACAGCCCGTAGTCACCCTTGGTCTTTGGGTGGGGGTGGGGGTTACAATGTTGCGTGCCTTTTTGTTAGTGTTTTTATATTGCGGTAGAATATCCCCGAAGGATTCAGTCTGGTTCCACACAACAGACAAGGCCCAGCGCCTACAGGCTCAATCGGGCAACAAGGGAAAGCTATGAATATTCAAGTTCAATTAGATTTTAGCCCTAAAAACAGTAAATTGGATTCTATTTAATGAACACAATGATACGGTTTATGTTTTGGGACTTTGCAATACTGTTTATGGTGTCAATTACCGTCTTTCCTTTTGTTGATTAAACCATTCACTCCTACTTGTTATAAATGAACCACAATATTGTGGGAGGCAGGGACAACCATCACAGATTACATCTTCAAACACTGATTCATTATGCAGGTTCAGTCAAATAAACAACTGGAATATTTAGCTATTTGTCTACCTAGTATAATCTTCTCTTCACCCAGAGTAGGCCCATTAACAATATTGTTGACATGATGCAGGGATGGGACACTCCAGTCCTCAGGGGCCTGATTGGTGTCACGCTTTGGCCCCAGCCCCAGCTAACACACCTGACTCCAATCAACTAGTCATGATCTTCAGTTTAATCAGCTGTTTGTTAGAGATGGAGAAAAAGTGTGACACTACTCTGGCCCCTGAGGACAGGAGTTGCCCATCCCTAGTGGTTTGTCAAAGTATTTCGAGTATTGGATGACAGTTCATTGGATTAAATGGAATTTGAAGAAGGCCTACAATGTAGGCCTTTGTTTACAGTAACCAATAACTATACAGAGCATAGACTATGACCCTATCAAATGTAGCCAACAGATGAAGACATTTTAGCTTAATGGCATTTGCCGCGCTATGCTTTTAAGAATGGAGTTGTTATCCCCTTGATCATAGTGAATGCATGTGAAATGTGCGCGGCACAGCTCGGCAGGCATGGTCTAGAATGCAGTGGTCCTGACTTCCTATGCGTGTGTGCGACTGTGCGATCCATTGTTTACCTCTTCCTTTACAGGATCAGTCTTAGAGGAGAAAGCCTGGTCAGACCCTCAGCTGGATGTGTTCACAATCAGACCTTGCAGAACCGTCTGCAGTGGCCATCCTGTTTGGACCAGGATTGTTTTCTTCTAGTTGTTTGCTCATTAGAACTGTTGGACATAAGTCCAAACTCACTTTTGGCTATCTTCAGGCATGTTCCTTGTCTTTTTGTATCTATTGTACCAGTGCAATGTACAGTAACAGCCTAAAATGTTTTACCTTGGATCCACAAGAAAACACAACACACTAAAACATGCTGAGCCAAGCATTTCTTCTCCCATAAGGCAATGAAGTTGCTCATACACCCTCAGTGTGGTTCGCCACTGTACTTGTTAAGATATAATGATTTGCGTGGTGTGCCGATTTAGACCAGTACTAGGTGTGGACAATGGGGAGAGAATCAGGAGATATGACAGGGTGGTGATATCTGCCTCCCGTCCCAATAAGAATGTGTTTGTTGTGGGCTACAGTGCGTCACTGTTGTCTTGTCAGCTGTGTTGGTCAGATAGCCGTGCTTCTCTTTCAAAATGTCACCTCATTGTCAATTCCATTCGATAAGATGGTATAAAACATGCATCAATTAGGTTTTTAACCCCCCCCCCCCATAACAGAATTCATATATTTGAATATCGATGCAGTAATATCATGCTGGACTGCTATGTTCTACTGCCCTGGTTCCATGCTTACTGTTTCTGTTTAGGAGGTCAGAAGTTCAGTAAGGTTTTTTGGGTTGGATTGGGAGCAGGGCATTATAAGGTTGGCAGTGTAGATGATTTAGTTTGTTCTAAGCAGGTTAATAGGCCTGTTGTATGTGAATGACAGGGTTAGAAGGTGAGACACACAGTAGGGGATTGTTTTCTTGGGGTTCCTCAGGAGTTTAGCATTTCCTTCTTTTTGGAGCGTGTGCCTCTATTCACACACTGTTCTAACGTAGCGTCCACTTGTGAAGTGTGGGATAAGAAACTTCACAGCCCAGTACAAGACTGGGAAGAGGGTGTTTTGGTTAGGCCATTCATCACGGAGTGAAGTGCTGTCAGAGAGTCTATTGAATGCTGTCCATGTACTGACCACTGAGATGTCTGATTGGATGTGTGTTCATGCTTTGTCCTAAGTTGCCAGTGCATGGTCCATGCTTTAATATATCCTCAGTCTCAGCTTGACTCGCTGCTTATTGTTCTGGCCATCCAGTAGGTGATTCCATAGGTCTATCTGCTTGTTTTTATAGGATCTAGGTATTAAGCCTAAACATGCATTAGGGAGGAGAGAAACTGGAAACAAGTCTCTTGCGCGCACCCAGAGACGGCTCACTCCCCACCGGCCGCACACACTGAGACCAAGCTAGCATCTGCATGCTCTTGTCTTGCTTGTCAGATAGCATTTGTCTCCAGCCCTTAAGTGTTCTCTGTGGGGTGTATGTTGTTGGGAGGACAGGTGGAGCACTTTACAGGCCCTTCTCACTCAGATCACCTGTTCTTTTTCAGAGTCTAGGGCAAGGAGGCCTATATATAGGTGTTTAAGATGTGGTGGTGCCAGGCCGGGGATATGGCTTTTTAAGTGCAATTGTTATTCATTAAGTTTAAAAGTGCATTGGTTGGGTGCTTTCTATTTATTTCCATTAAAGTTATGTTTGTTTGGCTCATACACATTTGTGGTCCAATGACTGACTGATGTGTGGTTGGTTCCTGTTTCTGTAGCAGATAGGGGGAAAGTTCAGTGACCCAGTTTTCCCAGGATAAGCCTGGGTTTTAAGGCGGGCTGCCTGAACTGAGCGAGGGAGCCAAACTTGCAGCCTGGATTTGATCCCTGCACGGAATGAGCTCACAGACGCTGGGCATCATGGCTCTCGGTCCAATGGTCCCCCACAATCACAAGAGATACAATAACTTATACCTTCAAACTTACTGAGACAGTTTATTGAAAGCTCACAGCCACAAATATGGATGTAGGCCTAGATCTAGATACTCAGCCCAGTGCCGTTCCACATTTTGAATGGCAATATTCATACTTATTCTGTAGAGAGAGACCAGGAAAAAGAGGGTAAACCAAATGCCTAACTGTTATTCATTTCGGTACGCTTTATGTTCGCCATGTGTTCAGTGCCCAGCTTGGCAGTGCTCATGGCGTCGAGCCTCCCACACAAAGCACCATGTTATGAACCGTCATACCTTGAGTCATCACTGAAAAGGCATCACCAGTGGAGGGCCAGACATCTATGAGAGGGAGAGACCTAGAAAGGGAGGGAGGGAGGGAAGTGGATTTTAATCCAAGGATTATCCTAGGCCTACTACTTCACGTCTATCCAGCCAACAGTAGGGTTAAATTAGCCTGTCAATGGGAAGGCTCACAGTCAACAAAGGCTTGTGTAACCTATAGGCCCTACATGTGTCTTGTGTTTTCAAGTGACTCACCTGCCAGGGACAAGTGGTAGCAGGCCTCTGCTGGGCAGAAATATTAGGCCTATGTTTGCCACATAGCTATGTCTTTGATTACAGACTACATTTTGTGTTCTCACTCTGCCTTCAACAGAGAGGTGCTTGTCCCTCTGGCTTTAGGATGTAAACCTGGTGTGATGGGTGTGGATCAGAAAGTCTGAGCTGTAGCTTAAAGTCCCAGTGCAGTCAAAAACATGATTGTACAGTATATACAGTTTATTAGGTACACCCATCTAGTACTGGGTCGGACCCCCTTTGGCCTCCAGAACAGCCTGAATTATTCGGGGCATTCTTCAAGGTGTTGGAAACGTTCTACAGGGATGTTGGTTCATGCTGACGCAATGGCATCACGCAGTTAGTTGTTGCAGATTGGACGACGGTACATTGATACTGTGAAACAACCGCCCGTTCCATCTCATCCTATAGATGCTTTATAGGGTTGAGGTCTGGGGACTGTGCAGGTACCTCAAATAAACTGAACTCACTGTCATGGTCCAGGTGATGTTTGTCCACTCCTCAATTGTCCAGTGTTGGTTATCATGTACCCACTGGAGCCTCTTCTTCTTGTTTTTAGCTGATAGGAATGAAACCTGGTTTGGTCGTCTGCTGCAATAGCCCATCCGTGACAAGGATCAACGAGTTGTGCATTCCAAGAAGCTGTTCTGTATACCACTGTTGTTCTACGCTGTTATGTTGACCTGTTCGACCTCTATCAACGAGCTGTTTTCGCACACAGGGCTTCCACTGACTGGATGTTTTTTTGTTTGTCGCACCGTTCTCTGTAAACTAGAGGTCGACCGATTATAATTTGTCAACGCCGATACCGATTATTGGAGGACAAAAAAAGCAGATACTGGTTAATCGGACGATTTTAAAATAAATAAATAAATATATATATATATTTTTTTAAAGGATTTGTATCAATGACAATTACAACAATACTGAATGAACACTTATTTTAACTTAATATAATACATTAATAAAATCAATTTAGCCTCAAATAAATAATGAAACATGTTCAATTTGGTTTAAATCATGCAAAAACAAAGTTTTGGAGAAGAAAGTAAAAGTGCAATATGTGCCATGTAAGAAAGCGAACGTTTAAGTTCCTTGCTCAGAACATGAGAACATATGAAAGCTGGTGGTTCCTTTTAACATGAGTCTTCAATATTCCCAGGTAAGAAGTTTTAGGTTGTAGTTATAGGAAATATAGGACTATTTCTCTGTAGCATTTGTATTTCATATACCTTTGACTATTGGATGTTGTTATAGGCACTTTAGTATTGCCAGTGTAACAGTATAGCTTCCGTACCTCTCCTCGCTCCTACCTGGGCTCGAACCAGGAACACAACGACAACAGCCACCCTCGAAGCAGCGTTACCACGCAGAGCAAGGGGAACAACTACTCCAAGTCTCAGAGCGAGTGATGTTTGAAACGCTATCAGTGCACACCACGCTAACTAGCTAGCCATTTCACATCTCATCTTTACACCAGCCTAATATCGGGAGTTGATAAGCTTGAAGTCATAAACAGCAGAGCTGCTGGCAAAACGCACAAAAGTGCTGTTTGATGAATGCTTATGAGCCTGCTGGTGCCTACCATCGCTCAGTCAGACTGCTCGATCAAATCATAGACTGAATTATAACATAATAACACACAGAGATGCGAGCCGTGGGTCATTAATGTGGTCGAATCCGGAAACTATCATCTCGAAAACGAGACGTTTATTCTTTCAGTGAAATACTGAACCGTTCCGTATTTTATCTAATGGGTGGCATCCATCAGTCTAATTATTCCTATTACATTGCACAACCTTCAATGTTATGTCATAATTACGTAAAATTCTGGCAAATTAGTTCACAATGATCCAGGCGGCCCAAACTGTTGCATATACCCTGACTCTGCGTGCAATGAAAGCAAGAGAAGTGACACAATTTCACCTGGTTAATTTTGCCTGCTAACCTGGATTTCTTTTAGCTAAATATGCAGGTTTAAAAATATATACTTCTGTGTATTGATTTTAAGAAAGGTATTGGTGTTTATGGTTAGGTACACGTTAGAGCAACGACAGTCCTTTTTCGCGAATGCACACTGCATCGATTATATGCAACGCAGGACACGCTAGATAAACTAGTAATATCATCAACCATGTGTAGTTATAACTAGTGATTATGATTGATTCATTTTAATGCTAGCTAGCAACTTACCTTGGCCTCTTACTGCATTCGCGTAACAGGCGGGCTCCTCATGAGGCAGGTGGTTAGAGCGTTGGATAAGTTAACCATAAGGTTGCAAGATTGAATCCCTGAGCTGACAAGGTAAAAAAATCTGTCATTCTGCCCCTGAACAAGGCAGTTAACCCACCGTTCCTAGGCCGTCATTGAAAATAAGAATGTGTTCTTAACTGACTTGCCTAGTTAAATAAAGATTAAATAAAGGTGTAAAAAAATAAATATATTTTTTAAATCTGCACAATCGGCGTCCAAAATTACCGATTTCCGATTGTTATGAAAACTTGAAATCAGCCCTAATTAATCGGCCATTCCGATTTAATCTGTTAACCTCTACTGTAAACCCTAAACATTGGCGTGCGTGAAAATCCCAGGAGGGCAGCCATTTTTGGCATGCTGATCTGGCAACAACGATCATACCATACTCAGTCACTAAAGTCACTTGTTTTGCCCAACGTTCAATCGAACAGTTACTGACTACCTCGATTCCTGTCTGCTTTGTATAGCAAGCCAAGGCCACCTGACCCCCCGTCTGTAGGAGCGGTCCCTTATCGTGAATGAAGTGGTGTACCTAATGAACTGTCCGGTGAGTGTATATTTCTACACTGAGGTTGGAATAATACTGTGAAAATTATGATAATGCCCTTTTAGTGTAAGAGCTGTTTTTGAAAAGACTGCATGAAATTTCAGTGGGATGGAGACATTACCAGGCGGTACATTAATTGATCGACCAATAATCGAGTCCCAAACCTCTGCCAATAACTAATGGGTTTCCTCTTCCCACTCAGACCACTCCCAGACAGTCCTAGCAAAATTCTTGCTTGAGAAATTGCTCTTTGCTAAGAAGCTATTTTTGTTGATTTAAAACAATCACAGTAAGCGTCTTAATTGTTACCAAGAAATTATTTAATTGTTACCCAGAAATGCATATGGCCTTTTAAGGTGATATTCGCTCATAGCCCAGCTAATGAACCTGTGGGTTTAGACCACAGAAACCTTTGAGACCACAGGAGGTTGGTGGCGTCTTAATTGGGGAGAAGGGGCTCGGGGTAATGATTGAAGCGGAATAGTGGAATGGTATCAAATACATCAAATGCATGGTTTCCAAGTGTTTGATACAATTCCGTTTTCTCTGTTCTGGCCATTATTATGAGCTGTTCTCCCCTCAGCAGCCTCCTGTTTTTGAGACACAGGACACACACACCTTTCACAGCTGATTTACTCTTCTCTCTCCCCCTCTCGAATGAATGTGCTGTGTTGGATGTCTTGCTGCACTTTCAGATTTTGCGTTCATGGGATCTATAGATTAAGGTGTAGGCTGGCAGTTAGCATGCCTGCCAACATTGGCCTCCACTATAGCCTCTGCAGTCCTCTGCCCTGCCAGCTAGGCCCATGTCTACTTTGTAGCCCTCATACAGCTCTCTGCCTGGAGTGTCAGCCTGCCACTTTCTTTCCCTCCCAAAAAGTGTCTCCTTTTCCATATGTTAAATACCTGGTTTTCCATGAACCAAGTTCCCAGATTTCCATGTACCACGTCCCTTTTTTTCCACACTTTGTACTCCTTTTTTCCATACCATGATGAGCTCCACTGGCTTCATGAATATTGCAGGGCTGCTGTCCTGAAGCTGGTCCCCGATCACAGCTAGTCAGTTGTAACGCTCCCACCACAACGGCCACCTCCTATATTTAGAATGGACCCACTGCCGGGAAAAGGCAAGTTGGCATCTGCAGTCTACATCAGTGTATCTACAGTACATGCCTGTCGATCTCAGCATCGGTGATATATGTGGCATAGTGTAGATCTTGCTGGCTGTCTGTGGAGCTTCTTCTATTGATCAGAACTTGTCTGTTGAAATAGTTATTTATTTGTCTTTGTTTCTCTTTGCCTTGTCTTGTCCTCCCATGGGTGTATGGCGGGCTCTCGGTCTTTCCCTGTCTCGCTCTATCCCTCTCGATCTTTCCATCATTGCCTCTCTCAATGGTGACATCACAACTAAAGCCTTTTTAGTCAGCCTGCCAACTATTCTGGGATACTGGAGTAGTGCAGTGTTTCGTATCTATGAATATGGCTTTGTTCGTTATGCTCAGTGAGCCCTCAGTGTTTGTCTGAATCTGAAGGCTGGTGAATCTAATAAGGCAGATGTTCCATGACTGGTTTCTGCTCAAAATAATGGCCTTAATGAGAGGTTAAATATAATGTCACATGGCTTCTGTGTATGTCAGTCTTCATACTTTCTCATACCTGTCCTAGTAGACAGGCTGTTCTGGTGTATCCCATTCTGTCTGATCATTTAGAATTTTTCTGTCTGCAGTTTGAAATAGGCTATTCTGTCTGGGAGGTCTGTCCAGACGGGGTGTTGATCCATATAATTAGAATTGTGGTTCTCTGTCCAGACTGGGCGTTTTATCGGTCTCTAGTACATAGTCTCCTGCACCTAGCTGTCAGACCCCATTTAGTCTCGGAGTCTCAGGTTGAATCAGATCAAGTCTTTCCCAGACACCATGTTTATCATTCTCGTCCTCTTCTATCCACGCTGTTACTGCAACGTCAAGGCTGCCTTTTAATGTCCTGACTCCTGCATACAAGTGTCTTTCCAGTAGTGTGTCCCTCAGTGATAGAGGCTTCAGGGTTTCAGTTCAGGAACAGGTCGGTGAATAGTAAATGCTAGTGAGATGCAGCTTAACTTACTGTAAGGGTGACCAAGGAAAATGGAATGTTGAGTGATGGCCTTTTAACAAATGTACAAACCTCAAACAAAATGTAATCTCAGACCAGTAGGCTATATGATATACACTACCGTTCAAAAGTTTGGGGTCACTTAGGGCATGTCCTTGTTTTTGAAAGGAAACCTTATTTTTTTGTCCATTTAAAATAACATCAAATTGATCAGAAATACAGTGTAGACATGGTTAATGTTGTAAATGACTATAGCTGGACTGATTTTTAATGGAATATCTACATCGACGTACAGAGGCCCATTATCAGCAACCATCACTCCTGTGTTCGAATGGCACGTTTGTGTTAGCTAATCCCTGTTTATCATTTTAAAAGGCTAATTGATCATTAGAAAAACCCTTTTGCAATTATGTTATCAGAGCTGAAAACTGTCTGATTAAAGAAGCAATAAAACTGGCCTTCTTTAGACTAATTGAGTATCTGGAGCATCAGCATTTGTGGGTTCGATTACAGGCTCAAAATGGCCAGAAACAAAGAACGTTCTCCTGAAACTCGTCAGTCTATTCTTGTTCTGAGAAATAAAGGCTATTCCATGCGAGAAATTGCCAAGAAAAGCAAGATCTCGTACGACGCTGTGTACTACTCCCTTCACAGAACAGCGCTGGCTCTAACCAGAATTGAAAGAGGAGTGGGAGGCCCCGGTGCACAACTGAGCAAGAGGACAATAACATGAAATTGGCCTGTACTGAAGAGCTCAGTGACTTTCAATGTGGCACCGTCATAGGATGCCACTTTTCATACGAGTCAGTTCATCAAATTTCTGCCCTGTTAGAGCTTCCCCGGTCAACTGTAAGTGCTGTTAAGCTCACAGAACGGGACCGCAGAGTAGCATGTAAAAGTCGTCTGTCCTTGGTTGTAACACTCACTACCGAGTTCCAAACTGCCTCTGGAAGCAACGTCAGTTCAATAACTGTTTGTTGGGTTTCCATGGCCAATAACTGAATTGGGTTTCCATGGCCAAGCAGCCACACACAAGCCTAAGATCACCATGCCCAATTCCAACCGTCGGCTGGAGTGGTGTAAAGCTTGATGCCATTGGACTCTGGAGTAGTAGAAATGCATTCTCTGGAGTGATGAGTCATGCTTCACTCAGACGAATCTGGGTTTGGTGGATGCCAGGAGAACACTACCTGCCCGGCTGCATAGAACCAAATGTAAAGTTTGGTGGACAAGGAATTATGGTCTAGGTCTGTTTTTCATGGTTTGGGCTAGGCCCCTTTGTTCCAGTGAAGGGAAATCTTAACACTACAGCATTCAGTTACATTCTAGACGATTCTGTGCTTCCAACTTTTGACAACAGTTTGGGGAAGGCCCTTTCCTGTTTCAGCATGACAATGTCCCCGTGCACAAAGCGAGATCCATACAGAAATGGTTTTCTGAGATCGGTGTGGAAGACCCCTTGACTGGCCTGCACAGAGCCCTGCCCTCAACCCCTTCAAACACCTTTGGGAGGAATTGGAATGCCGACTGCGAGCCAGACCTAATCGCCCAACATCAGTGCCCGACCTCACTAATGCTCTTGTGGCTGAAAGGAAGCAATGTTCCAACATCCTAGTGGAAAGCCTCCCCAGAAGAGTGGAGGCTGTTGTAGCAAGGACCAACTCCATATTAATGCCCATGAGCAGGTGTCCACATACTTTTGGTAATGTTGTGTGCCTGGTATAGCAAGGATAGTCTACTCCACAGGAGGTTGGTGGCACCTTAATTGGGGTGGATAGTCTCGTGGTAATGGCTGGAGCTCAGTCATTGCAATGGTATCAAATACATTAAACGCATAGTTTGATTCCATTCGTGCCGTTCCAGCCATTATTATGAGCCGTCCTCCCCCAGCAGCCTCCACTGGTCTATATACTGTAGTTATGGAAAAGGTGGACAATATACTGTGCTTTGTTATAGGAAGGATAGGATACACCCCAACAGGCTCAAACCTGGTACCAGGGTTTAAAGTAAACAACCAGTGCTGATGAGGGTGACGGTGAAGTCTCACTCAAGTAAAGAGTTGAATCTGTTGCAAAAGAGGGGATGAGAGAGAACTGACTCTGCTGTCTGCAGTGTGTGCAGACTCTGTAAATGCCAGAGCTCTGTGGAGGAAATATTTTTCCACCCAACGTTTTGAGGCCACATACTTTCTTAACTATGTGTAATATGTTATTCCTCCCACCACACTATTTCTAACACCACTATCCCACTAATATCACTAATACTGTGCATATTATTATTCTTATTTTTTTTAACAGGTCTTGCACATGTTATGCTCATGTGTTGACTTTATTTATGGTTACAGACTCATATTTTTAACAATAGGAAGTAGGTCTGTAGTGAATAGCCTAAAGATTTGTTATTTGTAATTGTAAATAGTGTGGTATTTCTAGTAGTCCAGTCCCTGTGGTTCTGTTTGTTCCCCCTCTAATCTCTCGCCTGGGCCAGATCTGAGCCGTCGTACTGTGAGCTCCACCTGGAGACACGGACATGCACTCGTTTGTGTGTGTGTGTGTGCCAGCGTAGGGGCACGTTTTTGAAACAGTTCTTGCCATAAAATAAGGAAGTCTATCTCCTCTTGTTTTAAATATTCTAATTTACACGGGCAATATAGCCTACCACAAATAGGCTATGGATTTTAATGTAAAGCTATGTTTTACTTATGAGTCGTTTAATGTCATTTCAGCAAGCCATGACACCTACCACCACCCCCCCCCCCCCCTACACACACACACACACACCCCCTACGCCAATCCCACCCCAACAACCAGTATAAAGTATCAGTTCTCTATGTCTAAGTATACTGAAGAAAAATACGGAACATGTGAAGTGTTGGTCTCATGTTATAATAGCCGAAATACATAAAGATCTCAGAAATATTCCATACTCACAAAAAGCTTATTTCTCTCATTTTGTGCACGAATGTGTGTACATCCCTGTCAGTGAGCATTTCTTCTTTGCCAAGATGATCTGCCACACCTGTCAGGTGGATGGATTAAAAAGCTGATTTAAACAGCATGATCATTACACAAGTGCACCTTGTGCTGGGAACAATAAAAGGCCACTCTAAAATTGACAGTTTTGTCACACCACCCCGCAGATGTCTCAAGTTTTGAGGGAGCATGCAATTAGAGGAATGTCCACCAGAGCTGTTGCCAGAGAATCAATGTTAATTTCTCTACCATAACTTCTTGGCGCACCCATCCCGTTAACGGGATCATTTTCGTCAACATCCGCTGAATTACAGAGCTTCAAATTCAAATTAAATTACTACAAATATTTAATCTCCATGAAATCACAAGTGCAATATAGCAAAACACAGCTTAACTTGTTGTTAATCCACCTGGCATGTCATATTTCAAAAAAGCTTTTCGGGGGAAAGCTATCCAAGCGTTTATGTTAGGACATCTCTCTCAGCAGACAAAACATTACAAACAGCTAGCAGCAAAGTAGATTGGTCAGAAAAGCAATCAAATGAAACACTTACCTTTGATCTTCGGATGTTTGCACTCACGAGTCTCCCAGTTACACAATAAATGCTCATTTTGTATCATCTGGATTATTTTTATATCCAAAATGCCTCCATTTGGTTGTCTCGTTTTGTTCAGAAATCCACAGGTCACGACGGGACAGACGAAAATTCCAAATAGTATCCGTAAAGTTCGTAGCAACATGTCAAAGTTTTTTATAATCAATCCTCAGGCTGTTTTTACAATAAATAATCAATAATATTTCAACCGGACCGTAGCATTTTCAATAGGAGTGAGAGAGAAAATGTTTGCTCCAAGCTGCTCACGCATGCAAAACTCTGCTGGCACCCAGCCATCCAATGACGCGATGTGATATTTTTCGCTCATTTTTCAGAATTAAAGCCTGAAACTATGTCTAAAGACTGTTCACACCATGTGGAAGCCATAGGAAAATTAATCTGGTTGATATCCCTTTAAAGGGATGGAAGGCATGCAGTGGAACAGAGGTTTCAGGAAAAACAGCACTTCCTGGTTGGATTTTCCTCCGGTTTTCGCCTGCAATATCAGTTCTCACAGACAATATTTTTACAGTTTTGGAAACTTTAGTGTTTTCTATCCTAATCTGACAATTATATGCATATTCTGGGCCTGAGAAATAGGCAGTTTCATTTGGGTATGTTTTTCATCCAAACATCAATATGCTGCCTCCTACACTCGAGGATAAGAGAGAAATGTCGTCGTAGAGAATTTAGCAGTACGTCCAACCGGCCTCAACCGCAGACCACATATAACCACGCCAGCCCAGGACCTCCACATCTGGCTTCTTCACCTGCGGGATGGTCTGAGACAAGCCACTGAGACAGCTGATGAATCTGAGGAGTTTTTCTGTATGTAATAAAGCCCTTTTTGTGGGGAAAAACAAATTCTGATTGGCTAGGCCTGGCTCTCCAGTGGCTGGACCTATGCTTTCCCAGGCCCACCCATGTAATTTAATTCATCTTCATGAGGCGCGAGCACTTCTTCCAGACAAAAACTCAAAGTTCCGTTACAGGTCGTAAAAACAAGTCAAACGATGTATGGAATCAATCGGTAGGATGTTTTTAACGTAAATCATCAATAATGTTCCAAACGGAGATTTCCTATGTCTGAAGAAAAGCACTGGAATGAGAGGTAAGGAGCGCACGTCACGAGCCTGAGGCACTTGCCAGACCACTGACTCAAACATGTCTCATGAGCCCCTCCTTTATAGTAGAATCCTCATTCAAGTTTCTAAAGACTGTTGACATCTAGTGGAAGCCGTAGGAAGTGCAAGGAAGTGTTTTAGAAACTTGAGTGTTTTCTTTTTTATAATTTTTTTTAAACATTTTTATTTTTACAGGGACAGTGCACATTAATCAACGTTTCAGTAAAAGTGCCGGTTTTAGGCAGCCGGCTAATTTTCAACCGCAGTCCCTGGGCAGGTTATTAAAAACAATTACAATATAGACAATAGCAGCATAGAACAAGCAAGACATAGCAACAGGACAAGCAAGACGCAGCATACAGACAGAGCAACATAAAATAAAAAGCAGCCAATACTCTGTCCAATACTAATAATAATATGCATATATTAGCATCTGGGACTGAGTAGGAGGCAGTTCACTCTGGGCGTGCTATTCATCCAAAAGTGAAAATGCTGCCCCCTATCCCAAAAAGGTTATTAAACACGTCTCAGTAATGACCAACACATCTGGATTGGAGCTGTGAACCCACACTTTCAATTGATCCATTTTAGATAATAAGCTTCTAGTGTTAACATGCAGAAAACCCAGGCTTTTACGAGAGCAGAAATCAGTGAAGCAGATATCAGATCACAAGTCAGAATTGGGGCTAGCAACTATAGATGGGCCAGGGTGTACATGCACATTTCCAGATATCATCAACAGTAATACAATCAAGGCACGGCATAGTACGGGGAGAGCTCATAGGACAGAGAGAGCTCTGCAGTGCTGATTTATGACATCTGAATGTGCATCAGATGGCAACAAGATCATATTGTTCAGCAATTTCATCAGGTAACATGAATACAAAGCCGGCGAGAGGTGGTTAGACTAGGATGGGAGGCCAAAAGACTGTAACCAATAAAGAGTCCCGAGTGTGGGGGGGGGGAAAAGTCTGTCCCACAGTTTGGTAAAGAAAGTTCACAGTCAACATAGCATGCAGGAGTCATGAGGAAAATAGCAAAATGCACAAGAAAAATACAGTTGAAGACGGAAGTTTACATACACCTTAGCCAAATACATTTAAACTCAGTTTTTCACAATTCCTGACAATTAATCTGGTCTTAGGTCAGTTAGGATCACCACTTTATTTAAGAATGTGACATTTCAGAATAATTGTAGAGAGGGATTTATTTCAGCTTTTATTTATTTCATCACATTCCCAGTGGGTCAGAAGTTTACTTACACTCAATTTGTATTTGGTAGCATTGCCCTTAAATTGTTTAATTTGGACCAAACGTTTCAGGTAGCCTTCCACAAGCTTCCCATAATAAGCTGGGTGAATTTTGGCCCATTCTTCCTGACAGAGCTGGTGTAACTGAGTCCGGTTTGTAGGTCTCCTTGCTCGCACACGCCTTTTCAGTTCTGCCCACAAGGATTGAGGTCAGGGCTTTGTGATGGCCACTCCAATACCTTGACTTTGTTGTCCTTAAGCCATTTTGCCACAACTTTGGAAGTATGCTTGGGGTCATTGTCCATTTGGAAGACCCATTTGCGACCAAGCTTTAACTTCCTTACTGATGTCTTGAGATGTTGCTTCAATATATCCACATAATTTCCATCCACAAAATAGATAGCATCATGAGAAGTGCACCAGTCCCTCCTGCAGCAAAGCACCACCATGCTGCCACCCCGTGCTTCACTGTTGGGATGGTATTCTTTGGCTTGCAAGCCTCCCCCTTTTTCGTCCAAACATAACTATGGTCATTATGGTCAAACAGTTCTATTTTTGTTTCATCAGACCAGAGGACATTTCTCCAAAAAGTATTATCTTTGTCTCCATGTGCAGTTGCAAACTGAAGTCTGGCTTTTTATGGTGGTTTTGGAGCAGTGGCTTCTTCCTTGCAGTCCTTGACTGTAACTCAGTAAAATCATGAATTGTTGCTTTTTATATTTTTGTTCAATGTAGTTAGGGATAGGCATTTGACTTTTTGACCAAGTACTTCTTTTTTTTCGATTATTCGAATGGTGAAAAAAAAGAAGCTATTTTTAGAACGAGTGGCACTGGAAAAAAGATATGTGGAGCATTTATCTATATGCCAACAGTGAACAACAATGCCTAATTAATCGTAACCATTACAGATAACGAATCCTAATTGCCAAATTCCTCATATTCAGTCAGTAAAACAAATAAGTGCCATTTTAAGATTGATTAATTGAAACTAATATCAACAGGTTAGTATATCGTGGAACTCAATCTTCAAAAGGGGAGTAACCTCAGCAGTGTGGCGCTTGCTTGTAGAAGCCTGTGGCTGTGCAATGGCATAGCCTTTTGTTAATTTAGCAGACACAACGTTCTTAGTTCCCGAGCCCTTATCACAGCCAAGACACCTATTTTCTAGTAAAAAACACAATGGAATATAATCTAATTTAACAGCATAGTGTCGAAATGATTTGCGCCTGAAACAGGTAGTCTAAAAGAGGTATTACATTTATAACTGGGCTCAATTTGGAAAGTTAAAAGTTTCAAGGTTGTAAATCTGTCTTTTCGATGTACAGATGTTTGATTTGAGTTTATGTTCCTTGGACTGTAACTATTCTACATTAAACACTGCATGGCGATGAATTATGGCCAGGACATCTGTTTGGTGAGTAGACTTGGCTTAGTGATTCTTAAAAAATACGCTCTTTGTCTTTATAAAACTAATGCTTTTGCATATTTTCAGTGTGGAGCCTGTATGTTTAGGGAGGTAATAGCCTAGGCTAACCAATTCTAAATGCCACTAGCAGTTCGCAAAGTACTGTAGGGTCGTCACTAATGTTAGTTACCTCAGCCACAAAGTTATAAACCGTGCCTGTGTAAAAAATGTTGCTTCTTAAATCTGATTTAACCACACTGTTAACCTTATGCCTAACCTTACATTAAGACCAAAAAGCATATGTTTGTTTTCATGAATTTGTACTATATAACCAAATTTGACTTTGGCTGTGGTAACTACATTTTTATAAAACTTGAAAAGGAGAGTCGCACACCCTAGGAGCTCACTATCCCTGATGAAGACAGCTTGTCTGTTGAAATGATGGTTATTCAATTATTGCATCTGAGCTCCTGTGCGGCTCTCCTTTTTTCCCCCCCAAGTGTTTTACTCCGCTAACCAGCATCTCGCCTAAACAGGTGTGCGTTTCTTCCGCCTCCGAACTATGTTTTTATAGGCATTTCATTCTGTAACTACACAAAGCACGCGTGTCTAGACAGAGAGGTCAGAATGCAATTGAGTGACTGTGAGACAGAGGGGAAAGGGGATTTAATGAGCTGAACTGTGTTGCTTGGTTTATTTTTTTGTGTCCCGCAAATGCACATGTACAAATTGAACAGTCAAAGCAAATTAACGTGGTCTTCGACCAATTTTAGACCAAATTGTTTTACACTATTTGAAAAATATGATATCTCAATTTGAGTACTTGATCACTCATACCCATCCCTACAAGTAGTGTGGATCTGATGCTGTATTGCTTTTTCATCCTATGTACAATATTCCCTGTGAATCTGGTGGATGTTTTTTCCCCCCGAACTTTGCCATTTGAAGTTGCTTGCATTATTTACCATGAATGGGTATGGAAGTATCAGGTTTTGCCCACAAATGCCTCTGTTCCTGCTACTGCAACACCCTTGTATCAATTTTGCTTGTCTCTTGTGCTTCAACCTAATTCTCTTTGAATAGTCCAACATGAACATTTTATTTAGTGGCGCAGTGGTCTAAGGCACTGCATCACAGTGGTAGGTGTGCCACTAGAGATTCTGGGTTCGAGTCCAGGCTCTGTCGCAGCCGGCCACGACCGGGAGACCCATGAGGTGGTGCACAATTGGCCCAGCGTCGCCCGGGTTAGGGGAGGGTTTGGCCGGCAGGGATGTCCTTGTCCCAATGCGCACTAGCGACCCCTGTGGCGGGCCGGGCGTAGTGCACGCTGACACGGTCACCAGGTGTACGGTGTTTCCTTCGACACATTGGTGCAGCCAGTTTAAGTGGGCATTGTCAAGAAGCAGTGCAGTTGGGTTGTGTTTTGGAGGACGCTCGGCTCTCAACCTTTGCCTCTCCTAAGTCTGTGCGGGAGTTGCAGTGACGAGACGACTGTAACTACCAATTGGATACCACGAAAATAGGGACAAAAATGGGTGAAAAAGATCACATGAAATAAATAAATAAAATACAACAGTAGTTAAATGGAATGGATGTCCTGTTCTGATTTAATATCAATGTGGGAAGTTGGTTGAATCGAGGCATCCGTGCAGTGACAAAGTGGAGATTTTTATGCTGCTATTTTTATGCTGTAAATGTCACGTTAACTTTGATAGCCCTAAAAAAATAATGCCGTTACAAACAATTGTATGGCAGTCATGTTTTTCAATAAAATTGTAGTGTGTTTAGTGACATTTCCCATTAAAGCCAACCCATTACCATTGCAAAACCACTATACATTGTTTGGGACTTTTAGCATTTTGAAGACATTTTGCAGACCATAACATTGAAACCATTAGAACTGCAGTAGCTCAATGGTTTGCTTGTTCACCAGGAATGGTTTTACTAATCCACATAAGTGTAAACCACGCAACACATGGGCTGTTTCCTGGACACAGATTAAGCCTAAGAGAAGGACAAACTGATTTCCTTTCATGGAGGTCTGACTTGAATTTTGAGGATAACTACACAATTTATTTTATCATGAGTAAGATCTATTGGTTTTCTACCCAAAGTTGCAAAGAAAATGTTGTGATCCATTAAATACTCACAAGAGACCAGCAAAATGGATAAAGTGGTGTTGCAGGAACAGCAGCATTTAGTGGAACATTTTCCTCATGTCTTGTTCGTTGTTAAGAAAAATGATGGTCCAAATCGGATGGTCGGGAAAATTATATGAATCTTTTAGGGTGGCAGGTAGCCTAGTGTTTAGAGCGTTGGGCCAGTAACCAAAATGTTGCTGGATTGAATCCCCGAGCTGACGAGGTAAAAATCTGTCGTTCTGCCCCTGAACAAGGTGGTTAACCCACTGTTCCACGGTAGGCCGTCATTGTAAATAACAATTTCCTAGATCAAGTTATATTTAAACAAAAAGTTTCAGGAATGATTATCTTACCATTTGTACAATTTATTTTTGGGGTGGAATGACCCTTATGCTGGTTCATATAAAAGTGCAGCTCAGTCTTTATCATTGACTATGTAACTTGCTTTCCTGTAATTCAACCAGTGATCGGTATACCTGGATGCTCATGCTGTTTTCTCTCCTCTGATGCTGGGAGCATGCATAAGGTATGTAAATGCTGCCCCCCAGTGATTGTGGTAGCTGAACTCTGACCTTGCGATTGACTTGCTCAGTGCTCCCATGATGTGTTAGCAGAGTGCTGATAGGAGCTTACTGCTTGCCCAGTCTTCATCCGCGCTTTTTGTGATGAGTGGAGTCAAGTGAACACGGATAGGAGGAGTAATGTGTAGTCACATGAGTGACTACCCAGTGTGTGTGTGTGTGATGATTGAGAAGACTTGATCTGGATATTGCAGCACAGGGCTTGGCTACTGGAGCTACCCTGAGAGTATATGTACAGCATTAAAGGATCAGCTTCCAAGAGGGAAGGGGAGAGCGAGAACGAGACTGGTGGAGAGGGGAGGGAAGGAAAGATTTAAAATGATTGAGCTTAGCTAGCTTGAATGATGATGACAGGGGGCTCAGTAAGGCTCAATGCCGTTGTGCAACGTTCCGATATATTATGTAGAATAGTCTACATCAAAGGAATCAGCTCTATTCATTACAGTTATAGCTGCAGGGTTCAGTTTGTGGCACCCTCCAGAATGTGACCTTGATGTTGAACAGACATCAACAATCAGTGTGTCATAAAGATGGAGGGGTGGGCTATGAAATTATGCATTGTCAGACCAGAAGACTAATGCGATATTGGATGTATATTACAGGGTTGATAAGATTCTCCTCCTTCCTCCAAGCAGTTCCTAAATTAACTCATAATCTATTGTTTGTGTCCAGTCTTAACTGCATTAGGCCTAAGCCAGGATGGGTGATGTGGGGTGGGGGGGGGGGGGGGGGGTAGTAGTAAACTATGAATTTTGCTCATCAAGCTTTCACAAGATTTGAATCAACTCTCTTCAGACAGAGAAGCCTGACTGAGTGGGGTTTGAAAAGACTAACACAGAGTGAGTCATCTTGCCTACTCTGGTGTGCTGTGTTGATGAGTTAGAATCGTAGTCAAAGGGAGTGTTTGGAGTGGCTTAGACCTTTGACATAAGGGGACGAGTTCAAATCACTCACCATAACCAGGTTTACAGCCAACCTTGTTTTGCAATCAAAGTACGTCGGATAAAAATTGCCACGATATGCCTGATGGAAACAGCTCATTTGTATGTAAACGTTCCAAATGTTGACCAAACTAAATGCGTTAGACAAGTTGGGATTGTTTTGTCGTAAAACAGATTGTGAGAAAAGGCTGTGGAAACGCCTTTTTAATGCGCAAATATTGATATAATTACCATCTAGGGCTGTGACGGTAACTGAATAACCGTGTAACTGACGGTTAAGGACCGTCTAGGGCTGTGACGGTAACTGAATAACCGTGTAACTGACGGTTAAGGACCGTCTAGGGCTGTGACGGTAACTGAATAACCGTGTAACTGACGGTTAAGGACCGTCTAGGGCTGTGACGGTAACTGAATAACCGTGTAACTGACGGTTAAGGACCGTCTAGGGCTGTGACGGTAACTGAATAACCGTGTAACTGACGGTTAAGGACCGTCTAGGGCTGTGACGGTAACTGAATAACCGTGTAACTGACGGTTAAGGACCGTCTAGGGCTGTGACGGTAACTGAATAACCGTGTAACTGACGGTTAAGGACCGTCTAGGGCTGTGACGGTAACTGAATAACCGTGTAACTGACGGTTAAGGACCGTCTAGGGCTGTGACGGTAACTGAATAACCGTGTAACTGACGGTTAAGGATTAAGACCGTCATGAAAATAAAATGACCGTCAAACGTTTATAGACCTACATTTTTTAGGATTTAAAAAAAAATAGATTAAATTAAAGTTAATGTAGATTAACTTTACCTAATTCCGTAACTGATTACTAAACTAATAAGCAATTGTTTTGCTAGCTTTGTCTATTAAACTGTCTACATCTCTTCCTCTTTCCAACTGTCCTTTTGATGCTCGAGCAGCTAAACCGCTAGATGTGCAGGGGTGTGGAGTGCTATAGGCTACGTCACTTCAGTTTAAAAAAAAATTATGTATGGGCTTTGTTTTATACAATGCACTTTTTTATTGCTTGCTCTTAAATAAATCGGTCCTCAAAAGAAGGTTTGATGTGTCTGACTTAATTAATCATTCAACAGCAGTCAACAAGGTTGATCTGGCAATAAGGTCTATAATGTTCAATTCTTGTGTCAAATGGACAATGCACCAATCCTCGCCAACCTGGCATGGTATAATTTGATACGGAATCTTTTCTTAATTTATAGACTAATCGACTCTATTCAGGTCCTGGCCGATATGCCGCCCAAGGTGAGACAAATAAAATGGCCGCCCTCTTATCCACGCAATTGCATTCATTTATTTCACCTTTATTTAACCAGGTAGGCCAGTTGAGAACAAGTTCTCATTTACAACTGCGACCTGAATAGGATAGTGGCCTAGGCTATAGTGTCGGACCGCAATGCACTTTTATGAATGCCCATGTGGTAGCCTACTGTTTCTAAAACAGGCAATTTACAGTTACTCCCTGTCATTTGGATACATAGATTTATGTTAATGCATGTGTTAATTACAGTAATTTACCAATCTCATTCTCGCAGTGGAAATGTAGAGTTCACACTAGAGGTCGACCGATTATGATTTTTCAACGCCGATACCGATTTATTGGAGGACCAAAAAAAAACCATGCCGATTTAATCGGCCGTTTAAAAAAAAAAAAAAAAAAAAAGAAATGTATACATATTTTTTTGTATTTGTAATAATGACAATTACAACAATACTGAATGAACACTTATTTTTTATGTAATATAATGCATCAATAAAATCAATTTAGCCTCAAATAAATAATAATGAAACATGTTCAATTTGGTTTAAATAATGCATAAATAAAGTGTTGGAAAAGAAAGTAAAAGTGCAATATGTGCCATGTAAGAAAGCGAACGTTTAAGTTCCTTGCTCAGAACATGAGAACATATGAAAGCTGGTGGTTCCTTTTAACATGAGTCTTCAATATTCCCAGGTAAGTAGTTTTAGGTTGTAGTTATTATAGGAATTAAAGGACCATTTCTCTCAATACCATTTGTATTTCATTAACCTTTGACTATTGGATGTTCTTATAGGCACTTTAGTATTGCCAGTGTAACAGTATAGCTTCCGTCCCTCTCCTCGCTCTTCCCTGGGCTCGAACCAGGAACACGACAACAACAGCCACCTTCGAAGCAGCGTTACCCATGCAGAGCAAGGGGAACAACCACTCCAAGTATCAAAGCGAGTGACGTTTGAAACGCTATTAGCGCGCACCACGCTAACTAGCTAGCCATTTCACATCGGTTACACCAGCCTAATCTCGGGAGTTGATAGGCTTGAAGTCATAAACAGCGCAATGCTTGATGCACAATGAAGAGCTGCTGGAAAAGCGCATAAAAGTGCTGTTTGAATTAACGCTTACGAGCCTGCTGCTGTCTACCACTGCTCAGTCAGATGCTTGTATGCTCAGTCAGATTATATGCAACGCAGGACAAGCTAGATAAACTAGTAATATCATCAACCATGTGTAGTTAACTAGTGATTATGATTGATTGATCGTTTTTTATAAGGTAAGTTTAATGCTAGCTAGCAACTTACCTTGGCTTACTGCATTCGCATAACAGGCAGTCTCCTCGTGGAGTGCAACGAGAGGCAGGTGGTTATAGCGTTGGACTAGTTAACTGTAAGGTTGCAAGATTGGATCCCCCGACCTGAACGAGGCAGTTAACCCACCGTTCCTAGGCCATCATTGAAAATAAGAATGTGTTCTTAATAGAAGTCAACCGATTAATCGGAATGGCCGATTAATTAGGGCCGATTTCAAGTTTTCATAACAATCGGAAATCAGTATTTTTGGGTGCCGATTTGCCTATTTAAAAAAAATTATTCTTTTTTTTTTACATCTTTATTTAATCTTTATTTAACTAGGAAAGTCAGTTAAGAACACATTCTTATTTTCAATGACGGCCTAGGAACAGTGGGTTAACTGCCTTGTTCGGGGGCAGAACGACAGATTTTCACCTTGTCAGCTTGGGGGATCCAATCTTGCAACCTTATAGTTAACTAGTCCAACGCAATAACGACCTGCCTCTCTCTCGTTGCACTCCACAAGGAGACTGACTGCCTGTTACGCGAATGCAGTAAGCCAAGGTAAGTTGCTAGCTAGCATTAAACTTACCTTAAAAAAAACGAATCAATCATAATCACTAGTTAACTACACATGGTTGATGATATTACTAGATATTATCTAGCGTGTCCTGTGTTGCATATAATCTGACTGAGCATACAAGTATCTGACTAAGCGGTGGTAGGCAGAAGCAGGCGCGTAAACATTCATTCAAACAGCACTTTTGTGCGTTTTGCCAGCAGCTCTTCGTTGTGCATCAAGTTTATGACTTCAAGTCTTTCAACTCCCAAGATGAGGCTCGTGTAACCAAAGTAAAATGGCTAGCTAGTTAGCGCGCGTTAATTGTCATTGTGTTGCTGGTTCGAGCCCAGGGAGGAGCGAGGAGAGGGACGGAAGCTATACTGTTACACTGGCAATACTAAAGTGCCTATAAGAACATCCAATAGTCAAAGGTTAATGAAATACAAATGGTAAAGGGAAATAGTCCTATTATTCCTATAATAACTACAACCTAAAACTTCTTACCTGGGAATATTGAAGAGTCATGTTAAAAGGAACCACACCAGCTTTGATATGTTCTCATGTTCTGAGCAAGGAACTGAAACGTTAGCTTTCTTACATGGCACATATTTTACATGGAACATATTGCACTTTTACTTTCTTCTCCAGCACTTTGTTTTTGCATTATTTAAACCAAATTGAATGTTTCATTATTTACTTGAAGCTAAATTGATTTTATTTACGTATTATATTAAGTTAAAATAAGTGTTCATTCAGTATTGTTGTAATTGTAAAAAATAAAAAATGTACCAATTAATCGGTGTCAGCTTTTATTGTCCTCCAATAATCTGTATCGGTCGACCTCTAGCTCTTAACTGACTTGCGTAGTTAAATAAATATTAAATAAAGGTGTAAAATTAAAACGGCCAAATCAGTGTCCAAAAATACCGATTTCCGATTGTTATGAAAACTTGAAATCGGCCCTAATTAATCAGCCATTCCGATTAATTGGTCGACCTCTAGTTCACACCCTGCTACACTTGTGAGAAACAAGTTTTGATTTATTTAATGTCATTTCCGCGCTCCATATGAACAATGAGCGTGTGTCTGGTTTCTCTGTCCTGTTGATGTTGACGGAGAGCTTGCCCCTGAACACGCATAGAAGTACCTGGCCTGCTTCTCACGAATATCAAATGTAGGAAAGTGCCCATCTGGGCTTCTCAGTATTTGTATTTTTTTCCCTCAGCCTAGAGAGGAATGTGTTTGTCCTCAGCCCTGGAGAGAAGCCAAAGTCATTCCACTACCCTGGAGTGGTAAAGCGGCCTAACTGGTTCTAACAGCAGAACTATCAGCTTGCTGCCAGCTCTAAGCAAACTGTTGGAAAAAATGGTTTAGACCAAATACAATGCTATTTCTCTGTAAAACAATTAAGACTTGCAGCATACTTTTAGAGAAGGGCGCTCAATGTGTACTGTACTGACTGAAATTAATAATGAGCTCTACTGTTAGATTTCTATGCAGCCTTTGATATTATTGGCCATAACCTGGTTGTTGAGAGAACTTGTGTTATGGCTTTTAAACCTCAGCTCTGAATCCATGATATGGCAATCTAATATAACTCAGAGGATTTTCTTTAATGGAGCTTCTCTAATGTCAAACACAAAGTGAGGTGTACCGCAGGACAGCTCTCTAGGCCTTCTACTCTTTTCTATTTTTACCAATGACCTGCCACTGGCATTAAACAAAACATGTGTCCATATTTGCTGATGATTCAACCATATACTTATCAGCAACCACAGCTAATGTAGTCACTGAAACCCTTAACAAAGAGTGTCAGTTTTGGAATGGGTGGCCAGTAATAAACTGGCCTTAAACATCTCTAAAACTAAGAGCATTGTATTTGGTACAAATCATTCACTAAGTTCTAGACCATAGCTGAATCTGGTAATAAATGGTGTTGCTATTGAACAAGTTGAGGAGACTATATTACTTGGTGTTACCTTCAATTGTAAACTGTCCTGGTCAAAACATATACAGTGCATTTGGAAAATATTCAGAACCCTTGACTTTTTCCATATTTTGTTACGTTACAGCCTTCTACTGAAATGGATTAAATAAATAAATAAATCCTCAGCAACACAATACCCCATAATGACAATGCAAAAAAAGTTTGGACACTTTACTCAGTACTTTGTTGAAGCACCTTTGGCAGTGATTACAGCCTCGAGTCTTCTTGGTTATGACACTACACGCTTGGCACACATGTATTTGGGGAGTTTCTCCCATTCTTCTCCTCAGATCCTCTCAAGCTCTGTCCGGTTGGATGGGGAGCGTCGCTGCACAGCTATATTCAGGTCTCTCCAGAGATGTTTGATCAGGTTCAACTCCGGATTCTGGCTGGGCCACTCAAGGACATTCAGAGGCTTGTCCCGAAGCCACTCCTGTGTTGTCTTGGCTGTGTGCTTAGGGTCGTTGCCCAGTTGATAACTCAACCTTTGCCCCCAGTCTGAGGTCCTGAGCACTCTAGAGCAGGTATTCATCAATTCTCTCTGTACTCTACTCTGTCCATCTTTCTCCCACGATTTCTCAGTTTGGCTGGGTGACCAGCTCTAGGAAGAGTCTTGGTGGTTCCAAACTGCTTCCGTTTAAGATTGATGGAGGCCACTGTGTTCTTGGGAACCTTCAATGCTGCAGAAATGTTTTGGTACCCTTCCCGAGAACTGTGCCTCGACGCAATCCTGTCTTGGAAATGTACGGACAATTCCTTCGACCTCGTGGCTTGGTTTTTGCTCTGACATGCACTGCACTTTTGAATAAATTTGCTAACATTTCTAAACATCTGTTTTCATGTTGTCATTATGGGTTATTGTGTTTTGATTGCTCAGGCTTTTTTGTTTTTAATCCATTTTAGAATACACTGTCACGTAACAAAATGTGGAAAATGTCAAGGGGCCTGAATACTTTCCGAAGGCACCCAGTTCCTTCAGTTTTTTTTGTGTTTTCTCTAACTTATTCTGTGCCTCATATGGTAGTTTTTATTGCCATCTGTACTGATAGTCCCTCAATTTCCTTTGTTAATATGAACTCGTGACATAAATTGCTTTTGTTTTACAAATGAGTTTTGAATAAATGCACATTTTAAAAATGTCCCCTACAATAAATGGATCTGCTGTACCTATGTTATATTGTAGAAAGTCAGTTACAATTAATGATTCTGTCCTGGTTAAAACCAACTTGTTATCCAATAGGCTTTGATTGCGTTTCTATTATCCTCGCCCAAGTGGAAATTCTGTAAAAGTAATTAGTTGGCTGTCATTGTAAATAAGAATTTGTTCTTAACTGACTTGCCAAGTTAAATAAAATTTAAATAAATGTAAAGTACCTGTCAAAGGTATGGACCCACCTACTCATTCAATGGTTTTGCTTTATTTTTACTATACTACTTTTTACTATTTTCTACATTGTGGAATAATAGTGAACACATAGAAACAATGAAATAGCACACATGGGATCATGTTACCAAGAAAGTGTTAAATAAATCTAAATATATTTTATATTCTTTAAAGTAGCCACCCTTTGCCTTGCCGATAGACTTGCACACTCTTGGCATTCTCTCAACCAGCTTCACGGGGAATGATTTTTCCTACATCCTTGAAGGAGTTCCTGCATTTGCTGAACACTTGTTGGCTGCTTTTCCTTCACTCTGCGGTCCAACTCATACCAAACCATCTCAATTGGGTTGAGGTTGCGTGATTGTGGAGGCCAGGTCATCTTATGCAGCACTCCTTAGTCACTCTCCTTAGTCAAATAGCCCTTACACAGCCTGGAGGTGTGTTGTCCTTGTCCTGTTGAGAAAAAAAATGATAGTCCCACTAAGCGCAAACCAGATGGGATGGCATATCATTGCAGAATGCTGAGGTAGCCATGCTGGTTGTGTACCTTGAGTTCTAAATAAATCACCAACAGTGTCACAAGCGAAGTACCCCCACACCATCACACCTCCATGCTTCATGGTGGGAACCACACATGTGGAGATCATCCGTTCAACTACTCTGCGTCTCACAAAGACAATGATTGAAAACCAAAATCTCAAATTTGGACTCATCAGACCAAAGGACAGATTTCCACTGGTCTAATGTCCATTGCTTGTGTTTTGTGGCCCAAGCAAGTCTCTTCTTCTTATTGGTGTCCTTTAATAGTGGGTTCTTTCCAGCAATTTGACCATGAAGGCCTGATTCATGCAGTCTCCTCTGAACAGTTGATGTGTCTGTTACTTGAACTCTGAAGCATTTATTTGGGCTGTTATTTCTGAGGCTGGTAACTCTAATGAACTTATCCTCTGCAGCAGAGGTAACTCTGGGTCTTCCTTTCTTGTGGCGGTCCTCATGAGAGCCAGTTTCATCAGGTTTTTGTGACTGCGCTTGAGGAATCGTTCAAAGTTCTTGACATTTTTGGGTTTGACTGACCTTAATGTCTTAGTAATGATGGACTGTCATTTTCTTTGCTTATTTGAGCTGTTCTTGCCATAATATCAACTTGGTATTTTACCAAATAGGGCTATCTTCTGTATACCCCCCCCCCTACCTTGTCACAGCACAACTGATTTGGCTCAAGAAATTCCACAATTAACTTTTAACACGGCACACCTGTTAATTGAAATGCATTCAAGGTGACTTCCTCGTGAAGCTGGTTGAGAGAATGCCAAGATTGTGTAAAGTTGTCATCAAGGCAAAGTGTGGCTACTTTGAAGGATCTCAAATATAACATATATTTAACACTTTTTTCCGTTACTACATGATTCCATATGTGCTATTTCATAGTTATTCTACAATGTAGAAAATAGTAAAAATAAAGAAAATCCCTGGAATGAGTAGGTGTGTCAGCTTTTGACTGGTACTGTATATGCCAATGATTTTGACTGAGTCACTTTGTTTTTTTAAGAAACATTGTTCTGGAAATTTCTAAATTGTTTGAATAATCAACATGCACACAACACTGACACCTCACTCACTCCACCAGACATGCCACCATGGGTCTTTTCACTTTCACAGTCCCCAGTTCCAGAACAATTAGGATCCCCCCCGGCTAATGGGGATCCTAATCAAATAAAAATCACACAGTAAGTCAACAAAGTATATATATATTTTTTTTCCATTCAAATGATTATAATCCTCAGTATTTGAAAAATCTTTCTAACACTCGCCCCTCGATCATCAGCGGCGCTGATAAATAGGCTATGGTAAAGTTGTTGTTTTTACTATAGCATAGCCGTCACCTTCATACTTCCCTTGTCAATTCATTATAGCTTACTTTCGGAAAGCCTAAGGTAGGCCTAGGTTTTTTTTAAATACATTGTAAGGAAAGGATAAATATTAGTTTTTTTTTGTCTGACACGCTGGTGGCTTTGATTGACAGGTGCTTTTACGGGAGGGTGCTTGAGTTCACCTGATTCTCTCTCTCGGCCTCCATGTCCATTCAGAAAGTTTCCAAAATTAGCCTGTCTGGACTCCTGTCTTGATTTTAATCTTGTAAAAGGCCTATTTTCAGTAGCTTAGGCAAAACTATTTATCTATCTTTGAAGAACATATGCCATAGCCATCGAATGACCACAACAGCAGGGGTTGTGATATGCAAATATTTCAGGAAAAAACCCATTAGACTTTGTTTAAATAGTTTTGTGTGTCAAAATAGGAAATGTATTTAAAAAATGTTAGATGCAGAAAAGCCAACAGACAATTAATTATAAGTTATGAAATATATCTTAATTTTGACTGCGTTAATGTTGTCAACATGAAAATGCGACATCCTCGCCAACCTGGCATTTATTAATTTGTTAATTAATATTTATAAGTAATAGTATACGAAGCGTAATGGCTTGTTTCAGATAGGTTTTATTAAGATGCATATTCATGTAAACAAGTCTACAATGTTTGTTTTTCATTTAGGATGTGTGATTTGTGCAACAACTAACATTGTCAGTCTGATGTTTAGAACGCAATAAGCTTCTGTTTGAGTTGATGACTGCTAACTGATTAAGTGTTGTAATGTCTATGAGCCTATTTGCTTTTCAAAGGTGAATCATCCATCTTCAGTAATATCCATGTTCAAACAAATCTGTTTGACTGTAGATTCTGGCATAAGCTACAAAAATATATTATTCTATTATCATACAATACTTTCAATACATGTGCTTGTGTTAGCCTGCAAGGCCAGTTGGCAGGTAAGCAATGTTATCCTACAGTAGCAGCCTGCTCACTGATCGAGCATACACTTTCTCGGGCTTAAAAACAGTGTTGGTCTGACAGAGGCCAGTCCACTCTAAAGTCCACTGTGTTACCCCTTACTGACAGCTGGCTAATAAATGCTCTCCTTTTTTGTCTCATCTGTTCTCCAGGCCCGTAATGTCAACACTGGGGAGTTGGCTGCCATTAAAGTCATTAAGCTGGAACCTGGTAAGCCCTCTTCTCTCTCTGCCATGTGTCATCATCACTAACATTTCCCTCTCCCGACTTCTAATTTCTTCCCCTTTCTCTTTTTCCTTCCTTCTCCTTTCTCTCGTCTCTTATCCCGGTCTGTCATCCACTGTTACCCGGGTTTTCACCAGTCTTTTACAAACCCTTTTACAGTCGGCCATCTCTTGTCACCTTCTGTTGCAGAGTCATAACCAATTGGTTATTTTGTTAATCTCACCAGCAGCTGAATTCTAATTATCCCTTAGAAAGACATGGTCTTGTCTCTGTCTTAGTGAACAATTGAAGTCTAATGTGTGCATTTTGTGATTCTCAACCAGATGTTGGTTCACAGTACACTGAATTAATTATTAAATGGAACTTTAAACTTTTATTTGATATTTTTGCTTGTAAATTATGAGCATCGTCATTCAAACATCTCTCCTCTAGTGTTGATCTTTCTGCCTATATTGAATTATTGAGCCACATATTCAAAGCCCTTTAATGGAAGTGTATCGTGGCCGGTACATTCCGGTCAGTTTCCCAAGTCTACAGCACAGCTCGAGGGCCAAAGGAAATATCATGCAGCATGTGCAAACTCACATGCAGTGTCCCAGTTTCCGCTTCCTCCTTCATAGAACGGTCTATCTATCTTTTTTTGGTTTTACATTCCTCCCACACTGAAAGCTTTGTTGAATGTGTGTTGCCTGTTGAGTTTATTTTTGTTGCACACTAAAAATATTTTTGTTGAGCACACAAATCTTCATTCTTGCATCACAAAGAGGATGAGGCTTAGTTTACAAGATAAACTGAAAAACTGAGATCAGGATGTTAAGTAGACTAAATCCCCTCTGAGTATTTTGATGGCGTGATCTTCTTAAAAGATGCATCTGTAGAGAATTGAGGGAGTAGCCTAGTCTGTCTACTGTACCAAGATGCTTTTTAGACTCTATTGCCTGTATGTGGGCCTTGTCCCTCTGCATCTAACTTGACGAAATATGTTCACATCTTTTGAGATTTATATTTTGAATATAGTCTATTCAGTTGCTATGAATTTAATCTGAAGGAAAGAATGAGCTTTGCCACCTAATGTCTCTGTTATAGGCCTAATAGTTAAAGATGAAACATTAAGAGAGATGAGGAATTGGAATGCACCCAGTGTATGCTAGGTACCAGATAAGACATTAGGAACACATGGAATGCTTTCAACATTGCTTTAATTGGCAGTGAAATCAATTTTTTAAAGGCTGCCACATGGAGAACGCTAGTCTGTGTCCATTTTTAATGGTACTTTTTTAAGGGGGGTCAAAAGAAGCCAGGAACCGTGGCTGATGTGACACGCTCACGCTGGGAGCGATTACAGTGATGCCCTGGTGGAGTCAGGCTTGTCTCAGCTGATTGATAGGGACAGCTCAGTAGCAGGCCTGTAGATTGCATTAGTGCAGTGTTGAATATACTCGCTACACACACACACACACACTCTCCCTTCTGCACACTCTGCATCATTGCTTCCCACCTGAGGAGACTGCAGTCACATAGAGTTTGTGCAGGTAGACTGACCACCACATGGGTTCACCTCTCCTTTTAGAACCTACTTGGAAACCCCTGCTCACCTGCCCCTGAAAACCGGTTGGATCTTATTGCTGACTCTAATGGAGTATGTATAGTTGTCATGCCCAGCTGAAACCCTAGAGCCATGACCTAAATGTGGGAAAAGAGCTGACGGCCAGTGGTTTTCAATAGCATTAGGTTTGATATCTTAGCCTAGTGTTACATACTGTCTAGATGTTGATTTTGAACATCCACATCAGATGCCATCAGGACACCAGGTTGAAATATCAAAATGAACTCTGAACCAACTATATTCATTTTGGGACAGGTCAAAACACATGAAACATTAATGGACATTTAGCTTGCTGTGATATAAACATTGGGTTGTTATTTTACTGTTTATTATGTATGCATAGTCACTTCACCACTACCTACATGTACAAATTACCTCGGTTAATCTGTACCCCTGCACATTGACTTGGTACCGGTACCCCCTGTATATAGCCTCGTTATTGTTACTTTTTATAATTGTTTTGTTTATTTAGTAAATATTTTCTTAACTCTTCTTGAACTGCACTGTTGGTTAAGGGCTTGTAAGTAAGCATTTCACAGTAAGGTCTATACTTTTTGTATTCGGCCCATGTGACAAATAAAGTTAGATTTTCCTGAAATGCACTTTTATTTCCTGGATCTTTTTTTTGTTTGTATTTTGACCCATTTTGAGTCACAAAATCGTGTGTTCTGTTTGGATATGATTTGGAAAGGCACACACCTGTCTATATAAGGTCCCACAGTTGGCAGTGTGTGTCAGAGCAAAAACCAAGCCATGAGGTCGAAGGAGTTGTCTGTAGAGCTCCGAGACAGGATTGTGTCGAGGCACATATCTGAGGTAGGGTACCAAAAAATGTCTGCAGCATGGAAGGTCCCCAAGAACATAGTGGCCTCCATCATTCTTAAATGGAAGAAGTTTGAGACCACCAAGACAATTCCTTTTGGGGTTCAATTTTTAACTACCCGTCCCCTATTATTATTATTATTATTATTATTATTATTATTATTATTATTATTATTATTATTAATATGAATATGCATAACACAATATTTCTGTCCGTGTTCATTATGATTTTAGTGACAAAAAAAATCAAAATATGAGGTCAAGTCTCAGCAGAGCCCCTTGTCCAATGGGTTTATCCTCTGGCGTGGTGATGTTCTCCGTATCCATAGCCAGAATGATTTAGCAGTGCATGGTGAATGAACAGGTTTCATGTTATATTCATCAGAGGTGTAGGGAGGGTGAAGTTTGTGAATGAATAAAAATTGTTTTTGCAATTATACAGATTAACAAAACATGCACAGGACAGTGTTCATAACTTGTTTTTTTTTTGTGGTAAATGTGAATAAAAAAAACTGTTTTGATGATGGTTTTCACGCACATACCTTGTCCATAATGTAGAGGCCTATGGGATATTTATTGACGAGGTAAGGGAGGAGGATGGTAACTGTGATCTGCATAACGTACCAATTCGTATACCTTTGTATGCCTCCTCGTCTGTACACCTACAGACACAAAAGTGAGCAGTTCAGTCATCTGCACCCAATACAGCTTTCAACGTATTCTTATAGCATGCAGTCTTACCTCCTTTGTTGATTGATATTTATTGAATTGTGTCAGTTTTCTGTTTTAGAAAGATTTGCACAAAATATGAAAAGATAGGTGGTATCATCATAAAACTATCAATTTAGATCAAACAAGGGACAGACCTTAAACTGAGGAGATGTTCTTTTTTTAATGTTTTGCTTAAGTGCCTGCACCTGTTGTCCTTTTCAAATTCAATGTTCCTGCAAGAACCCCCACTAAGGATGTTCCTCGATGAACACCTCCTATGGAGTTCTTGGAAAAACCTTTTGGGGGGCAATTTTCAGTGCCAAGAACCCTAAGGTTGTTAAAAAAACTGAGGGTCTTAAAACCCTTGTTGAACCCCTAATTGTTTAGTGTATGTGTACATTTATTTTTGCACCGCGAGTGGTGGGGTCAGCTTGTTAGCCTAAACTGTCTTAAACTCATTGAGGCTGTATATTACACCTCCTTTGCTTTCTCCTACACAGAGACACGATGTTGGTGTTGTCTTAATGTTCAACTTTTAGCCACACGTTGAGCGTTAAGAGGGGAACGATCCATCTGTGGTTTGTTGTTATTCTTCTCTCTCTGTGTTGTCGCCAGGCTAGCTGTCAGGCTGGTCATCCTGTAAAAAGCCCATTGCGGATGCATACTCCATGGAAATGTAGTTGTCACAGTCGGAGGATTATGTTATTCTTCACTGGAGCTATAACTTTATTTTTAGTTTTCTCTTAAGGGTGTTTGAGAATGTACTCCCATTCTTTCCAGTGTCTCTGTTCCCTCTTGCGCGTGTGTGTGCACGTTTTCAAATGTCTGTGCTTCTTAGTAGGTTTGTCACGATGTGGGTGTATGTTTATGTTTGGTGTGTGTTACCCTCGCCCTGTATTTATATAATGGGGTGACTACAGCACAAGCTTATGGAGTTTGGCTTCAGGAGATATGGAAATGTCATACTTCAGACTTGTGCTTTTTCTTACATGCTTCAAGGTTTATTCTCAAGCTTCCCTCCTGTTGACAACTGCGCTGCTTAGCTTTGAGAAAAGGTCTTTAGCTTTGATGACTTCAGACAGTTCTCGAACAGTAAGCTGGAATAAGCAGCTGAAATGGGGTGTTTTTCTCATCCATCCACGTTTACGCATGCAAATCCTTACAGGTCTCACTGTCCCAACAAACACCGCTGCCATACATTTCATTTAGAAGAAAGTTAGACTTTTTGTTTTGAATACTTTGTCAGGGGGCAGGCTGTGTGTTACCTAAGGTTCCTCTACCTGCAGCAGCATTCTGCAGTGAAACTGCTAATGGTATCAGACTGATTAAACATAAGTGTCCCTACGGAACCACCAGGGTGTTACGTATGTTTGGCAGTTTGGACCCATCAGAACATGTCAGGATTTACTGGGTTCTTGAATAACAAACTAGTGTGTGATGAAGATAAATTTTAAATCCTCACAGTGAACAGGCTACTATTGATTCTAGGTGAATCCAGTCCTATACGGGCCACAGGGTCGTTCCATGTCATTTCAGCAAGCCATGACACACACCATCCGATTTTGTTCTGAAATTATTTCTGTATTTCGAAACAGGTAAGATTCCTGCAACATTATTTTGTTGAAATATAAGCTAATTGATTGCACACATTCAACATTTTAATTTATAGGATTCATAGAATATTGAATAAAGCCAGAATCTGATTGGGACCAAGCTTTTTTCTTACAATGAGTAACACAAGGAATCCAAAGAAATGTACAAAAGCCACCCACGGACCCCCCTCCCCATGCCAATCCCAACCAAACAACAAGTATACATTATCTGGTTCTCTCTGTCTGACAAGTAGTGTGGAACTGCGGCTCAGAGTATTGTTTATTCGTCCTATGTAATGTGTTCTCAGTGAATTTAGTGGGGGGTTTTTGTGGTCTTTTCCTTCAGAGAAATGTGTAATTAAAGTTGTTACATCCTGATATTAACCGGTTCTGACCACAAGGTGGTGCTGTTCCTGCAATTTGGTAAGGTATGACTGCAACACGTTCTTTGGTTTTGTTTACCTGGTCATTGTTTTTAAATGTTAACTTTTTAGCATTTGTGGCATAAATCCAATGCAAGTCAATGGTACAGATTTAGCATTTTACACTGCATATCCAAATCATCTATAAGTAACGCCATTGAGTTACACAATCCATTTAGATACTTATGGGTTATTTGGACAAAGTGTGAAAATGCTAACATAGGTACCATAACTAAAGCATGGGTTGCTGTCATACCTTCTCCATAGACTGCGTACAGGGTCAGGAAATCAATATGTAATTTGGGTGAACTATCCCTTTTAACATTGCTGAAACCAGCACTGTGGTCAGAACCTGGTAATATCAGGTGGCCCAAAGGGTCTGTGCTCAGCCCTCTCCTGTACTCCCTGTTCACCCATCAACTGAATCAAGTTTGCTGACAACACAACACTGGTAGGCCTGATTACCAATAATGACAAGAGCCTTCTGTTTGGCTGTATCACCACCTGATATGGCAATTGCACCACCCACAAAGGCAGGGGTCTCCAGAGAGTGGTGTGGTCAGCCCAACTCATCACACTGCCTGCCCTCCAGGACACCTACAGCACCCGGTGTCACAGGATGGCCAAGAAGATCATCAAAGACCTCATCCACCCGAATAATGGGTTGTTCACCCCGCTGCCATCTAAAAGGAGTAGACCGTACAGGTGCATCGAAGCTGGGACACTACCAAAAGTATGTGGACACCTGCTCGTCGAACATCTCATTCCAAAATCCTGGGCATTTAATATGGAGTTGGTCCCCCCTTTGCTGCTATAACAGCCTCCTCTCTTCTGGGAAGGCCCACTAGATGGTGGGACATTGCTGCAGGGACTTGCTTCCATTTAGCCACAAGCATTAGTGAGGTCGGGCACTGATGTTGGGTGATTTAGACCCGGGTCGCAGTTGGCGTTCCAATTCATCCCAAAGGTGTCGAAGGGGTTGTGGTCAGGGCTCTGTGCAAGTCAGTCAAGTTCTTCCACACCGATCGTGACAAACCATTTCTGTATGGACCTCGCTTTACGCACGGGGGCATTGTTATGCTGAAACAGAAAAGAGCCTTCCCCAAACTGTTGTCAAAGTTAGCACAGAAACGTCTAGAATGGGGCAGCAGGTAGTCTAGTGGTTAGAGCGTTTGGGCAGTAACCGAAAGGTTGCTGGATCAAATCCCCGAGCTGACAAGGTAAAAATCAGTCGTTCTGCCCCTGAACAAGGCAGTTAACCTGTTCCCTGGTAGGAAATCATTGTAAGTAAGAATGTTCTTAACTGACTTGCAAAGTTAACTAAAGGTTACTTTTAAAAAAAAAAGTCATTGTATGCTATAGTGTTAAGATTTCCATTCACTGGAACTAAGGGGCCTAGCCCGAACCATGAAAAACAGCCCCAGACCATTATTCCTCCTCCACCAAACTTTACAGTTGACACTATGCATTGGGGCAGGTAGTGTTTTTCTGGCATCTGCCAAACCAGATTAATCTGTCGGACTGCCAGATGGTGAAGTGCGATTCATCACTCCAGAGAACATTTTTCTACTGCTCCAATGGAGGCGAGCTTTACACCACCCGAGCCGACGCTCACGGTGATCTTAGGCTTGTTTGCGGCTGCTCGGCCATGGAATCCCATTTCATTAAGCTCAGATGAACAGTTATTGTGCTGATGTTGCTTCCAGAGGCAATTTGCAACTCAGTAGGGAGTGTTGCAACTGAGGACGTGTTTGGTTTTTTTACGCGCTTCAGCACTCGGTGGTCCCGTTCTGTGTGGTTGTGTGGTCCTCATGAGTGTCATCATAGTGCTTGATGGTTTTTGCAAATGCAATTGAAGATACTTTTTCCATATTGACTGACCTTCATGTCTTCAAGTAATAATGTACTGTCGTTTCGCTTTGCTTATTTGAGCTGTTCTTGCCATAATATGGACTTTTATCAAATAGGGCTATCTTCTGTATACCAGCCCTACCGTGTCACAACACAACTGAGTGGCTCAAACACATTTGTAAGTGAAGGAAAGAAATTCCACAAATTAACTTTTATAATTCTACCCTGATGAAGACAGCTTGGCTGTCGAAACCTTGGTAATTACATTTTTGCATCTAAGCTCCTAGAGTGTGCGGCTCTCTTTTATATTTTCAAACTTTAATGAGGACCGCACAGGAAAGGAAGACCCAGAGTTACCTCTGCTGCAGAGGAAAAGTTCATTAGAGTTACCAGTCTCAGAAATTGCAGCCCAAATAAATGCTTCAGAGTTCAAGTACAGGCACATCTCAACATCAACTGTTCAGAGGGGACTGTGTGAATCAGGCCTTCATAGTAGAATTAATGCAAAGAAACCACTACTAAAGGACACCAATAAGAAGAGACTTTCTTGGGCCAAGAAACACGAGCAATGGATATTTGACCGGTGGACACCTGTCATTTTGGTCTGATATTTGTGAGACGCGGGCGAGGTGAAAGGAAGATCTTCGCATGTGTGGCTCCCACCGTGAAGCATGGAGGAGGAGGTGTGACAGTGCCCTTTGCTGGTGACACTGTCTGTGATTTATTTAGAATTCAAGGCACACTTAACCAGCACAGCATTCTGCAGCGATACGCCATCCCATGTGGTTTGGGCATAGTCCCACTATATAATTTTTTTTCTTAACAGGACTATGACCCAATACACCGCCAGGCTGTGTAAGGGCTATTTGACCAAGAAGGAGAGTGCTGCATCAGATGACCTGGCCTCCACAATCACCCAACCTCAAACCAATTGAGATGGTTTGGGATGAGTTGGACCGCAGAGTGAAGGAAAAGCAGCCAGCAAGTGCGGGAACTCCTTCAAGACTGTTGGAAAAGCATTCCAGGTGAAGCTGGCTGAGAGAATGGCAAGAGTGTTCAAAGCTGTCATCAAGGCAAAGAGTGGCTACTTTGAAGAATCTAAAAATATATTTTGATTTTGTTTACACCATGATTCGATATGTGTTATTTTGTAAGTTTGATCTCTGAACTATTATTCTACAATGTAAAAAATAAATAAATGTAAAAGTACAGAGAAACGCTTGAATGGTGTGTCCAAATCTTTTAGTGGTAATGTATATACCGTTTTCTAGTCATGGCTCATCCTATATAACTACTGCTGTAAACACCTTTTCTACTCGTATGCTGTCTACACACCATTTTATATACTGCTCCAAAAAATAAAGGGAACACTTAAACACAATGTAACTTCAAGTCAATCACACTTCTGTGAAATCAAACTGTCCACTTGGAAAGTAACACTAATTGACAATAAATTTCACATGCTGTTGTGCAAATGGAATAGACAACAGGTGGAAATTATAGGCAATTAGCAAGACACCCCCAATAAAGGAGTGGTTCTGCAGGTGGTGACCACAGACCACTTCTCAGTTCCTATGCTTCCTGGTGGATGTTTTGGTCACTTTTGAATGCTGGCGGTGCTTTCACTCTAGTGGTAGCATGAGACGGAGTCTACAACCCACACAAGTGGCTCAGGTAGTGCAGCTCATCCAGGATGGCATATCAATGCGAGTTTTGGCAAGAAGGTTTGCTGTGTCTGTCAGCGTAGTGTCCAGAGCATGGAGGCGCTACCAGGAGACAGGCCAGTACATCAGGAGACATGGAGGAGGCCGTAGGAGGGCAACAACCCAGCAGCAGTACCGCTACCTCCGCCTTTGTGCAAGGAGGAGCAGGAGGAGCACTGCCAGAGCCCTGCAAAATGACCTCCAGCAGGACACAAATGTGCATGTGTCTGCTCAAACGGTCAGAAACAGACTCCACGAGGGTGGTATGAGGGCCCGACGTCCACAGGTGGGGGTTGTGCTTACAGCCCAACACCGTGCAGGACGTTTGGCATTTGCCAGAGAACACCAAGATTGGCAAATTTGCCACTGGTGCCCTGTGCTCTTCACAGATGAAAACAGGTTCACACTGAGCACATGTGACAGTCTGGAGACGCCGTGGAGAACGTTCTGCTGCCTGCAACATCCTCCAGCATGACCGGTTTGGCGGTGGGTCAGTCATGGTGTGGGGTGGCATTTCTTTGCGGGGCCGCACAGCCCTCCATGTGCTCACCAGAGGTAGCCTGACTGCCATTAGGTACCGAGATGAGATCCTCAGACCCCTTGTGAGACCATATGCTGGTGCGGTTGGCCCTAGGTTCCTCCTAATGCAAGACAATGCTTGACCTCATGTGGCTGGAGTGTGTCAGCAGTTCCTGCAAGAGGAAGGCATTGATACTATGAACTGGGCCGCCCGTTCCCCAGACCTGAATCCAATTGAGCACATCTGGGTCATCATGTCTCGTCCATCCACCAACGCCACGTTGCACCACAGACTGTCTAGGAGTTGGCGGATGCTTTAGTCCAGGTCTGGGAGGAGATCCCTCAGGAGACCATCCGCCACCTCATCAGGAGCTAATTGCCTATAATTTCCACCTGTTGTCTATTCCATTTGCACAACAGAAGGTGCAATTTATTGTTTCCTAAGTGGACAGTTTGATTTCACAGAAGTGTGATTGACTTGGAGTTACATTGTTGTTTAAGTGTTCCCTTTATTTGTTTTAGCAGTGAGTGTGTGTGTGTGTGTGTGTGCGTGTGCGTGTGCGTGTGTGTGTGTGATATATATGAGACGGACTCTGACATTTCCTAGTTCCTTTTTTACTTTTTGGATTGCTAGGTATTATGGAGCTAGAAACACAAGCATTTTTCAGCACCTGTGATAACATCTGTGTACGTGACCATTTGATTTGACATAAACCTAACATTCGGAAAGTATTTAGACCCTTTGACTTTTTCCACATTTTGTTACGTTAGTCTTATTCTAAAATGGATTAAATTAATAGTTTCCTCATCAATGTACTCACAATACCACACTATGATAGAGAACAGGTTTTTAGACATTTTTGCAATTGTATTAAACATGTAAAACAGATACCAACGTGTCTGAATACTTATGTTAATAAGGTATGAGACTCCAATTGTATTAAACATGTAAAACAGATACCAAAGTGTCTGAATACTTATGTTAATAAGGTATGAGACTCCAAATTGAGCTCAGGTGCATCCTGTTTCCATTGATCATCCTTGATGTTTCTACTACTTTGAGTTCACCTGTGGTAAATTCTATTGATTGGACATGATTTGGAAAGGTACCCACCTGTCTATACAATGTCCCACCGTTGACAGTGCATGTAAGAGCAAAAACCAAGCTATGAGGTCGAAAGAATTGTCCGTTGGTGTTTATTTTTTTTTACAATTTCTTTGTATCCGTAATGTCTAATAATTGTTAGAAGAATGTTTGGTTTGAATCTTAGGTACTACATTTATTGAATATTATATGAACCCTGTAATTTAAAATGGCCAATTTGGGTGCAATAAATTTGCTTGACTTCTCATATCAAATTATACAGTATTTCAAGGAGTGTTTGCATGCCAGAACAGTGTTTAGTACTGTTTTTGCTCAGTTTTAAGTGATTGATTGTCTGGAATGTTAGTTATGCAGGACGGAGCATCTGATGGGCTGGGTATGGATTTCAAAGGCAGGAACAGAATGACTGAACCCTGCAGTGAGGATTATCAATTATCCTGAAATGTTTCATGTGAAATACTTCCTATCCAATTGAAATCTCTCTTTCTCTGCTCCTCTCAGTGATTATGAACTCTCCCACTGGTAAGCTATGTATCATTACCTTGACACAGGTTTTAAAAATCTTGAGCTTCATTTGATAAGCCTTTGCAGCGGTGCACCTGTCATTTTCCGCGGGCATTAAAAGACAAACATCGAAGCCTAATAACACGGCACTGTGTTTGCACTTCATCTTCAGATTTATTTAACTTCTCCTAGGGTTGAGTCCTCGGAGATCCGCGTGCACAACTCCAAATGTTCATGTCAAGATCTTATTGACGTCAATGCATGATTTAGGCAAAAGCCTGTAAACGGCAATTGGATCTCATTCAGGATTTGGCCAACAATCCTCCTTTTACCTCTGTGCTGTAACCTATGAATTTTATTTCTTTATTTTTTTTCCTTTTTTTTGTTGCCCTTTTGTATTGCTTGAGCGGTGACCCATCACAGCCATCTCTGACACAGAGCCAAGTTGTCATGCTGCCGCATTGGGGTGTAAACACTGTGGTATAGCTGGAGGACATACAGTGCCTTCAGAAATTATTCACCCACCTTGACTTTTTCTACCTTTTTGTGTTATAGCTTAAATTAAAAATGGATTAATTTGAGATTTTGTGTCACTGGCCTGCACGCAATACCCCATTTAAACTGAAATGTCTTCAGTCAATAAGTATTCAAACTCTTTGTTATAGCAAGCCTAAATAAGTTCAGGAGTAAATATTTGCGTAACAAGTTCCATGGACTCACTCTGGGTGCAATAATAGTGTTTAACATTATTTTTAATGACTACCTCATCTCTGTCCCCTATACATTCAATTATCTTTATCTCAGTCGAGCAGTGAATTTTGAACACAGATTCAACCACAAAGACCAGGGAGGTTTTGCAATGCCTCGCAACGAAGGGCCTCTATTGGTAGATGGGTAAAAATGAATGACGCAGACATTGAATATCACTTTGAGCATGGTGAAGTTATTAAGTACACTTCTGGATGGTGTATCAATACACACAGTCACTACAAAGATGCGGGCGTCCTTCCTAACTCAGTTGCCGGAGAGGAAGGAAACCACTCATTGATTTTTACCATGAGGCCAATAGTGACTTTAAAACAGTTTGTTTCGTGGCTGTGATAGAACTGAGGATGGATCAACATTGTAGTTACTCCATGATATTAACCTAAATAAGAGCGAAAAGAAGGAAGCCTGTACAGAATAAAAATATTCCATAACATCCTTCCTGTTTCCAATAAGGCACTAAAGTAAAACCATAAAGAATTGGTCAAAGAAATGTAACTTTGTCTTGAATACGCATTCATGTTTGGGGCAATTCCAATGTACCACTCTTCATATTTTCAAGCATGGTGCTGGCTGCATCGTGTTATGGGTATGCTTGTCATCGGCAAGGACTAGGGAGTTTATTAGGATAAAAAGAAACACACAATAAAGCAAAGCACAGGAAAAATCCTAAAGGGAATTGCTTTCCAACAGACATTGGGTGACAACTTCCCCTTTTCAGTGGGACAATAACCTAAAACCCAAGGCCAAATATACACTGGAGTTGCATACCAAGATGACATTGAATGTTCATGAGTGGCCTAGTTAGTTTTGACATAAATTGTCTCAATCTACGGCAAGACTTGAAAATGGCTGTCTAGCATTGATCGCCAACCAACTTGACAGAGCTTGAAGAATAAAAAAATAAATAATGTGCAAATACTGTATAATCCAGGTGTTGCAGAGCGTAAACTTTACATAGAAAGACTCACAGCTGTAATCACTGCCAAAGGTGATGTATTGACTCAGGCGTATCAATATTTATGTAAATGACAGTTCTGTTTTTCATTTTCAATACATTTGCGCAAAAATCTAGTTGGGTGATGAAAAAAATGTAATCCATTTTAAATTCAGGCTAACAAAGCTAAATGGGGAATAAGTCGAGGGATATGAACACTTTCTGAAGGTACTGTAGCCCCACCTATCATGTGACAGTGTTAGCACTTAGAAAGCTGTGTGGCTGCTTGACAGCTCAGGGCGCTAGAAGGATATAGGTGGTTATTCAGGGTTTGGCATGATTTAATAATTTGTCAACTGTCCCACATGAATTTATAGCAGGTTTTAATGACTGGAAAGGGTTAAACCTCTCCATACATAACTAGTTTATAAGGCTTATGTGAATGATTGTAGATGTGTCCTAGCATGTATGCCTTTTTGTCCACTATGTGCTTCAACAATTCCTGTCAGTATAGCTGCTGGGGCCCTGGGGTCAGACTCGTTACCATAGTAACAGAGCTTTGCCTTGGAGATATGGGTCAGGAAGGGCACTAATTCGCTTAGACATTCACAGATCTGAAGGGCTTGACATGTGACACACAGAGCCAGGGTATCCATCAGACGGTAGCGCTTCACCTCGGGGTCAAAGGATGTGATGACGTTAAGGGGGCTATGTAGGCCCATGTGTGGAGATGCCAACTCAACAAGATTCACCCATATCCATTCTGACTGTTGTCAAAGATGGTTCTGAGTGTGGATGGATGTGTGTGTCTCACTTTAAAAGTGTATACAGCATATAGATGGTCCTGTGTGGGTAATAGTGTCTGCTAAATTACTCAAATGTATATGGAGAAATAGACGTTTTGACATTTAAATAAGATTACTTCTAAGCTGGTACCCCGCTGAAATGGTATTTTAGCTATTTTATCCATGCTGAGATGTGCTGTCATTTTGTATAAGTCCGGGCTCTTAGTCATGTCCCAGCGTTTTGAAGGCGTCCCAAAATAGCTGGATCTGATGCAGTTAGTGCTGCAGTGCCTTCACTTCCTGCATCAATATATTTACTGTAGACACTACAGCCTCAAAACAAGTTCTATCATGTTTACCATCTGCATGAATTTGAAATGATGTAACGTGTTGGTGTTTGTATCCTGAGACGAAAATCGGCTGTATTGGCCTGGTAGCCATGTCTGTTTCTGCTTAAACTACCATCTCTGTTGTACGGCATGACGACAACATGTCAGAGGAGTTGGCTAAAGCACAAACGGATCTAGCCACCAGGCTAACGCTTTATGGCTTGATCATGTAATAATGAACATGTAACTGATCGGCTGACTGACTATTTGATTGACAGGTGAGGACTTTGAGGTGGTGCAGCAGGAGATCATCATGATGAAGGACTGCAAACACTCCAACATCGTGGCCTACTTCGGTAGCTATCTCCGGTAAGACTGGCATACTGATAGATCAGGTATGGATAGACAGTACATCTCTCTCTGAAGTTGGACTCAAATAATACAGCTGTTTCATGCGCTTATTTTGAATCTAAGCTTGTCGCCTGCCTTCTCGACTTTTGGACGACCATTCCCGTTGTTAGGGCGGAGACGTGAGCATCTCGTCATTATATACAGGTCTCTGGTGCAAATGGATAGGTGCACAAAAGGAGCGAATGAGAAGAGACCAAAAAGACAACATGAGAACAAGCGGGAATACATACAAAAAATTCAAATTAATTAGATGTATTGCCCAGCTCTAGCTTTGAGTCTTGCGTTCCCAGTCTTGGTGACTTGTGGTCTTTTGAGAGGGATTTTGACAGGGAGTGTATCACTTCCCTTCTCCAGGAGGGATAAATTATGGATCAGCATGGAGTACTGCGGAGGAGGATCTCTGCAGGATATTTATCATGGTAGGACACACACATTCTCACACTCACAGACTCACTCACACTGTGGCAACCTATGCATTCACCCATGCTCACAGTCACCCTAACAGAATAGCTGTGTTTTCATCTAAAAACAGACCATGAAGCACAATAAATGAAAGCTTGTTGCAATCAATATCCACATTTTTCACTCACACACTTAAGCAAGCCAGCCAGCACAGTAAATAGCACTCTAAGTGAATCAACTGGTGTTGAACTCTAAATTGTGTAGGAATTGCTTGATACACATTGGATAGCTCTTCTAAACTCTCATCTCTTCCTCCCTCCTGTCCAGTGACTGGGCCTCTGTCTGAGTCTCAGATTGCGTATATGTCACGGGAAACCCTCCAGGTATGTTTTTACCCCTGCTGCCAGTGCCATGGGCATCTATGGGTCAGATTGAATGAGAACGTGTTTTGCTGTTTGTTTTTTACTTACAGGGTTTGTACTATCTCCACAACAAAGGCAAAATGCACAGAGACATTAAGGTAAAGCCATGTCAGTGATAGTAATAAGCATGCTTTTGAGTAGAGACGTTTGCCTTTCACTCCTTACTCATCTTTGCAAAAGATATCTCTGAAATGTTGATGGTATTTTTTGCCTGGCCCTATTACTTTTCCTCATAGGGAGCAAATATTCTATTGACAGACAACGGCTATGTGAAACTAGGTAAGGCCACGGACAACCACTACTTTCCCCTCAATCAGACATGTCAGTTCCCAAAGCCTCACCTTGAGTACCTATTAGAATGAGATCTCACAATACATCTGATCTTTTTGCTCATTTTCCTCCCTCACCCTCCTTAGCTGACTTTGGTGTATCAGCACAGATCACTGCCACGCTGGCTAAGAGGAAGTCCTTCATTGGAACACCATACTGGTGAGCGTCTCCCCTGGCCCCTCCCCTCGGTGTCATACTCTGGATAGACTCTGACATGTTATGGTTCATTGACTTATTGTGACAGACCATTCATATTGCTCTGGACAGTGTTGTGATTGTATTTGATTGCCTTGAGTGATTGTTGGTCTATGCCTGATAAGTATTGGTTTTTTTTCTCTCTTTCTCTTTCGCCTCCCTCCCTCCTCTCATCCTATCAGGATGGCTCCAGAGGTGGCAGCCGTGGAGAGGAAGGGGGGCTACAACCAGCTGTGTGATATCTGGGCCGTGGGCATCACAGCTATCGAGCTTGCCGAGCTGCAGCCTCCCATGTTCGACCTGCACCCTATGAGGTGAGTCTGTGTGTAGGGGAATGTGCGAATTAAGCCTTATGACTGTGATGCTGGATATTTATTTAGGCAATAATGCATGAGGGGGTGAGGTATATGGCCAATATACCACGGCTAAGGGCTGGATACAGCCTTTACCTGTGGTATATTGGCCATATACCACAAACCCCAGAGGTGCTTTATTGCTATTATAAAATGTTTACCAATGTACTTAAAAATTACGATAATGTTTTTTTATACCCAGGGCTCAAACCACCCAGTGGTAGATTCCTCCATTTACTTAGAAATCACATTGTTACGACTAATGTACTTTGTTCTAGAAACCAAGTCTGTTTCCTTTCTTCCTAGGGCCCTTTTCTTGATGACAAAGAGTAATTTCCAGCCACCCAAATTGAAAGACAAAGTGAAATGGTAAGTGTTCACCTCTCCTCTGTGAATAGTGAGGAACAGGTTTAATTCTCAGTTTAACAATTTTCTCTTCATATTATAAACTTAAATGCTCTGACATGTATATTTTCTATCTCCTCCTATGAAAGGGGAAATAATTTCCATCATTTTGTCAAATTGTCCCTGACAAAAAATCCCAAGAAGAGGCCAACAGCAGAGAAACTATTACAGGTACTCCCAGTCTAGAGGGAAACACTAGATATGAGTGTCTGTCAGGACAAGAGTGTCTGTAGGCTGTGACCTCGCGCCCCCTTCCTGTGTCCACAGCACCCGTTTGTGTCACAGCCTCTCAGTCGAACCCTGGCCATAGAACTGCTGGACAAATCCAACAACCCAGACCACACCACATACAACGACTTTGACGATGATGACCCAGAACCAGAGGTAGAGTCACCACCCTAACCCACATCTCCAACCTCTCCATCTCTTCAGGTTTCTCAAATCTAATGGCAGGATAAGACTGACACCTGTCCTCATTGGTCTCTACGCATTTAGTTTGTCCAATCATGCTGATCTCTTAACTGTCAGAGTTCTACATCTTTCCTCCCTTTTCCATTACCCTTCTCTCTGCTCTTCTTCATCCTCTTCCTCAGTTTAAATATATGGGCCACTTCCTTCCCATCACCCCAGGTGCTCGGCGAGCACCTCGCTTTGCCATGCGCAAGAAGGTACCAATGTGGCCGGCATTACAACTGCACCAGTACCACTGTGATCAGTACCTGTAGAAACAGAGAACTACAGTGCCTTGCGAAAGTATTCGGCCCCCTTGAACTTTGCGACCTTTTGCCACATTTCAGGCTTCAAACATAAAGATATAAAACTGTATTTTTTTGTGAAGAATCAACAAGTGGGACACAATCATGAAGGGGAACGACATTTATTGGATATTTCAAACTTTTTTAACAAATCAAAAACTGAAAAATTGGGCGTGCAAAATTATTCAGCCCCTTTACTTTCAGTGCAGCAAACTCTCTCCAGAAGTTCAGTGAGGATCTCTGAATGATCCAATGTTGACCTAAATGACTAATGATGATAAATACAATCCACCTGTGTGTAATCAAGTCTCCGTTTAAATGCACCTGTACTGTGATAGTCTCAGAGGTCCGTTAAAAGTGCAGAGAGCATCATGAAGAACAAGGAACACACCAGGCAGGTCCGAGATACTGTTGTGAAGAAGTTTAAAGCCGGATTTGGATACAAAAAGATTTCCAAAGCTTTAAACATCCCAAGGAGCACTGTGCAAGCGATAATATTGAAATGGAAGGAGTATCAGACCACTGCAAATCTACCAAGACCTGGCCGTCCCTCTAAACTTTCAGCTCATACAAGGAGAAGACTGATCAGAGATGCAGCCAAGAGGCCCATGATCACTCTGGATGAACTGCAGAGATCTACAGCTGAGGTGGGAGACTCTGTCCATAGGACAACAATCAGTCGTATATTGCACAAATCTGGCCTTTATGGAAGAGTGGCAAGAAGAAAGCCATTTCTTAAAGATATCCATAAAAAGTGTTGTTTAAAGTTTGCCACAAGCCACCTGGGAGACACACCAAACTGGTGGAAGAAGGTGCTCTGGTCAGATGAAACCAAAATTGAACTTTTTGGCAACCATGCAAAACGTTATGTTTGGCGTAAAAGCAACACAGCTGAACACACCATCCCCACTGTCAAACATGGTGGTGGCAGCATCATGGTTTGGGCCTGCTTTTCTTCAGCAGGGACAGGGAAGATGGTTAAAATTGATGGGAAGATGGATGGAGCCAAATACAGGACCATTCTGGAAGAAAACCTGATGGAGTCTGCAAAAGACCTGAGACTGGGACGGAGATTTGTCTTCCCACAAGACAATGATCCAAAACATAAAGCAAAATCTACAATGGAATGGTTCAAAAATAAACATATCCAGGTGTTAGAATGGCCAAGTCAAAGTCCAGACCTGAATCCAATTGAGAATCTGTGGAAAGAACTGAAAACTGCTGTTCACAAATGCTCTCCATCCAACCTCACTGAGCTCGAGCTGTTTTGCAAGGAGGAATGGGAAAAAATGTCAGTCTCTCGATGTGCAAAACTGATAGAGACATACCCCAAGCAACTTACAGCTGTAATCGCAGCAAAAGGTGGCGCTACAAAGTATTAACTTAAGGGGGCTGAATAATTTTGCACGCCCAATTTTTCAGTTTTTGATTTGTTAAAAAAGTTTGAAATATCCAATAAATGTCGTTCCACTTCATGATTGTGTCCCACTTGTTGTTGATTCTTCACAAAAAAATAAAGTTTTATATCTTTATGTTTGAAGCCTGAAATGTGGCAAAGTTCAAGGGGGCCGAATACTTTCGCAAGGCACTGTAACTAACACCGCTCTGTGTGCTCAAGTAGACTGGACTGGGTCTCGTCATTGAACCTTGCTTATGGAGTTGCTGTTACTTCATTTGTTAAATGTATCTGCATGTGGGATTTTGAAGAGTGTTTTGGGTGTGTTTAAGGCATGAATAGGGGCACAGTTAAACTGTGAGAATAAATTCAGATGGCATACTATATGTAACACTTTAATGTCTCGCTCTCACACACCTTGTGTCTATACATGTTTGTTACATATTGTTCATGCCTTCTATTTTGTATGTGCGTTCGTTTGTTAAAGCTAATGTTAACAAGCTTGTGATTTGTCTAGCTAGGCCAAGGGTGTGTTTAGTGCATAAACATATATAGAAACTAGAACTTGATTGATATGCTGAGGTGAGGTCAAACTGAGGTGCCGTTTCCCACGTGGACAAGAGGAACACCAATGTGAGAATGCTGTTCATTGACTACAGCTCAGCGATCAACAGCATAGTGCTCACAAACCTCATCACTAAGTTAAGGACCCTGGGACTAAACACTTCCCTCTGCAACTGGATCCTGGACTTCCTGACGGGCCGCCCCCCAGGTGGTAAGGGTAGGAAACAACACATCTGCCACGCTGATCCTCAACACGGGGGCCTCTCAGGGGTGCGTGCTTAGTCTCCTCCTGTGCTCCCTGTTCACCCACGACTGCGTGATCAAGCGCGACTGCAACACAATCATTACATTTGCTGACAAAACAACAGTGGTACAGGCCTGATCACCGACAAGGATAAGACCACCTATAGGGAGGAGGTCAGTGACCTGGTGCCAGGACAACAACCTCTTCCTCAACGTGAGCAAGACAAAGGAGCTGATCGTGGACTACAGGAAAAGGAGGGCCGAACACGCCCCCATTCACATTACCGGGGCTGAAGTGGAGCGGGTCGAGAGCTTCAAGTTCGTTGTTGTCCACATCACCAACAAACTATCATGGTCCAAACACACCAAGACAGTCGTGAAGAGGGCACGATAACATCTTTCCACCTCAGGAGACTGAAAAGATTTGGCATGGGTCCCCAGATCCTCAAAAAGTTCTAATCGAGAGCATCATGACGGGTTGCGTCACAGCCTGCTCGGCATCCGACTGTAAGGCGCTACAGAGGGTAGTGTGTATGGCCCAGTACATCACTGGGGCCAAGCGTCCTGCCATTCAGGACCTATGTAATAGGCGGTGTCAGAGGAAGGCCCTAAAAATTGTCAAATACTCCAGCCACCGAAGTCATAGACTGTTCTCCCTGCTACCGCATGGCAAGCGGTACCGGAGAGCCAAGTCTAGGTCCAAAAGGCTGCTTAATAGCTTCTACCGCTAAGCCATAAGACTCCTGAACAATGAATCAAATGGCCACCCAGACCATTTACATTGACACGTCTTTTGTTAAGTACCTCTTTTGTTCTCTATTGCTCCTCTATTGGTCCTCAAGCAAGGGGCAGGCTGATGACATCACGACTTCCCAACAAACCATCTCCTTGAAGTTTTCAGTTGTCCAAAAAAAATGTTTACTCTTCAGTGTGGGTGTAATTGACTGTATTTGCGCTTGGGATATCACTTTTCAACAGGAAAGTTAAAAACAAATCACTGAAGAATGTATTTTAAGTATGTTATGTGTAAATTAGTATGTGTTTGGTCTCAGAAGACTGGTAAAATGAATGTCCACTGATGTGAATTTGAGCTCTCCTTAATCTGCATGTGTTGTTGCTAAGACATCTATTGCTGCCTTGCGTTGCCATGGTTTATTTGCCTGCTTTCAGTGTGGTCTGTCTATGCTGTGTTCTGTTGCTGCTGTGGAGGTTGTTGTGACTGGGTCATTGTTCTCATTGTCCCTGACTCATACATTATATATACAAAAGTATGTGGACACCCCTTCAAATTAGTGGATTTGGTTATTTCAGCCACACCTGTTGCTGTCAGGTGTATGAAATTGAGTACACATCAATGCAATCTCCATAGACAAACATTGACAGTAGAATGGCCTTACTGAAGAGCTCAGTGACTTTCTATGTGGCACCATCATAGGATCATAGGGTTTCCAACACGTCAGTTTGTCAAATTTCTGCCCTGCTAGAGCTGTCCCGGTCAATTGTAAGTTCTGTTGTGAAGTGGAAACCCTTTAGGAGAAACAACGGCTCAGCTGCGATGCGGTAGCCAACACAAGCTCGCAGAATGGGACCGTTGAGTTCCTCGGTTGCAACACTCACTACCGAGTTCCAAACAGCCTCTAGAAGAAACATCAGCACAATAACTGTTCGTTGGGAGCATCATGAAATGTGGTTCCATGGCCGAGCAGCCGCACACAAGCATAAGATCTCCATGCGCAATGCCAAGTGTCAGCTGGAGTGGTGTAAAGCTTGCCACCATTGTACTCTGGAGCAGTGAAAATGCATTCTCTGGCGTGATGAATCACGCTTCACCATCTGGCAGTCCACTGGCTGAATCTAGTTTTGGCTTATGCCAGGAGAATGCTACATACGCCAATTCATAGTGCCAACTGTAAAGTTGGGTGGAGGAGGAAAAATGGTCTGGGGCTGTTTTTCATGGTTCGGGCTAGGCCCCTTAGTTCCAGTGAAGAGAAATCTTAACGCTACAGCATACAATTACATTTTAGGCGATTCTATGCTTCCAACTTTGTAGCAATAGTTTGGGGAAGTCCCTTCCCTGTTGCAGCATGACAATGTCCCCGTGCACAAAGCGAGGTCCATACAGAAATGGCTTGTTGAGATCGGTGTGGAAGAACTTGAACACCTTTGGGATGAATTGGAACGCCGACTGCGAGCCAGGCCAACGCCGACTGCGAGCCAGGCCTTCCCAGAAAAGTTGAGGCTGTTATTGCCCATGATTTTGGATTGAGATGTTCGACGAGCAGGTTTCCACATAATTTTGGTAATGTAGTGTAGGTCAGAGGTCAAAACGGGTTCAGTGCCTTCTCACCCTAAAAACCAGACTGGATTTGAGACACCTGTAGATTGAGAACACATGAAATATACATATCTTAGAGACAGTAAGATCTATTATGATCAGCACTCTCCTTTCCCCTCAATGAGAGGGATGTTGAATGTTTTTTTACAATGTAGCAAAGTTCGCACAAGATTTAATAAGACTACAGTTATTGGACTGGAATGCAGGAATGCAGTTTTTGTTTTTTGTGCGTGATGATGATGATCTTGTCTGTTAAGGTCGTATGTTTTTTTCTTCCGGGCAGTCTCCAGTGTCTGTTCCCCATCGGATTCGCTCCACCAGCAGGAGCACCAGGGAAGGGAAGACGCTGTCTGAGATCAACTGTAAGTTTCTATATGTGTGACTAAGGGCCTGTTTCCCGGACCCAGATTGAGCCTACTCCTGGACTACAAATCATGCTTAGTTTGTGAATAATCTGGATTCCATTCAGTCTGTGGCTATGGTGTATTCAGTTTTATTCCAGTCTGCTGGTTTTGCACTGTGCTTAACCTCTCTAGGGTATGTGGGACGCTAGCATCCCACTTTGCCAACATCCAGTGAGATTGCAGAGCGCCAAATACAGAAGTACTCATTATAAAAATTCAGAAAACAAAACATATTTTACATAGGAATGGAGGGATTTAAAGATTAACTTCTTGTGAATCCAACCACGGTGTCAGATTTAAAAAATGTTTTACGGCGAAAGCATACCGTACGATTATTTGAGAACATGGCCCAGCAGACAAATGATTACAAACAGTAACCAGCCAAGTAGAAGAGTTACACAAATCAGAAATAGAGATCAAATGAATCCCTTTGATCTTCATATGGTTGCACTCAAGACATTAATTTACTTAATAAATGTTCCTTTTGTTCCTAAAGTCTCTTTATATCCAAAAACCTCAGTTTTCTTCAGTAATCCACAGGCTCAAACGCAGACAAAAAAATCCAAATTGTATCCGTAAAGTTCATAGAAACATGTCAAACAATGTTTATATTCAATCCTCAGGTTGTTTTTAGCCTAAATAATCGATAATATTTAAACCGGACAATAACGTTGTCAATATAGAAGGTAAACAAGAAAGGCGCGCTCTCGGGATTGCGCATGAAGAAGCTCTGTGATATGGCAGGGTCCACTCATTCAGACTGGTCTTACTCCCTCATTTATCAGAATAGAAGCCTGAAACAATTTCTAAAGACTGTTGACATCTAGTGGAAGGCATAGGAACTGCAACTTGAGTCCTAAGTCAATGGATACTGTAATGGCATTGAATAGAAAAATAAAAATAAAAAACGACTTCCTGAATGGATTTTTCTCAGGTTTTCGCCTGCCAAATTAGTTCTGTTATACTCAGACACTATTTTAACAGTTTTGGAAACTTTAGAGTTTTCTATCCAAATCTACCAGTTATATGCATATCATATCCTCTGGGCCCGAGTAGCAGGCAGTTTAATTTGGGCATGCTTTTCATCCAAAATTCCAAATGCTGCCCCCTACCCTAGAGAAGTTAATCTGGCACATTAAATTCTCTGCGAGTTCATGATAATCGTACTTTAGTTAACCTCTGTCTGTCAGGATTAACATTGGCATGAGTATAATCTATGTTTTTCAGCTTCCATAGATTAATGGCTCCTCAAACCATGCTGTGAAGGACCACAGAGAGAAACACACACACACTCTCCTGTTAAAGCACCTCAGCACTCTCACTCATCTATCTCTAACCTGCAGCTGCACAGTTAAACTTGAACTCCTACTAGAACACCAGTCAACTCCGACAGGTTTGTTTCTTTCTGGAGTACATGGCTGATGTTCCTCTCTCTTTCCCTCCCTCCCTCTTTCTTTGTCTTCTCCCCTACCTCTCTCTCTCCCTCCCCACTCTATAATTGTATCTTTCTCGATCGCTCTTTCTTCCCCCACCCCCAGTTGGCCAGGTGAAGTTTGACCCTCCGCTGAGGAAGGAGACAGAGCCCCATCATGAGCCGGTGAGTGACCTGGTCCTGCAGTGTCCCCCTGATACTGCTGTGGCTGAACCCTGTGTGTAGGTGACAACCTTGTGGACAGGCCCCTTTAGTTGAGACTCTGCTACAGTTTTAAATCACGCTCACAATTACTGCATATCTCATCTCAAGTCATCCACGTGATCCATCTCCCTGTGTAGCATATTTCTTGAAATTGTCTCCTAAATTTGTCTGAATGCTACTCACACTGGTACTAACCTGCACCTCTTGCTGATGTTTCAGTGCAGGGTTAACACACGGCATGCATGGCCGCCCCTATTCTCTCCCCTCCACTCTCATCCCTCACTCCCTACCTCTTACCCATCCTCCTCTCCTATGCTTTAATGCCTTTCTCTGATTGGATGGCATTAACTTTTGAATTAACGGGACTTTCTCATTCTGCCTGCTGAACAGCCTGACTCTGACCCGTTTTTGGACTGTGCAGAAGAGCTGTACTACACTGCGAGATCTAATCTGGTATTTTCCTCATCTCTCCATTTCTCCTTCTGGGTCGTCTCTCTGCTTCGTAACGCTTAACCGTCCTCTTTCAGTTGGCCCTTTTCCTGTCTCGCTCGTGTTTCTTTTCAGTGTCTACGTTTATTGGATGTCAGTAACTGTTTGTTCATTTGTGTCTGTGAAGCTGTCTTCGCCTCATTGGCTGGTGTTTTTCATTGTTATTCCTGTTTTATGATGTTTTTACTGTATAGCCTTCGGCCACACAACCTGTTAGACCTCACCAGCACATCGAAGGCTCTAGGGGTGTGTGTGTGTGTGTGTGTGTGTGTGTGTGAGGGATGGAAGAAAACAATTTCAAGAGTGAGTGGAATGGAGGGATTAAAGGGATGTCTGGAGGGATTTAGGGAGAGTGATATCTCTGGACAGCATATGGGTGGATGAACCACCTCCTTGGGGAAAACATGTGTGACTGACTTGGAACCCTGAGTCTGTGGCCTGTTAGAGCGGGACCAGATCAAGCCCTAAGCTGCCATCAAAAGTCCCCCGCTGTCTCCTCCTGCCCAAATATTATCGCTGACTCAGACCACTGACCCCAGTCACTGTTAAACTTAGACCTCTTGTTCCTTTGTCACATATCCATACTGGGGAATTTATTGATGTGACGTGAGGCCGCAGGATATGTCAGTTTGTCAGCATAAGTAAGAATATGTTAGCCGGCTAACATGGCTCTCTCCGGCTCAATGTAGTATGGACGTGTCGTTTTGCGGTGCGTTCGGGGTCGGTCACTTGGTTGTGAAGGGGGAATACAGGTATCTATATCCTCGCTGGTAAATCAATATGTCCACTGAGCTGATGGACCCGCAGTGTCAGCCAATAAGTGTTCAGTAAAGTCAGCCGCATTGCTGCAGTGTGCACGCACACATACCATGAAACCCGCCCTTCGCCCATGCCTTTGCAGCTAGTTGTGCTGAGATGCCTCTGTATGGCCCCGTGCACTGCTACACCTTCACATAGCGTTGATGGTTTCCATTCATGTTCATCTAGTCATGGACGGCATGTGTCCTAGCGGTTGGAGCGTTAAGCCAGTATCTGGCTCCGGGGTTGCTGTTGCTAACGGCAGACCCTGGCCTCCGTTCTCCGAGGGTGTCTCGGGGGGAGTTGGGATATGCAAACAAAACATTTCCAGTTCACATATGCATACACTTGTACAATAGGAGAAATATAAGCACCCACTGAACGGTTGTTGGTCTACTTGTTGCAGATCCATAGTGCATAATGCTGTCATATACCTTAATGTTTATCACACATGCACGTTAGAAACATCTATCGTAAATCAAAGCTGTGTTTCTCTAAGCAACAGCAGTGGTGACCTCTGACCTGTGGTGTCCTCAGCTCTCTGTGGGCACTCTGCCCGCCCAAAGGGTGTTATTCTCATCTAGTCAAGGTCCTGTAATGTCCTGTATGACCTGCTCATGAGTGTCATCAATGTGACCTGGGAGTCACTGGGGTTCCACCAGTCCCTGCCTTCTCTCTCTACGTGTTTTTAGGTGTGGTGTGTATGTGTGTCTCAGCTCTAACATAGTTGATGCCGTACAGTAGGTAACCTCAGCCATGGTAACTTTCCACATTGTGTGTGTGTCATTGTGTTTCAGAAACAATCATGTCATTTTGATATGTGTATCTCTCTAGGACCTTCAACTGGAGTATGGACAGGAATCTCCAAGCCTAATGGGAGAAAACAAGTAAGTCACTCATTCTGGGTTTCCACGTCTGTTCCACCCCTCCCCCATTCCCTATCCCCTCTCTCTTCCCCTTGCCTCTCCTCTCTCCTTCTCTCAAATCTCCTCACCTCCCCCGATCTCCCTGCCTTGGTCCCACCCCCTCTCCTCTTGTCTTATCTGTACAAAGGGATTAGCCCTAGCAGATGGTGGTGTGGTACTGAGAGGTGGCTTCCTGTCAAGAGAAAGGCATCTGATCATTTATTCATGACACCTTTCCTGGAACGCAGGTCGGCTCAGAAGAAGTGCACTGTAAGCACTGTGTGTGTGAAAGGGCAAGAGACAAGACTCGCTGCTGTTTAAACCATGTGTTTTTAGAAGGATGTGCTCCATAAACCGGATGGGATGGAATGATAGATGGTGTTTTCATAAGTGTATGGAGTAAATCAGGCGAGAGGATATTGAGAAGCCACTCAACTCAATACACCGATCAGATTTGAGGCACTCTGTTATTTGATCCCTGAACAATTGATGTCCACATTCCTTTGCCCTTCTCTCACCGGACAGCCTCATAGGGTTTATATTCTCCATTTCTCTGTCATTCACGCCCACCTGCGTACACAAACACTGTTGCCTACACACAGCTGACCTGACAGCTTCACACATCCCGGTGAGTGTACAGCTTTGAGTAGCTAAGGTCAATGTTGGATGGGTTGTGATGTCCGCTCAGCTGTGATGAAACTCACGTACTCTCACACACGCCAACACGCTGTGGTTTCCATGTGTTTTTGCCCTGTAGCCTTAAAGAATGAATGCCATGTTAATTTAGGTCAACCCCCCCCCCCCCCCCCCCCCCCTCTGAGAGAGGGAGAGCCTTTACTCATGTCATGTGCAATTCTGTCACGGAGTTATTTTCTTTCTCCTCTTCTTCACGTCTCCCTGGTTCATTCCACCCGTTTTCCGACAGGAGTCTTCTCAAATCAGTGGAGGAGGAGCTTAAGCAGAGGTGAGTTAGGCCACGCCCCTCAGGGCTCCACCTCCAACTGCCCTGGTATTTGATTCACGGACATATCCTAACCAACCCCCCCCCCCCCCCGCCCTCCATCAGCCAATCAGTGTTAACGCAGGACTAATCCAGCCAATCAGTGTCACGCAAAGCTAATCTGCTCCGACTGCTGCCGTTATGGTTTGACTCTGCTTTGTTTTGTCCATTGCTGTTCAGTGCTTACAAACAGGACAGGCTGCGCTGTGTGATCACCAGACACAGCGCACTTTGACAACGCATGGCTTATATACTGACTTAATGACTTAGTCTAAGCCTTCTCCAGTTAGTGTGTAGTGAAATCACCAAGCCCTATACAGAAGATGAGTAAAATTAGCTAAATATAGCATTTAGGTTTAGTTAGCACTATTTCTGTTTGGTTCAGTTCTATAGCCATGTAGTTCTTTAAACTCTACCTTTATGTAGTTTATTTCGTTCTGCGAGTAATGTAGTGGAGTTCATTTCCGCCAGTGTCTCCTCCTCCCAGTGGGTGAAAGAGGAGAGCAGCTCTGACTTTCCCTGTTGCTGTGAGTCCCACTGAGCCGCTCTTCCCCCCTCCCCCACCCCACCCCCAATCTATCTCCGTCTCCTCAGGGGTCACATGACACATTTAGAGACCGATGATGATGGTGGTGATGATGGTGATGAAACTCAACAGTAAGTCCTTCTCGTGTTCTAGTCTAGCCGCCCTCTCTCAGGAGGGGGAAGAGGGAAGGCTACCTCTCCAGTTTCATTCACGCATCTTCATGCCGCATGCGCCACCATCACGCCCCTGCGTCTCCCTCCCTTACCAAATACCCTGTCTCCGTCTTTCTCTGCGCCTCCGGTAGCCCTGCTTCCCTGCCACAGTTCACGTTGAGCAGAACTATGGAAAGCTTCTGATGCATTTCAGGTTGCTTCCCCTAAGCAGTCAGTCTAACTGGGCTCCCATTTGCTTACATCTGTGAGACGATGAACCGTTGTCATGTTTGGGTTCAGTGCTCACCAACTGTGCTTCACCCTGCACCCTGCCATTCCTCATCTGTTTCCTGGTGTGTGTTCATCATTCTGTGCCACCTGCTTACATGCTTGCTGATCTCGGTGTGTGTGTGTTCTTTACTGCCTGTTTGCCATCTGCTCCCGATGTGTGGTTCTCTCTGCTTGTATCCTCACCCCTCTGTCGCCATAGATGTCTCGGGGTCCTCCCAACCCTCTTGGTTTAACCCTTCCCACCTGTTTAACCCGAGTGCCACTCTGAGGTTTGTGCTCTCTCCTGGCGACTTAAACTTGTTACGCCGTTTGATTGGTGCCATGTCTATATCCGTCATGATTGAGGGGTTGATGGTGGTTACTGATTGGATCAGACTGTACATACACATTACATTGGGCCTTTGGGATATCCTGTTCAAGGAAATGCTAACGTGGTGTCAGTTGACTGATGGTGTCATTTGACTGGTGGTGGTTGACAGACACCTTTTTGTTGTCCTGTCCAACACTTGTCTGTTGTCTAACACTGCGCTGTGTGATATTAGACACTCCTGGGTTTATTCATCTGTCACTCTGCTATGTGACACTGTGTAAACACTTTTTTTGAAAACATGTTTTTTAACTGTCTGTGTGGAACCTTGCCACTATCTAACAAACCTAACCCACCTCAATCTCTCCCTCAAGCAAACACAGTACCATCATGAGGCCCAAAGTCCCACCCCCACTGCCCCCCAAGGTAGGACCACTAGCATATTATCATACTGCTGCGTTTTGGGTCATAATCAGAGACTTCTATTTCGCGGAACGGACCCTCAAGCTAAATTCAGATTTGCAAACACCAATATTTTCTCTCAAATCTAATTGAAACTATTGATGTTACATGTTCTATTTGTTAGATGGTAAACCGAGCTTGACAAATGAGTAATAATAGGGAAAGCATTAATCAACCGCTAGAGATTGTTGTCGACCTTTGTCTCTCTGTCTCGCTCTCTCTCGCTCTTTCTCTCTCGCTCTTTCTCTCTCGCTCTTTCTCTCTCGCTCTTTCTCTCTCGCTCTTTCTCTCTCGCTCTTTCTCTCTCGCTCTTTCTCTCTCGCTCTTTCTCTCTCGCTCTTTCTCTCTGTCTCGCTCTGTGTCTCTCTCGCGTCTCTTTCTCTCCCTCCAGCCCAAGTCCATCTGTCTGCCCCAGGAGAGCCCGTCCCAGGGAGAGGATGATGGAGGGGGGACCATCAAGCGCTGCCCTGTACCCGAGAGCCCTGCCAGAACCACCTCCTCAAACGTACCCCCACGCCCTCCACCCCCACGCCTGCCCCCCCACAGACGCAGTAGCCTAGGTAACGAGAGCACACAGAGCCAGGCTGGTTCAGAGCCCGAGGGGAATGATGATGGGAGCTTTAGGCATTTCTGGGAGTGGCTTCACGCCCCGCACACAGAAGAGGAGTTGGAAGAGGTGTTGGAGGATGAGAGTAAGGCCAGCCAATTGGTAGCCCCATAGCCTATCGCCCTTCCCTGATTGGTTGTTATTCCCATCAATCAGTGTCCATAGAGTCTCGCGCCCCCTCCCCATCCTTCCTTCCCTTTCTTCTGTCTGTCTGTAGATCTACATAGTGCAGTGTTGTTGCTGCAGTCATGTGACCCTGTCTGTCACCAAAATCCAGCCGCCTCCTCCCATCGTTGACATCATGTTCTCAGTGAGGCTTTCAAAATGTAATCCGACCCTCTGAATGTAATCAAGCGTGGGGAATGCATTCTCCGTTCAGTGTGTTAGCACGGTCGAATCACTTAGTTTGATTACTGTTGTAATCCCATCAAAACATATTCCATTATTGATTAGCCGTGATTAGATTCCAGTATGTACTGCATGTGGAGAACTCTCTCGCAAGCACACACACACGCACACCGAGATGTGTGTAATAAACATGTTTCCCGCTGCAGGTAATGGATTGAACTCTCACCAGAATGGAGAGAAGGACAGTGCTACAGAGAGGCAGTCCACCATGCCCCCTAGTGTCCCCATACGGAAAGACAAGAAGGACATTACGGTAATGCCCTCTGATCCCACACACTCACCTTATGAACAGTGACGTTTCAATACATTCCCTTCCACACTAGGGCATCGCCACACTGATTATTGTTGTTAAAGCCGTTCATCAGCGACCACTCGTCTAAAACGAATGTGGTCCAGTGATCATCCACCTTATCTGTCTCGCCCTTTGTGTCTCCCGCTGTTTTTCAGAAGCCTATCAGTAATGGCCTCCCACCCACACCCAAGGTCCATGTGAGTATGATGCCTTCTCTACAGACACATCATGATCTTATGAACCAACGTCAAATAGGCGTTTTGCCCCCTCAGATAAAGCTTTCAAGACGAGAGCTTTGAAGAAAAATCTGTCATGTTTGGCTTCCCTCCAATTTTCCAACCTCCATTCTCCTTGCTGCTCAGATGGGGGCCTGTTTCTCCAAGGTGTTCAACGGCTGCCCATTGAAAATCCACTGTGCCACGTCCTGGATCAACCCAGACACCAGAGGTAGGACACTGGGGAAAAACTGGTTTTTTACATCTTTATTGTCATGACTCATGACTTATTACAGGAATCGTTGCCAAGACGATTATTTGGATGAACATGACTAAAAGGCTCTTTGTTTCGTCGTCGTTTCAGACCAATATTTGATATTTGGTGCAGAGGAGGGAATCTACACTTTAAACCTGAACGAACTGCACGAGACGTCCATGGAGCAGGTTTGTTCTGGTTGAAGGTTTATATATTTCTTCTTCAATGGAGGATTGTGAATGTTGTTATCAACTCTTCATTGGCTCTCTCCATCCCCGTCTGTCCCCAGCTCTTTCCCCGCCGGTGCACTTGGCTTTATGTTATGAACAACTGCCTGCTCTCTATATCTGGTAAGACTATCTTGGACCTGTGCTGTGTCTTACTTTTGTTGTTTGTTCTGTATCTAGTAATGGTTTTGTTGTTTGTTCTGTATCTAGTAATGGTTTTGTTGTTTGTTCTGTATCTAGTAATGGTTTTGTTGTTTGTTCTGTATCTAGTAATGGTTTTGTTGTTTGTTCTGTATCTAGTAATGGTTTTGTTGTTTGTTCTGTATCTAGTAATGGTTTTGTTGTTTGTTCTGTATCTAGTAATGGTTTTGTTGTTTGTTCTGTATCTAGTAATGGTTTTGTTGTTTGTTCTGTATCTAGTAATGGTTTTGTTGTTTGTTCTGTATCTAGTAATGGTTTTGTTGTTTGTTCTGTATCTAGTAATGGTTTTGTTGTTTGTTCTGTATCTAGTAATGGTTTTGTTGTTTGTTCTGTATCTAGTAATGGTTTTGTTGTTTGTTCTGTATCTAGTAATGGTTTTGTTGTTTGTTCTGTATCTAGTAATGGTTTTGTTGTTTGTTCTGTATCTAGTAATGGTTTTGTTGTTTGTTCTGTATCTAGTAATGGTTTTGTTGTTTGTTCTGTATCTAGTAATGGTTTTGTTGTTTGTTCTGTATCTAGTAATGGTTTTGTTGTTTGTTCTGTATCTAGTAATGGTTTTGTTGTTTGTTCTGTATCTAGTAATGGTTTTGTTGTTTGTTCTGTATCTAGTAATGGTTTTGTTGTTTGTTCTGTATCTAGTAATGGTTTTGTTGTTTGTTCTGTATCTAGTAATGGTTTTGTTGTTTGTTCTGTATCTAGTAATGGTTTTGTTGTTTGTTCTGTATCTAGTAATGGTTTTGTTGTTTGTTCTGTATCTAGTAATGGTTTTGTTGTTTGTTCTGTATCTAGTAATGGTTTTGTTGTTTGTTCTGTATCTAGTAATGGTTTTGTTGTTTGTTCTGTATCTAGTAATGGTTTTGTTGTTTGTTCTGTATCTAGTAATGGTTTTGTTGTTTGTTCTGTATCTAGTAATGGTTTTGTTGTTTGTTCTGTATCTAGTAATGGTTTTGTTGTTTGTTCTGTATCTAGTAATGGTTTTGTTGTTTGTTCTGTATCTAGTAATGGTTTTGTTGTTTGTTCTGTATCTAGTAATGGTTTTGTTGTTTGTTCTGTATCTAGTAATGGTTTTGTTGTTTGTTCTGTATCTAGTAATGGTTTTGTTGTTTGTTCTGTATCTAGTAATGGTTTTGTTGTTTGTTCTGTATCTAGTAATGGTTTTGTTGTTTGTTCTGTATCTAGTAATGGTTTTGTTGTTTGTTCTGTATCTAGTAATGGTTTTGTTGTTTGTTCTGTATCTAGTAATGGTTTTGTTGTTTGTTCTGTATCTAGTAATGGTTTTGTTGTTTGTTCTGTATCTAGTAATGGTTTTGTTGTTTGTTCTGTATCTAGTAATGGTTTTGTTGTTTGTTCTGTATCTAGTAATGGTTTTGTTGTTTGTTCTGTATCTAGTAATGGTTTTGTTGTTTGTTCTGTATCTAGTAATGGTTTTGTTGTTTGTTCTGTATCTAGTAATGGTTTTGTTGTTTGTTCTGTATCTAGTAATGGTTTTGTTGTTTGTTCTGTATCTAGTAATGGGTTTGTTGTTTGTTCTGTATCTAGTAATGGGTTTGTTGTTTGTTCTGTATCTAGTAATGGGTTTGTTGTTTGTTCTGTATCTAGTAATGGGTTTGTTGTTTGTTCTGTATCTAGTAATGGTTTTGTTGTTTGTTCTGTATCTAGTAATGGTTTTGTTGTTTGTTCTGTATCTAGTAATGGTTTTGTTGTTTGTTCTGTATCTAGTAATGGTTTTGTTGTTTGTTCTGTATCTAGTAATGGTTTTGTTGTTTGTTCTGTATCTAGTAATGGTTTTGTTGTTTGTTCTGTATCTAGTAATGGTTTTGTTGTTTGTTCTGTATCTAGTAATGGTTTTGTTGTTTGTTCTGTATCTAGTAATGGTTTTGTTGTTTGTTCTGTATCTAGTAATGGGTTTGTTGTTTGTTCTGTATCTAGTAATGGTTTTGTTGTTTGTTCTGTATCTAGTAATGGTTTTGTTGTTTGTTCTGTATCTAGTAATGGTTTTGTTGTTTGTTCTGTATCTAGTAATGGTTTTGTTGTTTGTTCTGTATCTAGTAATGGTTTTGTTGTTTGTTCTGTATCTAGTAATGGTTTTGTTGTTTGTTCTGTATCTAGTAATGGTTTTGTTATTTGTTCTGTATCTAGTAATGGTTTTGTTGTTTGTTCTGTATCTAGTAATGGTTTTGTTGTTTGTTCTGTATCTAGTAATGGTTTTGTTGTTTGTTCTGTATCTAGTAATGGTTTTGTTGTTTGTTCTGTATCTAGTAATGGTTTTGTTGTTTGTTCTGTATCTAGTAATGGTTTTGTTGTTTGTTCTGTATCTAGTAATGGTTTTGTTGTTTGTTCTGTATCTAGTAATGGTTTTGTTTGTTCTGTATCTAGTAATGGGTTTGTTGTTTGTTCTGTATCTAGTAATGGGTTTGTTGTTTGTTCTGTATCTAGTAATGGGTTTGTTGTTTGTTCTGTATCTAGTAATGGGTTTGTTGTTTGTTCTGTATCTAGTAATGGTTTTGTTGTTTGTTCTGTATCTAGTAATGGTTTTGTTGTTTGTTCTGTATCTAGTAATGGTTTTGTTGTTTGTTCTGTATCTAGTAATGGTTTTGTTGTTTGTTCTGTATCTAGTAATGGTTTTGCTGTAATTGACGTTCCTCTGCCAAAAAAAAGGTCAACATTGAAGAGAGGCACTTGCCTTTAAAACCTTGACTTTGGAAAATTTGTCCGGACTTTCTTTGTTTGAAACATGTCTGGCCCTTCTGAGGATGTAATCTGTGTGTTTTGAAGGCAGACCTTTTCTCTCTTTCTTTACTGTGTCATAAATTGCCCTTTAAAGGTTTAGAAGTCTAGCTGAAAATATGCTTTTGTTATTGCTTTCAGGAAAAGCCTCTCAGCTCTACTCTCATAACGTAGCTGGTCTGTTCGAGCATGCCCGGCAAATGCAGAAGTTACCCATGGCCATTCCCACACACAAACTCCCAGACAAGATGATTCCACGGTAGGATATCTAAGGCCTCTTCATTCATTTGGGTTTGAACTTAGGGTTTTTTAGATGATGCATATAAAACGGATTTCTTGTTCCTTATGATCCTCATAGGAAATTTGCCATATCCAATAAGATTCCAGACACAAAAGGGTGCCAAAAGTGCTGTGTGGGTAAGTGCACATGTGTGGTTCACCCATATAAAAATGTATGCACACTTTGGATGATGGCGTCTGCTAAATGTATTATCAAGTGCTGCATGGCGTTGTTCTTGACTTACGGTACAACTGAATAAGAGAAGTTGAGGATAGGTCTGAAATAATGCACAAGACATCATTTTTGAATGAGTATAGCACAAGAGTTCAGAGAGAGATTTGTGAAAAACCTTGAATGTTTGTGTGCAGTGAGGAATCCCTACACGGGTCACAAGTACCTGTGTGGCGCGTTCCAGTCCAGTGTGGTTCTGCTGGAGTGGGTGGAGCCCATGCAGAAGTTTATGCTCATCAAGGTAAATCAGCGTTGGGTTCAGGTTATTCTGGGGCAGACTGACCATGTAAAGGGTTAGAATGGGACCTTTCATGTTTGGATAAACTTAACACAGTCCTGTTATGGAAAGTTGATTTGATTAGCTAAAATAGCATGTCAATGTTGATTGTCTCTCAAACCGAGTTGAAATTATTCCTGACAGTACATGATAATGGGTGATTTCTTGTGGGACAGGATGCTTGATCTATCTCCTCTGGTCTCTCCTGTAGAACATCGACTTCCCTCTGCCCTGTCCCCTGGAGGTGTTTGAGATGCTGGTGGTGCCGGATCAGCAGTACCCGCTCATCTGTGTGGCCGTCAGCAAGGGCATCGAGCTCAGCCAAGTGGTCCGCTTCGGCACGGTCAACCCCAACTCAACCTCCTCCTGGTTCACAGAGGCCGGTCAGTGGCACGTGGTCGCAACGATGATGATGATTATCTTCATTAGGACATTGATTGTTCTTGATGATGAGATGTTTTTCTGTCCACTCAGATACGCCCCAGACTTGTGTTATCCACGTCACCCAGTTGGAGAGGGACACCATCTTAGTTTGTCTGGACAGTACGTTTAACCCCCCCTCCCATCCGCTGAACTAACCCAAATAATGATTTTCTTCTCACTCAAATTAGAAATTCCAACTTATGAATATGTTACTGTAACCATTATGGATGAACTCTTTTCTGTGATCAGGGTGTATAAAGATAGTGAACCTACAAGGAAGGTTGAAGTCCAGCAGGAAGTTGTCTGCTGAGCTGACGTTTAACTTCCAGATCGAGGCGATAGGTACGTTTCCATAACCATGTCATTCACACTTCTACCCAGCCCAAAGACACCAAAGATGGGGTTATTTGATTAAATATACATTTTAAATGATTATTGATTTATTTCAAAGACGCGGTTCTGTAGTGCTAAAGTTGGATATTTCCATCTGTGTGTAGAGCTCTATGCAGAAAGATAATTCAATATCCTGAGAGTTTTTCCCGTGAAGCATTTATCTCACCTCCTACTTGTGCTTTTTATGGTTCAGTGTAACACCCACATGTCTTTGCAGTGTGTCTCCAAGATAGCGTTCTGGCATTTTGGAGGCATGGCATGCAAGGGCGGAGTTTCAAAACCAATGAGGTAAGTTGAGGGCATTGTTAGTTGTCTGTTTGTGTACACGGAGGGTTTAAAAAAAAAAACTATGTTCAATCCCGGTTCTGTTTTATAACTTGAAACCATTTAATTCTGTTGTATGTGTTTTGAATATGATCTGTTTCCACCCCAGATCACCCAGGAGATCTCTGATAACACGCGGATCTTCAGCCTGCTTGGATCTGACAGGTGGGTAAGGGGGTCCATGATGCTCAAGGTCACCTTATCTGACACACCTGTCTCAAGATAGACTTACACACACTCCCACTCATTTTTACACTGGCAATGATATTAACATGGGTGTCGTCGTGATGCCCGGTTTGTTTTCTAACGATCTACTGCAGTAGTATAGAATCCTGATTGCCTGAATTCTCTGGTGTTAGTTGTTGGTTTTATGCTTGCTTGTCTCCTTAATGGCTTGTTTGATTTTGTGAATGAAGAAACTCTCAGCACGACAGTTCAGGGCAGGAGGGAGCCACCAATCTGCCCAGGTATACTCACTGCTCCCCGGGTCACTCCAGGCCTCACCTAGCCTACAAGCTTTCTGATCCATGGATGTCCCCTGTGGGGACCCTGGATTTCATCCCATCTGTGTGTGTGTGTGTGTGTGTGTGTGTGTGTGTGTGTGTGTGTGTGTGGGGAGGGGGGAACTGGGACTCTAATGTTCCAATTTTGTCTGAACCTATTGGTTTGGAGTTTGTGATGACATCTTTTTGTTTTTAACACACTTTAAAGTAACTGTCCGCTGTTTCCAGAATGTATTAAATATGACCTATAATTCATTACAATATGAGTGAAATAGTCCTTCCAAAATGTTTTAATGGAGTATGTTAAAAAGCAGCTTCTCTGTGTTGGAATGGTGTGTGTGTACCCCAACAGCAAAATAATGTGGGGGTATACCAGTCGTATAAAAATATTCATGCAGGTAGACCACAGATTGGCCAGCTCATCCTCTGAGGAAATGGCAAGCATTTGACCTGTACTGTAGGTGTTTTTTTGTGGGGGTTTTCTCTCCAAGTTATGCTTTGGCACAAATGAGAACAGGATGATTCAACAACATTGTTTGGGTATCAGTTAACAGAATATGAACTTTTAAAAGTTAGATTTTCACTGGACAGTTACTTTAACACATCTCCCTCAATGTTCCCCCCTGCTGGGTTACTCTGGTAACACCACCTACTGGGAGTAAACCTATGATTGCGGAAAGGGTACTCTGGTGGCCAGTGCATGGAAGTGTCAGGATTTCTTATTCATAGAGTTGGAAGGATGCTTGGCAAGCTTACTTTTTTCTTGGGTCAGTGACTACTCTGTTACAGCACTTTGACCTTAACATGATGGACTTTGCCTATGGTGCTTGAGTAGTCTTTTGGTAAGATTTGGGATTGTGCATGTTGGGGGGGGTGTTGGTGTCTGTTGGTGTGTGAAAATGCATTTTCTGTTTGTGAGGCTTACATTTGTAATCCTCCTGGTCCCCTCTGGGACATATATTTTCACAGTGTGAGTCTGAACTGAACCTGTGTTTCAGAGTGGTGGTGCTGGAAAGCAGGCCGACCGACAACCCCACAGCAGCCAGCAACCTCTACATCCTGGCTGGACACGAGAACAGCTACTGATCACACCACACAGCATCTTGGTTACACAAGACACTACAGACAGACTACTGCTTTAGCTTCACAGGAGACTGATCCTTCAAGGGTCCACTTCCAACTTGCCTCTTACTTCCTTTTAACACCTATATTTATTGTGGCATGTAACAAAGAACTGGATGACTTCTATATGATTTCATTTTAGAATTAAGTGTTGCCACCACTGCTAGCATCTTAGCCCATACCACACAAGTGCTTAATTGACCTCTATTTAATTGTAAATATAAATGTAGTATTTTTTTCGCAGAAAGGGACCCTGGCTACTCCGGGGTTGTAAACTAAAGACTGGTCATGTAGATAGGTGTTCTGTACCGGTATGGAGACTGTAAAGATTTAAAAGGGTGGTTCAGAGGGTCAGTTTGAGCACTAAAAATGACTTCTTGTTCTCTAATCATGTGACAAGGGACATGATTTGATCCCCTCTGAGGTTTGGCTAAGTCTGAGCAGCAAGGAAGTACCACTTACTGGTAATGTCATTCTGCACGCATCGTCATCCCAAATGTGGGAACTCCCTTTGTAGCTCGCTTTGAGAAATATCTAATGGGAGATCAACCATTTCATTCTTAGCTTCCATTTTATAACTCTATGAGATGAACATTTCAAACTGTTTTAATTGCAGGCTTACTTCCCAGCTAAGTTGTATGCTTTTTTTAATACTGTGGGATCACTGGTGTTAAAATTTGCACAAAAAGGTATTTGAAGAAAAGAAAAGTGCCGTTGTATGTAACTGTATATGTGCTTGTAAACTTTAAGTATACATACATATGTTCTCACAAGCTGTGACACAGGGGTTGCATTAGCATAGGTAGACTTATTATGGAACACTCACTGAACATTACTGAAATACCATAATGAGACTGTGGAGGGAGAAATGTCAAACTTAAACGGACTCAAACGGTACTGTTTTGATCACCGTTTCATGTAATTCTCAATGGTAATATCGATCATATACACTATAGTCAAATGGACAAAACACATTCCTTACTGTTGGACTCAGTGAAGATGTAAAAAGAATATGAATGTTACATTTTGTTTGTAATGTAATGCCAAAATGTGTTCTTGATTTATGGCCAAAATTAGTGCGGTGTCTCTACCTCGTGCAATGTTGAACAAAAGGAAACGAGTTGTGTAGAAGAAAAAAAAGTCAGTAAAAACACTACAAGATTCATGTTGGTTTTAATTTACACAGTAGGAATGTGTAATGATTATGGACAAACTAACTTCCTTTCTGGCTCATTACCATTTTCATATTGCAATGCACATTATATGTATATAGTGTAAAATAAAATCTGTTGGTTTTACATACTGTATAATTGCCTATATTTTGTTTCAAATGTGTAACAGATTTATGAAACAAGTTAACACATTAAAAGAAGGAACTGAAGCTTGTGTGTCTGTTTGTCGTGGAGAAATATTGATTGAAATGCAAAATAAGTTTCACATTGTCTAGTTTGCTAGCTTTGTAGATAAGTTGCACATTTTTCAAAGGGAAGAACTGTTAAGCAGCCACTGTGATCGTTTTCAGACATTCTTTGGTTATGACGAGGTATAACATATTGATTACAACAGACTTATTGTTTAATTTAAGTCTTGTCACAATTTACATTCTATTTTGATTTGGGGATACAGATTTTCTTGATGGCACATTTGTTTATGTTAATGAGTATACTGTATGCAAAATATATTTTCACCGTGGATATTGAAGAGATCTCAAATTGGAAACTACTAACTTAAAAATAAAGAAACCTATACAGCATTTTTACAGGTCAATGTCTGTTGGTCTTCCAGCATGTTTTATATACATAGATTGTATTGCACTGTACACAGTGCACAAAACATTAGGAACACCTTAATATTGGGTGGGCCCCATTTTGCCCTCAAAACATTTTGTCTTAATTTGTCAGGGCATGGGCTCGACAAGGTGTTGGAAGCATTCCACAGGGATGCTGGCCCATGTTGACTCCAATGCTTCCCACAGTGGATGTCTTTTGGGTGGTGGACCATTCTTGAAACACGTGTGAAAAACCCAGCAGCGCTGCAGTTCAGCGCCTGGCACCTACTACCATACTCCATTCAAAGGCACTTAGATCTTTTGTCTTGTCCATTCACCCTCTGAATGGCACACATACACAATCCATATCTCAAGGCTTAAAAATCCTTATTTAACCTGTCTCCTCCCTTTCATCTACACTGAAGTGGGTTTAACAAGTGACATCAATAAGGGATCATAGCGTTCACCTGCTCAGTCTGTCATGGAAAGAGCAGGTGTTCCTAATGCTTTGTACACTGTCTATATACCCCTAGAATTTCACTGGCACCTATTTGAAGCCTTTCTCAGCGAAATGTGTTTCTTTGCTGGTGAAGCTCTAGTCACACTTTTCACACGGCAGTCCCACGTTCGATGCCTAGGTGGGCGACTCTTGGGGTCTTGCCTGCCTCGTGATCACTAGAGTTCTGGCTGTCTGTCTTGTCTTTCTCTCCTCCCCCCGACCTAGAGGACACAGTATATATGAGGTTACTGCAACGCTAATAGTCCAAAAAAACTTGATACCCCATACAGCATTACTTGAGTCATTCCATCATGTATTTGACAAACATTGTTTATTCAACTTCAAATGAATCGTGGTGTAAAGTGCTGCTGATAAGTGACATTTTGGTCAGCAGATACAGTGTATCTTACTTTTTCTTGAAGAGCTTCTTGAAGGAGCTACGGAAGCCTCCCTTCTCCTGTTTCCGGCTCCTCTCACTGAAGGGGGTGTGGTAATTCGCCTCAGCCTTCCATCTTGGCTCCTCCCCCCAAGGTGGGCTCCCAGAGTCCTACATAAAGGAGTAATATTTGTTATACAGACACCCAGAGGTCTATAACAATATCACACACATAGTACATACTAGTCACAAATAGGCCCCAAATTGACACACACACCTCCCAGCAGTGCATAGCACTCACATTTATTTCTATGGCTGACCCACCCCTTTTCCATCTAAAAATGAACAACAGTCTTAGGGCTTCTCATAAACTCAACCCCACTGCTTATTAACTGTGGGCTCCATCCAGCCACTCCCTGATGCCCACCTTGTTGTGGTTGTTGTTATGCAGCTCCTTGTCAGTGGCTGCTATCTGTCTTTCTGGCTCTGCTTTGTGCTGCGGGGGGCTGATGGGGCTGTTGCTGCTGCTCTGGCCCTTGCTGCTGCGTGGGTGATATTTATTACTGGACTGCCTCTCTAGCTTGGCATGTTGGTGGGCCCCATGGTCCCTCAGGTGGTCAGACAGATGTCCGTGGCCACTGTCCCCACTCACAGTGCTGTCCAGCTGCAACCCGTTCAGGGATTTGCTCTTACACTGAGCGGCCTGCAGGGGGCGGTGGTGGTGAGCTTGCATCATTTGGGCCTCGTCCGGCGACACGCAACCCCGGCCAGGCAGCTGCTTGTACCTGCTCCCCCGGCTGCCCCCTCTGTTGTAGACCTCGCCAACAGCCTGATGGCTCTTAGGGCAACGCACAAAGGCGATGTCGATACTAGAGTCGGACGAAGCACTGGAGTAGTGGTCGAACAGGGACACGTTGTGGAGGGACGAGTCCGCATCCTCATACAGCCCCTCCAAGCCTGGAGGGTCCCCAGGGCGAAGGAACTCACCTTGAGCATCGGACAGGGCTGAGCCCGGGGTCAGCCGTTTGCCGGGCAGCTGCTCTGATGACCCCATCTCAGGGATACTCTGCAGGCCTGGGGGTTTGAGGCGAGGGTTGGTGTCAGGGGAGAAAAATGGGATGGGGGAGTCGGAGTGGTGGGCCTCGCTCTCCCAGTCCAGGAAGCGTCTAGACTGGATCTGCTCCAGGTGCCTCTGCTTGCTGCGTTTCACCTGGTTTCCATGCTCTCTGTGAGGGGAGAGGGAGAGGCTGTCAGCGGGACAGAGAGTTAGTTAATCAATGCATTAATGACTGACTGCTAATATTAATGGCTGAGTGTAGTCAGAACATAACTCACAGTATTGCGTTGCTGGTGGGGTAAGGGGAGCCCATCTCATTGGCTTGCATAACGTTACCACAGTCCACATTTTTGAAGAACTGCTTCATAGTTGACCTGCAACAAGAACAAGGTTGGAACTATATTTGTGCTTCGTTCACAGGATAGTTGGAACTAGGAAACTGACATTTTCGACTTGCTAACTGTATGTAGTTATACATGTGCCGCGTTCAACCAGTTAGCAAGTTGGACATTTCAGAGTTTCCTAGTTCCGAGTAGCACGTGAACGTGGCATTAGCCTCACAAAGAATTCTTCTTTATTTGGTCATATTCACAGGAGAATGTCTGTAAGGTATATCATCACAGTTCATTGTCCTCAGAGCAGTCCATCTGAATCCTGTCCCCATCTGCACAATCTTACCAAAACACCAAATCTGAGCCTGGATCAGAAGCTGACCTCTTGAGCTCTTTGCGGTTGTGCAGGAGCAGCTCTTTGTTGTGCTGCAGTAGGTGGGCGTACTGGGTGGTGAAGGCTCTGACCTGCTGGATACAAACCAGCAGCAGGTAGTAGTCAGGGTGCTCTGCATCCGTCTGCTTCAACAGAGTCTGAAACCAAAACAGGCCACACAGGGATGCTATTGACTTATCCCAGCTAGCACATAACGTTCTGAGAAACATATGTTTCTTAAAGCTTCGTGACAGTGTGGTTATTTTGCATACAACGTTCCCACAACTTTCTGTAAATAGTGCAGGATAGTTGCTTGGCTTTTGAATATTCTCAGCACATTTTTAAGGATTTTTTTTTCTTTCTTGGCATTTAATTACTTTAACACAATGTTTCCTAAAAGTTCAAACATGGTTACATTTAATTTAATTTCTGGTCATGTTCTAGGAATGTACTCCAACTGGTTTGATATCGGTAATGTTCTCAAATAGTTCCGCAAACGAAAGAATGTTCTTCTGTAGGAATTTCAGTACTTCCACAGAACATTGCACACAAGTTCCCATTAGGTTCTATTTAATGTCATGTTTTTACTAGATTCTGGGAATGTTCTAAAAAAATAAAAAATAAATGTAACTTAAGTGAATGTATGGTTCTCTTTTATGTCAGTTCTTGGTCATATTCTGGGACAGTTCAAAAAAGTTACATTCTACATATTGACATCAATTAACTCAATTCCATTCTCAGAACATGAAGAAAATGTTCCAGAAAAACCACAAGAAAATGTTTAATGTTCAGAAAGCGTTCTAAGAATGTTATTTAGAAACATATACATTCTGGTATAAGAACATGAAGAAAACTTTAGTAACGTTCAGAAAAAATTCATGATTTGATTTAAAAACATTTACATTCCATTCTCAGGGTCAGGAAAACTCTCTCGATCCTCTATCTTGTTAGGTGTGTTCATGTGTGTTGGTGAAACTTGATCTTAATGAGTGCTTGTTTCCTGGTTGGTTGAACAGACTAAAATGAACAGCTATGTATGTGGAAAAAAACATCTAGCTTCACCCTGGTGGCTCAGTGGACTAGGGATAGAGAACAGAAGGGATAGAGAACAGAAGATCATAGGTTTGAATCTTTCTGATGCCACAATCAGTGTCACAATCAGTGGTGTAAAACTACTTTAAAGTACTACTTAAGTAGTTTTGTGAGGAATCTGTATTTTACTATTTATATTTTTGACTACTTTTACTTCACTATATTCCGAAAGAAAACGATGTACTTTAACTCCATACATTTTCCCTGACACCCAAAAGTACTCGTTACATTTTGAATGCTTAGCGAGACAGGAAAATGGTCCAATTCATGCACTTATCAAGAGAACATCCATGGTCATCCATACTGCCTATGATCTGGCAGACTCACTAAATACAAATGCTTTGTCTGTAAATTATGCCTGAGTGTTGGAATAGTCCTGTGCTATCCGTAAACAAATCTATACTTAAGTATATTTTAGCAATTACATTAACTTTTAATACTTAAGAACATGTAAAACCAAATACTTTAGACTTTTACTCAAGTAGTATTTTACTGGGTGACTTTCACTTTTACTTGAGTCATTTTTTGTTCAGGTATCTTTATTTTTACTCAAGTATGACAATTGGATAGTTTTTCCACCACTGGTCACAATAACAAAATAACTGTTTGCATGATTAATGCCTAGGCAAATTCCTTTCCATGTATCCTATTGTATCTGTGCTTGGCGTTCAAAAAAAGTGAACCCAAAATAAGCTAGCAGTGTTATTAAAAGTCTTATTGATACATTCAGGGAAAGTTTTAAGTTATTTAATTACCTTCAGATAACCTATAATGTCCATTATCAGAGTGGCAATAAAACCTAAGTGAAACAGGGAACCGGAGTGAAACATTCTCAGAACCTCCCTGCAACCTAAAAATGTACATTACCAGAACAGCCAAATGTTTACTTCTGTTCTCAGGAAACATGTAGCTTTGTTCCACAACCAACATGAAAAAAACATACATTCCCACAACTTCCAACCAATCAAATGTGCTAGCTGGGATGTGAACCTGGCACTAACCTGAGCAGTTTATACAGTCACCGCCACTCTGATTAGAGATAACATACTATGATGGTGACGACTCTCTTTTCTAAATACCTATGGTGTGTTGGTGGTGTACTGTATGTATCAGATGTGAGTGTCATGGAGCCTGACCTGCAGCAGCTGAAGGTACACAGGGATCCTTTGCACTGGCTGGAGAAGCAGAGTGTGGAGAGAGGGGCGTGTCGTCTCGTCCCCGTTGATGTCACCCTGGAACATCAGACAGTCAATCAGAGAAGAGACCGTCATTTGGCCGTCACAAGTCCACACAGAAGTCATGTGAAATCAATTGTCGGAAAAGTTTACAGAGTAATAAAGACTGGGGATAAGATGTCATTAAAAAAAACTAAGTCATAATAAACTTCACTCAGGTATGCTCATCATGTGCTCTTTGTTCATCGAAATGTCAGAGATTTATTAAACGATCATTCGTAACAGGATTTCCTGAAATAACCCTTTCTTTCTGGATAACTGCACTACTGTGAGTTGTTCTCTGTGGGTAGCTCTATGCAGTGATTGTGGATATAGGGTCGTACTGAGGGTGCTGCATATGAAATAAATAAAAATAAAAATACTAGCCCTATATTACTCCTGTATGAGCGGAGTAACCCAAGCTAAAACACCCCCAACTCAAAACATCTTCCCATGGCCATGATTGCGGTCAATACTGCCTGGTTGTTCAGCATTCTTTGTTTACCTCAAACAGGCCGGCTGCTTTTAGTGTGGTGGTGGTCAACATGTTGACCACAGACAGACATTCAGGCAGCTCCTTCAGATACGACACATAGAAGTCCAGGAAATCACTCTGTTGAAGACAGACAAGATGGAGAATTAGAAACACAGGCAGACATTCAGCCAGTCAGCCAGTCAGTCAGTCACTGAAACTCAGAAGATAGGGTCATAGAGTGTAGACAGACAGACAGACACAGTCAGTCAGTCACTGAAACTCAGTAGATAGGGTCATAGAGTGTAGACAGACAGACAGACACAGTCAGTCAGTCAGTCAGCAATTGAAACTCAATACAGTGTCTTGCGAAAGTATTCACCCCCTTGGCATTTTTCCTATTTTGTTGCCTTACAACCTGGAATTAAAATTGATTTTTTTGGGGGGGGGGGGTTGTATCATTGGATTTACACAACATGCCTACCATTTTGAAGATACAAAATATTTTTTCTTGTGAAACAAACAAGAAATAAGACAAAAAAAACTGAAAACTTGAGTATTATTCACCCCCCTAGTCAATACTTTGTAGAGCCAACTTTTGCAGCAATTACAGCTGCAATTCTCTTGGGGTATATCTCTTTAAAAGTGTAGACAGACAGACAGTCAGTCAGTTAGTCATTGAAACTCAGTAGATAGAGTCATAGTCTAGACTAGAGTGTAGACAGACAGAGAAATGATCTGGAACATAGACAGAGACTAAATCTATCCTCTCTCCCCAATCCCCATGTCTCTCCTGAGTGTCAGATGTGATCTTGTGATGAATTTTAAGGACTCAACATGTGATGGTGTAATTGGTGAGGAGATGCACTGTGTCACAGCGGGCACGGTTCCACGATGGGAAAAAATGGGGCTTAGACCCGTTAGTTGAAACTTGTGACCCCCCCAGTTTTAGTTTAATGTCCCTACATTAAAATTGCAAAAAAGTACAAATTATTAAACGAAGGTAGGCACAAAATCTGTATCTCCGCTGCACTGTTTCAGCACAATGGACAGAATGTGTGTAGGGGGGGCTATGGAAAGCCACTGGGGTGGTTAGGTATGACTCCTTTGGGTTCCCATGAAAAGCGGGAAAAAACACTTCTCATCTGAGGTAGGCTAAGTGAAAAATGTGTAACGTTTGATTTCGATTTATAAGGGCGTGGTAAAGCTGCTTCACTTATCTCTGCCTCCCGCCCCACCACAACAGAGTTTAGATAGCTTCTTAGCTAGTTAGCTGTAAAAAGCATTAGTGTTTTTAGCCAAACCAGCTAATCTGCCACGATGGATATCAGAAATTGGCTTTGCCAAAGTACACAAACAAAGAAGGAGAAAGACAGCAATGAGCAGCAGCATCAAACCACCAAGGCAGCCGCCAAGCTCAGCAGTGATGAGAGGGGATACTAGTCAGTTGCACAGCTGAATGCATTCAACCTAAATGTGTCTTCCATATTTAACCCAACCCCTCTGAATCAGAGAGGTGCGGGGGCTGCCTTAATTGTCATCGGCCGCCAGGGTAGCAGTTGTTGTTGGGGGTTAAAGGGACATTTTTTATATTTCAACTTCATATTCATCATCTCCAGCATGACCCCAACATCAATATATGTGAAAACTGTGTGTTTCTGTGTTTTGACATCATTGGTGTGCATTGTGTGATTTTAACCAATTATTGCCTAGCAATTGCCTACTTATTGGTTGAGGATGATGTCATTGGAAACGCTTATCTACCTCACTACAAAACCTAGAAACATGTAGCAGAACTGCAGATTTCTCCACCCTGACAGCTCAGGGATTCCAACCAGTGACCTTTTGGTTACTGGCACAACAATCTTGACCGCTAGGCTACCTGCCACCCTTGAGAGGGCTGGAATACTTGGTTACTGCTGAATGATGCCCCTGGGTATAGCTACATATCGGTATGTTTCATCATAGATTCAGATACATTCTATTATGGATTTCTTGGTAGCCGATTGGTTTTCATGGTTGTAAATGGAACTGTATGTATTGGAAACATGTTTAAGGTAGGCCAGCATTGCTTAATTGATTACTTGGGTCAAATTTGAATTACAGAAGTGTATTGTGCCATATAACAATGTGTTGCTGTACTCATGAGCGACATGGTTTTCCATGTTTGAAGCGGGCCTGTAGGCTTATTTGTTTGTCAAGCCAGGCTGCATCTCACTGTATTTGACTGTAGACTATGTTTTGGTTATTTGGATCTCCATTCACCTTTTGTTATACTGTGTTTGTTTACTGTTAATGTAACTAGCCTAAATATAGATTGTCATGCCTTTTTGATCTGATATTTTGGCACCGCTACTACTTGGCACCACTGTTTTATTCGGTTTGCATTCACAGTTGTCAGTATTCTAAGGCAAACTGCTATTCAGTATTTTAGTTTTTATGCATAAATGACTAGGCCAGTACTTTCAGCATTTAGTTTGCATTATTTTGGTAAGACAGCAGTGTGTACAGCTGCATTCACATAGGCTGTTTGTAATAGGTGAATTACCTTATCTATCTTGTAGCCTGTGTTCATCACCAATATGTACTTGCTTGAGTGCAGTGGTGTCAAACTCATTCCTCGGAGGGCCAAGTGTCTGCAAGTGTTTAGTGTTTCCTTTCAATTTAAAACTAGACAACCGTTGAGGGGCGTTCCTTACTAATTAGTGACCTTAATTCATAAACCAAGTGCTAGAGAGGAGCGAAAACCCGCAGATGCTCGGCCCTCCGTGGAATGAGTTTGAAACGTACTTTAGTGTGTAAGGCGCTGTCCATTGTGCTGATACAGTGCAGGGGTGATAGGCTACAGATTAAACGCCAAACCTGCCACTCAAGCACTCAATCAATAGTCTCAGAGTCTTGGCATTTGAATGTTTAGAGTCTTGGCACTTTATGTTTAGTGTGACATAAGCAGAATTCAATATAATTCCAATGCAAGAACCCCCCAAAATTGTGCCGCCTCACCTTAGTCACTTTATCCTAGCGCCAGGTCTGAGTCACAGCCTTTCCCCTGGACAGTCTCCTCTGGGGGCCCTAACTGCTAACGCCACCAATCAATTAATTTCCCTCGTTCAATCAGTCCCACCCACTTAAATCACATTGGTCCTAATACAATAAGCACCTAATAGACTGGATACTGTATGTGAGGGGTAATGTAGTTTGCAGCCAGACTGTGGCACAATCACTAGAGTAGAGCCCTGAGTTTCTCTAGGTCAGTTTACCTGGTCCGGGTTAAACCCTTGAAGGCTCCTTTCCATGACTTCATGGGTCATTGTTGGCTGTGAAAAAAGGAATACCTCTTTGCTGGTGAGCCTCATGAATACATCTCCCATGATGCCCTGCCACTGGCGCTTGAGCACCCTCTCCTGCAGGGTGTGAAGCAGCTCCAGGTGTTGCTGGATGAGGAAACGTAGAGAACTGGGGAATGGCCTGGAGAGAGACAAAGGAGAAGGATACAAAACACATCACCACATTACACTGTGAGGAGAGAGAGGTTCAGAAGAGTGGTTGATAAAAGCTCAAACAGAACTGGAGAAATGTGAAAAGATATGAAGGCTGGATGGATGAAAGAGAGAGGGAAACAGATGCATTTAACTACAGAAAGAGACAAAGGAGACGACAGAATTGAAATGATGGAATTGGAAGATGCATTTAAACATGGTGGTGTTAGCAGACAGAATACTGAGGTAAATGGACCAGTGAAAGTTGTTGTTATAATAATGGGAGTAGGCTAGTAATAGTAATTGCACTGTAAGTAACAGTCATAGCATGCTGACAGTAATAGCATGTTTCACAGCAGTATTTTATATTTTGCAGCAGTAATTTATCATTCGTTGTTTATGAACCTGAACCTAAGGGTTCTACCAAGGTCAATGTTGAGAACAACAGTTAAAAATGTAATTTGCTTCAACGAGTCATAGTGCACTATTAAACCCTAACCCTGAACCTTAAAGCACTGGCCCAGTGCGACAAATGTACAAACCTAATTGAATTGGTTCCTACAAAGCCTATATTTATGTAATAGTGGTCCATTGGCTCTGTTGCTGTGAACTATAACAAAACCGTTCAGCCACAGTGTGGCTACTACAGTGGCTTGTGAAAGTATTCAACCCCCTTGGCATTTTTTTGTTGTTGTTGCCTTACAACCTGGAAAATTGATTATTGGGGGTTTATCATTTGATTTACACAACATGCCTACCACTTTAAAGATGCAAAATATTTTTATTGTGAAACAAACAAGAATTAAGACAAAAAAAACCTGAAACCTTGAGGGTGCATAATTTCACCCCCCAAAAGTCAATACTTTGTAGAGCCAACTTTTGCAGCAATTACAGCTGCATGTCTCTTGGGGTATGTCTCTATAAGATTGGCACATCTAGCCACTGGAATTTTTGCCCATTCTTCAAGGCAAACTGCTCCAGCTCCTTCAAGTTGAATGGGTTCCACTGGTGTACAGCAATCTTTAAGTCATACCACAAATTCTCAATTGGATTGAGGTCTGGGTTTTGACTAGGCCATTCCAAGACATTTAAATGTTTCCCCTTAAACCACTCAAGTGTTGCTTTAGCAGTATGCTTAGGGTCATTGTCCTGCTGGAAGGTGAACCTCTGTCCCAGTCTCAAATCTCTGGAAGACTGTAACAGGTATCCCTCAAGAATTTCCCTGTATTTAGCGCCCAACCAGTATTCCTTCAATTCTGACCAGTTTCCCAGTCCCTGCCGATGAAAAACATCACCACAGTATGATGCTGCCACCACCATGCTTCACTGTGGGGAGGTGTCTCGGGGTGATGAGAGGTGGTGGGTTTGTGCCAGACATAGCGTTTTCCTTGATGGCCAAAAATCTACATTTTAGTCTCATCTGACCAGAGTACCTTCTTCCATGTGTTTTGGGAGTCTCCCACATGCATTTTGGAAAACACCAAACGTGTTCGCTTATTTTTTTCTGGCCTCTCTTCCTTAACGCCCCGATCTGTGGAGTGTATGGCTTAAAGTGGTCCTATGGACAGATATTTCAATCTCCACTGTGGAGCTTTGTAGCTCCTTCAGGGTTATCTTTGGTCTCTTTGTTGCCTCTCTGATTAATGCCCTCCTTGCCTGGTCCGTGAGTTTTGGTGTGCAGCCCTCTCTTGGCAGGTTTGTTTTTGTGCCATATTCTTTCCATTTTTTAATCATGGATTTAATGGTGCTCTGTGGGATGTTCAAAGTTTCGGATATTTTTTTAACTCAACCCTGACCTGTACTTCTCCACATGACATGCCCTGACCTTAGTTATCTTTGTTTTCTTTATTATTTGGTTAGGTCAGGGTGTGACAAGGGTGGTTTGTGTAGTTTTTGTATTGTCTAGGGGTTTTTGTATGTTTATGGGGTTTCCCATTCTAGGTGTTTTTATGTCTATGGTTGCCTAGATTGGTTCTCAATCAGAGGCAGCTGTTTATCATTGTCTCTGATTGGGGACCATATTTAGGTAGCCATATTCCTTGGATAGTTTGTGGGTTGTTATTCTATGTTTAGTTGCCTGTTTGCACTAGTCATATAGCTTCATGGTTCATTTTGTATAGTTTGTTCAGTGTTCGTTCTTTTCATTAAAAGAGTTATGTATGCTTATCACACTGCGCCTTGGTCTCCTCATTATGACGACCGTGACACCACAACTTTGTCCCTGACCTGTTTGGAGAGCTCCTTGGACTTCATAGTACCGCTTGCTTGGGGGTGCCCCTTGCTTAGTGGTGTTGCAGACCCTGGGGCCTTTCAGAACAGGTGTATATATACTGAGATCATGTGACACTTAGATTGCACACAGGTGGACTTTATTTAGCTAATTATGTGACTTCTGAAGGTAATTGCTTGCACCACCTTATTTAGGGGCTTCACAGGAAAGGGGGCGAATACATATGCACGCACCACTTTTCCGTTTTTTTATTTTGGATAATTTTTTGGTTATTTTTTAAATTTCACTTTATCAATTTGGATTATTTTGTGTATGTCCATTACATGAAATCCAAATAAAAATCAATTTCAATTACAAGTTGTAATAAAACAAAATAGGAAAAACGCCAAGGGGGATGAATACTTTTGCAAGGCACTGTACATCTCACATAAATGTGTAAATAATAACCGTCAGTGGTACAGTACCGTTTGTCTTTGGTGTGGAGGTCCTCTGTGCTGTTGAAGGTGATGTTGGCTTTCAGCAGGAGAGACAGGTACGACACATACACCCTCTCTGACTCCAACAGCTCCAGGGCAGCCATCTGCCTCTTACCTGACACACACACACACACACACACACACACACACACACACACACACACACACACACACACACACACACACACACACACACACACACACACACACACACACACACACAACGTGCAAAAGAAGCAACACACTGACTTTCAGTTGAAGTCAGTTTACATACACTTAGGTTGGAGTCATTAAAACATGTTTTTCAACCACTCCACACATTTCTTGTTAACAATCTATAGTTTTGGAAAGTCGGTTAGGACATCTACTTTGTGCATGACACAAGTCAGTTTTCCAACAATTGTTAACAGACAGATTATGTCACTTTTAATTCACTGTATCAGTGTATTCACTGTAATCATCTTCCACCATAGTCCCTGTGCCCAAGAAAACAAAGGCAACCTGCCTAAATGACTACAGACGCATAGCACTCATGTCCATAGCCATGAAGTGCTTTGAAAGGCTGGTAATGGCTCACATCAACACCATTATCCCAGAAGCCCTTGACCCATTCCAATTTGCATAGCGCCTAAGCAGATCCACAGATGATGCAATCTCTATTACACTCCACACTGCCCTTTCCCACCTGGACAAAAGGAACACCTATGTGAGAATGCTATTCATTGACTATAGCTCAGCGTTCAATACCATAGTACCCTCAAAGCTCATCACTAAACTAAGGATTCTGGGACTAAACACCTCCCTCTGCAACTAGATCCTGGACTTCCTGACAGGCCGCCCCCAGGTGGTGAGGGTAGGTAGCAACACATCTGCCACACTGATTCTCAACACTGGAGCCCCCCAGGGGTGTGTGCTCAGTCCCCTCCTGCATTTCCTGTTGACCCACGACTGCATGGCCAGGCACGACTCCAACACCATCATTGAGTTTGCAGATGACACAACCGACAACAACGAGACAGCCTACAGGGAGGAGGTCAAAGACCTGGCAGGGTGGTGCCAGAATATCAACCTATCCCTCAACGTAACCAAGACTAAGGAGATGATTGTGGACTACAGGAAAAGGAGGACCGAGCACGCCCCCATTCTCATCGACGGGGCTGTATTGGAGCAGGTTGAGAGCTTCAAGTTCCTTGGTGTCCACATCACCAACAAACTAGAATGGTCCAAACACACCAAGACAGTCGTGAAGAGGGCACGACAAAGCCAATTCCCCCTCAAGAAACTAAAAAGATTTGGCATGGGTCCTGAGATCCTCAAAATGTTTGACAGCTGCAATATCGAGAGGTATGGTTGCATCACTGCCTGGTACAGCAATTGCTCAGCCTCTGACCGCAAGGCAGGCCCTGTACATCACTGGGGCTAAGCTGCCTGCCATCCAGGACCTCTACACCAAGCATTGTCAGAGGAAGCCCCTAAAAATTGTCAAAGACCCCAGCCAGCCCAGTCATAGACTGTTCTCTCTACTACCGCATGGCAAGCGGTACCGGAGTGCCAAGTCTAGGACAAAAAGGCTTCTCAACAGTTTTTACCCCCAAGCCATAAGACTCCTGAACAGCTAATCAAATTACTATTTGCATTGTGTCCCCCCCCAACCCCTCTTTTACGCTGCTGCTACTCTCTCTTTATCATATATGCATAGTCACTTTAATTATACATTCATGTACATACTACCTCAATTGGCCTGACCAACCAGTGCTCCCACACATTGGCTAACCGGGCTATCTGCATTATGTCCCGCCACCCGCCACCCACCACCCACCAACCCCTCTTTTACGCTACTGCTACTCTCTGTTCATCATATGTGCATAGTCACTTTAACCATATCTACATGTACATACTACCTCAATCAGTCCGACTAACCGGTGTCTGTATTTAGCCTCGCTACTGTTATTTTTCACTGTCTTTTTACTGTTGTTTTTATTTCTTTACTTACCTATTGTTCACCTAATACATTTTTTTGTACTGTTGGTTAGAACCTGTAAGTAAGCATTTCACTGTAAGATCTACACCTGTTGTATTCGGCGCACATGACAAATAAACTTTGACTTGATTTGATCACAATTCCAGTGGGTCAGAAGTTTACATACACTAAGTTGACTGTGCCTTTAAACAGCTTGGAATATTCCAGAAAATTATGTCATGGCTTTAGAAGCTTCTGATAGGCTAATTGACATCATTTGAGTCAATTGGAGGTGTAACTGTGGATGTATTTCAAGGCCAACCTTCAAACTCAGTGCCTCTTTGCTTGACATCATGGGAAAATCAAAAGAAATCAGCCAAGACCTCAGAAAATGAATTGTAGACTTCCACAAGTCTGATTCATCCTTGGGAGCAATTTCCAAATGCCTGAAGGTTCCGTGTTCATCTGTACAAACAATAGTACACAAGTATAAACACCATGGGACCACGCAGCCATCATACCGCTCAGGAAGGAGATGCGTTCTGTCTCCTAGAGATGAACGTACTTTGGTGCGAAAAGTGCAAATCAATCCCAGAACAACAGCAAAGGACCTTGTGAAGATGCTGGAGGAAACAGGAACAAAAGTATCTATATCCAAAGTAAAACAAGTCCTATATTGACATAACCTGAAAGGCCGCTCAGCAAGGAAGAAGCCGTTGCTCCAAAACCGCCATAAAAATGCCAGACTACGGTTTGCACCTGCACATGGGGACAAAGATCGTACATTTTGGAGAAATGTCCTCTGGTCTGATGAAACAAAAATATAACTGTTTGGCCATAATGACCATCGTTATGTTTGGAGGAAAAAGGGGGAGGCTTGCAAGCCCGAAGAACACCATCCCAATTGTTAAGCATGGTGGTGGTTTCATCATGTTTTGGGGGTGCTTTGCAGCAGGAGGGACTGGTGCACTTCACAAAATAGATGGCATCATGAGGGAGGAAAATTATGTGGATATATTGAAGCAACATCTCAAGACATCAGTCAGGAAGTTAAAGCTTGGTCGCAAATGGGTCTTCCAAATGGACAATGACCCCAAGCATTCTTCCAAAGTTGTGGCAAAATGGCTTAAGGACAACAAAGTCAAGATATTGGAGTGGCCATCACAAAGCCCTGATCTCAATCCCATAGAAATGTTGTGGGCAGAACTGAAAAAGCATGTGCGAGCAAGGAGGCCTACAAACCAGACTCAGTTACACCAGCTCTGTCAGGAGGAATGGGCCAAAATTCACCCAACTTATTGTGGGAAGCTTGTGGAAGGCTACCTGAAACATTTGACCCAAGTTAAACAATTTAAAGGCAATCCTACCAAATACTAATTGAGTGTATGTAAACTTCTGCCCCACTGGGAATGTGATGAAATAAATAAAAGCGGAAATAAATCATTCTCTACTATTATTCTGACATTTAACATTCTTAAAATAAAGTGGTGATCCTAACTGACTAAAGCAGGGAATTTTTACTATGATTAAATGTCAGGAATTGTGAAAAACTGAGTTTAAATGTATTTGGCTAAGGTGTATGTGAACTTCTGACTTCAACTGTATATACTGTAGTTCTGTTGGCTGGGTGTCTCTGACTAGCAGAAGGGCCCAACATCGGCTATGATTCATATATAAAGCACTTCTCCATAAACTCCCATACTACCTCACCTCACTTCTAAACTGGAAATTGAGTAAGTATGTAAGATACTCACTCTCAAGACTGGTTGGTACTAGAGGTTCCACTGATCTCCTCTGCTTTAGGGAAGTCTGCTTTCAGTTACTATGCCCCACAGTTCACTTTAAAACTAGATTTTTCTGGTCCCAAAAGGGGAATTTGGGGCTCTGATAATATATATTCCCCTTTTGGGACCAAAACATCTAGTTTTAAAGTGAACTGTGGGGCATATATATATATGTATATATTGATTGTTTGATTGATTGTATATATTCGTTTCTACTACCCTTTTTGAATGTAATATAAGTTATTTGAAATGTTGTAACTGTAATTTTGTAGTGATCATTCCTGAATGTGTTGCTCACATTGTTTCAATTGTTGTTCTCAGGCCACCACTGGAAATGAAGGTTAATAAAAACAAGTGTGCTTTTTACACAGCTGTGACCTATGAAATGGGAATAAGTCTATTGACTACAAAAACATTTAATGTAGGGCTCTGTAATGTAACAAGGGAATAAGTCACTGTGTGTAATGTCAGTGGTGATGTGCCTCACTGTTTTCTGAGGCACTCTGTGCATCCGTGTCGTTCCGGCTCTCTTTCGATTCTGTCCACACTGGAGACTTAGACTGACCCCTCTGGGGCAGGCCACCGGCTGCCTCCTGCTCTGAGTTAGAGGCTGCACCACACACAGTACATACACAGGGAGAAAACACAAGCATTGTCAATGCGATTCCGCGGTCTCTGATTGATTTCATGTGCTGTAACATCCCTATACAGCCGACGGGTATTTGATTCAGCTAAAGCAAGTATGTTCAATGGCTAACCCTAACCCACTGGGCACACAGTGGTTGAAGCAATGTTTTCCACGTCATTTCAATGAAATGACGTTGAGCCAACGTGGAATAAACGTTGAATTGACGTCTTTGCCCAATGGGTAAGGACCAGCTAGTCAGTACATCGATGACACACATACAGGATCTGCTATGGATTCTGTCTGTCCCTCAGAGGTATAACTCACTCTGTGTCAAGGCTATGGTCCTGTGTGGAGAGATGCTGGGCAGGCTGGCAAAGTAATGCTGGATGACGTTGAGCTCTGTCTGGTTGGAGAGACACTCATGGCCCTCCCCATGGCAGTCCCCTTTGGAGCTTTTTCTGACAAAATCAAGGGGAATGGTGAGTTAATTTCAGGTGAAGAAAGTATGTGCGTGAATGTTTGTGCATGCTACATGTGTGTCACATACCTCTGTTGAACGGGCCGGATCTCTCTGCTGGTCTCTGATCGGAGGAACTCCAGGCCATCCTGTAGCTCTTTCTGTCTGCTGCTAACCTCTTTGATCTGGGTTAGAGCACTGCTCAGGTCCTCCTAAACACAACCAGGACATACATTCAGTGGCCAGTTTATTAGGTAGGTTCACGAAAATGGTTTCGCTCCTACAGACAGAGTCACATGGCTTTGGCTTGCTATATAAAGCAGGCAGACAGGCATCAAGGAATTTAGTCACTGTTCAATTGAATGTTAGAATGGGCAAAACGAGGGAACTCTCCACTTTTTCACGTGGTATGATTGTCGGTGCCAGGCGCGCCGGTTTCAGTATCTCAGAAATGGCCGGCCTCCTGGGCTTTTCACGCACGACAGTATCTAGGGTTACCAAGATTGGTGCGACAAACAAAAAACATCCAGTCAGATGCAGTCCTGTGACCGAAAACAGCTCATTGATAAGAGAGGTCAAAGGGGAATGGCAAGAATCATGCAAGTGATGCGCAGTACAGCATCTTGAAATGCACAACTCATCGATCATTGTCACGGATGTGCTATTTCAACAGATGACAACACCGGGTTCCACTCCCATCAGCTAAAAACAAGAAGAAGTGGCTCCAGTGGGCACGTGATAAACAACATGGGATAATTGAAGAGTGGAAAAACATTGCCTGGTCCGACAAATCCTGGTTCCTGTTGCGTCATGCTGATGGCAGATTCAGGATTTGGCATAAGCAGCATGAGTCCATTGCCCCAGCCTGCCTGGTGTCAACAGTATAGGCTGGTGCGGTGGTGTAATGGTGTGGGGAATGTTTTCCTGGCACACGTTAGGTCCCTTGATACCAATTGAGCAATGTTTCCATGCCCCAAATAATTCAGGTTGTTCTGGAGACAAAGGGGGTCTGACCCGGTAGTAAATGGGTGTATCTAATAAATTGGCCACTGTGTATAGCACAATCACATCACTATGATATCTAGCTACATTCACAATGTAGATTCACATGTACCATGTACCAGATAACTACATACTGCAACACTTTTTTTGTGTGTTAAGCATCCTGCTTGAATTGCTAGAAACTGTTACTGGTTTTACTGTAGTCCACTTGTATGGTATGAGCAGAATGACAAACAGGCAATTTTTTTGGTTTCAGATATCAGTGAAGATCCGTTAAGTCATGTGGGGAGTACGGTACCTTAAACGTGTTGAGGGAGTTCCTGATTCCCATGATCCTGTCATCCAGGTCTCTCTGGTGTGCCTGAGCCCTCTCTTCCAGACTGCTGTCCCTCTGCTGCAGCGCAGCCATGTCCTGTAACACCCCCTGGAGCAACGTACGCAGCTCTGCCACCAAGGACTGCAGCTGGAGCACCAGGTCAGAGGTTAGCAGTCAGGATGTAACAACCGTTACTACAGTGATATGATTGTTTGTGACATTGCTAATGGCTCCAAAATGTCCAGAACATAACTGTGAAATGCTACATTGGTTCCATATGTGTGGGTGAATAAATGACTTAGCTGTTTTAACCATAGTAGTAATAATTTTGTGGGTGCTTATATTTGTCCTACTTTACACATGTACAAGTGTGTATTAATACGCATGCGTGAATCGGAAATATTTTTTTCCCTGAGACACCCTCGGAGAGTGGAGTCACGGCCAGGATCTGAAATGATCAACAGCGTCCCTGGAGCAAATAGGGTTAAGTGCCTTGCTCAAGGGCACATGGACAGTTTTTTTTACCATGTCGGCTTGGGGATTGGAACTAGCGATCTTTCGGTTATTGGCCCAATGCTCTAGAGGGTTCTCGTATGGGGACAGCCCAAAAAGCCTTTTTCTAAGAGTGTATCAGCGGTCAGCTAGGTCACAGCTCATTTTGCCACAGGGTTTGTTTCCTACAACGCTCTCCACTGAGTCACATTATCCTCGTTATCTTTTTCATTGTTGTTGTCGTTTGGGGTGTCCCAATTTCTCTTTTTCCCCTTCTGTTATATGCCAGCAGTGATTCCCTTTTTTCTCTCCTTTGGTGTAGCTGCCGTTCTTAGGATGTTGGGTTATTGAATTTAGTCTGCAGAGATAAGTGAATCAGCTCATGTGAACAGACAGGGGTTCAGGCTGCTGCCAGCCCCAGTCATCTTCTCTTCACTCCTCTACTCTGTGGATACGGTCATGTGAAAGCCATCAGGCTGCAGATTCATTAGGGCAGCTGCCCTTCTTTACAGATGTACAGATGTTATCTCTGTGTTGCTGTGCAATACCCTGCCTCTGCTCACTCCTTTAGAGTGCATAACAATGCAGTACACACGCAACACAAACAGTACCTTACAGCAGTGCAACAACGTCTGTGTATTATATTGTACCTTACAGCTGTCCAGTACTGTTACGATATTTTACATATCTGTAGCATTTTGTTAGAACATACTGTATACCAGTCCATTGACATGCATTTACATATAATAAGATTAGAGACAGGCCGTAGCCAAGGCTATTCCCATTTCTCTGGCATTGTGTCTCTTGCAAAGGGACTGACTATAGAGCTGTTTACCTGAAAAATCTCTAGGTTGGCCTCCTCCATTTCCTGGTTTTGTTCTAGAAGTCAAGGCCATCAGTTAATCACACATCAATATGGATTTACTGTAGCTCCCTGTCACTCACACATCACTATGGAGAAAATCCTCAGTTACTCAGACACAGCTCCCAATTATACACAAACCATTATTTGGAGATACAGAACAAAATAGACTATGATAAAGACAAATCATATAGTCATGTGGGATGTCCAACACAATGTCTCATTTTGCAGCCTATGCACAGTAAATAATGTAAGAGTAAACCCTTACAAGTTACCCAAACTCTGAAATTCTACATGAATTAAGGTAGACAAGGCTTGTGTCATCAAACAGTTGTACCATAGTGGAAATACCCTACTGAACTCAATATGTTTCTGTTCAAATGCCAAATGTCCAATCAGCGAGCAGCATTTAAAGGTCATTTTAAATGTCTGCTTATCATACATTATGCATTTGAGCTTGTGCTGGAATTACATATTCTGAACAGGAATACAAATTTCCTGAAAAAAATAACAATGTAAAAGATAATTCAAGACAACTAATTTGGACCAAATTTGAAGTATTCCAATGGTTGTGTCGTGCGTCAGAGTTTTGCCACTTAACCAGTTCTTAAGACATTGGATAGTCAGATAGTCATGTAATGCCGAAGAACATTGAATGAGAAATTCAAGCATACCAACTTTGTTTCAATATTTTTCCAATAACTGTCCATCAACAACAGGTTTCATAAAAAGCGTATTTGTCCATGTAACCAGTTCAAACACATAAAACAATCTGTTACGCACAGCACCCCAAAGATATTCCACATCAACAATACAATTATTTTTCTTTACTGTAGCATCTCTATAAACCATGTGACTACCAACAAATCATAAAAACACAAAACCATCCCCATCTTGATTATAGAACCAGAATTTACCTTCTGTCTTGCTGTTTTCCATAGTTCCTGTTCCTACCTAGACCACAAACAGTGTTGTGTAGTTTTAGTGTTCAAGGCACTCCTCTGTTCTGTCCTCCTCTGAACACTGTCCTGCCGAACCCTCGCTCTAAACCATGTGAGTCTGATGATCCTCCACACAAAAAGGGCCCTTGTGTACAGTAAGTGGAATGATGGTGGGAGAGGACAGACAGAGAGAGGGAGAGAGATGGAAGAGAGGGGTAGAGCTTAAGGGCTTTTGACACTCCTTCATGAGGAGACAATTGGACAGCTGATTCGATTTCCCCTTAACATGAATGCCCAATTTCATAGAAAAGATCAAACAGAACTGTGACACAGGATTTGGTCAGCTCAGGCGGGTGACATGCAAAAGGTAGTCAGGATATGATGCCATTTTAGTCACTGTACATTTTCTATGTGATTCCATACAGTATTTGGCCAAGTTTACTTGATGACTGTGTCTGTATGTTACTGTTAGAAACAGTGATGTGTGATGTGTGTTATGAACACAATTAAGTAGGCCTATTGCATATGATGCTGTAGTATATTTTTACTTCAGCATGTTTGTGCAGTGTTTCTACTGTATAGTGGGTATGTGTTTTGGATTCACTGATACACACAAGGATTCACATTTCCCCAATGTTTTTTTAAAACTGTGTGGGTCTCTATGAATGAGTGTGTTATTGGTATCAGACTCTAGTAGGGTTAATGTTAATACTGTATACAGTGATGGCATTACGCTCCTCCACACCCCCAGGACCAAGTTCAGCTCCTTGGGGGAATCAGGCTTTCAGCCCCTTTCTCTTTAGAAAGGCTTGTTGATAGCTGTGCTCCTTGTCCCTTGTAGCGTCAGCTGTGTTCTGTGTCAGTTGCCCTGTCTAGTTGTGTCCATTTTTTCTTGTTTATTTTTAAAATTGAGATTCTGTATAATGAAAAGTACTGTACAAATGTGATACATTATATTCTGTCAGCGTTGTGTGAGTGAGTCAGTGTGATTAGCCTTCTACTGCAGTAGGCTAAATCAGGGTCACAGTGATTCTTGGTAGTCTTTTAAAAATAGATATTTAATTTAACTAGGCAAGTCAGTTAAGAACAAATTATTACTTACAATGACAGCCTACCACGGCCAAACCCGGACGATGCTGGGGAAATTGTGCACCGCCCTATGGGACTCCCAATCATGTCCGGATGTGATACAGCGTGGAATCAAACCAGGGACTATAGTGACACCTCTGAGATGCAGTGCTTTAGACCACTGCGCCACTCGGGAGCTTGTCTTAAACAAATTGACACACCTCACATACATGATTATGGGCTTACATTTTTTTTTTTTTAAAGACACCTGTTCCACTTCAGATAGAGTTGAAATGTATTCAATTGGGAGTTTGCATCCCAATATTAAACTTTATTTACATCAGAGAAGACTGAAATATAACAACTGTTTGACATAGAAACACAGGATTTCCGTCAGTTAAAAAAAAACGTATTATATTAATTATGTAATTACAAAAAATATTAATAACGGCACTTTTGGTCATTGACTGCAGGAGAGGACTACGTGCCTTATGATGCCAGCGGGCACAGTTTCTCAAATCTCAGAACTGATCACTCCTTCCACAGCTTGCGGTCTTCCAAGAAAACAGGAAGTTGTGTGTGTTGCCTCTCCTTATGTAGCATAGCCTTATTACCAGTGTCACAAGTTCTGGCCTTGTGCTTGGAAGGCTGCAGCACAGGTCCACTGGGGATGAAAAGCTAGTTCAGATGCTCAACAAAAGGATGTGTGTTTCAATGAAGAGCATACTATTCCCACAAATCAAGGCCTTCCTGTGAACAATGTTCTGATTCTTTGTGTGTTTGTGGAGTGCTGTACTACCCTAATAAGCGTATGGGAATATTCTCCACCGATCTGATACGCTGGTTGGGTGATGCAGTACATGCGCCATGCTACCTCCCACCATACAAACCACCCCCAGCACTCTAGGCTAGCTTTGGGTTTTTTTTTATTTTATTTTTTTTATTTTTATTTTTATTTTTTTTTTATTTCACCTTTATTTAACCAGGTAGGCTAGTTGAGAACAAGTTCTCATTTGCAACTGCGACCTGGCCAAGATAAGGCATAGCAGTGTGAACAGACAACACAGAGTTACACATGGAGTAAACAATTAACAAGTCAATAACACAGTAGAAAAAAGGGGAGTCTATATATACATTGTGTGCAAAAGGCATGAGAAGGTAGGCAAATAATTACAATTATGCAGATTAACACTGGAGTGATAAATGATCAGATGGTTATGTACAGGTAGAGATTGGTGTGCAAAAGAGCAGAAAAATAAAAATAAATAAATAAAAACAGTATGGGGATGAGGTAGGTGAAAATGGGTGGGCTATTTACCAATAGACTATGTACAGCTGCAGCGATCGGTTAGCTGCTCGGATAGCAGATGTTTGAAGTTGGTGAGGGAGATAAAAGTCTCCAACTTCAGCGATTTTTGCAATTCGTTCCAGTCACAGGCAGCAGAGAACTGGAACGAAAGGCGGCCAAATGAGGTGTTGGCTTTAGGGATGATCAGTGAGATACACCTGCTGGAGCGCGTGCTACGGATGGGTGTTGCCATCGTAACCAGTGAACTGAGATAAGGCGGAGCTTTACCTAGCATGGACTTGTAGATGACCTGGAGCCAGTGGGTCTGGCGACGAATATGTAGCGAGGGCCAGCCGACTAGAGCATACAAGTCGCAGTGGTGGGTGGTATAAGGTGCTTTGGTGACAAAACGGATGGCACTGTGATAAGCTGCATCCAGTTTGCTGAGTAGAGTGTTGGAAGCAATTTTGTAGATGACGTCGCCGAAGTCGAGGATCGGTAGGATAGTCAGTTTTACTAGGGTAAGTTTGGCGGCGTGAGTGAAGGAGGCTTTGTTGCGGAATAGAAAGCCGACTCTTGATTTGATTTTCGATTGGAGATGTTTGATATGGGTCTGGAAGGAGAGTTTAGAGTCTAGCCAGACACCTAGGTACTTATAGATGTCCACATATTCAAGGTCGGAACCATCCAGGGTGGTGATGCTGGTCAGGCGTGCGGGTGCAGGCAGCGAACGGTTGAAAAGCATGCATTTGGTTTTACTAGCGTTTAAGAGCAGTTGGAGGCCACGGAAGGAGTGCTGTATGGCATTGAAGCTCGTTTGGAGGTTAGATAGCACAGTGTCCAAGGACGGGCCGGAAGTATATAGAATGGTGTCGTCTGCGTAGAGGTGGATCAGGGAATCGCCCGCAGCATGAGAAACATCATTGATATATACAGAGAAAAGAGTCGGGTTGGAGGGGGAAGGACCAACATCTGTGAACGACAAATGGACAAGGCCAGGCGATGCTCTGACCTCTGCTTGTTTAGTCAGAGGGGTAAAAAAAAAGTTAAATGTAAAAGACATTACTCAAAATACGCAACTACGAAAGAAAAGGAAACAGTTCTATGCTCTCAGCAGATATTTGATGATTTATTGAAGACACTTATGGACATAACCACCACACATCTTATTGAGGAATTCATCACATAACGGAATTTGTTGAACAAAGTTAACACCAGATGCACACATTAAGCAAAATAACTGTATAAATTATACCACACACACATTATAGTGACATCAGTGTGAGTAAAGAGACATTCTTGTTGGCGTTCAAGAAACAGAACATTGATGGATTCCTCCACCGATCTAGATTTGTACGCTGTTTATGAAGAGTTAAAAGATTCCAAATAAACTGTAGTAGAAATAGTTTTAGCCTAACACTGTTGGTTAACTGAGGCTTACACAGCCACACACACACACAGACTGTGTTTCAGCACCTCCAAAGAGGACTCTTGGCTGTGTGACTCAAAGCAATGACTCATTCATTGCACGGTGCCATGAGGTGTGTTCACCACACTGTCATACGCTGACTACTAAAGTCTTTCCTACAAGTAAAAGAGACCAGGTGTCACTGCAGGAGTGTTATGGGAAGAACAAGGACATTGTGTGTTTCATTTCATTTGGTGCCTTTAAAATCTCTTACTGGAGTCTAATTTTATTATTTTGAATAAATGTATATTATATTCAATAAATGTTCATAAAGTTAAGAGAAATTAGAGTTATGTTATCTCACATTATGTCATGGGTTACATGCTGAGTTTAAGTTTCAATCCAGGAGCTGCCTTGTTGTGGAAGCTTCCAATCCAAACAAGTCCCTGAGAGTCAGTGAACTCCCCGTCACCCTCCAACCTATAAAAAAACACAATAGAGCCATCATTCACTAGCCATCGGCCTAACCTATTATTCACTAGCATATCAAAATACGATAGGAAAATGTTAACACGCTAAAGTAATGGGTTCACCTGTTCTTGCTGAAGCTGCCGCAGTATTTGGTCCCGTCAGAGAAGCTGTATGTCCCTGTGCCGTGATACATGTTGTCTTTGAAGTCCCCTTCATACAGGGCCCCAGAGGGATGCTCCAGAGTCCCTCTGCCATTCATCTGGAATAGAGGGAGCACTGGTCACTCACAGCAGACATCACAAAAACTATGACCCGCTAATCCAAATACCAATCCCTATCAATTCTGTCCTAACATAGGCCTACACCCGACCATGCACTCGCACACACATACCTTGTCATCATGCCACTCTCCAGTGTAGGTGACACCACTGGCTGAGGTGTGTTTGCCCATACCACGCCTCACCACGCCTCCCTCTGTGGACCCGCAGCACTCTCCTTCTGGTGATGACCACAGTAATGCAGCTCGTTATAACAGTTATAATCATTCATTTAATGTTACTGTGTCAATATGAGCACTTACCATATCTGTCACCATTTGGGAAAATGTAGGATACTTGCAAATTCCCTTCCTCTGAAAATAAATGTGAGTGGAGTTTAAGACTGCGACATAGGCTAATAGTTAGCCTTAAGCACAAACATACAATATTTACACACCAAAAAAAGCAGATATCTTGAGATGTCCAAGTCTGGTCTCTGCCTACCTTTGCTTTCTGTGACCTTTCCCTTTTTCTTCTCTGCAGGAAAAACACTTTAATAATGACATTATGTTGTAGCTATGCTATTTCTGTATTATGCTGGCTATACAGTACGGTAACTGGCTAACGTTACTCACCTGACATTTTAGTAATGCTTCGTCAAATTGAATTTACTCAATATAGTTAGAGCTTTTAGCTAACTTTAGCTGGCTGTCAAGCTAGGCAATACATTTCGGATTTGTTGCTAGTTCAAACATGACTATGGCTATATCTTATTCAATTTTTTCGTGCTGGTCTAGCTGATGTTGTTGCGATGCATTTCCTAAACTTTATATTACCATGGTAACTCTACACAGCCTTTCCCGGAAAATAAACTTTGACCTCTGATTGATTAACCAATGAGAAAGACGGTGAAGTTGGAAATCGTCTTGGTCTCTGGATAAATAACCTGCTATCCGTTTCTCTTATGCATTATTTTTCTCGATAGTAAATTGTTTTTTGAATAGCAAAATAATTGACTAATTGTCCTCTTGCCCATACAGAAAGAAACAATGTGCCTACCGACCTACTGATATCTATTTTATGGCTAATGGCTAGCAATCCTCCGTCCTAGCTGACTGTGACAATGCACTGTTGAGTGATCATTCTGGTCAATTATCTAGTTTGCCGACAACCCAAGAAGTGTTATGAACTAAACACGATGTAAACGTGTGCCTCGTCAGCCATAAAGTAAAATTTTAGCTAGCCGGTTCCTACTACTTTCAAGGCACCGACACCGTGCCTTGCAAAAATGATGTACACCTGCTCTACTGTATGTGTCATCTGAACTGAAAACTGAAATCCAGATTAGGAAGTGAAATGAGCAACTGCAAAAGAACCTAGTGCTACAGTAATGCAAGTAGTATGTCTGACGCATAATCCACATAACATAGTTGGCTGGCAATGCGTTGTGCTATTGAATAGTCAATCAGGTTTAATACTGCACTCCTCCTAAGATAATGAGTTAGATATTAGCTCTTATCCTTTGAACTGTGGAATAAACCTGAATAATAAACAAATTCTCTTTCTCTCACCACAGGCAGAGGAATGGGAGGGGGTGGCGGGGGCAGCGGTGGTGCAGGCCTGGATTAGCAGAGTCGGAAGGGGCACTGGCAGAACCAGGAGCAGGTGAAGGAGCTGTTGAGAGAGCTGCAGACCTAGGACTATGACAACGAGCCTTATGAGTGAGTGTTCTCATAACATAGAAAGAGAGCCTGTATACTGGAGTGCCTTCAGAATACTGGGTTCTCTGTATAATATTGGAAGAATTGGAAAATGTGTTGGTATTCAGGGGTTGTTGTTTTCTTCTCTGCAGAGGTTTGTGTAGTTGCACTGTGATGTATCAGGTGTCACTCACCTTTTTGACTGGAACAGACTAATAACATCACATAATCTTAACCCACCTGTTCTTTCTCAGTGAAGAAGCAGAGGAGTATGATTAAGAGGAAGAGTATGACTAGCTGGATTACCAGGAGGAAGTGCAGTTCTGGAACCTAATGAGCCTGTCTATGATCCTGACTCAGAGGACGAACGGTGGCCCACACCCAAGCCAGTCATAGGACTGTTTGCCATAGGAAAGTTCTGCAGGTATCAGCAGGAGTCTCTGGCCCTCACCGCCATCTACGGCAACCGCTTCACCGAGCGTATTGCCAACAGTATGTGGACCATCACTCTGGACCCAGGCCTCCTGCACTATCACCGGCGGCCCCCGTTCACTTTCGGGACATCTGCCGGCTGCAGATTTGGAACCAAGTGCAAGTATAAGCACCAGATGCCCACCAAGGGGAACGCCTCGGGCCCCCCAAGACCCAGTGCGAGCCAGCCTGAATTCAGCTTTACAGAGTATGAGCTGGAGCACCTTAAATAGACAGGTGTGTGACTTTCCAACTCATGTCCAATCAATTGAATTTACCACAGGTGGACTCCAATCAAGTTGTAGAAACATCTCAAGGATAATCAATGGAAACAGGATGCACCTGAGCTCACTTTCGAGTAGCAAAGGGTCTGAATACTTATGTAAATAAGGTATTTCTGTTATTTTATGTTTTTATAAATTAGCAAAAATGTCTAAAAACCTGTTTTCGCTTTGTCATTATGGGGTATTGTATGTAGATTGCTGAGAATTTTTATCCATTTTAGAATATGGCTGTAACGTAACAAAATGTGGAAAGAGTCAAGGGGTCTAAATACTTTCCAAAGGCACTGTATGTCAACCGGAGGAAAAAGATGGTGAAAAGGCATGAAGAGAAGACAGAGGGCCATCAGCAAGAGAACACCAAACTGTGTCGAGAATTCAGGAGAAAACAGGTAGAGTAGAGAGTGTACTTCATTCTGGGCTGTTACTACCAGGGTTTTTTCTGGATCAAAAAGGGTCTTAGGGCCTCCCGAGTGGCGCAGCGGTCTAAGGCACTGCAGAGGAATCACTACAGATCTGGGTTCGAACCCGGGCTGTGTCGCAGCAGGCCGCGACGGAGACATATGAGGCGACGCACAATTCGCCCAGCGTCATCCGAGTTAGTGGAGGGTTTGGCTGGCCGGGATGTCCTTGTCTCATCGCACTCTAGCGACTCCTGTGGTGGGCTGGGCGCATGCACGCTGATATGGTCGCCTGTTGGACAATGTTTCCTCCGACACATTGGTGCGGGTGGCTTCCGAGTTAAGCAAGCAGTGTGTCAAGAAGCAGTGCATTTTGGCAGGGTCATGTTTTGGAGGACGCATGGCTCTCGACCTTCACCTCTCCCGTGTCCGTATGGGAGTTGCAGCAATGGGACAAGACGAACTACCAATTGGGGAGAAAAAGGGGTAAAAAGTTTAGGTGGTGGGGGCGTAGCAGGGCCAATTTTCTGTAATTAATATAATTTCTCCATGTAGCTGAGAGACATTTTTGTCGTTTTAAGTCAATTTCCTGCAATTCGACACATTTTCCCATGCAGCTGAGAGACTTAGTCGACCCGAAAAAACACTAAGGCTGACAACAGTACAACACTAAAGCTGACTACAGAACAAGAGAGAAATGTAAACAGCCTGTCATGCTATTTAGCGCCATCTATTGGTGTTATGGGGGAATTGCGATTTATCAGTCCTGTCCAATACTAGTCATGCCTGTAAATCTTACAGCTAAAATCATAAGTGGTCATGTCCCTAGTGATGATATTGGAATGTCTGTTTGCTCCACCTAATCCCCTGTTACTGTTCCTCTGTCTGCCAGTCATCCAGGCATTTCACCTCCATGGTGCAGCAGAGACTCAAGCTGGCTGACTGGAATGAGAAGGACCTGCTGATGTGAAATGTATTAATCTGTATTAGATTTGTTGCATGCTGCAGTGTTCTATGTTTGATAATAACTTGGTGTTAAGATCTGATGTCTTTGTCATGGTCTTCTACAGGTGTGGTAAGACCACCCAGATCCGTTAGTTCACTTTGGATGCGTCTCTGAGTGGGCCTGCCGACCAGGTGGCTAACATCATCTGCACCCAGCCCTGCCGTATCTTTGCCATCTCTGTGGCCGACCGGGTGGCACAGGAGCGGTACAGAACACCTCGGTAACTCAGGGGCTACCAGATCCGTCTGGAGACCATCGGGGTCAGTTGGAACTCAATGTTGTACACACGCTCACATGCATAACCTTACATTCTAGTTAAAGCTGTTGTTGAACTTCAATTAAGCTTGTACTCTCTCTCTCTCACACTCTCTCTCTCTCTCTCTCTCTATGCCTCCCCCTTCCTTCCTTCCTTCCTCCCTCTACCAGGCTGCTGTTTTGCACCACAGGAGTGCAGCTGGGGGGGACGCAGACCTCACAGGGATCTCTCGTATCATAGTGGATGAGGTGCCCCTCGTAAGCCAACAGCATATAAACTTACTCACTATTGTGCCAGTTGTCTCATCCTGATTTTCTCTCTCTCTCTCCCTCAGTGACTTCCTCCTGCTGGTGGAGAAGGATCTGATGGTCCAGAGCCCAGAACTGAAGTTCATCCTGATGAGTGCCACCCTGAAAGCTGACCGCCTCTCCCTGTACTACAACAACTGCAACACCAATCACATACCAGGTACTGATGCACACTATCTACCCCAGCACACACCATCTACATACCAGGTACTGATACACACTATCTACCCCACCACACACCATCCACATCCTTCAAGCCTCTTGGTGTATGTAGGGCAAAGTGGATAACAGTGGATATAACAGAATAGTTAGACGAGTCAGCAGTTACATCATGAGTGTTTTGTGTTGCATCTCTTGTGTTTTCCAGGACACACTTTCCCTGTCTACCAGTTTTTCAAAACCCGGTAAATATCACACTCCCAACCCTAAAATATTGTACCATAAACCCCACAAGGTATTGTTTCTGTTCTTCAGGTGTAAGTCACCTATACTCTCTCAGTCCGTTAATGCACTCAGGGGGGGTGACAAGTCCTCATTGGGCAGCAGGAGGGACAGAGGCGGGGCCAAAGACCCTGTGGACTAGCTGGGAGACAACATGTGATCCATCAGGAACCTTCAAAAGAAAGACTTCATTAAAGACTCCATCCCCGACCAGCAGCTCAGCCTGCAGGAACTCACTATTCCAATACAAATCAAATCAAAGGTGAGGCTTTTGTTGATCTCCCTGTCCCCTCAGCTAAATACTCCACACTGTGTCATCGTCTGAAATGGCACCCTATTCCCTGTAGTCCACTACTACCCTGAGAATGTTAATCAGGATGTTTTTGTTGGTTTAAAGACACCAAGACGTCTGTGCTGAAGACCAGCTCTGATTGGATAAGATCTGGACCTGGAGTATATGGTGGATGGGGACAATAGCTACCCTCCAGGTGAGAGAGCACTACAGACAGATGGAATGGCAGATGGATAGTCACACAGTGAACGTTTAGTTTCTTGATTTCCTTTTAGGTAACACTTTACATGAAGGTTTTTTTTTTTTTTTTTTTTTTTTTTTTACACCTTTATTTAACCAGGCAAGTCAGTTAAGAACAAATTCTTATTTTCAATGACGGCCTGGGAACAGTGGGTTAACTGCCTGTTCAGGGGCAGAACGACAGATTTGTACCTTGTCAGCTCGGGGGTTTGAACTCACAACCTTCCGGTTACTAGTCCAACGCTCTAACCACTAGGCTACCCTGCCGCCCAAAGTTATGCTGTATCCGTGTATTAACACTGGAAATCTCCAGTATCGACCATGTCTCCTTCCCTGTCCAGGTGCTGCTGGGCCTGGCTGAGATTAAGACGCTCTATGAGCAGCTCCAGACCAACAGGATGTTCAACAACCGGAACAGAGCCAGGTAGGGAAATACAGGGAGCACTGTACTGGATGAATTTGCAGGATTGCTAGAATTATGAGTTGTAGAGTTTTGCATAAATATGTGGTTGTGATGGGTTGAGTTTTTATACAGGTGTGTGTGTTCTGGTACAGCTGTAGATGGGTTATGTTTGTTGTGGATATAGTTGTGTGTGTGTAGTAAAGTACGTGTGATTGTGTGTCAGGTGTGTGATGTACCAGCTCTACTCATCACTGTCTTTTTCTTTTCTTTACATTTTTTTGTATTTATTTATTTTAGTATTTTTTTTGTACTTCTACTCCCCAATTTCATGATATCCAATTACTAGTTAGTCTTGTCCCATCGCTGCAACTCCCCTATGGACTCGGGAGAGGTGAAGGTCGAGAGTCATGCGTCCTCCGAAACACGTCACTGCCAAGCCGCACTGCTTCTTGACACACTGCTCACTTAACCCAGAAACCAGCTGAATCAAATCAAATCAAATTTATTTATATAGCCCTTCGTACATCAGCTGATATCTCAAAGTGCTGTACAGAAACCCAGCCTAAAACCCCAAACAGCAAGCAATGCAGGTGTAGAAGCACGGTGGCTAGGAAAAACTCCCTAGAAAGGCCAAAACCTAGGAAGAAACCTAGAGAGGAACCAGGCTATGTGGGGTGGCCAGTCCTCTTCTGGCTGTGCCGGGTGGAGATTATAACCAATGTGTCGGTGGAATGACCGTCCAGCTGGCGACCGAAGTCAGTTTGCAGGCGCACGGCCCGCCGCAAGGAGTCACTAGAGCTTGAGCGGACAAGGAAATCCCTGTCAGTCAAACCCTCCTCTAACCCGGACGACGCTGGGCCAATTGTGCGCTGCCTCATGGGTCTCCCGGTCACGGCCGGCTGTGACACAGCCTGGGATCGAACCCGGGTTTGTAGTGATGCTTAAACCCCTGCATCACTCGCCCCTGTTTAACGAGGAGCAGCAGGCTGTGTTCAGCTGGTCACTAAGATCATCATCACCACCAACTTCGCAGAGACCTCCTTCACTATCAATGACCTGGTCTATGTGGTCGACTCGGGGAAGATAAAGGAGAAAAGGTACTGTAACCTCTGACCTCTAAACCCTCGGATGTGTCTGCAGACAGGGGCCGTGTTTCAATACTCTCAACTGGTTTCCATAACTGTCAAGTTTTGATGAGAGCACATTCGATAAGTGCAAACTATGTTAATGTGTACAACTCATATATTTTCTATACTAACCTGTTATAAGGAGTAAACCAATTCATTGATAGCAGTGGATATTTGGCTGCTTATAATACACACTGAGCTAGACGGCATGTGAGTGTTATTTCGCTGTCTTTCCCCTCCGTTACAACGCTTCTAAGAGCATGGGGAGCCTGGAGGAGTCGTGAGTGACCCATGCCAATGCCCTGCAGAGGAGGGGGTGAGCAGGCCATTTGGCCTCGGGGGTCTGCTTCTACTTCTTCACCATCCACTGCTTCCAACACCAGCTGGCTGAACAGAGCTGCCAGAGATCCAGAGAGTCCCCTCGGAGCAGCTCTGCCTCAGGCAAGCAGACCATTACAGGACTCTCCCTACATCGGGAGTAAAATTTGCCTAATCTCGAAGGCCGAGATTCACAATGAAGGAATTTTATACACCATTGACACTGAAAATTCGACTGTTGCTCTCACCAAAGTCCGCTCCTTTTCTACTGAGGACTGCTCTACTGACCAATTCCAGTCTTCCAGTAAATAATTGTCAACTTAAACAACTTCGTCAAAATCCTTTGCCAGCAGTATACCACCCTGCATCCCACTGCTGGCTGACTTCTGAAACTTAGCAGGCTTGGTCCTGGATGGGAGATCAGATGCTGCTGGAAGTGGTGTTGGAGGGCCAGTAGGAGGCACTCTTTCCTGTGGTCTAAACAAATATCCCAATGCCCCAGGGCAATGATTGGGAACATTGCTCTGTGTAGAGTGCCGTCTTTCGGATGGGATGTTAAACGTGTATCGTGACTCTTTGTGGTCACCCATGCCAGTTATTGTAAAAGTAGGGGTGTTAACCCCGGTGGCCTGTCTAAATTCCCAATCTGGCCCTCATACCATCATGGCCACCTAATCATCCCCTGTTGTTGCTGTACATGAGAATATGTTTTCATTCAACTTACCTGGTTAAATAATAGTTAAATCATTTCTAATGTCACCTAACTACAGCACTGTGCCTATGGTGCTCTTAAGTGACCAATTTGTGTTATTTACTCATGTACCAGGCACTGTCTCTCTATTTAACCACTGACATTCCTTTGAACCTTCCCTGGATTTTCAATGTAGATACTTATGACATGTTGTCACCAATGCAAACATATTTTCACTTTGAAATTTCCCAACACTGCCCCCTTTCTCCACCTCTCTCTCTATCCCCACTTTCCTTCTCTCTCTCAGGATTAAGACCCTGCGTGTGTTTGTGGAGCGGGTGTTGGAGTCTGTTCTCTCGGAGGATGCCCCTAGCCATGGGCAGTCTGGACGCGGCCCAGCAATGTCTGCAAGACCTGGGGGCTCTGACGGCCGACGAGAAGCTCACCCCTCTGAACTCCCACCTGGCCTGTCTGCCCATGGACGTCCGCATTAGCAAACTCATGCTGTTTGGTGCCATCTCCCGCTGCCTGGACCCTGCCCTCACAGACGCTGCCAGCCTGGCCTTCCCCCTTCAAAATGCACTTTTTACTACTGTTTGCCTGAGTTTACTAATGGCAGTCTATCAGAGCCTTTGGGTTGAATTGGAATGAGTAGAAATGTGAACTTCCGTGAGGCTTTCCATTTTCACACAGACGGTCACAAGCTTCACTCTCCTGTTTTTTTATCTTCTTCTTTTTCTCCTCTCCTGCAGTGTTTTCTTCCTGTGGCCAGGTGTCTCCTTGGGATAAGAGGGAGGAGGCCAATGAGAATAAGCTGAGTTACGCCCTGGCTAACAGTGACCATCTGGTCCTGCTGCAAGGATACAAGGTACTGTACTTGACACACTGGGGCTGGGCACACTGGGCAGACCTGAACCTCTCTCTACTGTTTATCCCCTAGCCATGTCACGAATATTAACATACACTAGCACTATAACACTAATGCCAGAAATGCTGAAATGATACCTGAACCAGCTATGAAAAATTGCATTTGCCTTGAGACACAGATGTACATGTTCTGAGTGGCAATGCAAGATGTAGAACCAACTAAAACACCGGGTAGAATACAGATGATCTGCTGTGGACATGTGACTGTCTAATGTAATGTGTTGCTGTTGCACACGGCTGGTGTGGTGCAGCCAAGAACGTCAACCAGGCTTGGTTTCAGTACTGCTGAGAGAACTTCCTGCTTGGCAGGGCCTTACAGGTCAGATACTGTTCTGTGTCATCTTTCCTGACAGGTGGCATTATTACAGTGTTGTATTGTACGGTACTTGCAAGAGTCTGAGATGTGCTTTGTGGTTTGCAGGAGATAACAGGTCTGAGGAGGCAGTTTACGGAGCTGCTGTCTGACATTGGCTTTGTCAAGGAGGGACGGAGGGCCAGAGTGATGGAGAGAATGGCTGCCACATGGACTGAGGGTGTCCTGGAGGCTAGGGGCTGCGAGGTAGAACACACACACACATATGTTTCAATCAGAATTATACAGTACCTAAGATATATCCATGATAGAAATTAGTGATAGGAAGTTCGGTTCTTTTTACTGACTTGGATCTTTTCAACTCGTTCAGTCAAACAAACAAATCTTTAGACTCATTTAGTTCATTGGATTCTGTAATGCCCATAGCGCGCAGGACACTACCAGCGAACAATGAATAATAAACAAAATAATTAGGATTCTTCAAGCCTCTCGTTCACCGTAGGGGCTTATTGGAGCTGTCATTTGTGACTGAGACTTGTAAAAGTGTGCTTCAAGCAATGTACATTTGTGATTGCTAGGCATACAAATAACATCATGTATACCTTTGAAACAAGGTCTAGTTGCTGCCGCAACCGGACTAGATTGTGAACAACTCAATGGCAGAATGCCATTGCTTGACTTCTGCACAACATCGTTCGCAAACTGCAGCAGCCCCCAAGTTCACGTTTTTTGAGCAGAGGCAGGCTGTGTATGTTTTGGTTCTGCAGAGCTGTGTTCATTGATAACATTCAATAATAAATTCATTGCAATTTCATTCTTGAACCATGCCATCAATTATCAAAACATGTATTGGTCTTCTCTAATCTGCCTGGAGCATGATCTATTTTCCTGCGCGCACATGTAAAATCAAATCCAACAGTGAAATGCTTACTTACGGGTCCTTTTCCAATAATGCAGAGTTAAAGATAAAAAATATATATAAATAGTAAAACGAGGAATAAGTACACAGTGACTAACAATAACGAGTAAAATATGAAATGGCTTTATATAGGGAGCACCAGTACCGAGTTGATGTGCAGGGGTACGAGGTAACTATGTACATATCAGTAGGGGTAAAGTGACTAGACAACTAAATAGATAATAGACTGAGCTGTAGCAGCAGCCTGTGTGGTGTCAGTACGCATATGTGTATGTGTGCATAGAATAGAGTCCGTGTAAGAGGGTTAGTTCAAAAAAAGGGTCAATGCAGGTAGTCCGGTTAGCCATTTGATTAGTAGTATTGTGGCCTGGGGGTAGAAGCTGTTCAGGGTCCTGTTAGTTCCAGACTTGGTGTATTGGTACCGCTTGCCGAGATAGACAGTTGGTGGTCTCCGGAGCCACTTAGCCGGGGGAGCGCATATTAATCCTGCTGTAGGATTCATTGCAGCCAACAGGTTAAATGAACAACTAAAATGAATGTGTCACTCAGAAAAAGGAATCGTGACTCGAGTCAGTAAAGAGTAGTTCAAAAAGAACGACTCGTTCCTGAGCTGCAAATGATTCATTTAAATGCTGCATTGTCACATAAAATCTGTTCATAAATCATGCAAGTTAATTCACTCTTTCTCTCCACAGGCCAACCTCAACTCTGACAACATCAGGTTGCTCTGTGCTGCCCTTTATCCCAATTTAGTTCAGGTGAGCCTTTACCCATCCAGCATGATCAACAGCTCAGTACTTGTATAATGTACACTGAAAAAAATTATAAACGCAACATGCAACAATTTCAAAGTTACAGTTCATAGGAAATTAGGCCCTAATCTATGCATTTCACATGACTGGGAATACAGATATGCATCTGTTGGTCACATATACCTTAAACAAAAAGTAGGGGCATGGATCAGAGAACCAGTCAGTATCTGGTGTGACCAACATTTGCCTCATGCAGCGCGACACATCTCCTTCGCATAGTTGATCAGGCTGTTGATATTGGCCTGTGGAATGTTGTCCCACTCCTTTTCAATGGCTTTGTGAAGTTGCTGGATATTGGTGAGAACTGGAACAAGCTTTCGTATACTTTGATCCAGAGCATCCCAAACATGGTCAATTGGTGACTTGTCTGAGTATGCAGGCCATAGAAGAACTGAGACATTTTCAGCTTCCAGGCATAGGCCATGGGGCACCCTGTTCACAACGTTGACATCAGCAAACCGCTTGCCCACACGACACCATACATGCTGTCGGCCATCTGCCCTGTACAGTTGAAACTGGGATTAATCTGTGAAGAACACACTTCCCCAGTGTGCCAGGGGCCATCGAAGTTGAGCATTTTCCCACTGAAGTTTGTTACGACGCTGAACTGTAGTCAGGTTAAGACCCTGGGTTCAGACAGTTTGTGCAGAAATTCTTCGGTTGTGCAAACCCACAGTTAAATCAGCTGTTTGGGTGGCTGGTCTCAGACGATCCCACAGGCGTGGTTACAAGTGGTCTGCGGTTGTAAGGCCGGTTGGATGTACTGCCACATTTTTTAAATTACGTTGAAGGCGGCTTATGGTAGAGAAATGAACATTAAGCTTTAGCTAGCAACAGCTCAGGTGGGCATTCCTGCAGTCAGCATGCCAATTACACACTCCCTCAACTTGAGACATCTGTGGCATTGTGTTGTGTGAGAAAAGTACACATTTTAGTGTGGCCTTTTAATGTCCCCAGCACAAGGTGCACCTGTGTACTGATCATGCTGTTTAATCAGCTTCTTAATATGCCACACCTGTCAGGTGGATGGATTATCTTGGCAAAATGGAAATGTTCACTAACAGGGATGTAAACAAATTTGTGCGCAACATTTGAGAGAAATAAGCTTTTTGTGCATATGGAACATTTCTGGGATCTTTCATTTCAGCTCATGAAACATGGGACCAACACTTTACATGTTGCGTTTTAGATTTTTGCTCAGTATATGTACCTTAGCTAAGCCATTGATTCCTGTGCTAGGTGAGGTCTCCTCATGAGAAGTTCAAACAGACCAGTAAAGGCGCAGTGAAGATGAAGACGAGCTGCGCTACATGACCAAGAATGATGGCTGTGTCCACATACACCCCTCCTCCGTCAACTACACATTACAACTTCCGCACAGTGAGAATAAACTACAGAGACATAACCAATACTATTTTACAGTAACTAAAAAGTTAATCCAAAACAACCACACAAGCTATTTTTTTGTTTTGTTTTAGTTGTTTATTGGTCAAGTGGTGGTTTCCGGGGCCACTATGACAGCCCCTACATGGTGTACCATGAGAAGGTGAAGACGAGCCATGTGTTCATCAGAGACTGCAGCATGGTGTCAGTGTACTCCGTGGTTATGTTCGGAGGGGGACAGGTTATATTATATTATATGTGTATACATTTTGATCAAACATTCAATTTAGCAGTTAGATCACATACACCGATGCTTTAACTAAACTATGTTAAAATTTCCAATAGCAGTGTGTTTTCATTCAAATAAGATATTTATTTTTTCGGAGAATGTTGGCATGTCCAACACTATATACGTCCAAATTCTAGGAAGATTTTAATGCATTTAACCCCAAGATTTTCCTATGTCTTCGCCGTCATTGTAAAGCCCTAGTTGTTTTGTTGCTTTGTATCAATGTCTGGGAGCAGAATTTCTTGTTGGCAGAACTGTTAAGGATGTGGTTCCATCATTGTGGTGCCAGGATGGAGAAGAGCTTTGATTGGGCTGAGCGGGAGCTGCCCCGCAAGGAGGGGTGGGAGGACCAAGAGACCAGAGGTGGCAGAATGGAGTACTCGGACCTCCCGAGTGGCGCAGTTGTCTAAGGCACTGTATCGCAGTGCTAGCTGTGTCACTAGAGATCCTGGTTCAAGTCCAGGCTCTGTTGCAGGCGACCGGGAGACCAATGGGGTGGCGCACAATTGGCCCAGTGTTGTCTGGGTTAGGGGAGGGTTTGGCCGGCAGGGATGTTCTTGTCCCATCGTGAACTAGCGACTCCTGTGGCGGGCCGGGTGCATTGCACGCTGACACGGTCGCCAGGTGTACGATGTTTCCTCCGACACATTGGTGCGGCTGGCTACCGGGTTAAATGTGCATTGTGTCAAGAAGCAGTGTGTTTCGGAGGATGCACAGCTCTCAACCTTATCCTCTCCCAAGGCGGTATGGGAGTTGCAGCGATGGGACAAGACTGTAACTACCAATTGGATACCACGAAATTGGGGACAAAAAGCGGTTAAAATGTTTTTATAAGAATGGAGTACTCGGGTTGGGGTGTTGGGTTTGAGCATAGCCTGGTAGGGAGGGGCAGTTCCTCTTGCTGCTCCGTAGGCAAGTACCATGGTCTTGTAGTGGAAACGGAATGTGAAATTGATAGCCTACGGCAACAAAATACCCAGGGGGTTGTTTTGTCATGAACACATCCCATCAACAGATGGAGCTATTGAACTAAACTCTGGGGTGGCTCTCATTTACCACTGACTGATACCAGTGCAGGTACTTGTTCGCAAGTGCAAGCATTTGCATTAAAATAATGATTGTCACCAAAACATACAATTAATAATTTTTTCCAAGGTAATGTAAAGTCACTTGAACATAGTTCAAAAACACAGCATCTGCTTTATTCAAATGTTTGATAAAAGTTATTTTGGCTCAACATACCCACATTTATAATATGGTATTACATATTTTACATTGTCTATTCACCCATTTAAGTGTCAGTTTTAAGAGATCTGTGTGCTGATTAATGATCGATGCAGCAATATGATTTCCTCTGACAGTCCATTCAAAACCGCACAGACTAGACTTCAACCTCTGTGTATTTTGATGAAGACATATTTTGATAATGGAACTGTTGGCAGTCCTGTATGTATGAATTTATTTGAAATAAGCTTGCTGCTATGTATCAAAAACCAATATGAAAGAAACTGATGTAGAGTCTGCTAAGTGCACACCAGATTCCTATGCGGACTTTATTTTCTAAAGGGCACTCGCTTTTCTGTCACATAATTCCAGTGCCAGAACTTCTTAAGTAGGTATCTGAAACACTGATTCAGACACATTTTTCCCCTGTTGGTACAGTGGCTTGTGAAAGTATTCACCCCCCTTGGCATTTTTCCTATTTTGTTGCCTTAAAACCTGGAATTAAAATAGATTTTTTGTGGGTTGTGGGTTTGTATCATTTTACAACTTTGAAGATGGCAAATATTTTTTGTGTAACAAATAAGAAATGAGACAAGAAAAACTGAACTTGAGCGTGCATAACTATATGAAATCCAAATTAAAAATCCATTTAAATTACAGGTTGTAATGCAACAAAATAGGAAAAACGCCAAGGGAGATGATTACTTTTGCAAGGCACTGTAGGTATAGCTGAATCACAACACATTATTATTCTCCATCCATGTGATGTGAAAATTAAGGTGTCACTGTGCGCCTTTGATACACCATCCCTGCCAGTGAGTATTGGATTAGCAGGCTACATCATGGCAGGGGCTGCAGTTCAGACTGTGATTCAGCTGCTAGCTCAATTCTGGGAATGTTTGCTCTTTGATGGTTCCCATACAGATAGCTGTAGTTAGACACACATCAGACAGAGACAGACACACACATTTTTGATGGGATAATTGTGGTTATCAGCACAGTGTAGAAGAGTAAAGCATTGCATTTGACATAATTATAAATCAGCAATTAATTTCTCTATCTGTAAGTGGTCAGCCTGATGCTTTGTTCTGTCAGAGTTCAGATATAACCCTCCCTCTCGTTTTGTCCCTCTCTCCCCACCCCCTCTCTCTCTGACTGAAGGTTATTTTAGTCTTTGTCCGTCTCAGGAGGCTGTTTGAGTGGTTTGCTACCTGATTCAAATAATGATTATCTTAATTGAACCAATTTGGCCTCGGTCTCCACCACGGCTGCTGATAGGAAGGGAAGAGGGGGAGCTTTAAAATAACATCACTCACTGTGCTCCACCCTCAGAATGCTTCCATGTGTTGTTGAGTGGTAGACATGTGCTTTTTTTTGTCATGTGGGTAGGAAAAAGCCCCTCAGGTGTGACATGACATCTCCAGTGGATGTGGAGTTAACATTGTTACATCACACCAGATGACAAAACCCATTGTTGTTCATGGCATCTCAACACCCTGTCTGTTTCTCTGGGGAGAGATGACTGGATCTGCCCTCTGTGCCCTCTACTGAAGGCATGGCCGAGCAACAGGGAAAGTAGATCATCAGATGCAGTGGACCATGGGATTAGATCCTGCAAGAGCACAGCTGCCTAAAACATGTGCTGCCATAATGGCCATCAGGAAAGGGCATCTGGGACCGCAACACACAAATGACTGATGAGGTCATTTACAGGAATGGAGAACTTGGAAAACAGATCAAATTAATTCATTTCTTGGTTCTGTCAGTTTAATCTCTGAATAAGATGTATATTATTACATTTATTGTGGGTCTACTTAATCGTGTGAAAACAGTTACGTTTACTTACTAATACATATACTGATATGTATTGTAGGTATACTGCAATAACCTCCTGTTAATGTATAGAACTACAAATATTCTGTCCTATTCTGATGACATCAATCATTACGTCATAAAATACGGACGCAAATATCATAAACGTTGAACATTTGTACATTGTATTGCAAAGTCCATGGTTTGTGTTACGCACGTGTTTTCATTTGGAACTTGCAATAAAGTTTCTTGTGACGTGAGAATGTTACTAGCCTATTGTTTCTTTATTGCCCATTGACGACAATTTACCATTTCCGTGTGCAAGTTCATATGATCAAAGTGAGAAATCGTGTCAAAGATAAGTCTGACGTTGAGGCAACATGGCACTGGTACTAATGGAGGAATTCGGTGAGGTACCGGGAGAAGGACGTGTACAGAAATGGATTCTGAAATCGTCTAACATCACAGTGGAAATCATAACACTAGGGTGCATCATAACAGCCATCAAGTGTAAAGGCAAGAATGGAGAGGTCAATGACATCGTTCTGGGTTATGATGATCTTGAGGGTAAGTGCTGATCTTGAATTCCTCCATGCTTAGCTGACTTAAAGGGATACTTCGGGATTTTGCCAATGATTCCTTTATCTACTTCCCCAGAGTCAGATGAAATCGTGGATACCATTTATATGTGTCTGTGTCCAGTATGAAGGAAGTTAGAGGTAGTTTAGCGAGCCAATGGCTAACTAATGTTAGCGAAATAACTAAGTTTCCAGTGTTCGCAGCCTGGTCTCATAGACTAGACGTAACATAGTAAATGTAAATCCGGGACACTCAATTGGATGATTTGTTGTTTGGTATGGTTACATAGGACAGATGGTTACTTAATACAAAAACAAGGGTGGGTGTATAACGCAAACTTCTAGCAACGACCGCCCAGTTCAAATCTCAAGGACATTTTTAGCAACTTTTCAACTACTTTTTTAAATCTATTTTACAATTACTTAGCATGTTAGCTAAACCTTCATCTATCCTTAATCTAACTCCTAAGCTACTTAATACATATAGCAAGCCAAAGGTTGCGAATTCAAATCTCATCAAGGACAATTTTAGCTAATTAGCCACTTTTCAACTACTTGCTATTTTGCAACTACTTAGCATGTTCGCTAACCCTTCCCCTAACCTTAACCCTTTTAGCTAACCGTTCCCCTAACTCTAACCTTAACCCTTTTAGCTAACCCTCCCCTAACCTTAACCCTTTTAGCTAACCCCCTAACCCTTTAACCTAACTCCTAAACTTAACCCCAAACCCCTAGTCTAGCTAATGTTAGCCAGCTAGCTAACGTTAGCCACCTAGCGACCAAGCTAGAATTCATAACATATTGCACATTTAGCTAATTCTTAACATATAATACAAATTGTAATTCATAACATATTGCACATTTAGCTAATTCTTAACATATAATACAAATTGTAATTCATAACATATCATATGAAATGGGTGATGGACGTACACAAACTAAAGGAATTCGATTGGATTTACGTACAGAATAGTACAAAATGCTCCGATACCAGGTCGGTGTTTGACACATGTTAGCTATGCTCAATAGGGTTAGCAGTCTCTGAACTGGGGGGGGCATAATCAGACCTTTGACCTACTGACCTTCTGATGACTTATGAAATTAGTTTTAAAGTGCTAATGTGAGTGTGTCTCTGACATACTGAAGTCAGCAGAAGACACACAGAAATCAGCCTCTGAAAAGAAAAAATGTATGGTTTCATCAAAACTGAAAGGCGGGAGGAATTGATAACAGGATGGTGAAATGATATGACAACTAAAAGCAAAGAGCCTGCACCAATCGAGAGGGAGAGAGTGTGTAGCTTGTGCTGATTATTGCTAAGAGTTTTATTTCAAATATTAAAGTCTCTAGAGTGTTTTATGTGATGCGCATGGTAAACACTGAGCCAATGTGCTGTTTTATGTGCGATATCTGTGTGACTCTTGAATGAGAAACAATGACACGGCTCAACTGTTTTATTGCAGGCTATCTAGCCAACCCCAAGTACTTTGGTGCTGTTATCGGCCGGGTAGCCAATAGGATCGCCAAGGGCAGATTTGTGGTCGACGGGAAGGATTATCAACTGGCCATCAATAATGGACCTAACTCCCTCCATGGAGGACTGAGGGGCTTCAGCAAGGTAAAAACAACCAACAGAACCATGGAAACACACAGACTGCAGCATAGAAATGGAAGTTGAAGTATCTCGATGGAATGCACTTGCATATTAAGACAGGATTCACTAACGCTATCTACCGTAGTGTAGACGTCAACATGACTACTGTATTGACAATTATCTTACACAGATGAGTTGAGATCGTTCTTGATTACCCCCAAATGAAAATAAGTAAAAAATTACAGTGCTGGACAAGTGTGCAAAAGAGCAATTGAAGTGTCTAGGTAGTGTGTTATCAATGTAATGTGTGTCATGATGACAGCAACCTGGTGCTGTTAAAAGCCTGAATGACTGGGCAGGAGACATTTTCTTAACCTTTCTTTAGAGGACCTGGGTATAATCTGTCTTCTGCAGTGTGTAGGAGGTGCAGTCCATTCTAAATGATTACCTTGATTTTCCTCATATCTCGGCGCTGCGCTGTGACTTCAGGAGAATACACAGGAATAAAGAGCCCAAATGCCTTATTGCAGCAGTAGGATCAATCTTTTTTAAATAAAACATATATTTTTTGTTTTGTTGTTGTTATATGAATGAGTTCAATCTGCTAGACATAAATGCTTCCTGTGTTTTTCTCTGTGGTCAGCACATTATGAGTGTTCTCCCCTGTCGGTCACACTACATGCCTTTTAATCAGCCCTGTATGGAAGCCATGGATGGATCCACTTTAAGCTGTGCTGCACAAAACACCGTTACCATCCAACCGTAGGCCTCAGTGTTCACTACTGCGTCATTACAACTGAATCAATTATAGGCATTATAAACTCGGCTAATGGCCCCCGGAAATAGCACTCGGCTATAGTATCTGCTAACTGCTCCATAAAGAGAAAGCTATCTAAGCCCCTGCACTCTCCAGCTAGAGAGAGGACAGACACACCAGCCTTTCTATAGTTCCATCTGGCTGGTGAGATGTCTGTGCATAGTCTTTTAGCAGATTCAGCTCCATCTTTCCCAGATTTGATCAAACATTAGCGCCTTTGAAGTCTGCTGCGAATATTCACATACTTATTATTCTCTTTGATTACGTCTCCCTGGGAGATTGTATCAGAAGTGTGAAAATGTGGTATAACAACAGAAATATTGTTAAAGTCAAAAGCAGTCCTAGTTTTCTTTCAACAACTTTTAAAAGAATAGATTTTGTTTTATCCAGGGAAGAGCAGTGATATTTGATAAACCAGAGCTCAGACTGAGTTGTAATAGATCAGTCATATTCATCATTCCATTTTCACCTCGGGGGTCGGACTCTATTATCCATGCGGCGCCAAGAACACTGCAATTGCATGATATAAATTCAAATTGTCGTCATTCCTGTTCCTATCACCAAGGATACAAAAGATAACATCATGAATTATTCATATCATGTCTCATCCAGGCTTTTTTTATTCATACACCCATAGACCCCATAGTGCCCGATGTTTCTTCAGGTCAAGTTGATTACTCATGAGCCCAAAATCCTGAGCCCTCACTTTTAAACTCAGCTAGAAGTCCTCTGGTTACAAATCAGTGTCACCATTCCATTCACACGCTTGTCTTGGACCACAGATTGATCTCATTCACATCTGTTGTAGATAGAAACCAAGGCCACATGACAATGACATGGTGGGCTTCTGTTATGGAGTGGCAAGTAATGGAATGTAATCGCTGAAGAGAGATGGCAACCAGGCCTGACTGTAGTCACTTAGCAACTGTCGCATTCTCAATTAGCATGGAAAGATTTTTTTACAGACAGATGCAGAGGCCACTCTTGTTCTTTTTGCCAAGCCACAGGTGTCCTCCAGATCACACCATGACTCATCCCCTAGCACCCTGAAGGGCTGCTAGTTGTAAATAGCAGGTAGCACTGGTAGCACCATGATGGAGATGACAAACTGATGGGTTATAAAAGGAGCGGCAAACAGAAGATTGCATCATACTTTAAGTCTTGATGACATTCCTATTTCAAGCTGAGAGTAAGCTACAGAGGGCCAGAGCCAGCTGTCAATCAAAGGGGCTTCGCATTAACTGCAGGCAGTGTTTGACATTGGCTGCTGTCAGTGGAGCGAATACTTATTTTTATAAGCGCTGCTGGGGAGATTTGACGGTGCACTCCACTGAGAGAGAGGTGGAAGAATTGCTGTGGTACAGAAAGAAAGCAAGAGAGAGAATGGGCATGGAGAAAGTGTGTGTGGGGGGGGGGGGGGGGGGTAGAAGGAAGGCTGGAGAGAGATTAGCTCCAGGAGATGTATCAGAGCCTTGCAGATGCATGCTACCCCATTTTTAGCTTGTTGTTAGTACATCATGTCCTTGTGCTTCAGGCTCCCTATTGACAGGTTCCTCCTATGACCAATTCACCCTACTCTGTCGCCCCCCCCCCCCCCCCTTTATACCCCGCTACCGCTGTCTCTTATCTTTCTTTCTCTCCCTCTAGCTGTCTATCTCCCATCGCACCCTTTCTCTCCTCTCTGTCTCTGTCTCTCTGTCGCCCCCCCCCCCCCCCCTTTATACCCCGCTACCGCTGTCTCTTATCTTTCTTTCTCTCCCTCTAGCTGTCTATCTCCCATCGCACCCTTTCTCTCCTCTCTGTCTCTGTCTCTCTGTCCCTCCCTCCCTCTCGTTCCCTTCCTCTCTCTAGTAACTGAAAGTGCCTATTATAACATTCAGCTGCAGTGTGGGCCATGGAGGATCAGAACATTTTCAGAACATTTAGACGGTGGATTAAGGTCAAACACAATAATGCTGGGAGATGATAACAAAGGTGTTCCATTGTTTGTAAGATTTGAATTCAGCTCTAGTTCATACAGGATTAGCTCATGGATTTGAGGCAGAACTGGGGAATCACTTTTTTGGCAGTTAACCCACATTTCTCCTGTAAGTCGCTCCGGATAAGAGCGTCTGCTAAAGGACTCAAATGTAATTGATTTATTGATTTGCCCCTGTGCTGTGCTGTGTTCCAGGTGATATGGGGAAGTGAGGGTGTGGAGGGCGGGGTGCGGCTTACCCTCACCAGCCCCGACGGAGACCAGAATTACCCCGGGGAGGTGCAGGCCTCTGTCACTTACACCCTGGAGGGGGACACACTGAGCATTCAGTACCAGGCCCGCTCCACTAGAACCACCCCCATTAACCTCACCAACCACTCTTACTTCAACCTGGCTGGACAGGTAGGACGATGAGGAGGAGCTGTCCTCTGTCAGACAATTATGCAGTGAAATCGTGTTAAAAATGTATGGATAGAACCAGCCAATCACTGGTAAGGCTCCTTGGTGGCAGAGAAAAGCAAACTCTTTCTATATTGTTGGCTTTGTTATTCTGTGTCAGTATTTAAATCAGACGTCATCGTGTGATTGCAGTGTGATTGGTTATTGACTGCCCACAGGCATTATGTTGTGGAATACACATACGCACCTCCTCCTCAGTATCTCCTTGTCTCTTCTGCTGTCAACGGAGTGGTAACGGGGTTATTGAATAAAAGTGTTTCAAGAGAGTGCACGTTCTGAGTGACAGTGTCTCAGAAGCGTGCATGGGCTGAGATTGAGGTGCTTTTTAGTCTAACGCTAACTGAGCTTTGTTTAATAGCATCCATCAGCATGGTAACAAGGTGTGTGTGTGTGTGTGTGTGTGTGTGTCTGCGTGTGCACAGGGCTCAGCTGACATATACGACCATGAAGTGTCCATAAACGCTCCAACATATTTGCCTGTAGATGACGTCATGATCCCCACTGGTAAGAGAGAAAAATACAGTTTTCTTTTAAATAAATGATATTTGTATCACAAGGGAAAAAAACTGCTTCTTATAGAATAGTCTCAAAAGCTCCCGGAGTAAAATACCAGATAGGATAATTACATGTATAGAATATTACCTGCCCTATCCTAACCCCAACCTCTCAGAAGTGAGCATGTCAGACATACACAACATGACTCAGCTGAATGATTTTTAATTGGAATAAGTTTGTATTAAAGAGAGAATGTTTGCACTAGTCAAGTTAGCCTTTACTCTGTGTGCATCACGTCTCCTACCCTGTTGAGGTGTATAATGAGGATGAGGTGTTGACCTGTGTGTGTGACCCTCACGCTGCAGACAGACACACTGAGCTTTCAGGAAGCAGTGGTTATATTTTCTTACTGACAGACAGACACAACCTGTGGGCCTCTGTTCTAGGAGAGCAAATTTGTGATAACAATCTTCTCCAAACTCAGAAATACGACTCTGACTGATGCATGTTAGAGTCAGATGCATCAGATAGCAGACAAGTGTTTCCCTTCAGTCTTCAGATTGAGTGTGCTCCAGGACCCTCGCACTGTTTCTCGCTCTACAAATTATAATCTGTAGAAGAGTGACAAAAAAAAATGGTTAAACAACTGTTGGGAAAGATTTAGGTTAAGGCCTTAAAAGTCTGCATCAACACACACTGATAAGAACCCCCTACTTTATCAGTTGACCGAATTGATTATATAGCAGAAAGCAATTTCAGCCAAAATGTAATCTTTCGCTCTCTCCCTCTCTCTGACTTTAGTATAACATTTAGGGCACAGCATGCGGCTAGACAATACTAGATCGCCTGAATAAGACTATAGATTGTTAACTGGATGTCAAAGACTTGACACAGTGCAACATAATGGAAGTGGATTGATGGGATTCAGGCTGTAATCTTCCATCAGGCTTAATCAGCAGAGCGAGAGCAGCTGGGCAGAGCAGCACGACTCAGTAATAATTTAGTAGGGAGTCCAAGCGTCGCTCCATTAGCAATGTCTGCATGACGTTACGCCACAGAGAAACAGATATGTTTCACCCACATGAGTGGAGGGACCACAGCACTGCCTAAAATGTAGTGTGAAATAATGATTTTTCCATCTTTTCCTAGAGTGCCTAAATTACACAAAAACAGTCCGCAATGAAAATGTGAATGATTTGCACAGAACAGTCATCTTTTCTCTAGGAACGGATAGAATAGAAGTTGGTTAGGCCTTTGGCCTATTGGTTAATGTTGCCAGGGTCATTTGAATGGTAATACCACAGGTATGGAGGAGTAGATGGTGAATCCTAGTCTTTTTTTTGTTTGTAGGAGGGATAAATGGCCATTATAGCAGAGTGACTGACAGCCAGTTCTTCTTCTCCTAAATGCAGGAGTCATCTATCTCTCTCTACCGACTCTGTCTGTCTTTATCAATGTCAGTCTCCTTTTCCACTCTCTCTCTCTCTTTCTCCTCTCCTAAAGATGAGACTATCACTACTAGACAGAGGTCTAACGCTGTTGAGTTTTAGAATAATCATTAACGTACTCCAGATTAACCTATCCAGACCTTTAAATAAACACATTCATTACAGTTCAATTACCAGTCCGCCCCGTGGGACGGCCTAATGGTGCAGACAGAATAGTTAATGACTGTTTATTTTTAGAGTCGGTTTTGGAGCCGCAGTAAATTGGGCTTTGGGATTTAGAGTAAATGTTAGTCCATGGAGATTCTAGATACATGTTCTGCTTGCTCCAGCTGATGCCTCTGTTTGTTTGTTTGAAATTGAGAGTAAGAGCCTGTTGGAGCACCTGTGTATTTTTCATTTTGAATGGCCCAGGGGTTAGAGGTCAGGTGGTCAGATGCGAACCCAGACTGATACCTCCAGATCGAGAGAGAAAATGAGCGATTGTGTCCTTGCAAAAACATAAAATGAATCGAAATCGGAATGGAAAACCAGACACTAATCTAGAATCCATTATCCCCCCCCCCCCTCCCACCAAACAAATGCACCTGCTGCCCTCTAGTCCATACTAAGATGCTTCTTACCATACCAGAACATCAAGCGCTATACCAACAGCCCCTAAACACTCTAAACCAGTTTACAACTCACTGATCCAGACTAGAATACATCCCACAAACCAGTTTGCCACTTGATAGAACCTTGAGGAGCCTTCACGTTATTTTCTTCAAACGTAATCACTTAATTAAGTCATCTTTGTAGTTGTATTTGTTTCTTCTCTGTGTTGTCTGTTTGGATAGTTTTTTGTTGTGCATGTAAAAGGCCCTCTGTATCATGTCACTAGTTTAATTTCCTGTCTCAGTTCCTGTTGAGACACTGGATAAATGAGGAAGCCGATCTGATTGATAGCCACTTTCGTCATGGTGATATTTTTGGCCTGTGAAATTGCAAGGGGATCAACGAGGAGGTGGTTTGGGGGTGGGCAGGCTCTCTGAGAAGCCTTTGAGTTGCTCAGCATTTAATAAGACCGAGAATGTGATCTGACATTAGTATGCTGTCAAGGAGAAAGGGGCTGTTTGTCCTTCATACCACCTCCTAAAGTCACTCTCTATGTTACAAAGGTATTTCCTAAAGGAAAGAGAGAATACATTCAAAGGAATTGGGAGCTTAATGTTGGTTTATTTTAGATGGTTTGACATAATCAAATATCCTCACTGTTTCAATAGCGATGTGTGTCGTTCTCAGTTCATTTTCTGTCTCCTTGCTAATGAATTTGAAAGCCTATTGGCGTTGGATGTTTGCCAGTTAATTTAGGTGATGTGTCCAGGTCCTCAGCCCTATTCATGTCAAAACTGTCATACCCAGCTCTATCCCTGCTCTGTCTACAGGCGAGGTCAGACCAGTGGAGCACACACCCTTTGACCTTCGGAGGCCAGTTCTGATTGGCCCACGGCTGAAAGAAGTGCCTGGGCCTGGGTTCGACCACAACTTCTGCCTGTCATCACCTGGAGATGCTTGGACAGAGCGCATGTGTGCAAGGTGAGGCCAAACTATGTTGGGCTGTACAGTGCAGTCTTGCTGTTTCTTGATAAAGCATCAGTAGTGCTCTTTCAGAGCATAGAAAATGCATGAACACTGCACAGTGCCCGAGCTACAACCTTGGATAACTGAGTGACTGTCTCTCTCCTACCATACCCTCACCTCTGCCCTCCCTCTCTCTTTTTAGGGTATTTCACCCAGCGAGTGGGTGTGTTATGGAGGTCAGCACCACTCAGCCCGGCGTCCAGTTCTACACAGCCAACTTCTTGGATGGCTCTTTTAAAGGAAAGGGTGGCGCCTCTTATCCTAAACACAGTGCCTTCTGCCTGGAGACACAGAACTGGCCTGACGCTGTCAACCAGGTACGCTGTCCTTTAAGGTAGTCCTTCACTAATGCATGGAGTAGATCAGCGGTAGAGGGGAGAGCAAGAGCCAGCTAACTTGGCCATGGTTCAATAATAGTAGTCTGTGTAGGCTGCAACCATAGAGATCAACTATGGAAATACTTGCAGAATGAAAGTTGATGTTTAGCCACAGTCGTGGTTTGCAAATGGCCTATGGGCTTAACTACTGCTGTTGTAGACTTTGTATTGACAAGGAACATTACACACTGTCAGTACTGTTCTCCTATTTAAGTCTGGTGGGTCGACATGTATTTTAATCACTGCAAGGCAGGCTGCTAAGACACACACACACACACATTTGAATTGTTCCTGAGCCTTCTCCTCACAGCCCATTATCTCTAATAAGACTTGACGTCTTAATTCACCACTCTAGTATGTTTTTTGAATAACTACTGTTAAGGTACGACATTAATGATGTGTCCATTAACTAAATGATAAATGACACTGCTACTGAAAAATTAAGCCTAGAAGTTCATTAGATTATCTTTGTATCTAACATTGCAAATGCCCAGCAGTTTAGTTACATACAGATTTTTCTTATGAAAGTAAAATCAAATGGACTCATACTGATCAACAGACCTTCATATAGTGAATCATCCTCATCATACTTGCTTTGTAATTATGTGTAATGCTTTGATGAGCTGTAACGGGTGAGTTGAAGTCTAACAGGCTGACAACACTGTTCGCACACGCCAACGAGCGTCTGCATTGCCATGGGCTGAAATAGAAATCAGTTATATTTCTGACGCAGATCACGCTGCAAGTCCTGCCTCTCCCATCTCCTCATTGGTTTATAGAAGCAGGTACCCACGTGCCATCTCCTCATTGGTTATACGAACGAGGTCAGTGGCGGTAATGCATATAATTTATGAAAGTTGCCAATCGCAATATAAAGTCAAGAGACGAAAAAGCCTGGAAGGAGGAGAGATGACTAGAAACTATTTGTTTGACCGTTTTATGTGTGGATTAATTGGCGGAGTAGAGGACCTTGTGCATTTCAGGTAAAATAACAACTCAATGTTTATATCCCAAGACAAATTAGCTAGCAACAGCAAGCTAGCTAAATAGGACAAATTAGCTAGCAAGTGCAAGCTAACTAGCTAAATTGCCATAAATGTTGAATGCTTTTCGACCTGTCCCCAAATTAATTTAATTGGTTCAGAGTTTGTTTTGATATTTTAACCTGCGTGAAGTAATCACATTTGGTGTGGGGGGACAAAATACATTTATGCATTTATGCATTTATGTCGCACGCGCACAGCCGGTTTGGGTTCCGTGTAAAACAGAACCTAAAGGCAATGGCAGTCAGTTACAGTTAGAAGATGGTATACATGAGAGCAGAAACGTTTCACAGCTCGAATGGCGTGACTCGATTGTAGTTGGTGTATAGGCAGTAAACACATAATGTAGAGATTGTAGTTGGTGTATAGGCAGTAAAAACATAATGTAGAGATTGTGGTTGGTGTATAGGCAGTAAAAACATAATGTAGAGATTGTAGTTGGTGTATAGGCAGTAAAAGCATAATGTAGAGATTGTAGTTGGTGTATAGGCAGTAAAAGCATAATGTAGAGATTGTAGTTGGTGTATAGGCAGTAAAAGCATAATGTAGAGATTGTAGTTGGTGTATAGAGGAGATTCAAGGGCGTGGTGCATATAATGTTGATGTAAAGGAGTTTAGGAAGGTTGTGTAAGAGCAGAGGACCGGTTCCGTGAGTTGATGGAGATTTTTTAAGAGCACAGATTGGAATCATGGGAAATTGATTGTGGTCAGAAGTGTGTGGGAGGGGAAGAGGCCACTTTACAGATGGAAGGAGAGGGGGAATGGAGAACGGGTGGAAAGTGTGTAGGTGCGCGTGTGTGACTGGGTGTGTTATGCAAAATAATTGTTCAACACTAATAAATAGAATATTATTTTATAACAAATCAGCACATTAGGATTGAGAACAATGTGGTGGAGGCAGCAGCAGAGACGAGGAAACAGCCCTGGCCTTAGCCTAATTGTCTAAGAAAATTGAGGAGAGAGGTAACCCCACTTTAATTAGGTTTATAATCAATAGACTTCCTGTTAAATGTGCCTGGCCTTATAAATCATCCATGTATATCTATAGAAATAAGGCTAGCTTCTGTTACCTGTTTGAGTGTTTGTTTAATAGCCTAGTGATTCCGTGAGCACCAAGCCTCATGCAATGACAAAATGTCGGATAAAGCAATGTCACAGATTTGGCTGTTTTTAATATTTGATATGTTATAATAAAGGCTTTACAATTTTTTCCCGTTAGAGCAGACTCGCTGTTATTTTTTTAACACGGTGTGACTGTTGGGCTCGTTCTTGAGTCATTTGTGTGTCTTAATTATTTGATAAAACCGTGTGCTTATTAAAGCATCAGACAAGCTCAGTGCATATGTAGTTGATTTTATTCAAACACATAGGGTGTGTCTGCCTATATATGCAAAAATAAGTTTAAACATTTCGACCAATCGATTGGTCGAAAGAACTGGACGACAATATTTTTTTTTGTAGTCGGGGACAGCCCAAGTATTGAGTTTTCTCCTTGTCGCCAGAGCCCCTAACCCCTGTAGCATGCAATGTAATAGAGTGCTTTGACTTCTTGTGCTCTTGATTCATTGGGCAGCTTCAGCTTATCAGTGAGCTGGCTGCCCTTGGCTAGAGTTACACTCCTGCATGGCTGAGCTGACCAGCAGTTCACTAGTACAGTTTTACACATAGGTTGGAAATACAGTATAGAGAGATGAGAGCCTCATGGACTTCATGGAATTATTATTGAAACATTTGCCCTTGCTCTGTACATGTACACTTTGGCCCCTGTAATCATGCATTTTAAAGAACCAGACATTTGTTATTGATATACTTTTTACATCTGAGGTTGTGTTTGTGTGCTGCAGAAAGCAGCAAATCATATACACTGATTATACAAAACATTAAAAACACCTGCTCTTTCCATGACATAGACTGACCAGTTGAAAGCTATAATCCCTTATTGATGTCACTTGTTAAATCCACTTCAATCAGTGTCGATGAAGGGGAGGAGTTGGGTTAAAGAATGATTTTTAAGCCTTGAGACATGGATTGTGTGTGTGCCATTCAGAGGGTGAATAGGCAAGATAAAATATTGAAGTACCTTTGAACCGGGTATGGTAGTAGGTGCCAGGCACACCGGTTTGTGTCAAGAACTGCAATGCTGCTGGGTTTTTCACGCTCAACAGTTTCCTATGTGTATCAAGAATAGTTCACCACCCAAAGGCCATCCAGCCAACTTGACACAACTGTTGGAAGCATTGGAATCATCGGCCAGCATCCCTGTGGAACGCTTTCGACACCTTATAGAGTCCATACCCCGACGAATTAAAGCTGTTGTGAGGGAAGGCGTTCCTAATGTTTGATATACTGCCCATATGTATACTGCCCATATAGACAGCATACAGTCACTAGTGAAAGTCAACAAACCCCTTGCACAGTAAATGTTTTTATCAATCTACACAACCTAGTTCACATTTTCAAAGTGAAAGATGTATTGATTGCATATGTGCTTACAACCCAGAGGTAATACTTGGTGGAAGCGCATTTGGCAGCCATTACAGCTGTGAAACATTTTGAATCAGATTCTACCAACCTTGCACAACTGTTAGGGCAACATACAGTGCCTTCAGAAAGTATTCACACCCCTTGACTTTTTCCACATTTTGTTGTGTTACAGCCTGAATTTTAAATGGATTACATTGAGCTTTTTTGTCATTGCCCTACACGCAATATCCCATAATGTCGAAGTGGAATGATGTTTTTTGAAATTTGTACAAATTAATTAAAAATGAAAAGCTGAAGTGTTTTCAGTCAACAAGTATTCAACCCCTTTGTTAGGGCAAAAATGTGCTTAAGAAGTCCCATGAACTCACTCTTTGTGCAATAAGTGTTTCACATGATTTTTGAATTATTTATTTATCAGGTAAGTTGACTGAGAACACATTCTCATTTACAGCAACAACCTGGGGAATAGTTACAGGGGAGAGGAGGATGAACGAGCCAATTGTAAGCTGGGGATGATTAGGTGACTGCGATGGTCTGAAGGACAGCTTGGGAATTCAGCCAGGGTTAACACCCCTACAATAAGTGCCATGGGATCTTTAATGACACCTGTTTAACATCCCACCCTACACAGGGCAGTGTCTCCACTCACTGCCCTGGGGCATTGGGATTTTTTATTTTAGACCAGAGGAAAAAGTGCCTCCTACACCATCTGGTCTCCCATCCAGGGACTGACCAGGACCAACCCTGCTTCGCTTCAGAAGCAAGCCAGCAGTGGGATGGTGCTGGCTTTAACTACCTCACCTCTGTAACCCACACATACAATTATCTGTAAGGTCCCTCAGTCAAGCAGTGAATTTCAAACACAGATTCAGCCACAAAGACCAGGGAGGTTTTCCAATGCCTCGCAAAGAAGGGCACCTATTGGTTGAGTTTTATTTAACCAAGCAAGTTGACTGAGAAGAAATTCACATTAATGACCTGGGGGGTAGTTACAAGGGAGAGGGGGATGAATGAGCCAATTGTAAGCTGGGGATGATTAGGTGACCATATGAGTGCTAGATTGGGTATTTAGCTCCTGGTCTCCCATCCAGGGACCAACCACCACAACCCTGCTTAGCTTCAGAAGCAAGCCAGCAGTGGGATACAGGGTGGTATTCTGCTGGTAGATTAGTTTTTTTTTAAAAGCAGACATTGAATATCCATTTGAGCATGGTGAAGTTATTCATTAGACTTTGGATGGTGTATCAATACACCCAGTTACTACAAAGATACAGACGTCCTTCCTAACTCAGTTGCTGGAGAGGAAGGAAACTGCTCAGGGATTTCACCATGAGGCCAATGGTGACTTTAAAACAGTTACAGAGTTTATTGGCTGTGATAGGAGAAAACTGAGGATGGATCAACAACATTGTAGTTACTCCACATTACTAACCTAATTGACAGAGTGAAAAGAAGGAAGCCTGTACACAATATAAACATTCCAAAGCGTGCATCCTGTTTGCATCAAGGCACTAAAGTAATACTTCAAAAAATGTGGCAAAGCAATACATCTGTTTGTGTCCTGAATACAAAGTGTTCAGTCCAATAGAACATATTACATGGGTATGCTTGAAGTCATTAAGGACTGGGAAGTTTTTCAGGATAAAGAATCTATAGAATGGAGCTAAGCACCGGCAAAATCCTAGAGATTAACCTGATTCAGTCTGCTTTCCATCAGACACTGGGAGATTCATTTCATCTATTTTTCAGCAGGGCAATAACCTAAAATACATGGTCAAATCTACACTGGAGTTGATTACCAAGAAGACCGTGAATGTTCCTGAGTGGCCGAGTTACAGTTTTGACTTAAATCTACATGATAATCTATGGAAAGACCTGAAAATGGTTGTCTAGCAATGATCAACAACCAATATGACAGAAGAATTTTGATGTGAATAATAGGTAAATGTTGTACAATCCGTGTGGAAGGCTCTTACCCAAGACTTACCCAGAAACACTCACAGCTGTAATCTCTACAAAAGTGTTAATACAAAGTATTGACTCAGGGGTGTGAATGCTTATATAAATGAGATATTTCTGTATTTAATTTGAAATAGATTTGCAAAAATGTCTAAACATGTTTTCACTGGGGTATTGTGTGAAGATGGGTGAGGAAAAACATATATTAAGTCCATTTTGTAACAAAACCAAATGTGGGATAAGTCAAAGTGGTATGAATATTTTCTGAAGGCACACTTTGTAAAAATTGCTCAAGCTCAGTAAATTTGGTTGGGAATCATTGATGGACAGCAATATGCAAAGCTTGTCTTTCATTTGTTTTAAGCAGATTTACGTCAGGAATATACAGTTCCAGTCAAAAGTTTGGTACTCATTCAATTGTTTTTCTTTATTTTTACTATTTTCTAGATTGTAGAATAATAGTTAAGACATCAAAACTATGAAATAACACATATGGAATCATGTAGTAACCAGAAAAGTGTTAAACAAATCTAAATCTATTTTAGATCATTCAGTGTAGCCACCTTTGCCTTGACAGCTTTGTACACTCCTGGCATTCTCTTAACTCTAATGTGTGGAAGCCAGGAGAAGCTAAATGTGTTTATGTTAATTAGAGGTCAATTACCGTGAGGCCGACCAGTTATTTGCTTGACAATCATCGGCTGACAATTTTGTGCCCGCCACAGCCCTAGCTAAGAGTTGTGCAAAGTTGGTAGAATCTGATTCAAAATGATTCACAGCTGTAATGGCTCCCAAAGGTGCTTCCACCAAGTATTAGCTCTGGGGTGTGAAGATATCAAGACATACGCAATTAAGACATCTTCATTTATTTTATTAATTGGAAAATGTTCTCTAACTTTCTTTCACTTGTGGAGTAGGTTGTGTAAATCATCTATAGGACAAAAAATATAATGTAATACCTTATTAGATTTCATTTTAAGGCAGCAAAATGTGAAGGCTGTCCAATCCTGCTCTGTAGTTATAATGCACTCTGCCCCTCTCTTTCTGCTGGCCCCCTGTGCTGCCAGCAGATATATGGCAGTAATTGTTGCTTGAGTAATCACAGCATCAGCTTATAACGGGAGTGCCTGCTATGGAGACCATGAAAGATTTACTGAGCACTGTATACTCCTCTCTTCTGTCCTCACTGTAACTCATTCCCTCGCCTGGACTGTCTCTTCTCTCTCCTCCCCATCTCTCTCTTTCTCTCTCCATCACTGTTTCTCCCTCTCTCTCTGTTCTTCTTTCTCGCCTGCCCTGCACGTTATTGCCTCACCTCTATCCATCTTTCTCTCTAGGCTCTCTTTGTCTTTACATCCATCCATATCAAACTCTGAGAAATTGAATTCTGGGCTGGAAGACTGGCCTTTTAAGTAGGAGAAGGCTGCATGAGGTTGATTTCCATAAATCCTGTTCCTCCATTCCTCTTGCTGTGCTAGCCTTGTGGAGATTAGTTTCACAGCTTCTCTTCTTGCCCACAGTGTCAGTAGAGTGAATTAAATATGAGCAGGAGGAAGGACCAGTACAACTGTGTTCTATACTATGTACTGTATCTTAGTCTATGCCGCTCTGACATTGATCATTCATATATTTAGATATTCTTAATTCCATTCCTTTACTTAGATGTGTATTAGGTATTTGTTGTGAAATTGTTAGATATTACTGCACTGTCGGAACTAGAAACACAAGCATTTCGCTACACCCACAATAACAAATCCAATTTTATTTGTCACATGCGCCGAATACAACAGGTATAGTAGATCTTACAGTGAAATGCTTACTTACAAGCCCTTAACCAACAATGCAAATAGTCTGGGTAGCCATTTGATTGTCTTATGGCTTGGGGGTAGAAGCTGTTTAGAAGCCTCTTGGACCTAGACTTGGTGCTCCGGTACCGCTTGCCATGCCTTCATGAGTGCTAAACACGTGTATGTGACCAATAACATTTTATTTGAACTGTACAGGTCTATGAGCCCCATTTCTGTCGTTTACGTAAGTGTTTACGTACTCTGTGGGTATTTGCATATAGGCAAGAAGAGTGTTTGAAACCTGGCTAACAAGGCTAGCTTAAACAGAGGGAATCACAAGCACTCATGAAGGCATGCACACACACACATCCCTAAATACATACACTGCCGTTCAAAAGTTTGTTGTCACTTAGAAAATGTCCTTGTTTTTTAAAGAAAAGCTTCTTTTTTTGTCCATTAAAATAACATAAAATTGATCAGAAATACAGTGTAGACAATGTTAATGTTGTAAATGACTATTGTAGTTTTTAAGCTACAGATTTTTTATGGAATATCTACACAGGCATACAGAGGCCCATTATCAGCAACCCTTTTACAATTATGTTAGCACAGCTGAAAACTGTTGTTCTGATTAAAGAAGCAAAAAAACTGGCCTTTAGACTAGTTGAGTATCACAAGTCCTCAACTTGCAGCTTCATTAAATAGTACCTGCAAAACACCAGTCTCAACCTCAACAGTGAAGAGGCGACTCCGGGATGCTGGCCTTCTAGGCAGAGTTGCAAAGAAAAGATCTCAGACTGGCCAAAAAAAAAAAAGATTAAGATGGGCAAAAGAACACAAACACTGGACAGAGGAACTCTGCCTTGAAGTCCAGCATCCTCTTCACTGTTGACGTTGAGACGGATGTTTTGCGGGTACTATTGAATGAAGCTGCCAGTAGAGGACTTGTGTACAGTACCCTTAAAATATTGCCGTCTTGGTAGATTGGATACAGCTACAGTGAAAACAGTGCAAAAGTGCTGTCAGCTTGAGATTTTAACAGCTGCTGGTGGGTTTGCTGTCCGGTAATTACAGCCATTTGAGTTGCCTGCCGCTACATGGGTCACATTCAGAGTTCGCTAGCGCCAGGTCTGGCCCCTGCCCTTCTGTACTGTAGGAGAGACAGGGAACCATGCAGAGATACGGCCATTTGCATTGGATTGAGCTCAAGAACAAAGTGCACAGGCAAATGACAGATTGAGAAGCACTTCCATTTGCATACATGCATACATACACACAGTATCAAACCGCTGCGCATACGGGAGCCAGAGAACACTGCAGTTGGAGCAAACAGGGTGAGGGGGAGGAAAGGAGAGTGTGGGTGGGAACACAGAGTGCAGGATGAGTCAAAACAGGAGATGAGGAGAGAGTGGTAGCCACACACACACACCCTCACATGGAGAGGTTTGAACTGAACTCTGCCTCTTGTCTTCTTCAGACTGAACAATGTCAGCCAGTCCATGTTTTAACCTCAGTTCCCTTTTTCTGTTCAGATACTTCTCCAGTTCCTTAAACCTGACCATGTCCATGTGATGGGAAACACCATGGGTGCGGGTGTACGTTTATTTGTGTCCCACTGGGCGCACACTGGTTGAACCAACGTGGAATACACGTTGAATTGAGGTCTGTGCCCAGTGGGGTGTGTTTGTTCGTTCAGCACATCCATTGAACCTCACTTTGAGATACTGACTCATTGTAGCTGTCTGTCATGTCACACATTGGGCCAACAGAAAGACCTCCTCCATATTCACTTCTAACCTCCTAGCAACCAATTCTACAGTTGCATGCACCTAGTAACCAGTTTTAGCCTGCCAATGAGTCTCCCAAAAGACGACACAGACAGAAACCTTGCTTCTGTCTTCAATGTGACCCTCCTGTGTCCTGTTCTTCAGGTGGGACCTTGACGTTGTGACCCTATGTTTATGAACAGGCCTCTTTCCCCGATGCTCTGCTGAGACCAGGGGAGCAGTACCGCCACGTCACCCGCTTCACCTTCTCCACCGCCTGACGGAGAGAGGGGGGGGGGGGGGGGGGGGTCAGGGGTCAGCATCAAGCAGGGAGCGACCAATCAGAATCCCAGCCACTGATCAGAGCTGATCCTTTGCTGGTGAAAGGATGGAGCAACATGGAACAGGAGTTGTTTACACTCAAATCAGAAGGTTGATTTTGTAGTATTCAAGAACCAATCTGAGATGGACAGGTAATGATTTTGAAATTAAAATGATGATGATGATGATGATGACATGATTAGAGGTGATGAGTTCATAAAGACGCACAGGTACAGTACCAATTTGACTCTCAATATCCTCCACATTGCTTTGTTCCCCTCTTTACAGCTGGACTTTTACTGCATTAAACATTGTAATATCCACTACCGTTTGAAGTTGGCTTTGGGCCCTGTTCAAATTAGGCTTTAAACTTACATAAATAGTACAGTACATGCATAAATAAATTAGTTTCCACTTTCCTTTGTTTTTGGGTAGACAGGGTCTCTTTTGCTCCATTACTCTTACAGTTGTGGCCCAAAATATTGTCACCCTTGGACTTTTTCTCCCTATTTCTTATCAAATCATTTTATATTTAGAATAACTTTTGATAATTGCCAACAAATGCTTATTGTAGCCATCAGTGAGCTTGCTGCACCTTTCTACTGGCAATTTGGCCCAATCTTCAGCAGAAAACTGTTCTAATTCTTCAATGTTTGAGGGATGCCCTCCACCAACTGCTGTTTTCAGCTCTCGCCATAGGTTATGGATGTGATTCAGACCTCATCTCTTCGCTGGCCACTCTAGAACAGTCCAGTGTTTCTTCTTAAACCATTCCATGGTGTTGTTGATGTGTGTTTAGGGCCGTTGTTCTTCTGGAAGACCCACAACCTTCAACAGAGTATGTTTTTGGACCCTGGGTCGAACATTGGTAGTCTGCTGATTTCATGATACTGTGTCTTGCACACATTCGAGGCCCCCAGTACCAGAGACAGCAAAGTAACCCCACAGCACTATCAAACCTCCCCCATGTTTGATTGTAGGGAGGGTGTTCTTTTCTTTGTAAGCTTCATTTGGTCATAGGTAAAAATAGAAAGACTAAACTGCTGAAGGAGACACAAGATAGCCTGATTTGAATCTCTCAAAAACCCATCTCAACAAGCCTTAATCCTGTGGAAAATGTTCTGTGGACAAATGAAACAAAATTAAATCTCTTTGGCAATACAGATCAGTGCTGTGTTTATTGACGACCAAATTAAGCATTTAATGAAAAGAGCACAATTAAAGATGAGGGTGGTTTGATAATGCTGTGGGTTTGCTTTGCTGCCTCTGATACTGGGGGCCTTGAAAGTGCGCATGTCATCATGAAATCAGCAGATTATCAGGTGTTTGAGTCCAATGTTCAACCCAGCGTCCAAAAACTGAAGATTGGGCCAAATTGCCAGTAGAAAGGTGCAACAAGCTCACTGATGGCTACAATGAATTTGTAACTTAAGCTAGCAAAAATAAATTTGGTTTCACAATGTTGAAAATCCAATAAGGTGTGGTGACAGTTTTATTTAAATGTAATTTATTTGAAAAGAAATAGAGAATTATTTAGGAAAAGTGCAAGGGTGACAATCTATTTGGCAGCTACTGTATGTATTCAACTCCCTGGAATGTATTAATGGTGTATCTCATTGGTATTCACTGGAGTGGTCTTTGATTATGGGACTCAATATTGGACTATATTGCAATTCAATGAAAACACCCATTATATTACCTCTTCTACCTTGACGTACAGAGCCTTCAGAAAGTATTCACAAACCTTGACTTTTTACACTTTTTGTTGCGTTACAGCCTGAATTTAACATGGATTAAATTGAGATGTTGTGTCAGTGGCCTATACAATACCGCATAATGTCAGTGGAATTATGTTTGTAGAAAGTTTTCCAAATTAATAAAAAATGAAAGCTGAAATATCTTGAGTCAACAAGTGTTCAACTCCTTTATGGCAAGCCCAAATAAGTATGTGAGTCAAAATGTGCTTAATAAGTTTCATGGACTCACTTGTGTGCAATAAGTGTTTAACAAGATTTTTGAATGACTACCTCATCTTTGTACCCCCCACACTCACAGATAATTTTAAGGTCCCTCAGTTGAGCAGTGAATTTAAAACACAGATTCAACCACAAAGACTAGGGAGGTTTTCCAATGCCTCGCAAATAAGGGAACCTATTGGTAGATGGGTAAAAATGAAACATTTTAGTTACTCCACAATAGTAGCCTAAATGACAGAGTGAAACGAAGGAATCCTGTACAGAATAAAAATATTCCAAAACATGCATCCTGTTTGCAATAAGGGACTAAAGTAAAACTTCAAAAAATGTGGTAATTTGTTTTTTAACTTGATGTCCTGAATACAAAGGGATATATTTGGGGTAAATTCAACACAACACATGTTGACAGCTGTGCCATACAGATTGCAAAATAGTTGGGAAGAGATTTTTGATGAACCAATTCCATGGTACAGGTAGTATCCGTTGATATATAAAATGACACAAGATTCAAGACTTTTTGCTTTTCAGCTAAAATTATTGTACAGAATTCTTGCCACCAACAAAATGTTGAATATTTGTGGCATACAATCATCGCAGCTCTGCAGATTTTGTTGTGAGGATACAGAATCAATAGACCATTTGTTTTGGTATTGCCCTCAGCCTGTTTCTGGTCTCAGGTTCAGGAATGGCTGAAAATGAATAACATTGATCTAAAATTAACTGTAATAGCATTGTTGGGAGATCTGGAGAGACCGGGTCAGTCAATTACTAATATACTATTAATCTTAGTGAAAGTATTTATCTTTAACTTGCAATCTGTGGATTCTATTAAATTAGATTCAAATTGTATGTTAAACATCACAGCATAGTTGAAATATATGTGGTGCGAAGAAATCTGAAGAGGGTGGCCAGCAGAGATAGATGGGAGGGGCTGAGAGAAGCTGAGGGTTGGGATGTGGAATTGGGGACAAGTGGGAGTGGAGTTGCTGGGCTAGAATGACGGTCAAAGATAAAAGTCTAAATGAAACATAACAAAAAGTATGTTTGAATGACACTGAGGGGCAGTATTGTTAGAGTTAATGCCTGTTTGCCTGAGGCTGATACCGTGCAGGTGTTTGTACACATGCATATACACACACACACTCATTCAAATGCAAACACGTGCACACATGTAAATAGTGCCACAAATGCACTCAAACATATTCAGTTGGCCTTGCTGTTATGATTTTTGTTGTCCTTTGGTTTTTGCATTTTTGACACTGGTTTCATCTGTGGGTCGCTCTGGATGGGACACTGTTGATGACTAATGTGATGTATATATTGAGTGGCTTCACTGCAAGTAGATTGTATGTTTTATATATTCAATAAAATAAAATAAACACTGAGTGTCACTGAGTACCGCTCTTCTTATTTTCAAGCGTGTTGGCTGCATCATGTTATGTGTATGCTTGTCATCGACAAGGACTAGGACTTTAAAAAAATATATATTATAAAGATACGGAATAGAAATATTATATTTTTTCTTTCACTTTGACATTACAGAGTATTTTGTGTAGAACATTTACAAAAAATGACAATTAAATACATTTTAATCCTAACTTGTAACACAGCAAAATGTGAAACAAGTCAAGGGTGTGAATATTTTCTGAAGGCACATTCTAGTAAATGAACAATCAGGTTTGTGGGAGCGTTATGTTTCCCTTTCCTTCCCCTTTTCAACTTTTCTCTGACTTCTCCATTTAGTCCAGAGACCAGAAAAATGCCCATAAAAAGGGAGAAATGACTGTTTTTGGGCAATAGAACTAGAATACACTTCTAAGCATTGGTATAACCAGTGTGTAGGGGTCCATATACTCAATGGATATACTCAATGGATGGAATTGCAGTTCCACAAACTTCTTAACTGAATGATTCTGAATGAATCCATATCAAACTACTGTTGGGAGCCTTCAGAGAATTACACGTTATGTTCCTCTAAATGGCAGTACTTGTCTAGTCCAGGGCTCTCCAACCCTATTCCTGGAGAGCTACCCTCCTGTAGGTTTTCGCTCCAACCCAAGTTGTAACTAACAGCATTCAGTTTATCAACCAGCTAATTATTAGAATAATGTGTGATGATAAGGGTTGGAGTGAACCTATAGGACGGTAGCTCTCGAGGAACGGTTGGTGAGCCCTAGTGTAGTCTCTCTTCCCACAGTCACTGTCTGGCAAGAAGGACCGTTTATCCAATTTTAAAAAGCTCAATTTGATATACTGTAGATAGCAATGTTTGTATATATTTGTCTCATTTCTAGAACTACAATTTAACATTCACTTGCTACAATCTTTTAATTGGAGGTCTTCATTGTCAGAGCAGAAAACATGAATTATTCCTAGTTCAACTGGAAAACATGAAATATCACCACGGCAGGTCTGTCTGGTGGTTGTAGTTTGTTTTGAAAATTGTATTACAGTGATGGGCTGTGTAAGGAAAAGCCTCAGGAGAAGTTGAGAATTGTTGGGGAAATCAGGAGAGAACACCTGCCTATCTGGCCTAAGAATGGCTACTGGTGTTTGTTTTCTACCACAAGTAAAATAACCAGATGTGTATTGTGTATCTTAGGCAAAGGCTGAACCAAGGCACTCTAACCAATGAGCAAATACAAGTCAGTGAGTCTCCTCAGATATAGGGTGGAGTGTTTGTGCCATACCATCATGGACAAAATGGAAAGGGTGGCATCCTAAATGAGTTGCCTGTCAAACTAACTTCCTTCAGCACATCATTGAATACTAATGAAATCCCAGTAGTATTTTTTCCGTCTGCGCCTGTCACACTTTTGGATTCATCTCACGTGGCCTATTTCAATTTGTGGCTACTCTAGCTGTAAGCAGTGTGAGTTCATTCTCATCTGAACCAAGTTTTGTCAAATCTGCTAAGAGACTCAAGTCAAAGGCCATTGGCAGCAGTGTTGCTATAGTAACTCTCCTTGGTTCAATTTACAAAAACTTTCAATTCTGAAGTCAGTCCTAAGCCTTTTTAGTCTCTTGGAGAGATGGGGGTGTTGAATTTTAACAGGTTGCTAAATCTACTTTTGCTTCACTGTTCATCTTCCTAGCATGGAGGAAGACAAGGTGTGTGTGGTTGGGCTGGATTTAATTGGATTAGAATACCATTCTTGTTCTTGAACCTATATATATTTTATTGCATCGGGCTAATTGCAAGATTTGTAGTATATTATTCAGTCGGGTGGAAGGTTGCTCTGAATGGTTGAATCTAAAGAATGTGACCTGTAGAATTTGTGTTGGTCTTAACTTTATGAAAGTAAATATGATTATTCAGTGTTGTCATAAAACAGTGTCCAACATCAGAGATAAGAGTGCCATTACAGTCTAAACTGATTTCACTTAAGTAAGCTAAAGCAGGGGTGCCAAACTAATTTTTCCCCTGGGGCAGCATTCGGTCTTCTACAAGGTCCGGAGGGCCGCACTGATTTATCCTCACAGCCAAAATTTGCAAAAGATTGTCCTTAATCCATAATTTGTGGAATTGTCAATAATCCCTGACTGTCTATTTTTAATTTTGGTGATTATTAGCGAGCTGCAAAGGTCCATTATAATTTCTACACAGCTTTGACTGTTCAGAGGAGACTGTGTGATCAGGCCTTCATGGTTGAATTGTTGCAAAGAAACCACTACTAAAGGACACTAAGAAGAAGAAGAGACTTGCTTGGGCCAAGAAACAACGAGCAATGGACATTAGACCGGTGGAAATCTGTCCTTTGGTCTGATGAGTCTAAATGTGCGTGTCTTTGTGAGACGCAGAGTAGGTGAACGGATGATCTCTGCATGTGTGGTTCCCACCATGAAGCATGGAGGAGGAGGTAATCAAATCAAATCAAAGTTTATTTTTCACGTGCGCTGAATACAACATTACACCTTACAGTGAAATGCTTACTTACAGGCTCTAACCAATAGTGCAAAAAAGGTATTAGGTGAACAATAGGTAGGTAAAGAAATAAAACAACAGTAAAAAGACAGGCTATATACAGTAGCGAGGCTATACAAGTAGCGAGGCTACATACAGACACTGGTTAGTCAGGCAAATTGAGGTAGTATGTACATGTAGATATGGTTAAAGTGACTGCATATATGATGAACAGAGAGTAGCAGTAGCGTAAAAGAGGGGTTGGCGGGTGGTGGGTCACAATGCAGATAGCCCAGTTAGCCACTGTGCGGGAGAACTGATTGGTCGGCCCAATTGAGGTAGTATGTACATGAATCTATAGTTGATGCATATATGGTAATCAGAGGGTAACAGCAGGGGGAGGGGGGGCACAATGCAAATAGTCCGGGTAGCCATTTGATTACCTGTTCAGGAGTCTTATGGCTTGGGGGTAAACTGTTGAGAAGCCTTTTTGTCCTAGACTTGGCACTTCGGTACCGCTTGCCATGCGGTAGTAGAGAGAACAGTCTGTGGCTGGGGTCTTTGACCATTTTTAGGGCCTTCTTCTGACACCGCCTGGTGTAGAGGTCCTGGATGGCAGGGGGCTTAGCCCCAGTGATGCACTGGGCCCGTACGCACTACGCTCTGTAGTGCCTTGTGGTCAGAGGCAGTGATTGTGTGGGGGTGCTTTGTTGGTGACACTGTGATTTATTTAGAATTCAAGGCACACTTAACCAGCATGGCTACCACAGCATTCTGCAGCGATACTCCATCCCATCTGGTTTGCGCTTGATGGGACAATCATTTATTTTTCAACAGGACAATGACCCAACACACCTCCAGGCTGTGTAAGGGCTATTTAACCAAGAATGAGAGAGATGGATTGCTGCATCAGATGATCTGGCCTCCACAATCACCCGACCTCAACCCAATTGAGATAGTTTAGGATGAGTTGGACCGCAGAGTGAAGGAAAAGCAGCCAACAAGTGCTCAGCATATGTGGGAACTCCTTCAAGACTGTTGGAAAAGAATCCCAGGTGAAGCTGGTTGAGAGAATGCCAAGAGTGTGCAAAGCTGTCATCAAAGCAAAGGGTGGCTATTTGAAGAAACTAAAATCTAAAATATATTTGATTTGTTTAACACTTTTTTGGTTACTACATGATTGTGTTATTTCATAATTAAAATAAAGAAAAACCCTTGAATGAGTAGGTGTGTCCAAACTTTTGACTGGTACTGTATATTTAAATTACTATTCAGAAAGCAGATGAGTGGGCGATGGAAGTTTGAAAATGACAGCTGTTACTATAGGAACCACATCAACACACTGGTGGTGCTGTGTAGGGGATTAGAAAGAGAGTTTGTCACTGGATATGTTGTTTGAACACGTCAATAAAAAAATCCCCTGACTCACATAAAACTGGCTGATGACCCATGGTATGGAGTCATGATATATGAAATATGGAAGATAATCACATAACCTAGATAGTCTAGTAAAATTCCATATAACGAATTATGAGGGAATTATTGTCTCTTTGGTCAAATAAATAGACAAGTTTGCTATACATTTTCTTCACTATGTAGACATCCTAAATGTACTAAGTGTACTACTTTCATGGACTACGGTGGTCCAACGTTCTAAGCCGCCTGCCTGCGGCACATGTCTACACGGTCGGCATAGGTTTGAATCCGGCCTACTGCTCTTTGACACAACCTGTCTCTATCTTTCCCCACTGTCATCCTCTATCTGTTCAATAAAGTCCGAAAATACCTATTTACTAACTGCGCAATCCACTGTCTCATCAGCGCCGGCAGGGAAGGTATAAACTTGATCTCCACTATAAAAGCATCGAGACATTATCTCACATTTCTTTTAGACTAACATTTCGTTTTCTACAGCAGGGATTTGTATTAACCTTGCTGTCTGTCTCTCCGACATTTGCAACATTGTTTCAATATTCCAATTCGATCTCGGTGGCCTTCAGTTACATATGCGTTTCTAGAAGAAGATTAAGACTTCTCCTGCACTAACAGTTAACTCATATAATGTTTGACTGTGCGGTCAGTATGAGTAACTGTTTGGGGACCATAAATGATGTCACACTTACTGAAACAGTAACTGCTCTCTTTTGACTTAATCCTCATTTGTCAGGGATATACTGTATATGTAAGTCGGTGCTGTTAACAAGATAAACATTTAGAAATGCAGCGGCCATAATGCAATCAGTGATGATTCTTTGGGCCTTTCACAGATGGGATAGAAGATCTGAAGTCCTGACACAACTCTCCTGCCCCAAGTTATAGCGGCAGAGATGAGAATCTCCTAAAAGTGTCAGAAGAAGCTGTTTTTCCCCCAGCTGGGGAGAGATAACGATCACAGCACCATCCACCTCCTCTGGTAGACCACAGGCCTTCTACCAAACCAATCTCCAACGGAGCCTCAGGCACCATACTGGGATCCATTTTCAAAACTTCCTAAAGTGTTACCACAGCACACGATTTAGAGTTCACATATTTGTAAGGCTCCTGCTATATGTTGCATACTTTAGTCTGTTATCTAGTTCTCTAAAGTTCCCACTAAGATGCTAGTCTTGAATGCATCCTAGAGCTGAGAAGGTCCTCCAGCTTAGTCGAACAGCTTTCCACTTCATAGGCTTATAGACAGTGGTGTATTATTGACTGAGAATCATAACTACAGTCAGGAGGAAGCCTTCCCTCCACAGGAGGCTGGTGAGGGGAAGACAGCTCTAAATAATAGCTGGAATGAAGTGAAGAGTAACCATGTGTTTGAGACCATTCCAATCATTTCGTTCCAGCCATTACTATGATCCCTTCCTCCCTAATTAAGTTCCCAACAGGCACCTGTGCTTCCCTCAGTACTAAACTAGTAAATGTGGCAGGTCTCTGTCTATCTAACCAATGTTTTAAATTGGGCATTGGGCCTCCTGATTCTAAACATGTCCAAGGTGTTTTGCTCTGCTGAAACACACATTACCAATGTCCTCCTCTGCTAAATCAATAGCTCTAAACAGAAAGATTTAGACTCTCTATGCTTCAAGCTTGGGTGTGTCCAGTTCACATGTACAGTAACATTATGAAACCCAATATTTCCTCACCTTTTCATTTGTATTAACCTTGCTGTCTGTCTCTCCGATATTTGCAACATTGTTTCAATATTCCAATTCAATCTATGACTGTCCCATAGTAATGAACGTGTAGGGTTCGGGAGTCGGGATGAGAGAGTGAGGCATGCAGCGTTTCTCAGGCAGTAAAAATCATGAATCAGCTGGCATCATTTGTATGGATATATACAAATAAATGTACATTGAAAAAAGGTCAAACAAAACGAAGTGCAGCTAGTTTGCAGTCTTCCCAGCTTCAGTTTGAAGTTGTTTTGTTAGCTGTGTTGTTGGCTAGCTCCTCTGAACAACAGTGTCCTAACGAGAGAGCACTTTTTATGCCAGGCGAAATCGTGCCCCATTAGCTCATTGTTATGGATGTATCCAAATAAATGTCACTAGAAAACAGCTTAAACAAATGTAGCTACTGTTGTTATTCTGTCTGTACTGTTTGACGTGACTGTAAGTTAGCCGTAGTTGGCTAGCTAGCTAGCAATAATAAGAACGTTGCCAGCCAGTATGGCAATGCAACATTTAGAACGCATGACTGGGTCGCATCCATAGATACAGAACAAAACGACTGAATGACTGGGTCGCATCCATAGATACAGAACAAAACGACTGAATGACTGGGTCGCGCCTCTGGCAACCGAACCAATAGAACGAACGACCAGCCGGCTTGGGTAGCAACCCTAGATTTGTTTCAGGACTATATCTTGTGGAAGGATGAAATAGTATGATTAAATTCATTTTAAAATTAAAATTTTAAGGCAAATATGTCAATCATTATTTGAATATGTTTGTAACCCGTTGTATCCAAGTGATAATGCCCTCGAAGCCGGTGTTTGGAGGATATATTAGCACGGTTTTCCTGCCCGAGACAAACAAGTAGGACACGGTGGCCTTCAGTTACATATGCATTTCTAAAAGAAGATTAAGACTTCTCCTGCACTAACAGTTAACTCATATAATGTTTGACTGTGCGGTCAGTATGAGTAACTGTTTGGGGACCATAAATGATGTCACACTTACTGAAACAGTAACTGCTCTCTTTTGACTTAATCCTCATTTGTCAGGGATATACTGTATATGTAAGTCGGTGCTGTTAACAAGATAAACATTTAGAAATGCAGCGGCCATAATGCAATCAGTGATGATTCTTTGGGCCTTTCACAGATGGGATAGAAGATCTGAAGTCCTGACACAACTCTCCTGCCCCAAGTTATAGCGGCAGAGATGAGAATCTCCTAAAAGTGTCAGAAGAAGCTGTTTTTCCCCCAGCTGGGGAGAGATAACGATCACAGCACCATCCACCTCCTCTGGTAGACCACAGGCCTTCTACCAAACCAATCTCCAACGGAGCCTCAGGCACCATACTGGGATCCATTTTCAAAACTTCCTAAAGTGTTACCACAGCACACGATTTAGAGTTCACATATTTGTAAGGCTCCTGCTATATGTTGCATACTTTAGTCTGTTATCTAGTTCTCTAAAGTTCCCACTAAGATGCTAGACTTGAATGTATCCTAGAGCTGAGAAGGTCCTCCAGCTTAGTCGAACAACTTTCCACTCCATAGGCTTATAGAGAGTGGTATATTATTGACTGAGAATCATAACTACAGTCAGGAGGAAGCCTTCCCTCCACAGGAGGCTGGTGAGGGGAAGACAGCTCTAAATAATAGCTGGAATGAAGTGAAGAGTAACCATGTGTTTGAGACCATTCCAATCATTTCATTCCAGCCATTACTATGATCCCTTCCTCCCTAATTAAGTTCCCAACAGGCACCTGTGCTTCCCTCAGTACTATACTAGTAAATGTGGCAGGTCTCTGTCTATCTAACCAATGTTTTAAATTGGGCATTGGGCCTCCTGATTCTAAACATGTCCAAGGTGTTTTGCTCTGCTGAAACACACATTACCAATGTCCTCCTCTGCTAAATCAATAGCTCTAAACAGAAAGATTTAGACTCTCTATGCTTCAAGCTTGGGTGTGTCCAGTTCACATGTACAGTAACATTATGAAACCCAATATTTCCTCACCTTTTCATTTGTATTAACCTTGCTGTCTGTCTCTCCGACATTTGCAACATTGTTTCAATATTCCAATTCAATCTATGACTGTCCCATAGTAATGAACGTGTAGGGTTCGGGAGTCGGGATGAGAGAGTGAGGCAGGCAGCGTTTCTCAGGCAGTAAAAATCATGAATCAGCTGGCATCATTTGTATGGATATATACAAATAAATGTAAATTGAAAAAAGGTCAAACAAAACGAAGTGCAGCTAGTTTGCAGTCTTCCCAGCTTCAGTTTGAAGTTGTTTTGTTAGCTGTGTTGTTGGCTAGCTCCTCTGAACAACAGTGTCCTAACGAGAGAGCACTTTTTATGCCAGGCGAAATCGTGCCCCATTAGCTCATTGTTATTGATGTATCCAAATAAATATCACTAGAAAACAGCTTAAACAAATGTAGCTACTGTTGTTATTCTGTCTGTACTGTTTGACGTGACTGTAAGTTAGCCGTAGTTGGCTAGCTAGCTAGCAATAATAAGAACGTTGCCAGCCAGTATGGCAATGCAACATTTAGAGCGAACGACTGGGTCGCATCCATAGATACAAAACAAAACGACTGAACGACTGGGTCGCATCCATAGATACAGAACAAAAAGACTGAACGACTGGGTCGCGCCTCTGGCAACCGAACCAATAGAACGAACGACCAGCCGGCTTGGGTAGCAACCCTAGATTTGTTTCGGGACTATATCTTGTGGAAGGATGAAATAGTATGATTAAATTAATTTTAAAATAACAATGTTAAGGCAAATATGTCAATCATTATTTGAATATGTTGGTAACCCGTTGTATCCAAGTGATAATGCCCTCGAAGCCGGTGTTTGGAGGATATATTGGCACGGTTTTCCTGCCCGAGACAAACAAGTAGGACACGGTGGCCTTCAGTTACATATGCATTTTTAAAAGAAAATTAAGACTTCTCCTGCACTAACAGTTAACTCATATAATGTTTGACTGTGCGGTCAGTATGAGTAACTGTTTGGGGACCATAAATGATGTCACATTTACTGAAACAGTAACTGCTCTCTTTTGACTTAATCCTCATTTGTCAGGGATATACTGTATATGTAAGTCGGTGCTGTTAACAAGATAAACATTTAGAAATGCAGCGGCCATAATGCAATCAGTGATGATTCTTTGGGCCTTTCACAGATGGGATAGAAGATCTGAAGTCCTGACACAACTCTCCTGCCCCAAGTTATAGCGGCAGAGATGAGAATCTCCTAAAAGTGTCAGAAGAAGCTGTTTTTCCCCCAGCTGGGGAGAGATAACGATCACAGCACCATCCACCTCCTCTGGTAGACCACAGGCCTTCTACCAAACCAATCTCCAACGAAGCCTCAGGCACTATACTGGGACCCATTTTCAAAACTTCCTAAAGTGTTACCACAGCACACGATTTAGAGTTCACATATTTGTAAGGCTCCTGCTATATGTTGCATACTTTAGTCTGTTATCTAGTTCTCTAAAGTTCCCACTAAGATGCTAGACTTGAATGTATCCTAGAGCTGAGAAGGTCCTCCAGCTTAGTCGAACAACTTTCCACTCCATAGGCTTATAGAGAGTGGTATATTATTGACTGAGAATCATAACTACAGTCAGGAGGAAGCCTTCCCTCCACAGGAGGCTGGTGAGGGGAAGACAGCTCTAAATAATAGCTGGAATTAAGTGAAGAGTAACCATGTGTTTGAGACCATTCCAATCATTTCGTTCCAGCCATTACTATGATCCCTTCCTCCCTAATTAAGTTCCCACCAGGCACCTGTGCTTCCCTCAGTACTATACTAGTAAATGTGGCAGGTCTCTGTTTGTCTATCTAACCAAGGTTTGAAATTGGGCATTGGGCCTCCTGATTCTGAACATGTCCAAGGTGTTTTGCTCTGCTGAAACACACATTACCAATGTCCTCCTCTGCAAAATCAATAGCTCTAAAGAGAAGGATTCAGACTCTCTATGCTTCAAGCTTGGGTGTGTCCAGTTCACATGTACAGTAACATTATGAAACCCAATATCTCCTCACCTTTTTAGTTTTATATGCTGTCCTTGTATACTTTCGATTCTTTGCCCACCTCAGTAATACCGGTAGGCTAAACACACTAGTTTAAATTGCCAATCTATGCCTTATGTTTATTCAATGTCCACCCTATCTTCTTCACAGAGAGAGCCTAGCTGTCCCAGGATGACCGGGAAGCGGTGCTTGTTAAGCTTCAGAGGCTTCAGTGTGATAAACTGGGTCATGTTGAAACCCCTGAGACACTCCCCAGTAGACCCTGTTAAAGCGAGAGATATCACCTCATCAAATGCATCCTATGGCCCTGTACACAGAGGAGCCAACCAACTGGCTTGTTTCCTTTATCTCTTCAAACAAAACCGCTTTAATCAAATCAAAGTTTATTGATCACGTACATAAATTTGAAGGTGTTATTGCAGGTGCAGTGAAATGCTTATGTTACTACTGTAGCTTCAAAAGTGCAGTAGAATGTCTCGCAAATACACAATAATCAAAAAAATTGAAACAAGAAATAACATTCCAATGGAATATATTAGAGCGATAATATAAATGTAGTGTGTATAGACCGAATGTCATTTGGAAAATAAAATGGTACGTACACTAGTGTATATAATAGGATGACCTATGTCGAGAATACAGTATATACATACAGTACACAGTGAGTAAACAGTGTATAAACAGAATATGAGGTGACCAGTGTTCAATTACTTTATATACATGAGGCATTAGTCTCAAGGTGCAGGGCTGAGTACCAGGCAGGTAGCTGGCTAGTGATGGCTGTTCAACAGTCTGATTGTAACGCTCGTCCTCTTCTTCTGACGAGGAGTCGCAAGCATTGGACCAAAGCGCAGCCTGGTACGTGTTCATGGCGATATTTATTCAACTCAGAACACTAAAACAAAAATAACAACGAGAATGATACGAAACGAAACAGTCCTGTCTGGTGACATACACAAAGACAGAAAATAAACACCCATGAAATACAGGTGGAAAAAGGCTACCTAAGTATGAATCTCAATCAGAGACAACTAACGACACCTGCCTCTGATTGAGAACCATACCAGGCCAAACGCAAACACAACATAGAAAACAGAACATAGACAACCCACCCAACTCACGCCTTGACCATACTAAAACAAAGACATAATAAAATAACTAAGGTCAGAACGTGACACTGATGGCCTAGTGATAGAGTTTCTCAGTCTTTCTGATGCCAGGACCACGTCTCTCAGTCTCGCAGTCTCTCAGTCCTGGCTCTGATGCCAACTCTCATCATGACCTGAGAATCAGGGTCAGTGTGGAGTTACACCTTAGCACAAAGGGAAGCAGGTGTTGCATTGAAATGTATTGTATAGCACTGTTCTGTTATATAGGCCTAAATTGTAGGGGCGGTAGCGTGGAGGCTAGAGGAACTACATATAAATGTTGTACGAAAGGTCTGTACAATTAATTTCCTCTCATTGATGTAGGAGCCGTTGAAAGGATATTCAAGATCTTCAAGATCAAAGCTTTAATCCTTGTGTCATTGTTCCTCAACGGCACAATGCGCTCCACAAATTTGAGGTTTTGATTTTTACACACATAGGTCAATTGTCAGAAAAACCCAAGCAATATTACAGTGTGATATTTAAAGCTCTTATGCCTGTTTACACCCACTCTCTCTTTCCCGCATGTTCTTTTTTGTTTATGGTCCACCTGTTTCTCTTCCCTCTTGAGATACTTGTCAGGTATCGAGCTGCATGCGTCAGAGTACTGTGTGACCTTAGGACCTTGAAGTCTTGCCTGGCTACCCAAACTCTTTGTTCTGGCCAAACGCTAAGCCATGGCCACAGTCGTTAGTTTTTTCTCCTCAATGAGTCTCGGTCTGAGTACCTACTCAATGATTTTTAGAACGCAAACACATTCTAACCATTCTGATTGGCCCCAGAAACCAATGGTTTGGGCCAGAGCCAGAAGACAAATGGTTAAAGTGGCATTGTGAAAATTTGTCATTGTCTTTGATACTCTGATTGGTTAGAGATGATCCAATCGCTGATGACTGTGTTGTACAACACCCCTAATTCTGACGTCACCACAAACGACTTCAATGATGGCAGTTTCAGACTGAAGAATGTAGAGAACATAGAGCAGCGGAAGAATTTAGTTTGAGTTGTGAACTTTGTTTTATCACAATGTGCTACAATACACACACACAGAAACAGATACCACAGATACAGATACCACAGATACACATGGTGAAGACATCTATTTCTTCACTTCCTCTTCAGTGTGTGTGCTAGATGTTTTTTCATCCAGTTGCAGTTCCTCAGTTGGATGACTTAAACATTAGGGCCGAAATCCTAATATTAACTTGAACTTTTGCATAGATTATCTGCCTTCATCTCAACCTGAGACGTGCATATCTGAAGATATTTCAAGATCCTTGAATAACGATACTGTTAATAACGTTAGAATAACGTTATCAAACCTACATGCTCAGATGCTTTTTCTTGATGTGTCTTACTTCTTCCCACGTAGATCTCAACAAGTGTGACTAGCATGTCTCACACACGTTTTGATATCTCAGCTCTAAACAATGGCAGTCAAGTGTGAAAGGCTTACACCGGTGGGGGGGTTGACTGAGTATAGCTTTAATCCATGCTCGTGTATCACTCACTCCACCCACCTGTTACTATATATGGGTATTGTCCTTACACAATCTCAGCCTCCAACAAGACATTCCTGCCCAATGCCCATTGAATGGCTTATCAGATCTATGAAATCCGTTTTTTTTCTTCTGTCTTAACATAACAGAGTGTGTGGGTAAAGAAGGGTGTGGAACGTGTGTGTGTGGGTGTGTAACAAGTCTGATTCCTTCCTGAATATACCTGCAACAGCTAACCAACAGTTTGGGTACACTACCCTCAGACCCCCTATCCAGTACCCCAGTGGGAGTCAAAGGGTTTCAAACAACATGACAATCTGAGTATGTTCAGGGTGTTCATCATGATCAGTTTGACTAATGCAACACACTCTAACGGATATTCCCTCTGGTAACCTACACAGCATCTAATATCAAGGACGATGGTGTGAATGAGGTGTGGTTTATAACAGTGAGTGTCAGACGGCAGTGAGTGAGACAAGAAGTGAAGGAAACCCACGGAGACCCTAGGATAAACAGCACAAATGTACAAACCCCAGAGACAGTGAGAGGAGGCTCCATTATCATTTCTTACTCCAACCTTTTTTTTTAAAACAGTGTGAGAGAGGCATGTCACAGCAGTGCTCTGAGCTTGAGGGTCAAATGCATGCTGCCAAAAGAGTTTGACTCATAATAGAGGCTGTAGCCTATTGAATCATTGAATCAAATAAGGTAAAAATCGTTATCATTATGGGTGCATTGAGAGTTTCAGAGAGATTTCACATCAGCAATCTGTTTGTGGTGGTCATTGAACCTCAGCTGTTCGTGATTTGAGGACATCTATTGACACCTAGCTGAATAGCCTATTGTTTATTTACAACAATATTTTAACAGTTGGTTTAATAGTGCAGTGCATGAGTAGCAGTAATGACTGAGAAGCTGTAGTGACCATACCGCCTATTTGCATGGAAATGTTGGAGTGCAAATACCCATTTTGATTACGAATATTTGCGTAAATGAAAATCGTGCAAGCGGTCACACGTTTGCCACTCAACCCTTTCTTTTACTCAAGTTTGAATACACTTCAGCTATTCAGAAAAGTGTAAATGGAAAACTAGAACTGATATATATATATTTCAGTGGTTATTGTTGGCTAAACACTGATACCTTGCGGTAAGAATGTTACACTTTACGAATTTAAACATTTTTTTCTGTTGCAGCAGAAGCACTGATATGACAGCTCGAGTAGTGGCAATAATCTCTGCGTACTTTGCTGCAGAATGTGGAGACTGGAGAGCGCTTGCTTTCTCTGTTGAACGACTAAGACTGGCCAATAGGTATCTGTATTCCTAATTAGCAAGCACAGACTGTCCAATGAGGGACGTTCTGGGTGGGTTCTCCACACACACCTTCTCGGGGCCACTCTGGTACAGAATCGCGAAGGAGGGCGCGTTACAGAATGACATACAGGTTTTCTTGATGCACACAACGCCAGAGACAATTAGAAAAAAGAACGAGAGGGACTTTTCGACGAACGACTAGTCCGTCTTCACGCCTTGTGTCCAAGAAGGATTCAATCTCTCCATTTGAAGAGGCATGTCGCTTATTGAAGAATACGAGGAAGGGGAGTATGGGAGGGCGCCGAAGCGACTGAAGACCACTGAGGTGGAGGAGGGCGAGGAGCTGGAGGAGGGAGAGGATTCGGACTCGGAGTCTGCAGGGCTGCTCGGAGATGTGGAGAATGTAGGAGCCGATAAAAGGCCCCGGTGGACCGCAACGAAATACGGACCTGAAAGACGGGTAAGGGAAGCGACCTTATTATAATATAACATCTGAATCTGATCTTTTACAATGTTTCGCAATATTACTGGAAATAACTGGCAATGATCACAATGTTGCTATTGGAATAGTAGCCTAGCCTATATATAGTTTATTAATTCATTCGGTTCCTCTGCGATTGATAATCTGTCAGTCCTTTGCAGTCAATATATCAGTTGACAGTCTGAAGCACTTCCATGTAAGATTGAAGGGTACTGTCCAGCTAAAAATCATACAATGCGTTGGCAGACTACAGTTATTTTCTACTCTGACAAGGTGTAAATCTTGTTAAGAAAAGATGCACACTTGTTGAAGTAAAACGGGATTGCAATATGATCCACATGACATGGATTATAACTGATTTATTGGACAATTTCTGCATAACATCAAACTGCATAAAAAAAGAAAAGTGTTTTGCAGAGTTTCAACCAGCCTGGTCTCATAGACTAGAGGTAACATAGTACATGTAAATCTGGGACAGTGAAATGACATTTGGTATGGTTACATAAAACAGATTCGGTCAGGGTGGATGGGTGGGCATATAACACAAACATCTAGCAATCTAGCAAAGGCTAATTAGCAACTTTTCAACTACTTACTTATTTATAATAATGTAATAGGAATTGTAATTCGTAACATATCAAAAGAAATGGGCGATGGACAGCCACAAATGAAAACAGTTGAAGTCGGAAGTTTACATACACCTTAGCCAAATACATTTAAACTCAGTTTTACACAATTCCTAACATTTAATCCTAGTAAAAATGCCCTGCTTTAGGTCAGTTAGGATCACCACTTTATTTTAAGAATATGAAATGTCAGAATAATAGTAGAGAGAATGATTTATTTCAGCTTTTATTTCTTTCATCACACACCCAGTGGGTCAGAAATGTACATACACTCAATTAGTATTTGGTAGCATTGCCTTTAAATCGTTTAACTTAGGTCAAACGTTTCGGGTAGCCTTCCACAAGCTTCCCACAATAAGTTGGGTGAAATTTGGCCCATTCCTCCTGACAGAGCTGGTGTAACTGAGTCAGGTTTGTAGGCCTCCTTGCTCTCACACACTTTTTCAGTTCTGTCCACACATTTTCTATAGGATTGAGGTCAGGGCTTTGTGATGGCCACTCCAATACATTGACTTTGTTGTCCTTAAGCCATTCTTCCCCAACTTTGGAAGAATGCTTGGGGTCATTGTCCATTTGGAAGACCCATTTGAGACCAAGCTTTAACTTCCTGACTGATGTTTTGAGATGTTGCTTCAATATATCCACATCATTCTACTGCCTCATGATGTCATCTATTTTGTGAAGTGCCCCAGTTTCTCCTGCAGCAAAGCACCCCCACAAAGTGATGCTGCCACCCCTGTGTTTCACAGTTGAGATGGTATTCTTCGGCTTGCAAGCCTCCCCCTTTTTACTTCAAACATAACGATGGTCATTATGGCCAAACAGTTCTATTTTTGTTTCATCAGACCAGAGGACATTTCTCCAAAATGTACGATCTTTGTCCCCATGTGCAGTTGCAAACCGTAGTCTGGATATTTTATGGCAGTTGTGGAGCAGTGGCTTCTTCCTTGCTGAACGGCCTTTCAGGTTATGTCGATATAGGACTTGTTTTACTGTGGATACAGATACGTTTGCACCTGTTTCCTCCAGCATCTTCACAAGGTCCTTTGCTGTTGTTCTGGGATTGATTTGCACTTTTCGCACCAAAGTACATTAATCTCTAGGAGACAGAACGCGACTCCTTCCTGAGCGGTATGATGGCTGCGTGGTCCCATGGTGTTTATACTTGTGTACTATTGTTTGTACAGATGAATGTGGTACCTTCAGGCATTTGGAAAATGCTCCCAAGGATGAACCAGACTTGTGGAGGTCTACAATTTGTTTTCTGAGGTCTTGGCTTATTTCTTTAGATTTTCTCATGATGTCAAGCAAAGAGACACTGAGTTTGAAGGTAGGCCTTGAAATACATCCACAGGTACACCTCCAATTGACTCAAATTATGTAAATTAGCCTATCAGAAGCTTCTAAAGCCATGACGTCATTGTCTGGAATTTTCCAAGCTGTTTAAAGGCACAGTCATCTTAGTGTATGTAAACTTCTGACCCACTGGAATTGTGATACAGTGAATTATAAGTGAAATAATTTGTCTGTAAACAATTGCTGGAAAAATGATCATGTACAAATTAGATATCCTAACCAACTTGCGAAAACTATAGTTTATTAACAGGACATTTGTGGAGTGGTTGAAAAATTAGTTTTAATGACTCCAACCTAAGTGTATGTAAACATCCGACTTCAATTGTACACACCATATGAAACTTAACATATCACACTAAATGGAGTGTCTTGGTTTTACATACAGAATAATATGAAATGCTCTGAGATCATGTTGCAACAAACATACTGAACCCTATATAGACTACAGTAGTAGTATGCCTACTATTGTAACCGTGACATGAATATTGACTGACATTCGTGAAGTTAGGTAATATCCGTCATATCCTTAGCCTAATATCATGATCATGAGCTATTCATTATCCCCAGTGTGTTTGGAAATGTCCTCTACCTGCTGCTTTTTGTAAAAGTGCATAGTGACATGACATCTTTTCAGTGAAGGTGATTTGCACGGCTTACATAGGCTAAGTCTGTAGACTGTGCTACACTGTCAGAGTATAGTCTAGTCTTGTACACCTGTCACCATTAGACAGTGCATTATTGATGGTGATCCATGGGTCGCTCGGTTGGATAGGTTATGCGAATGTCAACATCTCCACTTCTGATGTCTAACGTCTGGAATTAAATTATGTGAAGGCCTGCTCATGCTCTGCAACTCTGACTTTACCAGGACATGAATAGTTGACTATTATTAAGAGTAAATAGTCTATAAACGTATAATAGTGCGTAAAGGGGAGCTGAGTATTTGGATTGTTAACCATAATCTTCTGAATTGTCCAGTGAAAATGAGCATCCTGATTTTCACTCATGTTTTAGATCTGATTTAGGTCATCTCAACCTCTGCGGGGTGCATAATGCAGCCCAGTATGTGCCTTGCTTTGAGATGCAGGAAGAGAAACCAGCTCCCTGCTCTTTGTGCATAGGCCTATCTCCGCTACATCTTCTCAGCAGATTATCATAAGAACGGTCCCGGCATGAGGAGGCATTGAACGCATTATCTAGATTAGCTATGCAGTGTTTTGGTCTTTGCTAGCTCAGGCGGTGCAGATCTTTAGTCTGTTGGTCGGCTTTTCCCCTTATCACCAAGAAAAAGCTGCGAATCCGCCACCGGCAAGACAGATTCAGCTGCCTGATGTCACAACCGGCTGCATGCCCCTTATCTGTACTCTCTCCCAGCTAGGGTTGCCTGTACTTTCAACCAATAGATTTGTCGACATTTTAAAACGTGCATTTTTCCATATATACAGTGGGGCAAAAAAGTATTTAGTCAGCCACCAGTTGTGCAAGTTCTCCCACTTAAAAAGATGAGAGGCCTGTAATTTTCATCATAGGTACACTTCAACTATGACAGACAAAATGAGAAAAAAAATCCAGAAAATCACATTGTAGGATTTTTAATGAATTTATTTGCAAATTATGGTGGAAAATAAGTATTTGGTCAATAACAAAAGCTTATCTCAATACTTTGTTATATACCCTTTGTTGGCAATGACAGAGGTCAAACGTTTTCTGTAAGTCTTCACAAGGTTTGAAAGGCTTGAAATGCTTCTTACGAAGCCACTCCTTCGTTGCCCGGGCGTTTGGGATCATTGTCATGCTGAAAGACCCAGCCACGTTTCATCTTCAATGCGCTTGCTGATGGAAGGAGGTTTTCACTCAAAATCTCACGATACATGGCCCCATTCATTCTTTCCTTTACACGGATCAGTCGTCTTGATCCCTTTGCAGAAAAACAGCCCCAAAGCGTGATGTTTCCACCCCCATGCTTCACAGTAGGTATAGTGTTCTTTAGATGCAACTCAGCATTCTTTGTCCTCCAAACACGACGAGTTGAGTTCATCTGAACATATGACATTCTCCCAATCTTCTTCTGGATCAGCAAACTTCAGACGGGCCTGGACATGTACTGGCTTAAGCAGGGGGACACGTCTGGCACTGCAGGATTTGAGTCCCTGGCGGCGTAGTGTGTTACTGATGGTAGGCTTTGTTACTTTGGTCCCAGCTCTCTGCAGGTCATTCACTAGGTCCCCCCGTGTGGTTCTGGGATTTTTGCTCACCGTTCTTGTGATCATTTTGACCCCACGGGGTGAGATCTGTTTGAGGTTGTGGACAGGTGTCTTTTATACTGATAACAAGTTCAAACAGGTGCCATTAATACAGGTAACGAGTGGAGGACAGAGGAGCCTCTTAAAGAACAGGTCTATGAGAGCCAGAAATCTTGCTTGTTTGTAGGTGACCAAATACTTATTTTCCACCATAATTTGCAAATGAATTCATTACAAATCCTACAATGTGATTTTCTGGATTTTTTTTCTCATTTTGTCTGTCATAGTTGAAGTGTACCTATGATGAAAATTACAGGCCTCTCTCATCTTTTTAATTGGGAGAACTTTTACAATTGGTGGCTGACTAAATACTTTTTTGCCCCACTGTAGACACACCCTATGTTTGAATAGAATCAACTATATTTAGGCTACCGAGCTTGTCAGATGCTTTAAGCACTGCGGTTAAAAATGAAGACACACAGATTACTAAAGAGGGTGTCATAGATCAATAGAAAAAATCCTGTTCCCGACCATACTCCTCCCTCTGCTGCTTGCTGGCCTCGTCATGCTCCTAAATTTGCCGGTATTAGGCTACACCTGTGGTCAGCAACCTTTTCCATTTGGAGTGCTAAGTTACCGTACCACTTCTACTGATCTGCGTGCCAGTAATGTTTTTCGTATGCATATTTTCGTGGAACAGTTTAATTTAACATATAATAAAGTCTTCATATCTCAAAATCTATGTCATGTGTTTAAAAAAAGAAAAAACAATGTTTCACCTTTATTTAACCAGGTAGGCAAGTTGAGAACAAGTTCTCATTTTCAATTGCGACCTGGCCAAGATAAAGCAAAACAGTTCGACACATACAACAACACAGAGGTACACATGGAGTAAAACAAACATACAGTCAATAATACAGTAGAAAAAGAAGCCTATATACAGTGCCTTGCGAAAGTATTCGGCCCCCTTGAACTTTGCGACCTTTTGCCACATTTCAGGCTTCAAACATGAAGATATAAAACTGTATTTTTTTGTGAAGAATCAACAACAAGTGGGACACAATCATGAAGTGGAACGACATTTATTGGATATTTCAAACTTTTTTAACAAATCAAAAACTGAAAAATTGGGCGTGCAAAATTATTCAGCCCCTTTACTTTCAGTGCAGCAAACTCTCTTCAGAAGTTCAGTGAGGATCTCTGAATGATCCAATGTTGACCTAAATGACTAATGATGATAAATACAATCCACCTGTGTGTAATCAAGTCTCCGTATAAATGCACCTGCACTGTGATAGTCTCAGAGGTCCATTAAAAGCGCAGAGAGCATCATGAAGAACAAGGAACACACCAGGCAGGTCCGAGATACTGTTGTGAAGAAGTTTAAAGCCGGATTTGGATACAAAAAGATTTCCCAAGCTTTAAACATCCCAAGGAGCACTGTGCAAGCGATAATATTAAAATGGAAGGAGTATCAGACCACTGCAAATCTACCAAGACCTGGCCGTCCCTCTAAACTTTCAGCGCATACAAGGAGAAGACTGATCAGAGATGCAGCCAAGAGGCCCATGATCACTCTGGATGAACTGCAGAGATCTACAGCTGAGGTGGGAGACTCTGTCCATAGGACAACAATCAGTCGTATATTGCACAAATCTGGCCTTTATGGAAGAGTGGCAAGAAGAAAGCCATTTCTTAAAGATATCCATAAAAAGTGTTGTTTAAAGTTTGCCACAAGCCACCTGGGAGACACACCAAACATGTGGAAGAAGGTGCTCTGGTCAGATGAAACCAAAATTTAACTTTTTGGCAACAATGCAAAACGTTATGTTTGGCGTAAAAGCAACACAGCTGAACACACCATCCCCACTGTCAAACATGGTGGTGGCAGCATCATGGTTTGGGCCTGCTTTTCTTCAGCAGGGACAGGAAAGATGGTTAAAATTGATGGGAAGATGGATGGAGCCAAATACAGGACCATTCTGGAAGAAAACCTGATGGAGTCTGCAAAAGACCTGAGACTGGGACGGAGATTTGTCTTCCAACAAGACAATGATCCAAAACATAAAGCAAAATCTACAATGGAATGGTTCAAAAATAAACATATCCAGGTGTTAGAATGGCCAAGTCAAAGTCCAGACCTGAATCCAATCGAGAATCTGTGGAAAGAACTGAAAACTGCTGTTCACAAATGCTCTCCATCCAACCTCACTGAGCTCGAGCTGTTTTGCAAGGAGGAATGGGAAAAAATGTCAGTCTCTCGATGTGCAAAACTGATAGAGACATACCCCAAGCGACTTACAGCTGTAATCGCAGCAAAAGGTGGCGCTACAAAGTATTAACTTAAGGGGGCTGGATAATTTTGCACGCCCAATTTTTCAGTTTTTGATTTGTTAAAAAAGTTTGAAATATCCAATAAATGTCGTTCCACTTCATGATTGTGTCCCACTTGTTGTTGATTCTTCACAAAAAAATACAGTTTTATATCTTTATGTTTGAAGCCTGAAATGTGGCAAAAGGTCGCAAAGTTCAAGGGGGCCGAATACTTTCGCAAGGCACTGTACATGGTGGCGAAGTAAATACAATATAGCAAGTAAAACACTGGAATGGTAGATTTGCAGTGGAAGAATGTGCAAAGTAGAGATAGAAATAATGAGGTGCAAAGGAGCAAAATAAATAAATAAATACAGCAGGGGGCGAGGTAGTTGTTTGGGCTAAATTATAGATGGGCTATGTACAGGTGCAGTAATATGTGAGCTGCTCTGACAGCTGGTGCTTAAAGCTAGTGAGCGAGATAAGAGAATTTTGTAGTTTGTTCCAGTCATTGGCAGCAGAGAACTGGAAGGAGAGACGGCCAAAGGAAGAATTGGTTTTGGTGTCCAGAGAGATATACCTGCTGGAGCGCGTGCTACAGGTGGGTGCTGCTACGGTGACCAGCGAGCTGAGATAAGGGGGGACTTTACCTAGCAGGGTCTTGTAGATGACCTGGAGCCAGTGGGTTTGGCGACGAGTATGAAGCGAGGGCCAGCCAACGAGAGCGTACAGGTCGCAGTGGTGGGTAGTATATGGGGCTTTGGTGACAAAACGGATGGCACTGTGATGGACTGCATCCAATTTATTGAGTAGGGTATTGGAGGTTATTTTGTAAATGGCATCACCAAAGTTGAGGAGCGGTAGGATGGTCAGTTTTACAAGGGTATGTTTGGCAGCATGAGTTAAGGATACTTTATTGCGAAATAGGAAGCCAATTCTAGATTTAACTTTGGATTGGAGATGTTTGATGTGAGTCTGGAAGGAGAGTTTACAGTCTAATCAGACACCTAGGTATTTGTAGTTGTCCACATATTCTAAGTCAGAACTGTCCAGAGTAGTGATGTTGGAAGGGCGGGCAGGTGCAGGCAGCGATCGGTTGAAGAGCATGCATTTAGTTTTACTTGTATTTAAGAGCAATTGGAGGCCATGGAAGGAGAGTTGTATGGCATTGAAGCTCGTCTGGAGGGTTGTTAACACAGTGTCCAAAGAAGGGCCAGAAGTATTCAGAATGATGTCATCTGCATAGAGGTGGATCAGAGACTCACCAAGCAGCAAGAGCGACATCATTGATGTATACAGAGAATAGAGTCGGTCCAAGAATTGAACCCTGTGGCACCCCCATAAAGACTGCCAGAGGCCCGGACAACAGGCCCTCCGATTTGACACACTGAACTCTATAGTTGGTGAACCAGGCGAGGCAATCATTTGAGAAACCAAGGCTATCGAGTCTGCTGATGAGGATGTGGTGATTGACAGAGTCGAAAGCCTTGGCCAGGTCAATGAATACGGCTGCACAGTATTGTTTCTTATCGATGGCGGTTAAGATATCGCTTAGGACCTTGAGCGTGGCTGAGGTGCACCCATGACCAGCTCTGAAACCAGACTGCATAGCAGAGAAGGTGCAGTGGGATTCGAAATGGTCGGTAATCTGTTTGTTGACTTGGCTTTCGAAGACCTTAGAAAGGCAGGGTAGGATAGATATAGGTCTGTTGCAGTTTGGGTCAAGAGTGTCACCCCTTTTGAAGAGGGGGATGACGGCAGCTGCTTTCCAATCTTTGGGAATCTCAGACGACACGAAAGAGAGGTTGAACAGGCTAATAATAGGGGTTGCAACAATTTCGGCAGATCATTTTAGAAAGAGAGGGTCCAGATTGTCTAGCCTGGCTGATTTGTAGGGGTCTAGACTTTTGCAGCTCTTTCAGAACATCAGCTGACTGGATTTGGGAGAAGGAGAAATGGGGAAGGCTTGGGCGAGTTGCTGTGGGGGGTGCAGTGCTATTGACCGGGGTAGGGGTAGCCAGGTGGAAAGCATGGCCAGCCGTTGAAAAATGCTTATTGAAATTCTCAATTATAGTGGATTTATCAGTGGTGACAGTGTTTCCTATTCTCAGTGCAGTGGGCAGCTGGGAGGAGGTGTTCTTATTCTCCATGGACTTTACAGTGTCCCAGAACTTTTGAGTTTGTGTTGCAGGAAGCAAATTTCTGCTTGAAAAAGCTCGCCTTGGCTTTTCTAACTGCCTGTGTATATTGGTTTCTAGCTTCCCTGAAAAGTTGCATATCACGGGGGCTGTTCGATGCTAATGCAGAACGCCATAGGATGTTTTTGTGTTGGTTAAGGGCAGTCAGGTCTGGAGAGAACCAAGGGCTATATCTGTTCCTGGTTTTAAATTTCTTGAATGGTGGTTAATCAAAATCTAAATGAAAATGACACATCTAAAAGTAACTTCTATTGCCAATATGTAAAGATAGCCAAATAAAAACATTGCAGCCCACAGGGAGAAAATATCCTGATAAAAATAAATGTCCTATGAATCACATTGGCTACACATGGCCTGTCTGCAAGGAACTTGAAACATGATCAACTATTGTATTAACTTGGTCAGGCCTGAAACTCCTGCTAGCAAACTTGCAACATTGTATAAAATATTCTGGGCCTTCAGAGTTTCCTAGACCAGTGAGCTCCGGACAGACAGGCACTACTGTAGGCTATGTTGGGCAAGGGATAAGAAGTAATCAGGTAGGACTATTTTATAACGTTTCCACCAGATCAGAGCATGATATTGTTTTCCCCTTTCATGCTGAGTGGTAATCGAAGGGGAGAGAAAGAGCTGGAAAGATTTTTCAAATAGGCTACGTCGAGGAACTATTGTCATTCTCAATGGATGTAAAAACAGGCTTTGTTTACTTGCTGTTTGAGGTGAAGAACTAATTACTTTGAAAAGCTCCACAGTGATGGTGAGTTAAGACAATCAGAAATAGTATCAGATCCCCAAATGGGCACATTTACAGGTCTACATTTGTGAGCAGGCCAGGTAGCCTAGGCCTAGTTCTATGTGTAATCAGGTGCGTGTCCTTACTCAAGATGGTCAGGAGCGCTCCAAACAAAACACAATGAATACATTGACAACCCATAAATGGAATGAAATAAACCAACACATTTTTCTCACAAGTGTAGCCTAGGTTATACTCTCTGCAAACAACGTGTCCAGTCCTGCAATGACAAAGGTAAGACTGTAATAATAATATATTGAATGCATTAACAGAAATGACTGTAACCAAACAAACATTGTAGATTAGAAAATGTGGGAATTAACGGTAAATGTACTACTGGTGATATTGGTGTGCCATCCCCGCGGCCTCCTCAATGGTTTGGTCCACTTAGACAGGCGTGAATCAGACAAGTGTCTCGTGTGCCATCATTTGTTATATATATTTGCCACTGCTTGACTAAAAAAAATCTTGGTCGACCAGACAATCGACCAGTCGAGTAAATGTGGTCAGCCCTACTCCCAACTATGGGTGTTTGGGTGCTAAACATTAGTTGGGAACTAAATGTTTGGGAACTAAACTAGTGTTTATACAATGTTTATCACATGTGTAACTCTGTGTTGCTGTTTTTGTCGCACTGCTTTGCTTTATCTTGGCCAGGTCGCAGTTGTAAATGAGAACTTGTTCTCAACTGGCCTACCTGGTTAAATAAAGGTGAAATAAAACAAAATAATAAAAAAATAAATTGGAAGAGCAAAAACAAATTTCACACTACTGTCCACGGTCGTCTAGACAAGACTCCAGCCTTGGGTAAGACAAAGGGGAGGGATGTGTCGATTTCTAATGTTAAGTGTAGATTTTTTGCTCGCTTGAGTTCCGAGTACGTCATAATAATCTACAGACCATAATATTTTCAAAGATAGTTTTAATTTTATTTTTCGTAGCTGTTTATTTACCACCACAAACTGATGCTGGCACTAAGACCACACTCAACAAGATCTATAGGGCCATAAGCAAACAAGAAAATGCACATCAAGAGGCGGCACTTTTTTTGCCGGTGATTTTAATGCAGGAAAACTGAAATACATTTTACCAAATTTGTACCATCATGTCACCAGTGTAACTAGAGGTGACAAAACTCTTATTCACCTTTACTCCACACACAGAAACATATACAAAGCTCTCCCTCGCCCTCCCTTTGGAAAATCTGACCATAACTCTATCCTCCTGATTCCTGCTTACAAGCAAAAACTCAAACCTGGAAGTGGACCGATGAAGGTGGATGCTAAGCTACAGGACTGTTTTACTTGCACAGACTGGAATATGTTCTGGGATTCATCTGATAAAATTGAGGCGTTTACCACATCAGTCACCGGCTTCATTATTAAGTGTATCGGTGACGTCATCCCCGCAGTGGCCATACGTACTGTACATATCCCAACCAGAAGCCATGGATTACAGGCAACATCCGTACTGAGCTAAAGCCTAGAGCTGCTGTTTTCAAGGACCGGGACACTAATTCGGGCGCCTATAAGAAATCCCACTAGGCCTACAATGAGCCATCAAATAGGCAAAGCATCAATACAGGACTAAGATCGAATCCTGATACGCTGGCACCTACGCTCATCGGATGTGGCAGGGCATGAAAACTATCATGGTTTACAAAGGGGAAACCCAGATGCGAGCTTCCCAGTGACGAGAGTCTACCAGACCTGTTAAATGCCTTCTATGATTGCTTCGAGGCAAGCAACACTGAACCATGCATGAGAGCACCAGCTGTTCTGGACAACTGTGTGATCTTACTCTCTGTAGCCAATGTAAGACCTTTAAACAGGTTAACATTCAGACAGATTACCAGGACGCGTAGTCAGAGCATGCGCAGACCAGCTGGCAAGTGACTTCACTGACATTTTCAACCTCTCCCTGACCCAATCTATAATAGCTACATATTCTAAGCAGACCACCATAGTCACTGTACCCAAGAACGCCAAGGTAACCTGTCTGAATGAATATCGCCCCATAGCACTCACAACTGTTGCCATGAAATACTTTGAAAGGCTGGTCATGACTCACAACACCATCATCCCAGACACCATCATCCCAGACACCCTGGACCCACTCCAATTCGCATTGGTGCCCCAACAGATGCACAGATGATGCAATCTCTATTGCAATCCACACTGCCCTGTCCCACATGGAAAAGAGGAACATCTATGTGAGAATGTTGTTCAACTACAGTACAACTACAGTTGAGCGTTCAACACCAGAGTGCACTCCAAGCTCATCACTAAGCCCAGGACCCTGTGACTGAACACCTCCCTCTGCAACTGCATCCTGGGCTTCCTGACGGGCAGCCTTCAGGTGCTGAGGGTAGGCAACAACACATCCGCCACGCTGACCCTCAACAGGGGGGGCCTTCAGGGGTGCGCGCTTTGTCCCCTCCTATACTCTCTATTCACCCACGACTGAGTGGCCGCGCACGAATGCAACACCATCATTACGTTTGCTGACAACACGACGATGGTAGGCCTGATCACAGACGACAATGAGACATCCTATAGGGAGGAGATCAGTGGTGTGGCAGTGTGGTGCCAGGAAAACAACCTCTCCCTCAACATCAGCAAGACAAAGGAGCTGATCGTGGACTACAGGAAATGGAGGGCCGAGGACGTCCCCATCCACATCGACAGTGCTGTAGTGGAGTGAGTTGAAAGCTTAAAGTTCCTCTGTGTCCACATTACTAATTAGTTAACCTTGTCCACACACACCAACACAGTCATGAAGAAGACACGACAATGCCTCTTCCTCCCCTCAAGAGGCTAAAAAGGATTTGGCATGGGCCCACAGATCCTCAACAGGTTCTGCATCTGCACCATTGAAAGCATCTTGAATGACTATTACTACTTGGAATGGCAACTGCTTGTCATCCGACCGCAAGGCGCTACAGAGTGTTAGACGTATGACCCAAGATAGCACTGGGACCGAGCTCCCTGCCATCCAGGACCTCTATACCAGGTGGTGTCAGAAGAAGGTCCTAAAGATTGTCAAAGACTCCAGCCACCCAAGTCATAGACAGTTCTCTCTGCTACCGGCAAGCGGTACCGATGCACCAAGGTACCGATGCACCAAGTCTGATTCCAAGCCTGGAACCAACAGGACCCTGAAAACCTTCTACTACCAAGCCATAAGGCAGCTGAATAGTTAACCAAATAGCTACCTGGACGATCTGCGTTGACTCACTTTTGCACTAACTGTTTTGACTCATCACATATGCTACTACTACTGCTTATTATCTATCCTGTTACCTAGTCACTTTACCCCTACCTATATGTACATATGTACATACAGGTACCTCTATTACCTCAGCCCTGCACATCGACTCGGTACTGTTACCCTGTGCATATAGCAAAGTTCTATCATTTTTTATTCTAGAAACCCTTTCACTGTTTGTCTACACCTGTTGTTTACCAAGCATGTGACAAATCTTTAAAAAAAAAATATATATATATATATATATATATATATATATAGATGAAGTCTTTATTGTATGTGCTTGTTACATTTAAATAAACGCTTCAGAATTCATAAAAAGTGACGTTGGCCGATGAAGATTATCTTGTAAAATAAAACATAAGATTTCCTAAGCCTGTGTGTTACACAGACCATATGTCCAGCATTTATCCACCCCCCCCCCCCCCCCAAAAAAAAACATTCATTTCCCCATAGGCCTACAAAAAGACCCCATTACTATTGCGCTCTATATGCTAATGTGATTCTATGTGGAGAAAACACGCCTTTTTACCTTTTGCGCTTCAATGCACATGTGTAATTTAACGTAGCCTTCATTTAAATGAGATGCTGTCAAATAGGCTCCATTGATAATCTGTTTATTTTGTAGGCCTATCCAATTCATCCCAATTAGGTAGCATACAGTAGGCCTACCCTGAGAGCCTTTCTGAGTGCTGGATGCTGATGCTAGTGTTATTTAACACCGTAAATAATAGGAATGAGGTTTTGGGTGTATTTTTCCTTTAAGATGAGGCACCACAGTTTAAAAGGACATTTTTTTACATCTATTTGAGTATTTTGGTCCCTTAATATTAGTTATTTCAACATTTAAAGTAAATGTAGATTTTATTTTGTTTATCGTGCTACAAAAAAGCTCTGACGAAGGCCGTGAGGCCGATACGTAAAGCTTATTAAAGAGCAGTGATACGATCAAGAGCAGTGATACTATCAAGAGCAGTGATACGATCAAGAGCAGTGATACTATCAAGAGCAGTGATACTATCAAGAGCAGTGATACTATCAAGAGCAGTGATACTATCAAGAGCAGTGATACTATCAAGAGCAGTGATACGATCAAGAGCAGTGATACTATCAAGAGCAGTGATACGATCAAGAGCAGTGATACTATCAAGAGCAGTGATACTATCAAGAGCAGTGATACTATCAAGAGCAGTGATACTATCAAGAGCAGTGTGTGGGTTTCTTCTTTCTTGTCAGTTTATCATGCTACCGTCATAGAAATGTCATGCATTTTAACCACATTCAAATGGACATAAATCCATCTCTTCAAAATATGTAGTAACATATTTTGAAGAGATTGTGATTGGGTCTATATAGGCATTTGGCGATTGGTAGGCACAATTCATTGCATTTCTCTTTAACTGCCGTTCACTGAAAGTTAGACCCTTCCCACACATCAAGTCATCAGAACTCTTCAGAAGCATCTATATTCATGAAATCTAAATTTGTGGGTTTATCTTCAGATATATTCTCCAGACTTGTATTGAGGGAATTGTGGATATGTTGTCAAATTCATTTTATGTACGTGTCTTTAGTATTTCACAGATAGAAAGATGAACAATGATTTATACACAATCACTCTGTAAGTCCTGGAGTGTCTTAACAGTGTCCAGAAAAAGCTAGGCCCTCCCCTCAGTGATGATGTGTGTGTGTGTGTGTGTGGTGTGTGTGTGAGAGAGGGAGAGAGAGAGCGACCTTGTGGGCAGCGTGGACTGCAGACATACCAGGTTTGCCTGCAGTGTTTGTGTGTGGGCTGGGTGCTGCTGTGTGATGCAGAGTGACAGTGTATATGGACAGAGTCTGGATGTGAGTGTGTGTTCTGAGTCATCACTACTGATAATATGACAACTGGGACTGATACTGAAAACCAGCGTACACTGGAGACAGGAAGATGGAGAGGAAGACAGAGAAAGGCATAGAGAGAGAGAGACAAGTAGGTAGAGAGAGAGAGAAAGAGGTAGAGGTAGAGAGAGAAAAATAAGTAGAGGTATGAGAGAGAGAGAGGTAGAGAGAGAGATAAATAAGTAGAAAGAGAGGTATGAGAGAGAGGGGGATAAAGCATTTTATTTTGATATACAGGAAGTCAATGAGCTCCCTATCAGCATAGCGACAGAGACGTATGACTTAGTCCATGACTGAATGTCACACCTAAACTATTAAGAAAAATATATTGAACCTGTGGCATAAAATGTCTTTATATTTCACACCGTCTTTGAAGAGGATGGAAAAGAGAGAGCGTCTGATAAAGGGAGAGGTTAAAGCTATAGACAGACAGAAGTTGAGACAGTCTGCACCGAGTAGAGAACACAGCACCTTTTGAAGTTGTCTGAAAAGTCTGTGGATGTAACGGTTTTCGTCCTCCTCTGAGGAGGAGGAGTAGGAAGGATCGGACCAATACGCAGCATGGTAAGTGTTCGTCATATTTTTTATCAAAACTGACCACTACACAAACTGAAAATGAAACAGTTCTGTGTGGAAACCACAGAAAACAATCACCCACAACCAAAATGGGGAAAACAGGCTACCTAAGTATGATTCTCAATCAGAGACAACGATCGACAGCTGCCTCTGATTGAGAACCATACAAGGCCAAATACAGAAATACAACATAGAAAAAAGAACATAGACTACACACCCCAACTCACGCCCTGACCAAACTAACAAAGACATAATAAAGGAACTAAGGTCAGAACGTGACAGTGGAAGACGCTTTAACAGTGAAAACAAGATTAGTGAAAAACAATATTGGATGTCTTGTTTGATTTCCACTTTAAACACTGTTTTGATGACTGCTGAGCACATTAGTGTATGCTTTTGTAGTGTGAATGTGGTTATTTGTATTTATGGTTTGTGCAGTGGTGTAGTTTTGTGTATTTGTTTAGTTTGTGTGTGAGAGGTAAGTGACCTGGCTCAACAGTATTGATATTGACCTTGTATCCTACCTAGTGTGCCAGAATATATTAAACATTGACATTCAAATCCAAGACACAACAAAGGATCAAAGATTGAATTTAAAAAAAACATAAGGGCAAAGAAACAGTTTTAAGTTTGTCTTTTTAGGTTTAGGTATTTTTTTTTGTTTGCCTCAGACAAAGGTGCTTAAAACTTGGAGTGGTGTAAAAGCCAATCTGCCCTGGATAATTCTTGCAGTGCTGACAGAGAGTGCTTGTGTGTGTCTGCGTGCGTGTGTGTGGAGCCTAGGGCTGACCACAATTATTCGACTGGTCAATTGTTTGGTCGTTAGGCTGTTGGTCGACCAAGATTTCTTTTGTTGAGCAGTAGCAAATATATATCTATATACACACACTTTTTAATGGGGCAGCGAGACACCTGTCTTGTTTGCGCCCATTTTAGCAAACTGATCCATTGCGGAGGGAATGGGAATGGCACAGTTCAAGAAGAAGGGGAGTGTGGCTGCACAATGCACGTCTCTCTCCAGAATGTGCTCACTCCCGCCAATTTGTGCACATTCATTGTTTCATAACTTCATTGTGTGAGTTGTTTCCGTTTGACTGTTAGTGTCTATCATTTCCCCATTACATACAGTATATCACAAAAGTGAGTACACCCCTCACATTTTTGTAAATATTTCAGTATATCTTTTCATGTGACAACACTGAAGAAATGACACTTTGCTACAGTGTAAAGTAGTGAGTGTACAGCTTGTATAACAGTGTAAATTTTCTGTCCCCTAAAAATAACTCAACACAGCCATGAATGTCTAAACCGCTGGCAACAAAAGTGAGTACACCCCTAAGTGAAAATGTCCAAATTGGGCCCAAAGTGTCAATGTTTTGTGTGGCCACCATAATTTTCCAGCACTGCCTTACCCCCCTTGGGCATGGAGTTCACCAGAGCTTCACAGGTTGCCACTGCAGTCCTCTTCCACTCCTCCATGACTACATCACGGAGCTGGTGGATGTTAGAGACCTTGCACTCCTCCACCTTCTGTTTGAGGATGCCCCACAGATGCTCAATAGGGTTTAGGTCTGGAGACATGCTTGGCCAGTTCATCACCTTTACCCTCAGATTCTTTAGCAAAGCAGTGGTCGTCTTGGAGGTGTGTTTGGGGTCGTTATCATGTTGGAATACTGCCCTGTGGCCCTGTCTCCGAAGGGAGGGGATCATGCTCTGCTTCAGTATGTCACAGTACATGTTGGTATTCATGGTTCCCTCAATGAACTGTAGCTCCCCAGTGCCGGCAGCACTCATGCAGCCCCAGACCATGACACTCCCACCACCATGCTTGACTGTAGGCAAGACACACTTGTCTTTGTACTCCTCACCTGGTTGCCGCCACACACGCTTGACACCATCTGAACCAAATAAGTTTATCTTGGTCTCATCAGACCACAGGACATGGTTCCAGTAATCCATGTCCTTAGTCTGCTTATCTTCAGCAAACTGTTTGCGGGCTTTCTTGTGCATCATCTTTAGAAGAGGCTTCTTTCTGGGATGACAGCCATGCAGACCAATTTGATGCAGTGTACGGCGTATGGTCTGAGCACTGACAGGCCGACCCCCCCACCCCTTCAACCTCTGCAGCAATGCTGGCAGCACTCATACGTCTATTTCCCAAAGACAACCTCTGGATATGACGCTGAGCACGTGCACTCAACTTCTTTGGTCGACCATGGCGAGGCCTGTTCTGAGTGGAACCTGTCCAGTTAAACCGTTGTATGGTCTTGGCCACCGTGCTGCAGCTCAGTTTCAGGGTCTTGGCAATCTTCTTATAGCCCAGGCCATCTTTATGTAGAGCAACAATTATTTTTTTCAGATCCTCAGAGTTCTTTGCAATGAGGTGCCATGTTGAACTTCCAGTGACCAGTGAGTGTGAGAGCGATGACACCAAATGTAACACACCTGCTCCCCATTCACACCTGAGACCTTGTATCACTAACGAGTCACATGACACCGGGGAGGGAAAATGGCTAATTGGGCCCAATTTGGACATTTTCACTTAGGGGTGTACTCACTTTTGTTGCCAGCGGTTTAGACATTAATGGCTGTGTGTTGAGTTATTTTGAGGGGACAGCAAATTTACACTGTTATACAAGCTGTACACTCACTACTTTACAATGTAGCAAAGTGTAATTTCTTCAGTGTTGTCACATGAAAAGATATACTCAAATATTTACAAAAATGTGAGGGGTGTACTCACTTTTGTGATATACTGTATATCACCAGTAGTACATTTACCATGAATTCCTATAATTTCTCATTTACAATATGTGTTTGGTTACAGTAATGAGTGTTATTGCATTCAAATATTATTATTCCAGTCTTTTACCGTTCTCATTGTCAGAGTGGACACGTGGTTTGCAGATTTTATCTACGAGTTATGTCAATTTAGTCATCGTCTTTTGTTTTGAGCGCTCCTGTCAATGTTGAGTAAGGACGCGCACCTGATTACACATAAAAGTAGGCCTATAGGCTACTTGGCCTGCTCGCAAATGTAGTCATATAAATGTGCCCATTTGGGGATCTGATAGTACGCCTATTTCTGATTTGCTTAACGCACCACCACTAATGAGCTGTGGAGCTTCTCAAAGTAATGTTTTCTTCACATCAAACAGCAAGTAAACAAAGTCTGTTTTTACATCAATTGAGAATGACAATAATTCCTCAATGTTTTGACAAATCTTTCCAGCCTCCTGAGTGGCTCAGCACTGTAAGGCAGTGCATCGCAGTGTTGCGGTGTCACTACAGCCTGGGGCTGTGTCATTACTGGCGGTGACTGGGAGTCCCATAGGGCGGCGCACGGGTTAGGGAAGGGTTTGGCCGGGGGGGCTTTACTTGGCTCATCGCGCTCTAGCGACTCCTTGTGGCTGGCAGGGCGCCTGCAGGCTGACTTCGGTGGTCAGTTGAACAGTGTTTCCTTCGACACATTGGTGCAGCTGGCTTCCGGGTTAAGCGAGCAGGAAGTGCGGTTTGGCAGGTCATGTTTCGGAGGACACATGACTCGACCTTCGCCTCTTCTGAGCCCGTTGGGGAGTTGCAGCGATGAGACAACATCGTAGTCACAATATTGGGAGAAAAAGGGGGTAAGAAAATAATACAATAAATAATGTATCTTTCCACCAATCGATTGGTCGAAAGAACAGACGACTTTCAGTCTACCATTATTTTTGGGGTTGGGGACAGCCCTAGTGGAGCCTCTTGCTGTTACGCACCCCTCTCATTACAAGCTCCTCCAAGGGACTTCCCTCAGTGACAGAATCCAGTGCTCTCTCTCCTCATCTCCTCTTCTCCCTAAACACTGTAAGATTAAAGAGAGTGTGAGAGGGAACTATATTCTCATATTGCTCCAGTTTTGCTCCTTCATGCTGTAAAGTGACCTCCTGACCTCTCCTACATCATCTCAAGTCTTCCTCTAACCAGGTTTCCATCCAACCTTTTTATGCATGTAAAGTACATGTCAGATAAAGTACATGTTTCGGTAAACTTTCTAAATGTTGACAAAACAAAATACGCTAGACAAAGTGGGATTTTTTTGTGTCTGTAAACTTGGAGTCACGCGATGTTGTGTGATGTTGTGTGGTCCTCCCACTACGACTCGTGGAGAAGCATGCAGTTTATTAGGCTACAGATGAAATAAGTTATGAGGGTGGTGACTTCACAGGGTGGTGAAAGTGCAAGGTGATGAGCTTGATGCTGCTTTCCAATAAATATTGAGGGTCTTATCCTGTTGACATGATCATCGATGCTTGACTGCCATTTGATAACTAAAAATAATCTTGCTTTTTTGTGGATAATAATCTCATCATGCAGGCTATACAGTGCCTTTGGAAAGTATTCAGACCCCTTGACTTTTTCCACATTTTGTGGAAAACACCAGTCTCAACGTCAACAGTTAAGAGGCGGCTCCGGGATGCTGGCCTTCTAGGCAGAGTTGCAAAGAAAAATACATATTTCAGACTAGCAAATAAAAAAAAGATTAAGATGGGCAAAAGAACACAGACACTGGACAGAGAAACTCTGCTTAGAAGTCCAGCATCCTAGAGTCGCCTCTTCACTGTTGACATTTAGACTGGTGTTTTGCGGGTACTATTTAATGAAGCTGCCAGTTGAGGACTTGTGAGGCGCCTGTTTCTCAAACTAGACACTCTAATGTACTTGTCTTCTTGCTCCGTTGGGCACGGGGCCTCCCACTCCTCTTTCTATTCTGGTTAGAGCCAGTTTGCGCTTTTCTGTGAAGGGAGTAGTACACAGCATTGTACGAGATCTTCAGTTTCTTGGCAATTTCTCGCATGGAACAGCCTTCATTTTTCAGAACAAGAATAGACTGACGAGTTTCAGAAGAAAGTTATTTGTTTCCGGACATTTTGAGCCTGTAATCGAACCCACAAATGTTGATGCTCCAGATACTCAACTCGTCCAGATACTCCAGATACTCAACTGATCTCGTCAACTTTGTCATCTAGGGACTGGACATTAGCGAGTAATATACTCAGAAGCGGTGGGTGGTGTGCGCGCCTCCTAAGTCTAATTAGGAGACCGCTCCGAATTCCTCTTCTCCGGTCGCGTTGTTTTGGGTCGGCCTCTGGAAGCAGTTCCAATGCCCTGGGTGGTGCGAACAAAGGATCCGCTTCGGGAAAGTTGTATTCCTGGTCGTAGTGCTGGTAAGTTGACGCCGCTCTGAAATCTAATAGTTCTTCCTGGCTGTTCTGGACTAACAATGTAAGAAATAATACATAAAAAACGAAATACTGCAAATCCTGACAGAGTTGAGAGGATCTGCAGAGAAGACTGGGAGAAACTCCCCAAATACATTGTGTGTTGATTGATAATTTCATAAACAAAAATTATTGAACCTCTATTTGATGGGGGGAACAAACTATTTATTCAATTTTAGAATAAATAATAAAAAGTGGGTCTGAATACTTTCCAAATGCACAGTACGTGCTCTCAAGCCAACAGCATGCAGATACAATACTGTATCTGCATCCTGCACGCTGTTGGCTTGAGCGCACATGCCAACATCAGACATTCACTATATAAGGCAAAAAATTATTGTGAGAAAACCATTAGTAGAGTTAAATACGTTTGAAACCCATTACTTTTTTGGTATTTTTTATTCGGTACATGGGAATTTAACCACAAAAGGTATTTTTATGTGCACTACGTCATCACACACAGCCTTTTATCTGCAATTTGATGGAAACACATCTCTGGTGTGAAAATGCGCATCTTGTTTTTATGTAGATTTTAGAATATTCAGATGAAAATCAGTCGCCAATTGGATGGAAACCTAGCTACGATTGCCAATATTAGAACAGGGCAAATATGTGTTAGATTTCCCACGGGCTTGAATACGTTTTCAAACAGAGAAAGGATTGAGTGTGTATTTTTACATTTTACATTTATTAATGTTAAAATAGCTAGGTGGGACAGCCACATATCACAGGCATAGTAAATACACTTTTGAGCAAGTTCCCACCTGTCCTAGCTTCAGGGGGAAGCTGGTTCCACCATTGGGGTGACAGGACAGAGAAGAACTTTGTCTGGGCTGAGCGGGAGCCAAGAGACAAGAGGTGGCAGAACGTAGTGCTCGGGTTGGGATGTAGGGTTTGAGCATTGCCTAAAGGTAGGGAGGGGCAGTTCCTGTTGCTGCTCCGTAGGCAAGCACCATGGTCTTGTAGTGGATGCGAGCTTCAAGTGGAAGCTAGTGGAGTGTGCGGAGCAGCTAGGTGGCATGGGAGAGCTTGGGAAGGTTGAAAACCAGGTGGGCTTCAGCATTCTGGATAATTTGCAGGGGTTTGATGGCACAAGTGCTGAGCCCAGCCAACAGCAAGTTGATGGGCAATGACAAGTGCCTGGATTAGGACCTGTGCCGCTTCCTGTGTGAGGCAGGGTCGTACTCTATTGATGTTGTAAAGCATGAACATGCAGGAGCGAGTCACTGCTTTGATGTTTGCAGAGAACGACAGGGTGTTGTCCAAGGTCACACCAAGGTTTTTTGAACTCTAGGAGGGGACACTGAGCAGTTGTCAACCGTGGTGGAGAGGTCATTGAGCAGGCAAGCCTTCCCTGGGAAGAAGAGCACCTCCGTCTTGTCAAGGTTGAGCTTGAAGTGGTGGGCTGCCACCTGGGTGTCAGCAGGCGGGAAGGAGAAAAGTAGTTGAGTGTAATCCGCATAGCAATGATAGGACAGCGCCAAGTGACTTGATGTATAGAGAGAAGAGGGACTAGAACTGAGCCCTGGGGCACACCAGTAGTGAGAGTACATGTTGCAGACACAGATCCTCTCCACGTCACCTGGTAGGAGCGGCCTGCCAGGTAGGATGGAATCCAAGCGTGTTCAGAGCCTGAGACGCCCAGCCCTGAGAGGAGGATCTGATGGTTTACCGTGTCTAATGCAGTGGATAGATCTAGGAGAATGAGAACAGAGGACAGAGAGTCAGCTTTGGTTGAGTGATCCGTCTTGAAGCCTGACTGTTTAGGGTCAGATGAGTTGAGTGTTGGTTTCTTGAGTAGGGGAGCGACTCTGGCCATTTTGAAGTCAGAGAGGATGCAGCCAGTGGTCAGGGATGAGTTGATGAGGGAAGTAGGAAGAAGGGAGAAGCGGATAGGGTCAAGCGAGCAGGTTGTTGGGCGGCCAGACCTCACAAGTCGCAGGATTTCATTTGGAGAGAGAGTGGAGAAAGAGGTCAAGGCATAGGGTTCTGTGTGAGTGGGACCAGTGGACTCAATAGGCTGAGTGAATGAGGAGCGGATTAAGGAGGGAGGAGAATGTGGAAAATAATTTCTTAGGGTTAGAGGCAAATGCTTGGAATTTAGAGTGATAGAAAAGGGCTTTAGCAGTGGATACAGAGGAAGAGACGCTAGAGAGGAGGGAGTGACAGCAGGATAGGTCCTCCAGAAGTTTTGTTTTCTTCCATTTTCACTTATAAAGGTGTCAAGCTCATTGAGGAACTCTCCAAGGGCACCTGGTGGGCAATAGATGACAACAATGATAAGCTTGAGTGGACAAGTGACAGTGACAGCATGGAATTAAAATGAGGAGATGGACAGATGAGAGAGGGAGAAAAGAGAAAATCTCCAGTTAGGAGAAATGAGTAGCCCTGTGCCAACACCGACACAACCAGATGCTCTTGCACTATCAGAGAAAACATGGTCAGATGAAGAAAGAGCAGCTAGGATATCAGTGTTCTCTGGGGTGATCCATGTCTCCGTCAGGCCAAAAAGTCAAGGGACTGAAGGGCAGCATAGGCTGAGATTAACTCTGCGTTCTTTACTGCAGATCGGCAAATCCAAATGCTGCCATGTGTACGTGTGTATAGTGTGTGTTCAGCAGTGATGTGGTCGGGTTGAATAAAGAGAAAACAGTACATTAAAAAAAGTAATAAATGTACCATTATTGTGCAATTTATATCTATAGACTACATTGAGGTTTTAGTTTCATTATCTTTAGGCTATCTGGCATTAGTGCGTAAGCCTAAACTTCAGAGCCTAACTTTACCGGCACAAAATAGCCTAAAGGCTTTTGGGAACAGGCAGAAAAAGTTAACGTGGATCCACTGATGCAAAAAGGACAATGTCAGAGTTTAATTCAGTAAGAGAAAAGCTGTGCAATGGAGGCTTGAAAATAAAGAGAAGGGAGGGACAGAAAAGTCATGTTTGGGAAAGATTTGGTGAAGTGGTAAAAGAGGATGATAGCAGTGCCGGCGATGTTATGTGTGATTATTGTGAGGCGCTATACAAATTCGACAGCCGTAAGACTAGACTTCAAATAGGCCTATGGCAGAGAGATGCTTTCTTTATCAGCATCATAAAAGCTGATAGTATTTCTACCACATAAAATATGCATCCAAGCCGATCTGAAATCTTGTCAGAAACACGTTGGGTTGTTTTCACAGCTTTCTATTTCCTTACAACTGATCAAACCGATGTCATTTGGAAATTTTGCAGAAAATCGTGAAAGAAGCAGTGATGACAGAGGCTTTACCAGTGTTGACTAGAGTGACACATTCATTCTATCAATTTATGACATTATTCTGGTGAGCACGGGTTTATTTAGTCTTCTAGGGCAACATACAATGACAGAAGAGAAGCCGCATGTACTGTATCTAATTATAGACAAGAGGACTAACAAATAACCTGCCAAAATGTTTGGTATTATAAGCGGAAACATATCAAAATTAGACAACAACAAAATACTGCACCCCACGTAAAAAAAAAAATGTTCCGCCTTCTCTGACTGTAGGCTACAGCGCATTTTCTCATTTTCTAGATTTGCGGGTTAGGGTCGGTGCGGGCCTCAGATTTTCACTTTATCACATATAGTTGGGCGGTTGAGGATGGGTTATTAGCGGATGGGTTATTAGGAGGTGTGTTTGCGTACGTGCATGTGTGTATAGGGCCATGATTTATGCGATAGTTGCCTGTTACCCACATTGTTTCATTGTGGTTGTGTGGAGTGGTTGAAAAACAAGTTTCCAACCTAAGTATGTGTAAACTTCTGACTTCAACTGTATGTGTATGTACGTGCGTAGCCAATGTCTGTATAGTATGTGTAAATATTTTGTGTATTCATGCTTAATGGTATTTCTTAGTGTATATGAGAGTATATCAGTATCAGTTTCTCATTTTAATTCAGCTGATACAACTTGACACCACACAATGTCCTCCTGAGTAGATGACTCTGATACACATATCTAACACATATTTCTGGAGGTTTCTCTTTATCCTTCCTGGTCTTTATTAATGGTAAAGTTGACCTATCATTCTGCCTGCTCTGGTCATTGTGTTTATGATGTGGAGTCGTCTGTGTGTCTAGGCTTTCTCCCTTCTCCCTCCTCACTCTACACCAGCCTTGGCCTGCTGGAGAAAGTCCATTTTATTGATTGACACTAATATAGGGTGTGTGTGTGTGTGTGTATGTGTGTGTGTGTGTGCCTCTCTATCTCTCTCTCTCTCTCTCGTCCTGGTAATGGAACACTGTATATACATGATAGACTGAGTGTGTTCGGCACACGCCACATGCCTTCAAAATGTCTCTCCTGACAGAAGCTGCAGGTGTCAAATGGAGGGGCTGTGTTTGCCACCCAGTGCTGTGGAGCAAGAAGGGATTCAATTAAAGTCACATCCACTCATGCTGTCACATTACATGTGTGTAAAAGAAAGTGTGTGTGCATGCGTGTGTGTCTGTTCAGAACAGCTGCCCTCTCAGCGTGTCCAGGCAGAATTAATGTGACATTACACCTTAGTGAGGCATCCTGACAGGCATCAGGAAAACACCATTAAAAATGTACGCCCGTGTTCAGATAACGGCAGGACTCTTCTCAGCCAAAACAGCACAACACTAGTAATTGGCTGCTATAGTAAACGATGGGTCTGAATTTGATTGAATTCGTGAATGTCAAACGTTGCCAGGTGCATACTCAGAATAAAGGGTTATGAAAAGGCCAGAGAGAGGCCAGTTATTGTCGCAGGCTTGATGAGACTTGATTGCTAATACGGCTAATCTTCTCAGACAATTATGCAGGTGTGAGAGCAGGGTTGGGCTGAAACATTACCCTTTAAAGCTGCTTCTTCTGAATGTGGTGTTCTGTTGATTAAATGGTTAGTGTTTTTGGCACCATGAATGTCAGAATGACAAATTACGTCAAAGTCTAATTTGTACAAATAATTATCACCTGCTCTACCTTTCATTTGAAAGTGTTATTGTTCGTACAAGGAAGTCGAGGATGGATCATGATCATTATTATGTTGAAGCAGAGGTCTGTTAGTCCACATGCTGTAAGGCTCATCGTGTAACATAGAGGGATTCTAAACGATTCATGACAGGCATGTGAAATGGTATGGTAAGCTACCTTTGAGCCTCATTTTAACCATACCCCAAAATGTCCATTCGGAAATATTGTTTTTAGGGCGAAGCTCAATGTGAAGGCCTTGTGTGTTTCAGGGATGCAGTCTGGTACAGAATGAAATGGTTTCATTTAAACGAAAGCCTGGTTGAACTCTGAGGTGGAATTGGAGAGGGATGGGATATTGTAGTAGAATGATCATATTCTTAAGGAATATGTCTCAGTGAGCAATGTAGGGCTGTCACTGGGAAGTTTGTTTTTTACACATCCCTGACCTGTGGATGATATAATATTCCTCTCAGACGTTTAGGGGAGGGGGGTGGGGCTCCTGGGAGGCAAAACGTCAACAGTCGATGTTCAACACTCAAACACATACGGAGGGACACAGACACGCACTCATGTTTCTCGTATTTGCACATGCTCACGCACACACACACACACACACACACAGACACACACAGACACACATAAACAAACATGCTCAAGCCCCCAGGAAACAAACCCTGGAAAGCTGATGTTGAACACAAACTCTCTCTTACTCACACACACTTGGAAAGCCTGGAAAGCTGATGTTCACAGTCCATGGAACATTACTCTGTACTCTCTGGCCTGGACCTCATAGATTCTCAACATGCTAACAGACTCCCCCAAGTTAACCCATGTTCAGTATATCCCACTACAGAGTCCCAACACGCTTACACACTCTCTCCTCTTAAACAGACTATGCTACTTTACTGCTTTTAATCATTCTCAATATGTCTCTCTAGACTCTCTTCACCATTTATCTGTTGTATTGCTCTCTCCCATCAGCTTACATGCTTTAATAGATTTTCTGACATAGATGTATGCATCTGATCTGCTTTGTATTCCCAGGACAACATACTGTATAGTTAATCTAGCTACTGTGTGTAGAGAGACTGGTCTGAGAAGGAGACTATAGAGACTTTAAGGCTCACAAATCTCTCACAAGGATGAGCTTTCAGGACTCAATTTGAGCCTTTGAAAGTTTGATGTAAAATCCAATCCCCACCTGTGGATTACTTATGTAATTGTTGTATTGTGTGTGTGTGTGTGTGTGTGTGTGTGTGTGTGTGTGTGTGTGTGTGTGTGTGTGTGTGTGTGTGTGTGTGTGTGTGTGTGTGTGTGTGTGTGTGTGTGTGTGTGTGTGTGTGTGTCTGGATGTCGATTACAGGATTGGCATCAATTCAGTTTTCAGTCAATTCAGGTAGTAAAAATGAAGGACATTTAACTACGTTTAAATTCTGTACACATATCTCAGAGACTATCTCAGTATGTTGTATTAGGTTTATTATGATGGCGTGTATAAATATTAACAGTATGAAGTGTTCAACAGTATGAAGTGTTCAACATTATTAAGTTCAACAGTATTAAGAATGTTCAACAGTATTAACTTCAACAGTATTAAGAATGTTCAACAGTATTAAGTGTTCAACATTATTAAGTGTTCAACAGTATTAAGTTCAACAGTATTAAGAATGTTCGACAGTATTAAGAATTTTCAACAGTATTAAGTTCAAAAGTATTAAGAATGTTCAACAGTATTAAGAATGTTCAACAGTATGAAGAATGTTCAACAGTATTAAGTTCAACAGTATTAAGAATGTTCAACAGTATTAAGTTCAACAGTATTAAGTTCAACAGTATTAAGTTCAACAGTATTAAGAATGTTCAACAGTATTAAGTTCAACAGTATTAAGTTCAACAGTATTAAGAATGTTCAACAGTATTAAGAATGTTCAACAGTATTAAGTTCAACAGTATTAAGTTCAACAGTATTAAGTTCAACAGTATTAAGTTCAACAGTATTAAGTTCAACAGTATTAAGTTCAACAGTATTAAGAATGTTCAACAGTATTAAGTTCAACAGTATTAAGTTCAACAGTATTAAGTTCAACAGTATTAAGAATGTTCAACAGTATTAAGAATGTTCGACAGTATTAAGAATTTTCAACAGTATTAAGTTCAAAAGTATTAAGAATGTTCAACAGTATTAAGAATGTTCAACAGTATGAAGAATGTTCAACAGTATTAAGAATTTTCAACAGTATTAAGTTCAAAAGTATTAAGAATGTTCAACAGTATTAAGAATGTTCAACAGTATTAAGAATGTTCGACAGTATTAAGAATTTTCAACAGTATTAAGTTCAAAAGTATTAAGAATGTTCAACAGTATTAAGAATGTTCAACAGTATGAAGAATGTTCAACAGTATTAAGAATGTTCAACAGTATTAAGAATGTTCAACAAGTCCGTACTCTTTATCTCATCCTCATTTTGATCGTTTCATCAAAGTTCTGAGAAAATGAATGTAAGATGCATTTCTCAATTTCTCTTCACCATGTAAGGAAGCATGATATGACTTGATCATTTAAGGGAAGGAAGTTACAGTTCACTCTGCCTCCAATAAGTATTAAAAAAGAACATTACCTGCCTCACACTTGAATTTAGTTCAACTGCACCGCCAAAACGTTTAGGATTCCGTGGACGTTTGGCAGGAAGTATGTTTGCAGGACTTCTCCTCTTTATACCAGTTCTACTGGCTGAAGATGTGGCAGTTTTATTTTGTAGAAAGAAGAGTGTTTGCGTCTTAGAAGGATTGTCTGTAAAATTGTCCTGCGGTTTCACAATCCAAGATACCAGACGTAAATTAAAAGAATTCTACTGGTTTAACAACAACAACAGGAAGAAATGGAAGGACACAACTATTCCGGAGGATCTGAGTGAAGACCCAGAGTATTATGGTCGTTTGTTACATGGTGCTGTTGGGGGTTTCAGTCAATATTCCCTAACTACTACGATCATAAATTTGAGACCAAGTGACTCTGCTGAGTATAAGTTTAGACTTAACACACAGAACTCAGGATGGAAGAACAGCGAATCTGGAACAACTGTTTTTGTCACAGGTCTGAAGGTGATTAAGAATCCGGACACTGTGAAAGAGGGACAAAAAGTAACACTGACCTGCAGTACCATGTGTATCCTGAGTAACAACCCCAACCTTACTTACATCTGGTATAAGAATGGACGACGACTAACCAACCCAAAGACCCTGAAGACCAGCCTGTACCTAGACCCATTCAGCATTACGGATTCTGGCAGTTACTCCTGTGCTGTAAATGATCTCCGTTCTCCTTCACTTTGTCTCCTGGAAAACTGTTGGGAGGTGAAATACGCAAAGAAGACAATCTGCGCCATAACCGGGTCATCTGTGGATCTGCCTTGCACTTACACATACCCCAGTGGTCAGACCATCACACAGACTCTCTGGTCAAAAACTGTGGATACTAAAGGGAAGCCTGAAGACTTGGAGTATGGAGATAGTGTGCAGTACCGTGGAGACAAGAAGACTGACTGCACCCTGAGAATCACAGAGCTCAGAGAGAGAGACTCAGCCAACTACTGTTTCAGATTCAAAACACAACAGGGGAGCTACAATGACCCATTTCAGGTCACTCTGTCTGTCACAGATGTATTTGTAAATGTTAGACCCGACATCGTCATAGAGGGAGAGAAAGTCTGGATCTCGTGCTCAACGTCCTGCGTTCTGAAGCAAAACTCTACTGACTACATCTTCTACAAGGACAAACTTCGCCTACCTAGCCCTAACAGACACTGGGTCTTGTACCTTGACCCAGTCAGCAGTGAGGATGCAGGCAGCTACTCCTGTGTATTGGTTGGCCTTGAGAATCAGCCCTCCCTTGGAGCTACACTCACTGTGAGATATCCTCCAAGGTCCACCACCGTGACGGTCAGCACAGATCAGAATAAAATAGTGGAAGGCAGTTCAGTGACTCTGACCTGTAGCAGCGATGCCAACCCACCAATGGAGAAATACACCTGGTACAAAAGGAACGGAACTAAAGTGAGCGTCTTACGGGGAGAAACAGAAAGTTACACCATCCCCAGTGTCAGTCTTGGGTACATTGACCAGTACTTCTGTGAGGCTAAGAATGAGATTGGAGCTCAGAACTCTACCTGGGACCTGACCACAGATGATAGACTAGTGAATGTCTTGACTCCTGTACTGTGCGTTGTGGCTGTCCTGACTGCTGGAACTCTTCTCGTTCTCAGCTACTACACACTGAAACAGAGAAACCGCGGAGAAAGAGCTGATACACCGAGAGTCCATTATGTCAGTAATGATGCCTCCAACACCGCTGTGAGTGAGGAGGAGAGCGTAGATACTCTCTACGCTCACCCTGATGACTATGATGACATACAGGGTGGCATTGATGAGAACGATGACATACAGGATGACACCTACACAGCCCTTCAGAGAGACTCTCGCCTCTCGATGTACGATTCTATCCCGAAGAGAGAATCACCATAGAGCCTGAAGACCTACAGCACCAACCCAAAAATACGCCTTGCACCTTTTTTTGTCCTGCTATCACATGGGCCTGTCTGGGATGTTTCCCACACATTGAGCTCTAACCTTAGACTTTATGCTGAAGGTGAATATGATTGCTGGAATGTTTTGCCATTGGCTACTGCAAATGTAAATGGTGTTATATTGTTTGGTTTTTAGAGTTGATTGTTGCTTACTACACAAGATGAGGTTGAAATAAACACAATCAAATCATATGCAAGTTTTCCTATTCTTTACAGTGAGGGAAATATATGAAAGTATGCCATTTAGTAATTGCCACTTCAATTACTGCTCATGCTCATGGTAATTATCTTTAATCATGGATTGATTATTACAAAATAGACGCTTGTCGATATAGCAACTAAAAACAGCTATTCTGAAAGCAAAGATACATAGGAATATATCAGCAATCGTGCAAAACTGTCAGTATTGTTAATATAATACTAAGATTTAAGTAAATTAAATTCATTAAATGTTTGCTGTATGACAATACATTTGTTTTTTTGACCCCTGGTTTATTAGCATACTAGTATGCTAACTCTAACCGTTATGGTTATAATTACATTAAGGGTTAGGTGCTAGGGTTAGGGTTAAGGTTTTTGGGTTAAGATTGGGGTTAGGGTTAAACCCCCTAGAAATAGCATTTGACCTTGTGGGGACTAACAAAATGTCCCCAGTTGGTCAAATTTTTGTTAGTTTACTATAGAATAGTTAAACACGTCCACACACACACAACACACACACCTCCCTATACAGGAAGCTAATTGGTCGTCTATCACAATACACTGCAACAGCTCTTTTCCTGCATGGCCTACATTTTTTCTGAAGCCAGTCCTGAAATGTGCTATAAATACTAGAGAGAGGGAAGAGGAACACACACACACACACACACACACACACACACACACACACACACACACACACACACACACAGTGAGGGTACACTCTTAGAAAAAAGGGTTCCGAAAGGGTTCTTCGGCTGTCCCCGTAGGAGATCCCTTTTTGGTTCCAGGTAGAAGAACTTCTGGGTTCTTCTGTGGAAAGTGTTCTACATGGAACTCAAAAAGGGTTCTACCTTGAAACAAAAAGGGTTCTTCAAAGGGTTATCTTATGGGAACAGCCGAAGAACCCTTATAGGTTGTAGATAGCACCTTTTTCTAAGAGTGTAGGGGAAGACACATGTATTCTGTCTCTCAATGCGCACACTGGTGCCATGCACTCACTAAACGCCAGACGCTGATGTGTGTGCCAGGGGGTCACCTCCCTATGAGACTGCCAGGGGGTCACCTCCCTATGAGACTGCCAGGGGGTCACCTCCCTATGAGACTGCCAGGGGGTCACCTCCCTATGAGACTGCCAGGGGTCACCTCCCTATGAGACTGCCAGGGGCTTAGTGAACACACAGTAAAACACTCGCACACACAATAGACTGAGGACATCGGCAAGAAAGTGGGATCCACACATCATAAGAGAGGAGAGAGAGAAAGATAAAGTGCTGTAGAGAGAGTGAGAAGGTAAGAGTAATTTAACCTCATTTTACCCCTGGTCACCTGCGCTGGGGTGGAGATTATTCAGGATTAGAGTGAGGAATGAGCTGGAATACAAGGCCAGTAGGCCACTCTCACTCACCACTTTAACACACACTGAAAAAAACTGCGCTCTGGGAAAATGAATCAGCTGATGGATAGGACTGCCACTTAACCTTGGGAACCATCTGGCCATGCCTGCACATACAGTACATACACTCACATACACTCATACATACACACACACATACACATACACACACACATACACATACACATACACATACACATACACATACACATACACATACACACACACATTCACATACACATACACATACACATACACATACACATACACATACACACACTTGGGCAGCCAACTAATCCTTGCACACTAGGTTGGTATTTCACAGAGAAGTGATGGGGAATGTAGATATAACAGGGGGAGAGGAGAGGACCAACTAAGCTAGAAAGCCCAAGAAAGAGGAGAGTTATTCCGCTATTTTCATCACTTAAAGGCACCACATTCTATTTACCTGATTGTCACCAAGTAGCTGAGTCATTTAATTGGTTCTTTAGCTCAGAGAAACTGATGATATAGCCTTGCCTCCCCCTTATCCGTATGAAAGAGAATGTAATGGAACTTCTCCATGACCCTGGGAATGAATACATTGATATGGAAAGAATAACATGATTTAATGTGATGTTATAGATTATCAGAGTCTGCAGAGACTGAACTGTCGGCCATTTGAAATCAATCTCATTTTGGGAACAGAGCCTGCCAGTAAGGATTTAATCTTACTGCCTTGTCAGTAGTCTTTCTCTATCTCTCTCTCTCCCTCTCTCCGCACAGGCTGTAGTCTCTTTCTTTCTCTCTCTTCATTTGTACAACTAAAACCTTCCCTCTCTTTGCCTCTCTTCCTTGAACTACTCGCATCTCTTCGTTAACCCCTAGCTGTCTCTCTTAGTGCTGTCTTTTGACTTTCAACCTCCTCATTCTGCCTTGCTTCCTCTTCCTCTTCCTGGCTCCCCCTCATAGACTTTGAGTAGAATAGGACATGTGAAAGGGAAGAGTGGGAGGTTTTTGTTGCACTATAGGAATGGAGGTGTATTGCTAAATCAATCAAAGAGAGGTGTTTGAAAGAGAAGTGAGCTTTAACACTATGCTGCACAACCACCTTGTCCATTCGGCATAGGTCCTGACCGTTATTCCTGCATGTCACATATTGAATGCATGTTAACATCGGGATATCACTATCAGAGAGAGATAGAGTCCCGCCCACTACCACTAGAGAAATCCAGCTCAGCCCGCCCAGTTACAGTTACTCAGCCCGCCCAGTTACAGTTACTCAGCCCGCCCAGTTACAGCTCAGCTCAGCCCGCCCAGTTACAGTTACTCAGCCCGCCCAGTTACAGTTACTCAGCCCGTCCAGTTACAGTTACTCAGCCCACCCAGTTACAGCTCAGCTCAGCCCGCCCAGTTACAGTTACTCAGCCCGCCCAGTTACAGTTACTCAGCCCGCCCAGTTACAGCTCAGCTCAGCCCGCCCAGTTACAACTCAGCTCAGCCCGCCCAGTTACAGTTACTCAGCCCGCCCAGTTACAGCTCAGCTCAGCCCGCCCAGTTACAACTCAGCTCAGCCCGCCCAGTTACAGTTACTCAGCCCGCCCAGTTACAGTTACTCAGCCCGCCCAGTTACAGTTACTCAGCCCGCCCAGTTACAGTTACTCAGCCCGCCCAGTTACAGCTCAGCTCAGCCCGCCCAGTTACAACTCAGCTCAGCCCGCCCAGTTACAGTTACTCAGCCCGCCCAGTTACAGCTCAGCTCAGCCCGCCCAGTTACAGTTACTCAGCCCGCCCAGTTACAGTTACTCAGCCCGCCCAGTTACAGTTACTCAGCCCGCCCAGTTACAGCTCAGCTCAGCCCGCCCAGTTACAGTTACTCAGCCCGCCCAGTTACAGTTACTCAGCCCGCCCAGTTACAGTTACTCAGCCCGCCCAGTTACAGTTACTCAGCCCGCCCAGTTACAGCTCAGCTCAGCCCGCCCAGTTACAACTCAGCTCAGCCCGCCCAGTTACAGTTACTCAGCCCGCCCAGTTACAGCTCAGCTCAGCCCGCCCAGTTACAACTCAGCTCAGCCCGCCCAGTTACAGTTACTCAGCCCGCCCAGTTACAGTTACTCAGCCCGCCCAGTTACAGTTACTCAGCCCGCCCAGTTACAGTTACTCAGCCCGCCCAGTTACAGCTCAGCTCAGCCCGCCCAGTTACAGTTACTTAGCCCGCCCAGTCCTGAGGCTATTAGATCACAGAGGTAGTGTAAACATCGTTCTGTTGCTACAGCCTGAAATAAAGACTCATCTGAGATTCCCCGAGCAGGCCATGGTTTTTCTTCTAAATATTTAATCTTGCCTTTAAATATGAGAGCATTTTTTGCTGATTTGACCATTTTCACCTGTGGAACTAACCCTTCAGTTCAGTCAGGAATCCCTGTTCCCTGTTCCAAAGAAAATACATGTTTTCACCTAATTTTAACATTCTATCATAAAGATCACATGCTCAATGTAATTAAAAACACATTTTCCCATCTCAAGAGGTTAAATTTAAAAAATACTATAGTAAGTGCCGATTAAGTGCCAAATAAAATAACAGGGTTGACCATAACAGGGTTGACGATTTCATCTGATATCAGCCATACATCCCCTTGTGACAGAGGGAATGGAAGCTTGTTGTGCACAACAGGGAGTTGCAATTAAATGTAAGCTTCACAACAAAAAACAAGGAAATTGTTAAAACATTTCTAGCCTGTCTATCTATGGGTATCAAGGTTGATGTGTTATTCTAGCCTGTCTATCTATGGGTAACAGGGTGGACGTGTTATTCTAGCCTGTCTATCTATGGGTAACAGGGTTGATGTGTTATTCTAGCCTGTCTATCTATGGGTAACAGGGTGGACGTGTTATTCTAGCCTGTATATCTATGGGTATCAGGGTTGATGTGTTATTCTAGCCTGTCTATGGGTATCAGGGTTGACGTGTTATTCTAGCCTGTCTATCTATGGGTATCAGGGTTGATGTGTTATTCTAGCCTGTCTATCTATGGGTATCAGGGTTGATGTATTATTCTAGCCTGTCTATCTATGGGTATCAGGGTTGATGTGTTATTCTAGCCTGTCTATCTATGGGTATCAGGGTTGATGTGTTATTCTAGCCTGTCTATCTATGGGTATCAGGGTTGATGTGTTATTCTAGCCTGTCTATCTATGGGTATCAGGGTTGACATGTTATTCTAGCCTGTCTATCTATGGGTATCAGGGTTGATGTATTATTCTAGCCTGTCTATCTATGGGTATCAGGGTTGATGTGTTATTCTAGCCTGTCTATCTATGGGTATCAGGGTTGATGTGTTATTCTAGCCTGTCTATCTATGGGTATCAGGGTTGATGTGTTATTCTAGCCTGTCTATCTATGGGTATCAGGGTTGATGTGTTATTCTAGCCTGTCTATCTATGGGTATCAGGGTTGATGTGTTATGCTAGCCTGTCTATCTATGGGTATCAGGGTTGATGTGTTATGCTCGACCCGCACAGTTTTCCACCACAAAACACCAGAAAATGGCCAAAAAGAGTAGAACCTGCTTTTACACTAGGATTTGACTATTAGATGTTCAACATTTTTTTACATTTTATTTACAAAGGAAAAGTTTCATTAAATTAAAATGAATTAAAATGAGAATTCAGTTAATGTAACAGGGTTGACCTTAAAATGAGGGACACTAATCACATCAAATAAATGAATCACTAATCACATGAAAAAAATAATAGTCTTCAGAAATGACTTTGTCAAAACAACAAAATAACTAGGGTTTTACAATGATGGTGAAACTTGGAGAAATGTTGGGTTAAGTGGGTTCAAATCTTCCTCAAGGTGACACAGGGTTGATGGAGGGACATGTCAAAGTGCTGAATTTACTTTATTCATATTAAAAATCTGATTTATTGAATTATGCATGTGGTCTGTAGTAAAGGGCACTTCATTTAATATAACAGGCTTTTAAAATTCAATATTGGTGCACAATTTCTACTTAAAATATCAAAGGGATGAAAAGGCACCCATTTGCACTCTCCAATGCACTCTCACACTCTCACATAGAGGGGTACAGTCCCAGTTAGGGAAGGTTAGGCTGTACTGGAGGTCATTTTGAGCTGCAGTTCAATTATTCAGCCTGAAACCTCCTCCCTACACCCACTCTTTTCAAAATGACTCCTTTTTTAGATAGGTATTATACAGTGCATTGCACTTGAGTTGCCAGTTGATTTATGATCAACAGAACCTCTGCCCCTATTCTAGGAATTGTATTTGTTCTGATCTCTAACCAATATTGTGTGTGTGTGTTGCAGGACAGTGGGGATGACTCCCACAGAATTGCCCAGTCCCCAGTGGTCCATGTCAGGGGGCTGTGTGAGGCCGTGGTGGAAGCTGACCTGGTGGAGGCCCTGGAAAAGTTTGGCCCTATATGGTAAGAATCCACTCACATATGTTGGATGATATGTTCCCCCCCCCCACCCCCCACCCCTTAACCCCCTGTTTTCGTCATTGTAAGGCATAGAAATAAAAAGGCTTTTATCTCATCTTTTAGTTAAACAGAAGGGAAACGAATATGGAACATGCACTGTACTGTGACTTGGAAGACTGTGGATTAGAGTGTAGCTACATGGATCATGTAAATGTGGTGTGGATATGTGTGAGGCATTTCCCCTCAGGCCTCCCCAGTGACTTGCCTTTCATCCTGTTGAAGTCATTGGGGGGTTCTGTAGAAATAAAAACGTATATCAGCATGTACTGAAGGCTCAACTCACTTCCTTTGAAGAGCTACACACATACTCACAGACACACGCAAACATTTTCAGAGTCACACGTCAGTATACAGTCGACTCACACACACACATACCAGCACGCACATGGAGTGGAGGTGTTTGTGGCCAAACCAAGCTTTTACCTCACGGAGACCTTGAGTAACAGAGAGAGCTCAGTGTTAATCAGGCTCGTTATGTGGTGCAATATTAATTACGTAACGTCCCATCAAACCTAGGAGAGCTGCGACAGCATGGTTAACCCACAACATAGAGACAATCTACCGTACCATGGTAACTGTAGAAACTATGGTAACTGTCCAATTAGACCAGCACTGCCCACAGTACGGTAACAACTGCACTAACTCCCTCCCCTCTTCTGTTTTTGTGCATCTATGTTGAGCCAACATAGGTGATTTTAGGGGGAAGTATAAACAAAAAGTCCCACAAACAAATAGAGCAGTTTCCTTTCTGGTAGAATTGTTTGAGAATATAACCTCATAACCTCAGAATTGAACTAGGAAATGTTTTACATTCCAAACTTGCAAAGTTTTCATTCTGTCAGTTCAGGACATGAGTTCTCATCGGGCAAATTTCAAAGACACCCTATTTCCAATAGTGTTCTACTTTTAGCACCAAATGTCGTTCCCTACGGTAGAGAGGGAATGTGGTTTTATTTGAGCCACTGTCCATTTAGAGTAATAGACCATTTTTCTACTCAGTGAATTGAATTCTAATGGACTTCCTTGTTGTTCTGTGTTGATGGCAGCTATGTGATGATGATGCCCTTTAAGCGGCAGGCGCTGGTGGAGTTTGAGATGGTGGAGAGTGCTGATAAGTGTGTGGCGTGTGGGAGTAGCGAGGCCGTCTACATCGCAGGCCAGCAGGCCTTCTTCAACTACTCCACCAGCAAGAGGATCACTCGCCCCACCAACTCAGACAACCCCAACAGTGGCAACAAAGTCCTGCTCCTTTCGATCCAGAATCCCCTCTACCCCATCACCACGGTAAGAACATGGTAACAGTACGTGACTCCTGGCATGAGTCAGTGCTGAAAATACATACTGTATTACACAATAGCATCACAGCAGTAACAGTAATTGCCACCCGCCTGGCACTGTATGCATGCTATACTGTCACCATGGTAACAGTACTGACCAAGAGTACCTCATTATTGCCCATGTTAACAGTAGTCAAGTGAATATATGAATTATAAACATTGTGTATAATCATAGAACTACAGGGTTTATATTTGTACTCTTTCTTGCTTTCTCGCTCCCTTTCTATCTCTCTATGTTACCCTCTCTTTCATTCTTTCTTTCTCTCTCTCTCTGTCTACCTCTCTCCCCTAATGGGAGCAGTCAGGCTACATTTAGAAACTAGTGCTTAAAAGCATCTTGTGGCTGTTTCAAGGTTTATATATCTCCTGCCAACACCCATCTATCGCCACCTTTCTCTGTCATCTCCCTCTGCTCTCTTTCTCTCCCCCTCCCTCCCTCTCAGGTTGCATTGAAAGAAAGAGAGGGCTCTCCGCGGGGTACCTGTAGTGTTCAGATAGCATGTGTCTGATGTAGGGCTGACCCCATTTAGTCGACTGGTCGATAGGCGGTTGGTCGACCGAGATTTCTTTAGTCGAGCATATAGCAAACACAAAATAAAAATGTCATGGTGTACAAGACACCTGTCTGAGTGGACTGATCCATTGTGGAGGCCATGGGGATGGTATAGTCCATCAGTCTAAGACATTTGCTACTGAAAATGTATATGGTTATATTACATAAGAACAATAAAAAATGTAATATTTGAAAACAAATGCGCTTTCTCCCGCGTTGGATAGCGGTCGATATCCGCGGTTCTGAAACATCAGTGCGCTGTTTAATTGTTGCCATATCCTAGACCATGTTGCTATGTGCATAATAAAGCCAAATAAAATAAAATGTTATGGTTCGTATACACATATTTAGCACATATTATTGTGGGTGTGGTGAAATGCTTGTGGCATTGACTAAAATTCAGTAGAATATAATGCAGTACATACATATGACATGAGTAAAGCAAAATGTAAACATTATTAAAGTAACAAGTGTTCCATTTTTAAAGTGGGCAGTGAATCCAAGTCTATGTATATAGGGCAGCAGCCTCTAAGGTGCAGAGTTGAGTAACCGGGTGGAAGCCGGCTAGTGATGGCTATTTAACAGTCTGATGGCCTTGAGATTGAAGCTGTTTTTCAGTCTCTCGGTCCCAGCTTTGATGGATGAAAGTGGGTGAACAGGCAGTGGCTTGGGTGGTTGATGTCCTTGATGAGCTTTTTGGCCTTCCTGTGACATCTGATGCTGTAGGTGCCCTGGAGGACAGGTAGTTTGCCCCCGGTGATGCGTTGTGCAGACCGCACTACCCTCTGGAGAGCACTGCGGTTGCGGGCGGTGCAGTTGCCGTACCAGGTGGTGATAGAGCTCGACAGGATGCTCTCAATTGTGCATCTGTAACGGTTTGTGAGGGTTTTGGCTGCAGATCTATTGGGGTGGTAAGCAAATTGAAGTGGGTCTAGGGTGTCAGGTAAGGTAGAGGTGATATGATCCTTAAAACTAGCCTCTCAAAGCACTTCATGATGACAGAAATGAGTGCTAGTCATTAAGTTCAGTTACCTTTGCTTTCTTGGGCACAGGAACAATGAATGACATCTTGAAGCAAGTGGGGACAGCAGACGTCTTGTGTCTGAGTTGTTGAATTGCGATTCCACTTTGTCTCTGTACTGACGTTTTGCCTGTTTGATTGCCTTATGGAGGGAATAACTAGTGTACACTGTTTGTATTCGGCCATATTCCCCGTCACCTTGCCATGGTTAAATGCGGTGGTTCGTGTTTTCAGTTTTGAGCAAATGCTGCCATCTATCCATGGTTTCAGGTTTGGGTAGGTTTTAATAGTCACAGTGGGTACAACATCTCCTTTACACTTCCTGATGAATTCAGTCACTGTATCCATGTATTCATCAATGTTATTCTCAGAGGCTACCCGGAACATATCCCAGTCCGCGTGATCAAAACTATCTTGAAGCATGGATTCCAACTGGTCAGACCAGCATTTAATAGACCTTAGTACTTCCTGTTTTAGTTTCTGCCTATATGAAGGGAGGAGAAAAATGGAGTCGTGATCAGATTTTCTGAAGGGAGGGCGGGGGAGGGCCTTGGAGGCATTTGGAAAAGTTGAGTAGCAGTGGTCCAATGTTTTTCCAGAGCGAGTACTACAGTCAATGTGATGGTAGGACTTAGGTAGCGTTTTCCTCAACTGTGCCTTGTTAAAATCCCCAGCTACAATAAATGCGGCCTCAGGATGTTTGGTTTCCATTTTGCATAAAGTCCAGTGTAGTTCTTTGAGGGCTGTCGGGGTATCATCTTGAGGGGTAATATACACAGATGTGACTATAACCGAATCACTTATGGTCGGCATTTGATTGTGAGGTATTCTAGTTCGGGTGAACAAAATAACTTGAGTTTCTGTGTGTTATCACAATCACACCATGGGTAGTTAATCATGAAACAGACAACCCCGCCTTCCTTCTTCCCGGAGAGTTCTTTATTCCTATCTGCGCGATGTACTGAGAACCCAGCTGGCTGTATGGATGGGGACAGTATATCCCGAGACAGCTATGTTTCCGTGAAACAGAGTATGTTACAATCCCTGATGTCTCTTTGGAAGGAGATCCTCGCCCTGAGTTCATCTACTTTATTATCCATAGACTGAACATTAGCGAGATATAAACTCGGAGCGGTAGATGGTGTACACGCCTCCTGACTAGAAGTCCACTCCGAATACCTCTTCTCCGCCGGAGGTGTTTTGGAGTAGCTTCTGGAATATGTTCAATTGCCCTGGGGGGTACGAACAAAGGATCCAATTTGGGAAAGTCATATTCCTGGTTGTAATGCTGGTGAGTTACCGCTGCTCTGATATCCAAAAGTTATTTCCGGCTGCATTTAGTAAAAATAATAATAATAATAAACCCTCCTTTTTAATCTCCTTATTGTTATTATTACTATTATTATTATGATCATTATAATAAGTAATGTTATTATCATTAGTAGGCTTAGTATAGCAGCCTTGTATAACCACCATCAAGCTGTAGGCCAAAGAGTACATCCTGTTTAGTCTTAATCCCGTAATTTAGGCCTGTATTTCAATACTTATATAGGCTACTGTATCAATCAATAATTCATTCGTTAATGTCATCACACAGCATACAAGTCATTCATGAATTGAAATGCAATCAAGCATTTTAGTTTTCAAATAACAAAGCAAACCTTGAATAATTAGCGGAAACAATAAATAAACCGTTCCATTTCGGCGATTGCATTCACAAATTCATGCGACTGTTTTTAGTCTTTGCTGTAATAAAGGCTTTCAAAAAAGAAATGAAAAAAGACTTACAACAGACTCTATGGTATGCTTATAATTGAATTACTGTTGTTTACATTGTTTCAAACAGTCTGAAAAATTATATTGTAATCTAACAGCACCTGTTTGGCACACCTTACCTTATTTTTCTTGATCTCCATTATTTTCAGCAATTAGTCAAATTTATTCCACACATCTGACTTCCCCTTTACCTCCTGAGCAACCAAACAGTTTTGAGTTTATTCCTCACTTCATCTGCATACATTTTGTGTTTTGGCGTTCAGAGTTTGTGCTATAGGTCAGGCCCTCTTGGTCATGTGCATGCGATGCATACGTGTGTCAGGTAACGAGAGGAAGGGTTGAGGGAATAGGGAATGTTTAACCGAGACAAATGAGGGATTTCAGAAACCAAACTTTTCCGTCAGAAATGGCTGTAATTATTTTTCAGGTTCAGCAACACGGACAGCGCGATAAACACTGTTGTCGCTGCAGCAGGGAGGAGAGAGTGACAAGGGGTGCTAGTCACACAGTCACTCGCTTTCTTTTTATCAACACAGAGCATCAAGTCTGAGCCCCGCCTGGAACAATCAAGTCAATTGCGGTCGGACTACCTCTTGTCATCTGTGTGTCTTAATTATTTCATCAAACAGTTGCCTTAAAGCATCAGACAAGCTCTGTGCATATCGTTGATTTAATTAAAACACATATGGAAAAATTGGTCGAAAGAACAGACGACTCTCGGTCGACCAATTCTTTTTTTTTGGTCGAGGACAGCCCTAGGCTGATGATAAGAATACCAGGAAGCTCAGGTATATCAGTCTCCCTCAGATATGGGATGCACAAATAGACTGAGAAAGGATCCAGCCTTATGCTGTCTCACTCCAGGTGAGCAGAGAATAAATAACACACGCAACAACCAAGATAAATGTGCAGAGACCTAGATAGGGTTGAATTATGTTATTATTAAGTCAAACAGAGACAAACTGTCTGATTAGAGAGACAGTCACTGTGTTAGAAGTATAACAGCACACACTAAAGTACTGATAAATGTAAAGTACCAGTCAAAAGTTTGGACACACCTACTCATTCAAGGGATTTTCTTTACTTTTACTATTTTCAACATTGTATAATAATTGTAAAAAAAACTACGAAATAACACATATGGAATCATGTAGAAACCAAAAAAGTGTTAAACAAATATATTTTTGATTTTAGATTCTTCAAAGTAGCCACCCTTTGCCTTGATGACATTCTCTCAACCAGCTTCACCTGGAATGCTTTTCCAACAGTCTTGAATGAGTTCTCACATATGCTGATCACATGTTGGCTGCTTTTCCTTCACTCTGCAGTCCAACTCATCCCAAACCATTTCAATTGGTTTGAGGTTGGGGGATTGTGGAGACCAGGTCATCTAATGCAGCACTCCATCACTCACCTTCTTGGTCAAATAGCCCTTACACAGCCTGGAGGTGTGTTGGGTCATTGTCCTGTTGAAAAACAAATGATAGACCCACTAAGCGCAAACCAGATGGAATGGCGTATTGCTACAGAATGCTGTGGTAGCCATGCTGGTTAAGTGTGCCTTGAATTCTAAATAAATCACCAACAGGGTCACCAGAAAAGCACCCCCACACAATCTCCTCTATGCTTCACGGTGGGAACCACACATGCAGAGATCATCCGTTCACCTACTCTACGTCTCACAAAGAACCAAAAATCTCAAATTTGGACTCATCAAACCAAAAGACAGATTTCTACTGGTCTAATGTCCATTTCCCGTGTTTCTTGACCCAAGAAAGTATCTTCTTCTTATTAGTGTCCTTTAGTAGTGGTTTCTATGCAGCAATTCGACCATGAAGGCCTGATTCACACAGTCTCCTCTGAACAGTTGATGTTGAGATGTGTCTGTTACTTGAACTCTGAAACATTTATTTGGGCTGCAATTTCTGGGGCTGGTAACTCTAATGAACTTATCCTCTGCAGCAGAGGTAACTCTGGGTCTTCCTTTCCCGTGGCGGTCCTCATGAGAGACAGTTTCATCATAGCGCTTGATGATTTTTGCGACTGCACTTGAAGAAAATTTCAAAGTTCAATCCACACCTGCTACTTGAAATGCATTCCAGGTGAAGCTGGTTGAGAGAATGTCAAGAGTGTGCAAAGCTGTCATCAAGGCAAAGGGCGGCTACTACTCAAATATAAAATATATTTAGATTTCTTTAACACTTTTTTGGTTACTACATGATTCCATATCTGTTATTTCAAAGTTTTGATGTCTTCACTATTATTCTTTAATGTTACACCAGGAACGCACAATCCCTCCATCAGTGCTCAGACTGTCCGCAATAGGCTGAGAAAGGCTGGACTGAGGGCTTGTAGGCCTGTTGTGAGGCAGGTCCTCACCAGACATCACCGGCAACAACGTCGCCTATGGGCACAAACCCACCGTCGCTGGACCAGACAGGACTGGCAAAAAGTGCTCTTCACTAACGAGTTGCGGTTTTGTCTCACCAGGGGTGATGGTCGAATTTGCGTTTATCGTCGAAGGAATTAGCGTTACACCGAGGCCTGTACTCTGCAGGGTCCGTCATGGTCTGGGGCGGTGTGTCACAGCATCATCGGACTGAGCTTGTTGTCATTGCAGGCAATCTCAACGCTGTGCGTTACAGGGAAGAGATCCTCCTCCCTCATGTGGTACCCTTCCTGCAGGCTCACCCTGACATGACCCTCCAGCTTGACAATGCCATCAGCCATACTGCTCATTCTGTGTGTGAATTCCTGCAAGACAGGAATGTCAGTGTTCTGCCATGGCCAGCGAAGAGCCTGGATCTCAATCCCATTGAGCACGTCTGGGACCTGTTGGATCGGAGGGTGAGGACTAGGGCCATTCCCCCCAGAAATGTCCAGGAAGTTGCAGGTGCCTTGGTGGAAGAGTGGGGTAACATCTCACAGCAAGAACTGGCAAATCAGCTGCAGTCCATGAGGAGGAGATGCAGGTGGTGGCCACACCAGATACTGACTGTTGCTTTCGATTTTGACCCCCCCTTTGTTCAGGGACACATTATTCAATTTCTGTTAGTCACATGTCTGTGGAACTTGTTCAGTTTATGTCTCGGTTGTTGAATCTTGTTATGTTCATACAAATATTTACACATGTTAAGTTTGCTGAAAATAAACAAATTTGACAGTGATAGGACGTTTCTTTTTTTGCTGAGTTTAGGTTCCTGCATCCAGGCTGCATCCTCTCTACTCGAAGGACACACAGATGTTCCTACTTGATGAAGTCTCACATAAACACTGGTTCTCATTATTCCACCAATTTCACACAGGAACCTCTCAAATATTGTGAACAAATTTGTCACCGCCTGGTGTATTGTCTCCGGTGTTGTAGGTGTCAGGGAGAAGTGCCGTTTTAATTGGAACATGTATCTTCCAGCTGCAGCCTTGGTGAGAGCTGACTAAAGCCTTCCGTGTGTCTCCGTCTCTTGTCTCCAAGGATGTTCTCTACACAGTGTGCAACCCCATAGGCAGTGTGATGCGCATCGTCATCTTCAAACGCAACGGCATCCAGGCCATGGTGGAATATCCTTTCTGTCTAGCTGGTTGGCTGGCTGGCTCGCTGGCTGGCTGCCTGGCTGCCTGTTAGAGTGTGAGTGTGGAGGGTGTGACCATAAAAAAGGCATCCACAGGTCAAATTATTCAACCAGCGTAGATTTGTTTTTGTTGGTGGTTTTAGAGGTTTTATATCTTCTATGTGGGGACTTGTAATTGTAGATTGAGGCTTGAGATTATTTGGTTGTGTTGCTGTTGTCCCTAACTGCCCCCCCTAACATTTGAGTCCATCGAGTGTGCTCAGAAAGCTAAGGCTGCTCTCAATGGAGCTGACATCTATGCTGGCTGCTGCACCTTAAAAATCGAATATGCAAGGGTAAGTCTGTATTCACCACACACAATCACATACATAACGCTTAGCAAATAGATTTTCTTTAAAACGCTGGAACACTTCCTGATGATCAGCCTCAGCATGCAACAACATATCTGTTGTTTCCCTCCTACAGCCAACTCGCTTGAATGTGATCAGAAATGACAACGAGAGCTGGGACTACACAAAGCCTTACCTGGTCCGAAGAGGTAAGATTCTGCTCCTTGTTCTGTGTATGTAGGCTATGGAGTGATCTCATTGTGTAGAAGCTGCTGAGTTAGGGCTATGGGCTGCCATATAGGGCTGTCATTGTGTCAGAGTGTCCATGGGCAGCCTGCAGGGCAGAGTCAGGTTTTCCTTGCCCTTTATCTGAAATCTGCCCAGGCTGCAAACAGAATAGCAGGAGAGGTAAGGATATCAAAGAAGTGTGGCTGTTTCTCTTCTCATTTCTCACAAGCTGTAGATAGATACACTCTGAGCTGAGAGAGAGAGAGAGAGAGAGAACTGGACTGTTTGTCCTGAGTTTAGTCTGCGTCAGCTGAAATGAGACAGAGAAGTTGTGATACTTCTCATTATCCTGTGCTAAATATGCTAACTTGAGACAGCCAGATACTGAGTCAGAGGCTGAGGAGAGCACTGTGGTTGTATCATTGCATGAGGAATGTTATAGTAGCAAAGATGCCGTTTGAAAAAAGTGCAGAGAAATGGCCTGTTGTTGGCTACCCCTCTTTACCACCCTCCCCCCATCCCACCCCGTCTATGTGAAGTCATCATTGTGACTGTAGCGCCCCCTATTGTGAGGTGGTTAAGGACCAGTATGGACCACAGACCTGCAGTCAACCAAGCCAACACAAGACCGACCCACTGCGCGTCCTTCTCCAAGCAACACACTCTCACATCCGTCTCTCACAAGCCTGCACCTGCCGCCCATGGGAATAGAGGGAGAGAGAGGAAAAAAGAGGGATGGACGACAGGCTGACCCTGCACAGCAACATGCATCCATCTTCACCCAAACCTCAAGAGAGAGGAAGCGAGACTACTCATTCATCCTGACCTCATGCAACCTCAACATCAACACGCCCAGGACAACCCGCCAGTGCCACCTCATGGCTGGAGGACTGGCTGCTTTTAGACTTTTTAGACTGGACCAATTTCCTTCTCTTGATCATATTCAGTCAGTTATCTGACTGGTTAAAACCCTTTATATTCTCTCACCAAATAATCAGTAGTAGAAATATCGATGTATTAGTCTATACTATCTCATGTCTGGACATGTGAACATAAGAGTGTATTTCTCTCTTTGTCTTCTAGGCGTTTGTCTTAAGTCAGACAATAAGCAAAAAATCTCTGCTCTGTAATCTACTTAAACACCAAGGTGACACTATCTTCTACTGTAAACTACTTCATATTATAGCATTTCTGTCAGTGTCAATGTGTTGAAATGCCTACTGTAGTAGAAGAGAACTGCTTAGATTAAATCCTGAACATTGAATGTCTATTCTTGAATGCACTGTTAATGGGGGTACATCGTGTGGATGAAGAGAGTCACAGTTCCTTAGAGGCCCTCTATCAGAGACCCAACCTTTATATCGCTATCTGAAAGGCATTGCCCTGTGAAAGTCAGACCCTTTTCTCCTAGTGCATCCATCTCCTCAAATTAACCAGGGGACACAGTCGACTGCTGAGGGGGTTCACCCTATGATGAATATCACCCTTTACTACATGGCTAAATGAGAAGTCAGGCGAGATGCTAACTCATTTGAAAGCCCAGTGAGAGTGAGTTAGTCTCCTGCTGTGGCGCCGTTCTTAGGACACTCAAATGTTTTCCTCCAGCGTCCTCTGTGGACGTCTCTCACCTCGCCTCGGGAATGACTGCTTCAGTACCATGCCGCTCTCCGCTTACCTGAGAGGAACTTATATTTGATTCACTTTAAATCACCCTCACACTTTTATTATACTGGGTATTGGATTGTATATCAGCATAAGTATAAGTCATGGTTCTATCAGCTGCTGTATAATGAAGTATCCCACGCGTACAGTATATACTGTGTGATCTGGTCTGTAGCACCTTTCCTTATAGAGAACCTATATCCCTGGCATTTAGGAACAGGTGTCAACATGGTGTTACAACACGTTAGAGTTCGATGCTCTACGTGCATCAACATGGTGTCTGGTTCACATCCCATGGGGACCAGCCAGAGAGGCTGTCTGTGACATCACGTCCCCTGTGAGTTGCCTTAGCCAAAGCAGGGTTCATATTGCTGTTGCCCACGGCGAAGATTAGCTGCCTTTTTAGCTAGCAGTCCTCCGCAAGGAGACTTTGCTGGGACTCTCATCCCCTGGCCCCTTTGGGGGAAATAGCAGTCGACTTGGGTGGGGTAAATAACTAGCAATTTCAACTGAAATTCTAACGGATCATTCCGTAAAAAACGGGAGAATAGTCAGCCAAGAAGAGAAGCAGCGCTTTAATTCTCTAATCATGCTCAGTGCACCAGTTGGCCAGGGAATTATGATTGCCAAAGCAAATCTGTTCTCTGGTAACTTTACCTGGATGAATAAAGGTTGAGTGCACAGCATGAGACTGCAGTCTCTCCGAGGATGTTGTTAATGATGGATAGTTTTCCCTTCTTCTCCCCCCCAGAGGACGACCAGAGGAGAGAGGGTTTTTGTGAGGCATGGGGGGTGGGGGTGGATCTCAGGGTATAATAATAGATGCTGTTTGAGGCCTGACTGTGGAGGGAGGCATAGGGTGAGATGGGGGGGGGGGGGGGTAATGATGAGTTCCGCTGCCACAGCAAACAGGGCGGTGAACCCTGCTGTACACCCCTAATCTGTGAGTGAAGGTCACTTTGACTATCTGATGAAAGTTCTCTCTCTCTTAATAATCCCCCTTATCATTTTACACCCATGTAGCATTTCAGTAGAGTGTCTTGTGACTTGGCCTGGGGGGACTGTTGTGGATACCACACGGCATCTCCCATCCCCCCAACCACAGAGCTGACCTGGCTGCAATAGTTACATAGATGGGTTCCTGTAAGCTATAGTGGAGCATTACTGACTAATAAAGGAGATTTGGTTACTTGTAAGTTATAGAGGGGCTTTTCAGTTGTAGAGGTAAACTTATTGAACTGAATAATTGGAGTGATAATATCTGCGTTTCCACGTAGAAAAACAGGAGCTCTGATTCATGGAACATGGAAGGTTCCCACTGGGCACACACTGGTTGAATCAACGTCATTTGAACCAACGTGGAAAAGATGCTGAATTGACCTCTGTGCCTAGTAGGTTTCTTTGATCTTTTCAACTGTATTGTTAGTCTTCTAATTAGGGCTCAGTTGGGACTGCTCTTGTGGGAGATGGAACTGCAGCTGCTCTTTGTCCATCCTGTGCCTCCATGTATCTCTCTGTGATTCTGTGCCAGTTGTGAACTGACTATCTGATGATGCAACACAGGTTGATGTTGTTTCACTTGTCCTGAAAGAGACAGCCTGTGCCAGTAAAGCCAAGACCTCAGTGAGAGGGGTTGCTGACTGTTCACGCTAGTGATGTAATTCAGGTACTTTTCCTCCACCAATCTTTGTATAAAAATGTAACAACGTTTTCCCCCTGTTTAAAATGTGCCCTTTGTTTTTTCTTTCTATTTTTGAATCTTCTCTCCACTGTTCCTTGTCTATAGATTGCTGAAGGATGTCAACTGTATTTAGTAAAGTAAATTGCCATTGTGGTTAACAGTAGACCTACTTTAGGCCTACGTGTCTTGGTGTCTCCTTCTCTCTGTATGTAATAGTACAACATAGTACTACTGTTCAAATAGTACAACATGGTACTACTGTTCAAATAGTACAACATAGTACTAATGCATGGTAAAGGTACAACTGTGGATGCATTGGAGTCCTTCTAATGCACAGTATTACCAGGATTTATATTCTAACGTGTGTTAATCAATAGCATTGTTTCCATATGTTGCCTAATGGCTATAGTACTGTTACTATGTAAATGAATGTTAAATGTCAACAGACTTGGGGTATCACCAGTGTATTCAGACTCACCTGTAATGTCACAGGTCTTCTGTCGCTTCTCTAATTATATTTTGCTTATTTACCTCCAATGACCTTTTTATCAGCATGTCTATTTGAATAGCTCCTATTTGAATGTGTAGCCCAGAGTCATTTCCCTCATACTCTCTCCCTATGCTGTCAATGTGTTGATGTTTCAGAGCGTGGGAAGGGCAGACAGAGACAGGCCATACTAGGGGAGCACCCGTCCTCTTACGGAGACAACGGATACGGTAAGGTCCCCCCTCCTAACCCCAGCACCAAAACACTACCCTATTACTCAGTGTGCCAACCATATCCCCCTTTGATGTCACGCAGGTTGATACATAGCTATGTTTTCATTTAAAAAGCCCTTTTACAAAAAGTCCCACTGTACCTAACATCATTACTAAACTTTAGACGTACGAGTTACCACACCCGGACTGCCACATTATCCACACTATCCACACTCTATCCACACTTCCCACACACCCCTTCTGCTCAGATGGAGGGTGTAGATTCTCAACCCTATCTGAAGGTGAGAGGAGTAGAGACCTCCCAAGAGGCTAGTAGAGAAAAATAAAACCCACCTCCACACTCCTTTCACCATCAGGGTTGTGTTCATAAGGACCGAACAGGACAAGAAAGTAGTAGCTGATCCTTCATTTCAAAATGCTTTCTCCCGTTTCGTGCCTGCTGAGCACAACCCAGGTGGAAGTGAAAGTTGTAACCCCTGCTCCTCCTTTCCCCTTTTGTTATGTATTCCAGGGTCACACTGCCCTCTGCTGCCTCTCCCAGGGAACAGCAGGTACAAGCTGAGCTCCCACGACATCCCAGAGGTGGTGGCCTACCCCCTGCCCCAGAGTTCCTCCTACAACCACGGCTCCAGCTCTGTCGCCATGGTGAGCGGCCTGCACCCCGCCAAGATGAACTGCACCCGCATCTTCAACCTCTTCTGTCTCTATGGCAACATTGAAAAGGTCAGCAGGGGGACCCACCTGAGGAGGAACTTAAGGGCATCCATGTGTGTGTTGTGGTAGTTTGTCTGTGAATTAACATTTATTTTATATTTTGGGGGGGGGAGAGGGGGGTGTTATTCTGTTTGAAGTATTTCTGTTTGAAGTAGGTGTAGCTGAAGGTGCGTGAATCTATTTGAGGATTGCTATGCACACAATGTTTGAAACTGTGTGTGTGGCAGGTGAAGTTCATGAAGAGTGTCCCAGGCACTGCCCTAGTAGAGATGGGGGATGAGTATGCAGTGGACAGGGCAATCACTCACCTCAACAGCATCAAGGTGTTTGGCAAGAGGCTCAACGTCTGGTGAGTTCCTTGTTAGTACATTACAGGGAAGCTTAGGACCTGCAGTATTCAACCACATAATTAATATTATTGCCTACTAGTATCTTATTACTCTTTCTCTGTTATCGAATCTAATTACCGGTACAGAATCAGTGTGCGGGGGTACAGGTTAGTCGAGGTCATTTTTACATGTAGGTAGGGGTCAAGTGACGATGCATATATAATAAACAGAGAGTAGCAGCATTGTAAAAACAATGTAAATAGTCTGCGTGACCATTTGATTAATTGTTCAGTAGTCTTATGGCTTGGGGGTAGAAGTTGTTAAGGAGCTTTTTGGACCTGGACTTCAACTCCCTCCCTCTCCATTTCTCTCTCTCTCTCTCTCTCCCCCTCTCCTCTCCCTTCTCATCTCCCCCTCTCCAGTGTGTCCAAGCAGCATGCGGTCATTCCCAGTCAGGTGTTTGAGCTGGAGGACGGCAGCAGCAGCTATAAGGACTTTGCCATGACCAGGAACAACCGCTTCACCAGCCAAGGCCAGGCCTCCAAGAACATCATCCAGCCACCCTCCTGTGTGTTGCACTACTACAACGTCCCCCCCTGCATCTCAGAGGACCAGCTACTGAGGGTAGGGCTGTGATAAGGTTTTTTGGTGGAGAGGGTGTGAGCAGAGGCCTGAACAGAGGGGTTGAAGGTCAAGGCTAGGGGACGGGATGTAGGAAGTAAGGTAACGATTAACTCCCAGAAGTCCATCCTTTGTACTGGCATCTGAAAGCACCAGCTGCTGAGGGTATGGCTGGGATGGCAGGGTAGGGTGTTGGGAAGGGTTTCTGAGGTCCGTATGGGGTAACGTTTAGCATGGACTCATCCTGTGTGCTGAACTATTACAAGCCCCTCCCCCTACATTTCAGAGGCCCAGCTGGATCTTGGATAGGTGGTTGGGATGAGGGTGCATATCTAATATTTTGTCAATAGGGCTAAGAGGTGAAATTAGCCTGCTACTCTTTTGCTGCACAATTAAAATAGCTTGCATAGAAGAAGACGACTGCTGATGGTTCTGCCTGTCACTCACTGTCAAAGATGTTTGTAGTTTGACTGAGACTAAAGAGCTCCACCATGTGGTTGTGGTTAGAACAGAAGTATTGTCTCGCAACAACCTTTATCTCAGCTGTTCTTTTTTTTTTACAGTTATGCTCAGAGCATGATGTGCCAGGTTTCACCAAGTTCAAGATGTTTGATGCAAAGCGTAAGTTTGGGCTTTTTTAACTTTTTCTATTTGTGTGTGTTCGGCTGTTGAAGGAGATAAGTGTACTGTCATACTTAAGTTGTCCTTTTCTCCTCTCTTCTTGTCAGCCTCCTCCAAAACCATTTCGGGCTTGTTAGAGTTTGACTCCAAGACACACGCTGTCGAGGTCTTGACCGTCCTAAACCACTACCAGATCAGAATACCAAGTAAGTGACCAAGATGGCCTTGCTTTCCTCAACAGTGACCGCATACTAGCACCAAACACTCAACCGTTAGTAGTCACTCTCAGCATGAGAACTGATAGTGCCACATACAGTCGGAGAAATGCCCATAAAATTGGATTTAGACCAAACTTACATGAAGACCTGAAAATAATAAATATATTTTTCCTGGGTGAAATAGCATGAGGGACATGTTATAAAATCCAAAGGGGGAGAAAGCTGTCAATGCTGTCTGTTCTAGCAGCAGGTGGTTCTTTTTTACATTATTTCTCCTGTCTGTGTTGGTTGGCACCACAGGTGTTTCAGCCTGGCCCTGTGGAATCCGTCGCTGTCAGAGAGGGAGATTAGATGTGTGTGTGTGTGCTTGAAGTGAGATAGAGGGAGCACACTGGGACAGGAGTCTGCACCATCTGCTGCACACCTTTTCTCTTCCCAGACCGGACTTAACGCTCCCGTCTTCAGAACTCTCCCTGCCAATGTCCCCAACCGAGTGTGCATGTGTGTGGGCATGCCATATGATCATGTGTGTTTGTTTATGTGCGGAGATATGTGTGAGTGTGTGTGTAGTATGTGTGTAACCTCGCGTGTCTGACCTTTTCCAGATGGCTCTAACCCCTACACCCTGAAGCTGTGCTTCTCCACGTCCTCTCACCTCTAAAGACCAGTGCACCAGCAGGAGAGGGAGAGATGGAGATGGAGAGAAGGAGAAGCGATGGTACTGGGAGGGACAGACTACTAAGCTGACAAGACACTGATAAAGAGGGCCCTCATCCAGACTGACTGGCTCCTCTTGAAGAGGTGAAGACTACTGAAACACAGACGTGTGAAACACTGGAGATTGCTGAAGAGGTTTTTTATCTTGCACCTCTTATTTTGGAGTATTTTTTGTCCTCTTCGTTTTTTGTTTTCTCTGTATAGAGAGAGCCAATCAGAACTAAGAACTGAGAGATGACACCCTGTCTCTTCCCGGCATCCATTGGGGCTGAGCATGGTACCTTAACAGGTGACCCCTGAAAAGACTTGTTGTGGACAGAATAAGATGACTTGTTCATTTTTGCGTTGTGTTTGAAGACTGGATAGAGGACATCTATTATGCCCATGCTGTGGAAGACTATCCAAGATGGTCGCCATATTTATGGGTTGACAGCGCTGCTTTTATGCTCGGCACATTCTGTTGAGCAGCAAAAACTCAGTCGTTACTTCAGTGGAACAATGTGTCAATATGAATTTTAAATCACACTGTAATGTGATAATATGTAAAGGTGTATAGAATTGAAATGGAAGTTCTGTTATGGAGGGGTGGGACGGGGGACGGAAGGGGGAATATCAATCTTATTTGGAGACATTGTGTCAGCAGGTGTTTTGCTTTGGAGTGGACTGTTTAATGACGCCTTTGTATGATGTTTACACATGAAGAGCCCATGGTCTGTGTCGTATGTCAGTGTTTTGGGGCACTCTGTTTGAGTGTTAGTACTGTGTTAGTATCATGGCTCGCCTGCACTGGTTCAGTGTCAGTAGTTTAGCACATTCGGATTGTTTTAGTGTTTAGTGGCACGCCGATATGTCTTATGTTCACAAATGGCTGTATCCAGAATCATTGTACATCATCCCTAGCTCTTTTCCTGATTAATTAGCAAATATAGCAACAATGTTATAGAGATATGTTTTATTTTTAAAACACTCAAATACCTAAGGTTATTTGGGAACATCCCTGCCAAAGAGGGTAACAAATAATATGATTGTACAGATGCTTTGTACAAGAATTGTGGAATTCCATTTTACTTGCAAAATAAGGAAATGACACGTTAACAGCATATTCCATGGGTCTACTCTGTATATTGTACTGTATAACGTGAGCAAATACATAGGTGTTATTCAAACCTTTCTGCAAGTAGCAGATTGTAGTTTTTGCTACTACAGTGAAGGGTTATCCAGGCATCAGGATCAGGGTTTGGTTGGATCTGGATGCATGCTGTGAGCGTGACACTCATTAAACATTCAGCAGTCTTCAGATCCTCTTACATCTTTATGATTCGATAATTGTTCCACGTCGTGAGTTACATTTCAAAAGGCTTGAGTTACCATAAACAGCAGTCTTGTGCTTCATTTAATGGTATCATCAAACGTAAGGAGGGTCTTAAATTCTCACTACACGCATGTTCAGATAGGTAGTACCCATGATGTCCATGTCTGACTGGTCATTAAATGGCGTTGTGTCTGTGTCTTTGTGGTGGATTTTGTGTTTGAGTTTGGTAATCTGTGCCAGTGATAGTCATTGGAGTGACACCAGAATAAAATCTTCATGAACACTACTGATTGTGTAGTCTCCAGCCCTACGAGCTTTGAGAACACACTCCCACAAATCCTCTTTAACAAACTTCAGAGGATCCCTCTGCCCACAAATGTATCTCTGAGGGCATAACTTGTTCAAATAGAATAATGCAGCCGCCTGGCTTTCTAGAGCCACATTGTCAAAAACACAGCGAAAGCTTTACTTTTCATGACTTGAGAAAACATAGATGTACATTTAAATGTGGAGAGAGCTGGTTGGGAGGAAGGGACAAAAGAAGAGGAAATGGAAGGATGGAAACGGAGGCATACACACACAGTAACATTTCATGCTAGTTATTTTTCCTTTCAGATGAGATACTGTGCACAGCTAGTGACATGTACTGAAATAACAAACATGTCTTGCTCTCTTAACTGAAAAACCAAGAAAAACATAAACTTATACAAACCCAAGTGGGCACACACTCACAAACACCTCTCTCCACCCCCACACAATCTCTCTCTTTCACACTCCAGCCTGGTCTCTACCCACAACTTTAGAGAATGTTCCCTTCAGTCTCATTAGGTCATTAACTAACGTTCTCACAGAAATGTTCCCGTGATGTGCAAGGAAATTTCCCAAGAGACGGTTCCCTTAATGTCAAATAGAACTTACCCACAACATGGTTACCATGCTCACAGAACTTAAGATATGAATGTGATAGACACATTTCCTGGGAACGTTGCAAGAACATTCATGTGTCCAGTTTTCTGAGGGTTAGGAGAATCCTCCCATCAACGTCCCACCGAACATACACATAACAGGGTTGCCATGTTCTCAGAATAAAAAATATGAATGTTCTAGGCGTGTTTCATGAGAATATTGCAAGAACAATCCTTTGTCCAGTTTTCTGAGGGTTAGGAGAATACTCCATCAACATCCCACCAAACATACATTACACAGAACATGGTTGTCATGTTCTCAGAACACAAGATATTCATGTCTAGACAAGTTTCACAGGAACGTTGCAAGAGCTTGTATGTGTCCCAAAAGAAATGTCTTTACCCATCACTGTTGCCGAGCCAATCGATGCCCTGATTGATGAACCACTGATGCATTCATAGCTCTTTGTCTGTTGGCAAGGGATCGTTTTTAACATACAGTCTTTTAAACTTACGCATTTGACACACAATTACATTGTGCATGTTCATTTATACAGTAATCATTCTTCAACATGTCCTCACCTATGATTTAAAGTCACTACATCTTTATTCGTGGTATTCTGATCCTTCTGCTACGCCACCATGCCCATGCCAGGTTTCAGTTAGTCTGGCTATTCTCTCATCATTGATTTTATTTACTTATTTCAACAATTTAAGGGCTTTCCGTGTAGTTGTCTAATTTTGGTGGTGCATATCAACCTGTTTTAATGATACTCCTGAATCACTAGGATCAATAAACTATTTTCTTGAGTGTACTTTTAACAGAGCTGAGATTTACTTCAAAGTGTATTCACCCTATTGCTTACACCTATCAAGTTGTTTCAGATCTACACAAGTGCCTACTGTAGGAAGGAGGGGTTAGGGCAGTGTTTCCCAAACTCGGTCCTAGGTACCCCAAGGGCTGCACATTTTGTTTTTCTGCCCTAGCACTACACAGCTGATTCAAATAATCATCTAATTATCAAGCTTTGATAATTTGAATCAGCTGTGTAATGCCAGGGCAAAAACCAAAACGTGCAGCCCTTGGGGTACCTAGGACTGAGTTTGGGAAATATTGGGTTAGGTTTTCTTCTAGACAGGGCCTAACTACACTGTCCCAATAAGCACATTCCCTACAGATATCCTTATTAGGACAGTGGTTAGGGTGTTTGGAATTGGTGGCGTGGGTTTGAGACCTGCTAGGGGAGTCACCCTACTCTCACATTCTTAGCAATACATACTGAACAAAAATATAAACGCATCATGTAAAGTGTGGGTCTCATTTGTCATGAGCTGAAATAGAAGATCCAGAAAATGTTCCATAAGCACAAAAAGCTTATTTCTCTCAAATGTTGTGCACAAATTTGTTTATATCACTGTTAGTGAGCATTTCTCCTTTGCCAAGATAATCCATTCACCTGACAGGTGTGGCATTTCAAGAAGCTGATTAAACAGCCTGATCATTACACAGGTGCACCTTGTGCTGGGGACAATAAAAGGCCACACTAAAATGTGCACTTTTGTCACACAACACAATGCCACAGATGTCTCAAGTTTTGAGGGAGCGTGCAATTGGCATGCTGACTGCAGGAATCTCCAACAGAGCTGTTGCCAGATAATTTAATGTAATTTCTCTACAACAATACGTTGTTTTAAAGAATTTGGCAGTACATCCAACTGGCCTCTCAACCGTGGCGCTGAGGACTATTTATGTCTGTAATAAAGCCTTTTTTGTAGGGAAGAAAAAAATAGTATTCTGACTGGTTGGGTTTGGCTCTCCAGTGGGTGGGCCTATGCCGTACCAGGCCCACCCATGGCTGCGCCCCTGCCCAGTTGTGAAATCCATAAATGAGGTCCTAATCAAATCAAATGTATTTATATGGCCCTTCTTACATCAGCTGATAGATCAAAGTGCTGTACAGAAACCCAGCCTAAAACCCTAAACAGCAAGCAATGCAGGTGTAGAAGCACGGTGGCTAGGAAAAACTCCCTAGAAAGGCCAAAACCTAGGAAGAAACCTAGAGAGGAACCAGGCTATGAGGGGTGGCCAGTCCTCTTCTGGCTGTGCCGGGTGGAGATTATAACATAATATGGCCAAGTTCTGTTCATAAACGTTCATAAATTACCAGCATGGTCAAATAATAATAATCACAGTAGTTGTCGAGGGTGCAACAAGTCAGCACCTCAGGAGTAAATGTCAGTTGGCTTTTCATAGCCGATCATTGAGAGTATCTCTACCGCTCCTGCTGTCTCAGGAGAGTTGAAAACAGCAGGGTCTGGGACAGGTAGCACGTCCGGTGAACAGGTCAGGGTTCCATAGCCGCAGGCTAACTGTAACTCAGTAAAATCGTGGAAATTATTTAATGTTGCGTTTATACTTTTGTTCAGTATATGTTAATGTCATTATTGATGTTTTGAATTGCATTTATCAGACATTTTGATTGTTTATATGGAAATGTCATTAGAAATTGGAAATATTATTTATGCATCTTTGTTTATTACAATAATGTGTATAGTAATGTGTATAGATTTTTCCTCTTTCACACATTTATTGAACTTTGGCTTCCAGCTTTGTGCCTTTGTGCACAACCTCCAGAAGCTTGATTAGGTTTGATATGTTTCTGGACAAAGAAATCAACGCGGTCTTTGCGGAGTTTGCATTTGACTAAAATGTTGTCCTCGTTCTACTCAATTAACTCGAAAATAATGGGAGCATTTACACAAGGAAAATGTTAAGAGAGGTAATTGTAACGTTGAGAGTCGGGATGCAAGTTCAGGGAGTGAATACATTTAATAAATAAACTAAACTAAACTAAACAAAACAAGAAACACAAACAGCGCACCGACAAGAAACAGAAAAAAAAAATGACGACTGGGGAAGAAACCAAAGGGAGTGACATATAAAGGGCAGGTAATCAAGGAGGTGATGGAATCCAGGTGAGTGTCATTATGCGCAAATGCACGCAATGCTGGTGACAGGTGTGCGCCATAAACGAGTAGCCTGGTGACCTAGAGGCCGTAGAGGGAGCACAATGGTCAGTAATACAGCTGCCATCTTTCTTAGATTTTTTTCAGCTTGATAGCCTATTGGAAATGAGTTAGACAACAGCACGAATTTCGTTAGCATGAGACAAGGCTTTAATAAATAATGTATACATACACTCGCAGGTAGAGATATGTTTCTGAAAGTAATACACTGGTTACCGCAAGTCGCAAAGAAAACAAGAGCTGCCTCCACTATTCCAGCACCATTTCAACTTCAACATTTCAACATCACCAAATCACCTCTGCTTAGTCTAATACAGTGGCAACTAAAAGATACCAAAAACAATTTAGTCCAATCCACATAAGTTAAATATGATGTGGCTGTCCATGGTTCTGATTTCTCTGTGTGTGTGTGTGTGTGTGTGTGTACGTACGTGCGTGTTCGTGCAAGTAGAAAAACATATTGACTCCCCCTACTTGTAGAGAAATGTCAATGCCATCCTCCTCTCTACTTATTTTCCACCATAATTTGCAAATAAATTCATAAAAATCCTACAATGTGATTTTCTGGATTTTTTTTCTCATTTTGTCTGTCATAGTTGAAGTGTACCTATGGTGAAAATTACAGGCCTCTCTCATCTTTTTAAGTAGGAGAACTTGCACAATTGGTGGCTGACTAAATACTTTTTTGCCCCACTGTATATATATACTGTATTATATCCTATTCTACAGTATCTTAGTCTATGCCGCTCTGACATTGCTCGCCCAAATATTTATTTTTCTTAATTCCATTCCTTTACTTTAGACTTGTGTGTATTGTGTGTATTGTCGTGAAATTGTTAGATATTACTTCTTAGAAATTACTGCACTGTTAGAGCTAGAAACACAAGCATTCCGCAACACCCACAATATCATCTGCTAAACATGTATATGTGACAAGCTAGCCACTGGAGGACAACAACAGAGATGCAACAATTCAAGTATATCTGTCAACGATGTATGCTCTCAATGGTATTTGATAGGAGTGATGCCAAATCCAAGATGGCTTCCCATGACAATTGTTTTTGGTGTGCCAGGACTTTTCACAGTTGAGCTCAACACTGATTGGCACATTTTTTATACTTTTGTCAAGGAAGGCCAGATGCTTGCCAGCTTCCCTTGCCTTCAATGCTATGGGCGGCAACTTGCTTGGTCATAGTCGTTTGGACCTGACAGCATCAAATAGATGTCTTACACATAGAAAGACAGAGAGGCGCTGTATTGCTTTTTCCTGTGAGATACATTCAATATCTTGTGAATTGTAGGAAAATTATGAAACACAGAGAGACAAAAGAAAAACATTATTATTTTTGTATTGGTACATTTTTGGGGAAGCCTGGCTTTCTTTGGCATCCATGAATGCACACCACTGCTGATTTCCATCTTTCTAGATAAGATAGGTGTGTTGTAACTGTTGCCAAATAATGATATAAACATATATTACTAAGAATGCAAGAGTAGGGTGACTCCCCTAGCAGGTCTCAAACCCAGGCCACCAGCACCAATGACCTAACCACTGTCCCAAAAATAGTTATCTTTAGGTCATGTGCTTATCGGGCCAGTATAGTTAGGCCCTGTCTAGAAGAAACCCTAACCCCTCCCCCCTAGGCACATGTTGAAGAATAGTGATTGTATAAATGAACATGCAGAATGTAATCATGTGTCAGATATGTCAAGTTAAAAGCACTGTGTGTGAGTATTCCTAACCTTGCCAACGTGTAAAAAGAGCTGTGAATGGATCAGTAGTTCACCATTCAAGTCCTTCATGGCTGTGGCAACAGTAACAAGGTGTAATGTAATTGTTTGGGAGGAAGAATATTTATTTGGGACTGATGCAAAGAAATGTTTTTATGAAACGTGTCTAGAACATTAATATCTTATATTGTGAAAACATGACAACCATGTCCTGTGTATGTTTGATGTGACGTTGATGTAATGCTCTCCTAACCCCCAGAAAACTGATGTATTTGATACCATTCCACTGATTCCGCTCCAGCTGTTACCACAAGCCTGTCCTCCCCAATTATGGCGCCGCCAACCTCGTGTTCTTGCAACGTCCCTTAAACGTGTTTAGGACATTACTGTTGTATATTCTTAGAAAATGGTAACCACGTTGTAGATCATTTATGTTTGACAATAAGGCAATGTTCTCCTAACTTTACCACCAAAACATGCTACAAATGTTCTTAGAAGGGTTTTGCTAACATAGATAGAATGTTCCACCTAACTAACGAAAAACTGGACACTCAAACATTAGGGGAACATTATGTGTTACATTACAAAAATGTTGTTAGCTGGGTAGCTTTTCTGCACACTCATTTTCTTTTATTATTATTATTTGTATTATTAAAATCCCCCCTGGTACCCAGTAACCCATTGGGGGGTGCTGGTCTCTCTAGTGACCCTCTAAATTAACAGCGCCTGTTGCTCTCCCTGTGTGGGTCTCTCATATTTCTTTAGCCTGCTGCGACACTCTAAGAATAGAAGTAGAACAGATTAGTCCAGCCTGAGCCTCTCTCTGCTGAGGCCTTTTCCAGTTCCCTGATTTTCTTTATTTAGCCACTGACCCACTCATCATTTCTCTTTGGAACGCAGTGCAGGTCAAAGACTCATTAGCATATTAAGGCTGTATGCATGTTTTTATCATCACTGCGTCTTATGGTCAGCACTTAAAGTATTATGAGTGATATAAACCAAGAGCAAGGATTTAGGAGGAAGATATTAGCTATGAACTTACACAGACTTCACAAGAGCGCAGAGAGGGACTCCAATGAGGAAGTCAAAATTAGCACAGATGTCCTTCAGCTCTATGTGGCCCAGTTTTATAGGGGAGCCAGACCTATCTACGTAAACAGGTGCCGTTGAGCCCAGAGATACACAAAGAGATCCTTGTCTCTTCATACAGTAGATTCCCAGTAACAAATCCATTGTGATTCTAGCCTCATGTACAAGGCTTGATGGCTCTCCTGTAAGCTGACATTGTATAACGGCAGAGGAGCATGTTACACATGGGAAAAGTCCTTCAGGAGAACCAAAATGCCACATTTAATCCTGGCTCAGTTGTCCTGGCCTTTGGGTGTGTGTGTGTGTGTGTGTGTGTGTGTGTGTGTGTGTGTGTGTGTGTGTGTGTGTGTGTGTGTGTGTGTGTGTGTGTGTGTGTGTGTGTGTGTGTGTGTGTGTGTGTGTGTGTGTGTGTGTGTGTGTGTGTGTGTGTGCGTAGGCATATGTGTGAGTTTATCACATGTGTGTGTTTACTGTATCCTGAGAGTGTGTGTTGGTCCAGTGCCACCTGCCCGGATACCCGACCGCAGCCTTTATCTTGGGTTGAGTAAATCTTTTATAGCACTGTGAGAGGTTATTTGAGGGCAGCTGTGAATCCCACCTTGAGCCATCCGGCGGACAGTCATACCACGCCAGTCCAGCATCACTCACCAGTGAGCTCTGGTCAGGAAGTTCATTCATTTCAGAGGCAAGCCGCACAGCTGCGACTCATCTGCCAGGTTGTGGTGTGTGCAGTATGTCGCAGGTGTTGGGTTTTTCCAACTTGTGCGTTGCTTTGCAGTGTGGTATCAGAAACAAAGTAGATAAGCCACTGCAGAAGGTGCTAATGTGTAGCGTGATCCTTTTTGTTGTAATGCGGCACAAGGATTGCGACAATTACGCAAAATGTACCGTACGCCAATGTAATGAGCATCCTGTGTGCACGCAGCGTTACAGTGTGTGCGGCAATGCAGACTTTGTATGGACAGGGTCAAGCTGGGCCCTAGTGTCAAAGAGGACTACTGGAGGTAAGTGAATGGGTTGATACAGCTTTAAGGAGAAATATTCACTTCCTAATAACCCTCTGCCCAACTTTTAATGAACTCATTTATATAACTCCCATGAACCCTGGGGAGAGAGCCAAGTTCAAGCCCTGCCAATACAAACACACTATCTGACAAATTAGGCTACGAAAGCAAGTTTGTGGATGTCTGACTAGCTGAAATTAATCAAATAGAGGGTTATCTTGTGCTTGTTCTTTTTATTGTGTCAGTGTTGAAGGATTATAATGCATATGTCTCACATTTTGCAAAACACTCACAGCTATTCATTACATTATGGACCTCCACTTACTGTACAGTGACTGATCATCACATTTAGCATGCCCTTCTGTGTCACCTCTCCTATTCAGAATGAATTTATGACAGAGGTTTGTCCTTGCCCTTGAAGAAATCGAGCGTGAACACGAACAATAGCCTCATAAAATTCAAGATAGTTGGGAACAGATTTTCGATATCCCAATACCATGGCATTTGGTCTAGGAACTGATAAACAAAACAACAATTGATGGATCAATTTGTTATTTTCAATATAAGCTATTATATGAAATTACCGCTACAAAAAGAACGCTCAGTATGGGGGGCATCAAACAGTCAGACCGGTGCAGACTCTGTCAGTGGAAACAGAATCAATAGAGCCTCTCTTTTGGTAGGCTACTGTCCATAGGTTGCTTTTTTTTGGCAGTCAGCTCCAAGAATGATTGTTATGTCATCACATCAGGACCTCCAAACTGTATTGTTGGGGGATTTGAAGACCTATAGTCAGTTAATAGGAAATATTGTGATCTTGGGTAAAATGTTTATTTTCAGGGCATTTTCGGCAGAAATGTTGCAGATGGGGAGATTCAAGTCCTTAGCGAGACACCATGGTAGAATGGAGGGATGTATGTATTGCAAGAGGAAATATTAGAATGATGATTTACTGGGAAAGATGGTATTTATCTGTGGCTGTCTGAAGGTTAGAATTAATGAGTGTTGGGATAAATGCATAGCCTACACATACACTACAAGTCAAAAGTTTTAGAACACCTACTCATTCAAGGGTTTATCTTTATTTTTACTATTTTCTACATTGTAGAATAATAGTGAAGACATCAAAACTATGAAATAACACATATGGAATCATGTAGTAACCAAAAAAGTGTTAAACAAATCAAAATATATTTTATATTTGAGATTCTTCAAATAGCCACCTTTTGCGTTAATGACAGCTTTGCACACTTGATGACAGCTTTGCAAACAAATGTTAGAGGTCCTCCAATCAGAGGTGAAGGTGGGGCTGTGATTATTGTATGTTTTGTGTTTAGTTATTTATGTTTTGTGCTTTTGGTTTGATACTGTGAGCGGTGTGTGTGCTGGTCCTGGTGGTTATGGGTGCCCTTGCTTCCATGTCCACCCGGGCGTCGGGCAAGGTATTTTTTTGTGAAGAATCAACAACAAGTGGGACACAATCATGAAGTGGAACGACATTTATTGGATATTTTTAACTTTTTTAACAAATCAAAAACTGAAAAATTGGGCGTGCAAAATTATTCAGCCCCTTTACTTTCAGTGCAGCAAACTCTCTCCAGAAGTTCAGTGAGGATCTCTGAATGATCCAATGTTGACCTAAATGACTAATGATGATAAATACAATCCACCTGTGTGTAATCAGGTCTCCGTATAAATGCACCTGCACTGTGATAGTCTCAGAGGTCCGTTAAAAGAGCAGAGAGCATCATGAAGAACAAGGAACACACCAGGCAGGTCCGAGATACTGTTGTGAAGAAGTTTAAAGCCGGATTTGGATACAACAAGATTTCCCAAGCTTTAAACATCCCAAGGAGCACTGTGCAAGCGATAATATTGAAATGGAAGGAGTATCAGACCACTGCAAATCTACCAAGACCTGGCCGTCCCTCTAAACTTTCAGCTCATACAAGGAGAAGACTGATCAGAGATGCAGCCAAGAGGCCCATGATCACTCTGGATGAACTGCAGAGATCTACAGCTGAGGTGGGAGACTCTGTCCATAGGACAACAATCAGTCGTATATTGCACAAATCTGGCCTTTATGGAAGAGTGGCAAGAAGAAAGCCATTTCTTAAAGATATCCATAAAAAGTGTTGTTTAAAGTTTGCCACAAGCCACCTGGGAGACACACCAAACGTGGAAGAAGGTGCTCTGGTCAGATGAAACCAAAATTTAACTTTTTGGCAACAATGCAAAACGTTATGTTTGGCGTAAAAGCAACACAGCTCATCACACTGAACACACCATCCCCACTGTCAAACATAGTGGTGGCAGCATCATGGTTTGGGCCTGCTTTTCTTCAGCAGGGACAGGGAAGATGGTTAAAATTGATGGGAAGATGGATGGAGCCAAATACAGGACCATTCTGGAAGAAAACCTGCAAAAGACCTGAGACTGGGACGGAGATTTGTCTTCCAACAAGACAATGATCCAGAACATAAAGCAAAATCTACAATGGAATGGTTCAAAAATAAACATATCCAGGTGTTAGAATGGCCAAGTCAAAGTCCAGACCTGAATCCAATCGAGAATCTGTGGAAAGAACTGAAAACTGCTGTTCACAAATGCTCTCCATCCAACCTCACTGAGCTCGAGCTGTTTTGCAAGGAGGAATGGGAAAAAATGTCAGTCTCTCGATGTGCAAAACTGATAGAGACATACCCCAAGCGACTTACAGCTGTAATCGCAGCAAAAGGTGGCGCTACAAAGTATTCACTTAAGGGGGCTGAATAATTTTGCACGCCCAATTTTTCAGTTTTTGATTTGTTAAAAAAGTTTGAAATATCCAATAAATGGTGTTCCACTTCATGATTGTGTCCCACTTGTTGATTTTTCACAACAAAATACAGTTTTATATCTTTATGTTTGAAGCCTGAAATGTGGCAAAAGGTCGCAAAGTTCAAGGGGGCCGAATACTTTCGCAAGGCACTGTATATATATATAGACAGAGAGAGATATAGATAAATAGAGAGAGATAGATAGATAGATAAACAATAGACATCATTCCATACATTTTATTTATTTTGCCATGCCATGACTTTGTTGACTTTCAAACAACTGAAGCAGAATTAGGTGAAGACCTGAACAATCTTGAGGGCCAGCTCCTGTTTTATTGTGTTTGTTCTGTTCCACAAGGAGACCATTTCCTCAATCAACGTTACTAGATGTTTACTGCTCTTATCCAAATAGTGATAGCAGGAAGCAAATTATATGAAGTGAGGTAAATAGCAGAATGCACCTCTAAACCAAAGAGTTGTATTGGTTTTTAATGTGCTTCAATGTGTACTACTGCTAACAATAATGGCTAGACAAAGATAAACCGATACAGAATCCAGTCAGCTCCATGGGCTATATACAGTATACACATTTTTCAGTAGACTATGTGATTTCCTTAGTCCCTCTATGGTAGGTCTATGATGGGTCTACAGAGCTCTCAAGTTCCCACCTCATCCTCGCTGACCTAATTTTCTCCTCTAATTGTCTAGAGAGCAGTGTGAGCAGAGGACAGTGATGTAAGTAGATCTATCAGTTTCTCTCAAGTGCACTGCGGGTACTAGCAATCCTTGGTCTACTCTTTGAAGAATACAAAATGGTTTCTTTCTCTCTCCCCCTCACCACAAACCCCACCTGCCACTGCTGCTAGAATCAATAGGCCAAGTAAAAAATATGGGTACATTTAGAGACAACTTCAGCTTTTAAGTCTTCTCTGGGTGTATATACAGAAGGAACACCTACATACTGTGGTGGTTATGCTATTAGCTGGCCAAAATTTGACTACATGAAGAGAGCAATACTGCTCATATAACCGCATGTCAGCAACAAAAGAGTGATCAAATTAAGATCCCACACTTGTAGCTTACAGTGCACTCATTTCATTCTCTCCTCTGCCTCTAAAAATGCTCTGCTAAGCCTGAAGCATTATTCAACCAAACCGAGACTTAATTTCTGTGTGGCCTGGTTTGAATGACCCAGTCTCCTTTGCAACTTCTCATTTGAGAATCACCTCCACATCTGATATTTATGAATGCGAGAAAGGCATTTGGAAACTTAAATAACTAAAGCTATCGGTGTGTAGAGTCTAAATTATTTGTATTTTTTAGGAGACTCTTCTATAGACATTAGCCTATATTAGAAATGAGGTATTTAAAATTAAAGCTAACCAAAATAAACAAATAAAGTTCAATTGTCAAAAGCAAATGCTATACCCTACATCAAATTCCTTATAAGAAGCAAACTAGTCAGCACAATTATTATTATACATTTTTTGGGGTGTAGATCAGCTTTAATATTGCAGATAGATTGAAGCCTCTATCAATGTAATTGTTTGCATCATTTCCAATGTCCCGTATATTTTGGGGGAAATATATATACACATACAGTGCCTTCAGAATGTATTCACATCCCTTGACTTCTTTCACATTACAGACTTATTCTAAAATGGATTCAATTGTTTTTTTAAGTGAAGTTTGGGTTCACTTAGAAATGAATGTCCTTGTTTTTGAAAGAAAATACATTTTTTTGTCCATGAAAATAACGATCAGAAATAAAGTGTAGACATTGTTAATGTTCTAAATTACTATTGTAGCTGGAAATGGCAGATTTTTTATTGAATATCTACATAGGCGTACAGAGTCCCATTATCAGCAACCATTGCTCCAGATACTCAACCAGTTTTATTGCTTCTTCAATCAGAATAACAGTTTTCAGCTGTGCTAACATAATTGCAAAAGGATTTTCTAATGATCAATTAGCCTTTTAAAATGATCAACTTGGATTAGCTAACACAACGTGCCATTGGAACACAGGAGTGATGGTTGCTGATAATGGGCCTCTGTACACCTACGTAGATATTCCTTTAAAAATCAGCCGTTTCCAGCTACAGTAGTCATTTACAACATTAACAATGTCTACACTGTATTGCTGATCAATTTTATGTTATTTTAATGGACAAAAAAAAGTGCTTTTCTTTCAAAAACAAGGACATTTCTAAGTGACCCCAAACTTTTGAATGGTAGTGTATATACAGTGGCAAGAAAAAGTATGTGAATCTTTTGGAATTACGTGGTTTTCTGCATAAATTAGTCATAACATTTTATCTGATCTTCATCTTAGTCACAACAATAGACAAACACAGTGTGCTTATACTAATAACACACAAATTGTTGTGTTTTTCTTGTCTATATTGAATAAATTGTTTAAACATTCACAGTGTAGGTTGGAAAAAGTATGTTAATCCCTAGGCCTCGAACAAAAGAGATCTCAGAAGACCTAAGATGAAGACTTATTGATTTGCATAAAACTGGAAAGGGTTACAAAAGTATCTCTAAAAGCCTTGATGTTCATCAGTCCACGGTAGACAAATTGTCTATAAATGGAGAAAGTTCAGCACTGTTGCTATCGTCCCTAGGAGGGGCCGTCCTGCAAAGATGACTGCAAGAGCACAGAGCAGAATGTTCAAAGAGGTTAAGAAGAATCCTAGAGGGTCAGCTAAACACTTACAGAAATCTCTGGAACATGCTCACATCTCTGTTGACGAGTCTACGATACATAAAACACTAAACAAGAATGGTGTTCCTAGGAGGACACCACGGAAGAAGCCACTGCTGTCCAAAAAAAAACATTGCTGCACGTCTGAAGTTCGCAAAAAAGCACATGGATGTTCCACAGCGCTTCTGGTAACATATTCTGTGGACAGATTAAACTAAAGTTGAGTTGTTTGGAAGGAACACACAACACTATGTGTGGAGACAAAAAGGCACAGCACACCAACATCAAAACCTCATCCCAGCTGTAAAGTATGGTGGAGGGAGCATCATGGTTTGGGGCTGCTTTGCTGCCTCAGGGCTTGGAAAGCTTGATATCATCGATGGAAAAATGAATTCCCAAGTTTATCAAGACATTTTGCAAGAGAATGTAAGGCTATCTGTCAGCCAATTGAAGCTCAACAGAAGTTGGCTGGTGCAACAGGACAACGACCCAAAACACAGAAGTAAATCAACAACAGAATGGCTTCAACAGAAGAAAATACGCCTTCTGGAGTGGCCCAGTCAGAGTTCTGACCTCAACCCGATTTCCAATGCTGTGGCATGACCTCGAGAGCGGTTCACACCAAACATCCCAAGAATATTTCTAAACTGAAACAGTTTTGTAAAGATGAAAGGTCCAAAACTCCTCCTGACCATTGTGCAGGTCTGATCCGCAACTACAGAAAATGTTGAGTTTATTGCTGCCAAAGGAGGGTCAACCAGATATTAAATCCAAAGGGTCACATATTTTTTCCACCCTACACTGTGAATGTTTACAAGTTGTGTTCAATAAAGACATGAAAACATATCATTTTTAGTGTGTTATTAGTTTAACCAGACTGTGTTTGTCTATTGTTGTGACTTAGATGAAGATCAGATCAAATTGTATGACCAATTTATGCAGAAATCCGGGTAATTCCAAAGGGTTCACATACTTTTTCTTGCCACTGTATGTGTATATATACAGTGCCTTGCGAAAGTATTCGGCCCCCTTGAACTTTGCGACCTTTTGCCACATTTCAGGCTTCAAACATAAAGATATAAAACTGTATTTTTTTGTGAAGAATCAACAACAAGTGGGACACAATCATGAAGTGGAACGCCATTTATTTTATTGCACTGTGCAAGCGATAATATTGAAATGGAAGGAGTATCAGACCACTGCAAATCTACCAAGACCTGGCCGTCCCTCTAAACTTTCAGCTCATACAAGGAGAAGACTGATCAGAGATGCAGCCAAGAGGCCCATGATCACTCTGGATGAACTGCAGAGATCTACAGCTGAGGTGGGAGACTCTGTCCATAGGACAACAATCAGTCGTATATTGCACAAATCTGGCCTTTCTGGAAGAGTGACAAGAAGAAAGCCATTTCTTAAAGATATCCATAAAAAGTGTCGTTTAAAGTTTGCCACAAGCCACCTGGGAGACACACCAAACATGTGGAAGAAGGTGCTCTGGTCAGATGAAACCAAAATTTAACTTTTTGGCAACAATGCAAAACGTTATGTTTGGCGTAAAAGCAACACACCATCCCCACTGTCAAACATGGTGGTGGCAGCATCATGGTTTGGGCCTGCTTTTCTTCAGCAGGGACAGGGAAGATGGTTTAATTGATGGGAAAATGGATGGAGCCAAATATAGGACCATTCTGGAAGAAAACCTGATGGAGTCTGCAAAAGACCTGAGACTGGGACGGAGATTTGTCTTCCAACAAGACAATGATCCAAAACATAAAGCAAAATCTACAATGGAATGGTTCAAAAATAAACATATCCAGGTGTTAGAATGGCCAAGTCAAAGTCCAGACCTGAATCCAATCGAGAATCTGTGGAAAGAACTGAAAACTGAAAACTTTTATATCTTTATGTTTGAAGCCTGAAATGTGGCAAAAGGTCGCAAAGTTCAAGGGGGCCGAATACTTTCGCAAGGCACTGTATATATATATATATATGAACTCAGCAAAAAGTCCCTTTTCAGGACCCTGTCTTTCAAAGATAATTTGTAAAAATCAAAATAACTTCACAGATCTTCATTGTAAAGGGTTTAAACTGTTTCCCATGCTTGTTCAATGAACCATAAACAATTAATGAACATGCACCTGTGGAACGGTCGTTAAGACACTAACAGCTTACAGATGGTAGGCAATTAAGGTCACAGTTATGAAAACTTAGGACACTAAAGAGGCCTTTCTACTGACTCTGGAAAAACACCAAAAGAAAGATGCCCAGGGTCCCTGCTCATCTGAGTGAACGTGCCTTTGGCATGCTGCAATAAATTGCAATGTCCGTACTGTGAGACACCTAAGACAGTGCTACAGGGAGACAGGACGGACAGCTGATCGTGTAACACGTGTAACAACACCTGCACAGGATTGGTACATCCGAACATCACACCTGCAGGGCAGGTACAGGATGGCAACAACAACTTCCCGAGTTACACCAGGAACGCACAATCCCTCCATCAGTGCTCAGACTGTCCGCAATAGGCTGAGAGAGGCTGGACTGAGGGCTCGTAGGCCTGTTGTAAGGCAAGTCCTCACCAGACATCACCGGCAATAACATTGCCTATGGGCACAAACCCACCGTCACTGGACCAGACAGGACTGGCAAAAAGTGCTCTTCACTGACGAGTCGCGGTTTTGTCTCACCGGGGTGATGGTCGGATTTGCGTTCATCGTCGAAGAAAATAGCATTATACTGGGACCTGTTGGATCGGAGGGTGAGGGCTAGGGCCATTCCCCCCAGAAATGTCTGGGAACTTGCAGGTGCCTTGGTGGAAGAGTGGGGTAACATCTCACAGCAAGAACTGGCAAATCTGGTGCAGTACATGAGGAGGAGATGCACTGCAGTACTTAATGCATCTGGTGGCCACACCAGATACTGACTGTTACTTTTGATTTTGACCCCCACTTTGTTCAGGGACACATTATTCAATTCCTGTTAGTCACATGTCTGTGGAACTTGTTCAGTTTATGTCTCGGTTGTTGAATCTTGTTATGTTCATACAAATATTTACACATGTTAAGTTTGCTGAAACTAAACGCAGTTGACAGTGAGAGGACGTTTCTTTTTTTGCTGAGTTTTGTATCAGTCAAACGTTTGGACGCACCTACTCATTCAAGGTTTTTATTTTTTTTAAAATTATTTTCCACATTGTAGAATAATAGTGAAGACATCAAAACGTTTAACACTTTTTTGGTTACTTCATGATTCCAGGAAGAGCAGCAGCTAATGGGGATGGATCTATAATACATATAAATATGTATTATTTCATTGTTTTGATGTCTTCACTATTATTCTACAATGTAGAAAATAGTAAAAATAAAGAAAAACCCTGGAATGAGTAGGCGTGTCAAAACTTTTGGCTGGTACTGTACATATTACGGACACAATCTATTTTACAGTAGTTATATTTTGTTTGTTATTACTCCTATCCTTCTGCTACCCTCACAATTGTATTGTTTTTATTTTATGGACAGCCAGGGGCACACTCCAACACTCACAGGATTTTGTGTTTAGAGTCCACAAGAGGCCGTATACTGATATATTGATAACATTAGTGGTGCGCGGGTTGACTCAACCTGCCGCAGGGCAGGCAGGTTTAGGATCATTACATATTGTGTGGACGAAGGGAAGGTGGGATGCGGCCGGGTTGAATAAAGAAAAAACAATACCTTAAAACAATCCATAAAGGTATCATTCTTGTGCATTGAAGTTTTTCTTTCGTTATTTTAGGCTATATGGCAATTGCGGAGCCTTTGAAGGCATGCAGAGGCCAAATTGAGCTCCCTACCGCGTCGCTGTGCGCCTCCCGTATTTTGTAACAAAGAGGAGGGCTCTGTATAGCTCCTTAAAAACTGGGTGGTTCGAGTCCTGAATGCTGATTGGCTGAAAGCAGTGGTATATCAGACCGTATACCACCAGTATGACGAAACATGTATTTTTACTTCTCTAATTGCATTGGTAACCAGTTTATAATAGCACTAAGGCACCTCAGGGTTTGTAGTACATAGCCAATATACCACGGTTCCCTTTCTTTACTGATGTAGTGGAGTAAAATTAGACCTAGTCAAAATATAAATAGTAAAGTCAAGTACAGATACCCCCAAAAACGACTTAAGTAGTACTTCAAAGTATTTTTACTTAGTTACTTTAAAACACTGATTGGACATCAGCCACTGATGGTGTACTGCACTGGATCTTTCTTAGGACCCTGCGGATAACCATCAGGCAACGTGAACTTCCTAAAAGAAAGCAGCGAAACGGGGTTCTTTGACGTCAGCTACGTGTGACTATTTCAATTTAAACAGGACAAGATGGCGGAGGTGAGATTGAGCGGGCTGAGTAAGAGGAATCATTTCGAACAAAACCACAAAAGACACGTCTTTGACGAAGGTAACGTTTTATATAACAAGATAATATGGAGTTGGATATGTGCTTGAGACTGACGAACTGAAATCTACCTCGTTTGGCGTTGCTTCTCCTGAGTGTCGCAACCTCCAGTAGCCAAGCTATGTTTTTACTTTTCAGGGACCCGGCCAGTGAAAGGTGTATTGTGTAGCTTTGCTGGCTAGCTATTTCGTCCCGGCTTGTGCAGACCAGCCGTCACTCACCTCACCTGGCCTGGTCTGTCATTTCAGACTGCGCGTGTTGCCCGCTGTTCCGTGATTCAGCCCCAGACATTGGGGTACTTTTTGCATTTCATACGAGAGTTGTAATTGACATGCATCTATGGTTGTAGGGACATGTTGGCTAAATAATGTAACGTTATCGAACCAGCTGTCAGTAACAGTTTCCTTGCAGCAAGCCCTCTCGAAAACCGTTTTCTCCATAGGGTTTTCAGCGGTTAGTTTCGCTGGGGTTCAACGTTTATAAACGTCAATCACTTGCAAAGCCGTTTTCAAAATATACTGCCCGTATCTTTCATATCAGTAGGATAACAATATACAATTAATGTAGCAGAAACATACCCTGTGTGCCTCCAGTTGATGAACTACACTTCTTCCCCAGTTACGCTTACACACGCCCCGACTTTCCGACCTGAACATCACTGACTTTATTAAAATGTATATTTTTAACCTAGTTGTTTTTCTTGAAAAGCACCATGACCATCCGATGCAGGTAACATCAGACCAGTATAATAAAAAAGCAAATTATTTCAACTTATACTCAGCTGTGCATTGCAAGTGCTACACCAACTGATCGATTTTGTTATCATAGCTTGAGTTTTGAAATATGATCTGAGAAGAACGATATTGTCAGACCAGGCATATAGCCAATATGCTGTGATAATGTATTAGGCCTGCATGCTGCACAGAACTGAACTGTTTTAATTAGATTCATGTCAAAATTTAAGACTAGTTAAAAATAAAAATAAATGTTGAATGGTAGATCTGTTTGCTTTTTGACTGCAAAAGTCCTCTACACAGGTTGGTGACCACTTGTCTGAAGGCTTGATTATGTCATACTCGAGGCACTGTTTGTTCAGATAGGAGAGGAAAGGTAGTGCCTGTTGTGCACCGCAACATCGACCACCTCGCCCTAGAGTCAAAATGTTTACACTATTGAAATGTAATTGTATAAAACCTGGATGTTTTTGAGGTATGTCTTACTGTGTTCCGACCACAGGCATGTTAATAGGATTATTTGAACACTTCCTCATACCATTGACGCCAGTATTTCTCATGTTCTCAACATTCTTTCATTGTCCAGCAGCCAAATACACACTCCTAGTCATATGAACAACCCATGGTAGTTGCATCTTTAGATCTTCCCATTTTTAACATTTAGAAATTATATTTTCATCTCTCATGAAACAGTTGTGGTGCGCATTGGAGAACGGTGTTTTCCCGCCAGTTGCATTTTGGAACCTTCACGCTTAGCCAGCCGTGTGCATTGCTGCCCTTTATGTTTTTAATTTTAAGCTAAATGTTTTGATCTGTTGCATCAGCCTCATTGCTTTTAAACATTCTTATTTTTTGTATACTGTGGTTGTATTAATTTGGGATCTGTCCCAGAGTCTGTTTGGAATATTTATTTCTCGAATAGAACAATATACTAAGTACAAAAGTTGACCTAATCTATATGAGGATAGTAGACTGACATAGGCTGCTGCTTTTGCTGTTCATTACTCTTGTTTGCTGACAATGTGGACAGTTCTTCTGTCTTCAATATGTGCCTCAGAAATCGAGAAGGACGCACGCCGTTGCATCACCGACGTGTCGGTCTTTACTATTAGCCTACTTCGAAGCTGTGATCACTGTGAGAATGACCCGATCACGTGACTGACATTGGCTAAAAGATTTGACATCTGAGAGAGCATGATGCTGCTTTTAGACAAGGGCCGCAAAAACGTCCTACCAGTCGACATAACAGGACAAGAAAGATGGTGATGGCACAACGCAATGCGCTGCTATGGTGATTTCAGTAAACACAGTGCAAATCAACATCCAGTAGAAAACAACGCTGCAGCAAAAGTTGAAATATTTAAAGTCTGGCGGGAAGTCCCATCTACCTTAGCGTCTGACTGCATTTACCGCCAGCCTCCACGGCATTTGCTGTCATGCTCTAATTGAAAACAATGACATCCCTCTTCAGGCTAGCTTGGCACAACAAGCTTTCTTTTCTTGCTAGCTAACATTTTCTAGTTATTAACTCTGCTGTTTGGGATATTAAAAGTGGGGTGTTATTAGTTTGAACTCCTTTTTGATTTAGACAACCAGGCATTCTTAAGTTATTTGTGTAAAGTTAGGGACCCTCTGGCTTTTCTTTGAATCTAATGTTCCCCTCTTGAAATAGCCAGTGACGACTTTAGTCTTCTTGCAGTGCAACTGAAACCCAGTTCAACTAGGCCTAATGTTAACTGGTCACCAAAGTAGGCTTAATATATAGAAAAGGAAAATCTTTGCCTCTCTGGTTTTGTATGCCCATTCTGTGTCCTTGCGTCAGATTCCTTGATTGAAGCAAGGAGAAAACATCAGATGCGTTTTCTCTCCCCCTCTGGTGTAACGGCTGTCAACTCTATTGTAACGTGATAGATGTGTAGCCTTAACTAGATTTTCTCAGCTGTTCTAATCTATTGGTTACACATGGGGAAAATTCCTTTCAACCCTACCTAACATCTTCCTCACTGAACAGCACTCACAATCTGGCACAATTATTTGTGTACCAATGTTGATGTGTACAGAAATCAGTCAGCAGGAAAATGGAAGATTCTGAAGAGAACCCAGGTTATTTTTGACATTTCAGTAATGTGTGTCTCTTAAATCCTTTTAGCCTTGTGACATGCCACTTGTATAAGTGCAAAATACAGCTGGCTTTGTTTGTGGCAATATTTAACACTCACTGGGGCTGCACTTTGTCCTTGAGTTAAATGAGCTTCATTTTATAAGCTGTGCGTATGTATAAAATATATCCCAAAATGTGCATGCGCCAGTTTTCACGCAAAAGTTGGCTTTTATAACAATTTAACTTGAAGTGAGAATGTGCTCACCTCACCGCAAACTTTAGACCATGCGTATGCACATCTGCTAGTGGTTGAAATATTGTATTGCGTGTTGGAAAGTAAGTATTTTGTGCAAAAGGGGGATATGATAGATTATTCATAAAAAAATAAAACAAGAATGCAGTTGAGCATTTACCCTCCTTGACTCCAGTCCAGAGAGGGAGTAGTCTCCTGGAGTTGGCACCAGTCCGCAGTGTCGCCAAAAAGGAGAGTGGGACTGGGGTTTTGCGTTGTATGAAATGTTCCTTTCCTCTGAAGAAAATTCCCACAGACACGTGGCTAAGTGTGTTGTCGTGGCTTCTCAAGGCTTCAGATGTAGTAAAGGGGAGAGAGCTGTTTCACATACTGAACTGAGATGTAGACCTCCACTGCCTGCATACATGGCCTGCCAATAGACCCTGATCAGGGCTGATACGATGCAACAGGAGAACTGTGGAAAGATAAAAGTAATGATAAGCCTGCACATTTTTGGATACGTCTCAGTTTGCTCAAAGGTAGAGGGATTGGACTGTATTAGCCTGACCTCTAGCTTCCCTCGGCAGCACTCGCAGTAAATGGTTTCTTCCCATCAGCCCTATAGGAATTCTCAGCAGCCCAGTCCCTGTAGAGTAGTGACTGTTTTGTCTATCTCCTATGGCTCCTATAACATCATTGGCACTTCATTCTGCTGACTACAGCTACTTATTCCACTGCCTTGATAGATGCATAGAGGGGCCTAATCCTTGATCATGACTCGGTTACATTACTCGAGTCATTGGACGAAGGCGTCTTCTATAGGGGGGGAGTTTTGTCAAGAGCTGCGACGCTCAGTCTAAACATTAACACACATCACTTGGGGTACGGTTTTGGAAGCATAATAACCTTCTCTTTCATATCGGTGAGACATAATGTTATTAAGGTTAAATTGATACATAACTTTATAGGGTTAGGATACCCACATGGCCATATTTCCATGTTACAGTGCTTGTTTAGGGAAAACAGAAGGAAATCGGTGGACTACCTGTGCTAATTTTTTATTATTTTATTTATTTTACCTTTATTTAACCAGGTAGGCAAGTTGAGAACAAGTTCTCATTTACAATTGCGACCTGGCCAAGATAAAGCAAAGCAGTTCGACAGATACAACAACACAGAGTTACACATGGAGTAAAACAAACATACAGTCAATAATAAAGTATAAACAAGTCTATATACAATGTGAGCAAATGAGGTGAGAAGGGAGGTAAAGGCAAAAAAAAGGCCTTGGTGGCAAGGTAAATACAATATAGAAAGTAAAACACTGGAATGGTAGTTTTGCAATGGAAGAATGTGCAAAGTAGAAATAAAAATAATGGGGTGCAAAGGAGCAAAATAAATAAATTAATTAAATACAGTTGGGAAAGAGGTAGTTGATAGGGCTAAATTATATGTGGGCTATGTACAGGTGCAGTAATCTGTGAGCTGCTCTGACAGTTGGTGCTTAAAGCTAGTGAGGGAGATAAGTGTTTCCAGTTTCAGAGATTTTTGTAGTTCGTTCCAGTCATTGGCAGCAGAGAACTGGAAAGAGAGGCGGCCAAAGAAAGAATTGGTTTTGGGGGTGACTAGAGAGATATACCTGCTGGAGCGTGTGCTACAGGTGGGAGATGCTATGGTGACCAGCGAGCTGAGATAAGGGGGGACTTTACCTAGCAGGGTCTTGTAGATGACATGGAGCCAGTGGGTTTGGCGACGAGTATGAAGCGAGGGCCAGCCAACGAGAGCGTACAGGTCGCAATGGTGGGTAGTGTATGGGGCTTTGGTGACAAAACGGATTGCACTGTGATAGACTGCATCCAGTTTGTTGAGTAGGGTATTGGAGGCTATTTTGTAAATTACATCGCCAAAGTCGAGGATTGGTAGGATGGTCAGTTTTACAAGGGTATGTTTGGCAGCATGAGTGAAGGATGCTTTGTTGCGAAATAGGAAGCCAATTCTAGATTTAACTTTGGATTGGAGATGTTTGATATGGGTCTGGAAGGAGAGTTTACAGTCTAACCAGACACCTAAGTATTTGTAGTTGTCCACGTATTCTAAGTCAGAGCCGTCCAGAGTAGTGATGTTGGACAGGCGGGTAGGTGCAGGTAGTGATCGGTTGAAGAGCATGCATTTAGTTTTACTTGTATTTAAGAGCAGTTGGAGGCCACGGAAGGAGAGTTGTATGGCATTGAAGCTTGCCTGGAGGGTTGTTAACACAGTGTCCAAAGAAGGGCCGGAAGTATACAGAATGGTGTCGTCTGCGTAGAGGTGGATCAGAGACTCACCAGCAGCAAGAGCGACCTCATTGATGTATACAGAGAAGAGAGTCGGTCCAAGAATTGAACCCTGTGGCACCCCCATAGAGACTGCCAGAGGTCCGGACAACAGACCCTCAGATTTGACACACTGAACTCTATCAGAGAAGTAGTTGGTGAACCAGGCGAGGCAATCATTTGAGAAACCAAGGCTGTTGAGTCTGCCGATGAGGATGTGGTGATTGACAGAGTCGAAAGCCTTGGCCAGATCAATGAATACGGCTGCACAGTAATGTTTCTTATCGATGGCGGTTAAGATATCGTTTAGGACCTTGAGCGTGGCTGAGGTGCACCCATGACCAGCTCTGAAACCAGATTGCATAGCAGAGAAGGTATGGTGAGATTCAAAATGGTCGGTAATCTGTTTGTTGACTTGGCTTTCGAAGACCTTAGAAAGGCATGGTAGGATAGATATAGGTCTGTAGCAGTTTGGGTCAAGAGTGTCCCCCCCTTTGAAGAGGGGGATGACCGCAGCTGCTTTCCAATCTTTGGGAATCTCAGACGACACGAAAGAGAGGTTGAACAGGCTAGTAATAGGGGTGGCAACAATTTCGGCAGATAATTTTAGAAAGAAAGGGTCCAGATTGTCTAGCCCGGCTGATTTGTAGGGGTCCAGATTTTGCAGCTCTTTCAGAACATCAGCTGAATGGATTTGGGAGAAGGAGAAATGGGGAAGGCTTGGGCGAGTTGCTGTTGGGGGTGCAGTGCTGTTGACAGGGGTAGGAGTAGCCAGGTGGAAAGCATGGCCAGCAGTAGAAAAATGCTTATTGAAATTTTCAATTATGGTGGATTTATCAGTGGTGACAGTGTTTCCTATCTTCAGTGCACTGGGCAGCTGGGAGGAGGTGTTCTTATTCTCCATGGACTTTACAGTGTCCCAGAACTTTTTTGAGTTAGTGTTGCAAGAAGCAAATTTCTGCTTGAAAAAGCTAGCCTTGGCTTTTCTAACTGCCTGTGTATAATGGTTTCTAGCTTCCCTGAACAGCTGCATATCACGGGGGCTGTTCGATGCTAATGCAGAACGCCATAGGACGTTTTTGTGTTGATTAAGGGCAGTCAGGTCTGGGGAGAACCAAGGGCTATATCTGTTCCTGGTTCTAAATTTCTTGAATGGGGCATGTTTATTTAAGATGGTTAGGAAGGCATTTTTAAAAAATATCCAGGCATCCTCTACTGACGGGATGAGGTCAATATCCTTCCAGGATACCCCGGCCAGGTCGATTAGAAAGGCCTGCTCGCTGAAGTGTTTCAGGGAGCGTTTTACAGTGATGAGAGGAGGTCGTTTGACCGCTGACCCATTACGGATGCAGGCAATGAGGCAGTGATCGCTGAGATCTTGGTTGAAGACAGCAGAGGTGTATTTAGAGGGGAAGTTGGTTAGGATGATATCTAAGAGGGTGCCCGTGTTTAAGGCTTTGGGGAGGTACCTGGTAGGTTCATTGATAATTTGTGTGAGATTGAGGGCATCAAGTTTAGATTGTAGGATGGCTGGGGTGTTAAGCATGTTCCAGTTTAGGTCGCCTAGCAGCACGAGCTCTGAAGATAGATGGGGGGCAATCAGTTCACATATGGTGTCCAGAGCACAGCTGGGGGCAGAGGGTGGTCTATAGCAGGCGGCAACGGTGAGAGACTTGTTTTTAGAAAGGTGGATTTTTAAAAGTAGAAGTTCAAATTGTTTGGGTACAGACCTGGATAGTAGGACAGAACTCTGCAGGCTATCTTTGCAGTAAATTGCAACACCGCCCCCTTTGGCAGTTCTATCTTGTCTGAAAATGTTGTAGTTTGGAATTAAAATGTCTGAATTTTTGGTGGTCTTCCTAAGCCAGGATTCAGACACAGCTAGAACATCCGGGTTGGCAGAGTGTGCTAAAGCAGTGAATAGAACAAACTTAGGGAGGAGGCTTCTAATGTTAACATGCATGAAACCAAGGCTATTACGGTTACAGAAGTCGTCAAAAGAGAGCGCCTGGGGAATAGGAGTGGAGCTAGGCACTGCAGGGCCTGGATTCACCTCTACATCGCCAGAGGAACATAGGAGTAGTAGAATAAGGGTGCGACTAAAAGCAATAAGAATTGGTCGTCTAGAACGTCTGGAACAGAGAGTAAAAGGAGGTTTCTGGGGGCGATAAAATAGCATCAAGGTATAATGTACAGACAAAGGTAAGGTAGGATGTGAATACAGTGGAGGTAAACCTAGGTATTGAGTGATGAAGAGAGAGATATTGTCTCTAGAAACATCATTGAAACCAGGAGATGTCATTGCATGTGTGGGTGGTGGAACTAATAGGTTGGATAAGGTATAGTGAGCAGGACTAGAGGCTCTACAGTGAAATAAGCCAATAAACACTAACCAGAACAGCAATGGACAAGACATATTGACATTAAGGAGAGGCATGCTTAGTCGAGTGATCAAAAGGGTCCAGTGAGTGGAGAGGTTGGTTTAGGGTCACGGCGATTTAGACAGCTAGCCAAGCCAACCGGTAGCAAGCTAGCATAGGATGGAGTCTGTTGTTAGCCACCTCTTGCGTTCGGTCAGTAGATTAGTGGGGTTCCGTGTGGTAAAGGGGATTAATCCAAATCACACAACAACAAAAATAAGAACAATAGATATAGTTATAGAGGCCCGAGAAGAAAACATAATAATTCAAATAAATAAATTGTCCGATTGTCTATTCAGATAGCAGCCGGAAAGACAGCTAACGGTTAGCGGGCCGCAGATGGGCGTTCCGGTAACGTCGCGACAGAGGAGCCAGCCGGATCTCCTTCAGGTAGATAACGTCGGCAGTCCGGTTGTGAAGGCCCGGTGGGGCTCCGCGTAGGCAGTGAAACGGGTCCGGATAGGTGACTGCAGCCCAGGAGTGAATGATGGAACTCAGGCGTGATTGACGGAGCTGGCTAGCACCGGAACAAATTGGCAATCTGCTTTTCTGAACACCTGTGTGTAAACCGAAGACAGACACCAGACGTGTGGTCACTGAAAAATACTGTTGGCTGCATCTGCTAAAACTCTACTTTTCATTTGTGAAATTATTTTGTTGTGATGTGTAGAGGGATTTGTTTCTAGAACCTTACAGCAAATGAGAATCATTCACATTTTATATGGTGAATTTGGCTGTTTTTGTCTTCCATAGCCAATTCACCCTTTAAACAGAATATGTAGGGTCCTTGGAGTAACATTAGTGTCCTTTATTCCAATATTGGGCTAAGAGAGGTGTATGTTTGGGTTATCCTTTTTAAGCTGGGCTGATGCGGGATGTTAAGTACTGTCGTTTTATATGTGAATTCAGTTCAGAGCAGTCTGGCAACAAGTTAGATGGCCTTACCCGATTCTCCCAGCGAGTCTTCTATTTCTCATCCTGACCCACTATCATGCTACTCTGCAGGTGATTAATTATCAGACTGGTGTTAATTGCTTGTCTGCCCATGTGTGGAAATACTGAGGTGTCAGGAGCTGGAGCTTTCGTCCTGACTTGTTTGTATATAAATTCAGCTTTACTGTCACTGAGGCTAAAAAACAAACTGTGATATGGATGTCTGTCTAGCTGTAGAATACATTCATAAAACCACTGTTAGTCTCTGGCTTATTGTTTGGTGTGATTTTAGTGTCTTTTTTTTTTTTGTACAGCGTTTATCTAGCGGTCTCAAACCCACAGTGAATGCTGTCTGTTGGCAGACGAGACAGTCATTATACCAGAATCAGCAGGATGCCTCTTCGGTGTAAGCTCTGCTCCGGAGAATGCTCCACAGAATGCTGTCCTGTTCTCTCATACCTTCTGTTCGGCAAACCCTCTCCTGGCATCAGCCATAGTTCCCAGTCAGCCCACTGCTGTTCGGCAGAGGACAGCCCAGCACCCAGCGTTCAAATCTGCCTTACACCAAATCCTCACTCTGAGCTTTGGATGGGGTTGTTATTAGGTATGATGGTTTTTCTTCGTGTTCAAATCACACACGTCTTGTAAGACTGTCAGCTCTGAGGAAAATGTCAATGGGCAGATTGATGTTTTCCTTGGAGTCTTGCTTGGTGTTTCTGGTATGTTGTGAACAATACTTTCCAAAGGTCTCCTTGAAACAACTTTTTTTTTTGTCTAATTGCGATGGCAGTTGTAGGATGCTTGTTTGCATGAGCACTAGCAGTCCCAATTACCTGTCATACCAGTTCCCAGGGTGTTGGTTTAGGTGTTTGTCTACTGTGATAAAGTGACGTCTCTGATGTAGAGCGATTCCTACACGTTTCTAGAAAGGGAATGCCTTCCATTAGACACCCTTTCTGGGAAATATTGGTAAAGGTAAAACTGAAAGCTGTTTGAAATGCTTTCATTTTGTGACGTTGATCTCCCTGAGGTCATAGCCTTGATACATAAAATATACTGCGTAGTGTAGGTGGTATAGACACGGGGCCAAATATAAAGGCCTAGTACATTCATCTCACAATACCCCTGGCTTTTGTCTCCCTTTCGCCAATACGTTTCCTAATACCCAAGTGTGCCACAGGCCTGCCCTGCACAATGTACTGGCAGCATGCAACAAATACCATGGCCAGGAATTGCCATGGAATGTTCAATAATATGGAAAATGTCTTGGGGTGATTTGAAGTTCAGATGCTGGAATCCTCTAAGATAAGACTAATGACTAACTTTTTTTGAGAGGACAGACTACACTTCTCTCTGAAACCTTTCCTTGTGATGTGTAAAGTTTAAACTATGCCATGTGCACTGTTGACCTCTCCCTGCTCTTAACAGCATGAAACCTGTGTGTCCTGTTCTGTCAGGTGCAGGTGGTGTGGAGGATGTTCCTCTGTCCCTGCCAGATCGGAGGCCTCATTCCAGGATAGCGCCTCGGGCAGAGGCTGACGGCGAAACAGACGAGTGGGAACAGGCCCCAGAGCTGAGTCATGTTAAGGAGCAGCCAATTGAAGAGGAGCCTGTGGTGGGGTTGGCCGAGAAGGCTCGGCCCATCCAGATAGTCCTGGCCCACGAGGACGACCACAAATTTGAGCTGGACACTGAGGCCCTGGAGAAGCTCCTACTGCAGGAGGATGTCAGAGACCTCAATGTGGTGGTGGTGTCTGTCGCCGGGGCCTTCCGCAAGGGCAAGTCCTTCCTGCTGGACTTCATGCTCCGATACATGCTCAACCAGGTATAACCAGGTTCACACTCATACCTACAGTACATACAATTCACTGTATTTATATAGAATACTGATATTTCTGACCACGTGACCTGACCTGGAAAAAAAACTCTGGCCCTACTTCTAGATTAGGCTAAATAAACTCAGGGCAGGTCCGGTTGACGATTTTGTTAAGCAAGGACCAATTTAACAACTTTGTTACTGCTAGCAAGTGCTTTTAACCACAGTTCACAGCGAAAAGACAATCTATTTTCAAGTCATTAACATAACCCTGAGGGTCGTGTGAATTAAAACGTGTTATGTAACGCTGCTCACCTTTTCAGGGTCATCTCTCGGTTGTCGGTTCAATACTAACATTTGTAAAGAAGTTTGGAGATCCTGAATAAACCCTTTATTAGAGTCCTGTATTCCCAGATTAATGAGACACTTACACACCTTATTGTCTGCTGCACATAATGTCCATCTAGGGGTTTATAAAACCGCTGTAAACGGAAAGTCAGCTAATGGCTCTACATGGATATTATAAAAATAAAAATAAAATTAATTGGATTAATTTAGTGGTGTGAAATTCCTTCAGGCTCTTTACTTCCCACAAAATACATCTTCCATTCCTAGACTGCTAGATTATTGCTATCTTCATGTCATTTCACACACACTATATATAAAAAAGGATGCGGACACCCCTTTTTTAAATTAGTGGGTTCGGCTATTTCAGCCACATGCGTTGCTGACAGGTGTATAAAATCGAGCACACAGCCATGCAATCTTCATAGACATTGAAAAATATTGGCAGTAGAAGGCCTTACCGACAAGCTCACTGACTTTCAGGTGGCACTGTCATAGGATGCCAAATTTCTGCCCTGCTAGAGCTGCCCCGGTCAACTGGAAGTGCACATTTAGGAGCAACAACGGCTCAGCCGCAAAGTGGTAGACCACCGAGTGCTGAAGTGCATAGCACGTAAAAATCGGTTGTCCTCTGTTGCTGCACTGACTAGAGTTCCAAACGGCCTCTGGAAGCAACTTCAGCACAATAACTTTGTCGGGAGCTTCATGAAATGGGGGTTCCATGGCCGAGCAGCTGCACACAAGTCTAAAATCACCATGCACAATGCCAAGCTCCGGCTGGAGTGGTGTAACGCTCCCTGCCAGTGGACTCTGTAGCAGTGGAAGTGCGTTCTCTGGTTTGATGCGTCACGCTTCATCTGGCAGTCCGACAGACAAATCTGGGTTTGGCGGATGCCAGGAGAATGCTACATGCCCGACTTCATAGTGCCAATTGTAAAGTTTGGTGGATGAGGAATAATGGTCTGGGGCTGTTTTTAAATGTATTTTATTTTTATGGTTTGGGCTAGGCCCCTTAGTTCCAGTGAAGGGAGATCTTAACGCTACAGAATACAATACCATTCTAGATTCATGCTTCCAACTTTATGCCAACAGTTTGGGAAGGCACTTCCCTGTTGCAGCATGACAATGCCCCTGTGCACAAACCCCATCGAACACCTTTAGGATGAATTGGAACGCTGACTACAAGCCAAGCTTAAACGCCCAGTATCTGTGCCCGACCTCACTAATGCTCTTGTTGCTGAATGAAAGCAAGTCTCCGTAGCAATGTTCCAACATCTAGTGGAAAGCCTTCCCAGAAAAGTGGAGGCTGTTACAGCAACAAAGGGAGGGCCAACTCTATATTAATGTCCATGATTTTGGAATGAGATGTCTGATAAGCAGGTGTCCACATACTTTTGGTGATGTAGTGTATGTCAGGGAACTTGGGAAAGGGATATTGTTATATTCTGCTCTATAAATACTTTTTTCATACTCCAGTCACCTTATCAGCTGCTACCCCTAAGCCATAAGACTGCTTAAAAATGAATAAAATGGCCACCCGGTCTATTTTAATTGATTTCTCCCCGCCCCCTTGTTTTTACACTGCTGTTACTCACTGTTAATTATTTATCCAATTTACACATACCAACATGTACAAATTATCTTGACTAACCAGTACCCCTGCATATTGACTCGGTATCGGTATCCCCACCCCCCCTCCCCCTGTTATTGATAGTTTATTTATTTTTAAATATTTTCTTGACCATTTTTTTTAAACTGCATTGTTGGTTAAGGGCTTGTAAGTAAGCATTTCACGGGAAGGTCTACACTAGTTGTATTCAGTACATGTGAAAAAACATTTGATTTGAAGCTGCCTCACACTCAATGTCACTGTAGACTCCTGCTAGATTCCCTGCCTGGGTCTGTTCATCTCAAGTCTGAGACACTGACTGAGCTGAGGACAGAAGTAAAGTCTGAAAAAACGGCTCACAGTGGGCTCAGAGGAGCAGTGATTGCTTATTGTTTCTTTGAGACGACGATGCACTCAATCTCATCCAGGGTCAGGTTTTCAGGATTGCTCTGTGTTGCACTAGTTCCAGTCCAGAATGAACCGAAAGAACTGCAGAGATCATGGAGTGTCCCCCATGTTATTCTCCAGCAGGTTATAACCTTTAGATTAATCATTTAATTTCCTCCTGGTCTCTGCACATCTGTGCTCTTTTTACGGCCTACAATTTGAACACAACCAGTCCAGTCACGTTTCCTGCTGGAGAGAGTCTGCTCTTCTGTGTGTGTGGCAGTTAGATTGACTGACTGGACTGGTTGACATACACAGAGGGAGGAGACCGAGAGACAATATAACTAAAGCTTGTTATCTAAAGTCTGCTCTTGCACACACTGTAATATCCTTGTTTAATTGCACTGTAGGATCTCTTTTTAACCCTCAAGTCAATATCTGCGGTCCTGTTGAAATCACGGGGGGTACACAATGCAAATAATCCGGGTAGGCATTTGATTACCAGTTCGGGAGTCTTATGGCTTGGGGGTTAAAACTGTTGAGAAGCCGTTTTGTCATAGACTTGGCACTCCGGTACCGCTTGCCATGCGGTAGTAGAGAGAACAGTCTTGACCATTTTTAGGGCCTTCTTCTGACACGGCCTGGTGTCGAGGTCCTGGATGGCAGGCAGCTTAGCCCCAGTGATGTTCTGGGCTGTACGCGCTACCCTCTGTAGTGCCTTACGGTCAGAGGCCGAGCAATTGCTGTACCAGGCAGTGATGCAACCATGTTCTCGATGTTGCAGCTGTAGAACCGTTTGAGGATCTCAGGACCCATGCCAAATCCTTTTTAGTTTCCTGAGGGGGAATAGGCTTTGTGGTGCCCTCTTCACGACTGTCTTGGTGTGTTTGGACCAGTCTAGTTTGTTGATGTGGACACCGAGGAACTTGAAGCTCTCAACCTACTCCACAACTGCTCCGTCGATGAGATTGGGGGCGTGCTCGGTCCTCCTTTTCCTGTAGTCCACAATCATCTCCTTAGTCTTGGTTACATTGAGGGATAGGTTGTTATTCTGGCACCACACGGCCAGGTCTCTGACTTCCTCCCTATAGTCTGGTCGTCTGATCAGGCCTACCGCTGTTGTGTTGTCTGCAAACTTAATGATGGTGTTTGAGTCGTGCCTGGCCATGCAGTCGTGGGTGAACAGGGAGTACAGGAGGAGACTGAGCACGCACCCCTGGGGAGCTCCAGTGTTGAGGATCAGCATGGCAGATGCGTTGCTACCTACCCTCACCACCTGGGGTGGCCCATCAGGAAGTCCAGGATCCAGTTGCAGAGGGAGGTGTTTAGTCCAATGATCCTTAGCTTAGTGATGCACTTCTAATTAGCATAATACAAAAATCAGTTTAACATAGTTTTTTTTTTTTTTTTAATGGGTGCCCACAAGCCGCACGACTTGTCTGAAAGTAGCCCAGTACCAGTTATAAAAATATGGAAGCGCGTGTGTTTTCCTGATCTTTCATATCTGAGGATATTTGTAACTAAACCAAGATGGTTCATCTGTGTTTACAGTGGGAGCAAATGAAGCACTGTGGGAGCAAATTAAGCATAGTGGGCAGAACAAGTAAGGTGGGCCAAGCACGAGCTAGCACATTGTTGCGGCTGGCTTCCGGGTTGAATGCGCGCTGTGTTAAGAAGCAGTGCGGCTTGGTTGAGTTGTGTTTCGGAGGACGCATGGCTTTCGACCTTCGTCTCTCCCGAGCCCGTACGGGAGTTGTAGTGATGAGACAAGATTGTAACTAATAACAATTGGATACCACGAAATTGGGGGGGGGGAAGGGGGTAAAAATAAAAAACGGAAAAGTGGTGCGGCAATATGTATTCACCCCCTTTGTTAAATAAGATCTGGTGCAACCAATTACCTTCAGAAGTCACATAATTAATTTGATTTCACATTCACATGGTCTGTCTCTCTCAGCAAAAAACAAACGACCCTGTCTTTCAAAGAATTTGTAAAAATCCAAATATCTTAATTGTGAAGAGTTTAAACTCTGTTGCCCATGCTTGTTCAATGAATCATAAACAATTAATGAACATGCACCTGTGGAACGGTCATTAAGACCCTAACAGCTTACAGACGGTAGACAATTAAGGTCACAGTTATAAGAACTTAGGACACTGAAGAGGCCTTTCTACTGACTCTGGAAAAACACCAAAATAAATTAGGTACCCTTCCTGCAGGCTGACATGACCCTCCAGCATGACAATGCCACCACGCACAGAACGAGTAGTATGGCTGATTTTCCTGCAGGGAAGGAATGTCAGTGTTCTGCCATGGCCAGTGAAGAGCCCGGATCTCAATCCCATTGAGCACGTCTGGCTAGGGCCGTTCTCCCCGCCCCCCCCCCCCCCCCCCCAGAAATGTCCGGGAACTTGCAGGGTCCTTGGTGGAAGAGTGGGGTAACATCTCACAGCAAGAACTGGCAAATCTGGTGCAGTCCATGAGGAGATTAAGCACTGCCGTACTTAATGCAGCTGGTGGCCACACCAGATACGGACTTTATTTTCCCCCCACCCCTTTGTTCAGGGACACATTATTCCATTTCTGTTAGTCACATGTCTGTGGAACTTGTTCAGTTTGTCTGTTGAATCTTATGTTCATACAAATATTTACACATGTTAAGTTTTCTGAAAATAAACGGTTGCCAGTGAGAGGATGTTTCTTTTTTTGCTGAGTTCATGTATATATCTCTGTTCTGAAAGGCCCCAGAGTCTGCAACACCACTAAGCAAGGCACACCACCAAGCAAGCGGCACCATGAAGGCCAAGGAGCTCTCCAAACAACTGGTCAGGGACAAAGTTGTGGAGAAGTACAGATCAGGGTTGGGTTATAAAAAATAAAAAAATCTAACTTTGAACAGCCCACGGAGCAACATTAAATCCATTATTCAAAAATGGAAATAATATGGCACCACAGCAACATACCAAGAGGGCCACCCACCACAACTTAGACCAGGCAAGGAGGGCATTAATCAGAGGCAACAAAGGGATCAAAGATAACCCTGATAACATGTTTGGTGTTTTCCAAAAGCCATGTGGGAGACTGCCCAAACGCATGGATGAAGGTACTCTGGCCAGATGACACACATTTAGCTTTTTGGCCATCAAGAAACTCTGTCTGGCGCAAACCCAACACCTCTCATCACCCTGAGAACACCATCCCCACAGTGAAGCATAGTGGCAGCATCATGCTGCGGGGATGTTTTTCATCGGCAGGGACTGAGAATCTGGTAAGGAATGATGGATGGCCCTAAATACAGGGAAATTCTTGAGGGGAAACCTATTTCAGTCTTCCGGAGACTTGAGACTGGGACGGAGGTTCACCTTCCAGTAGGACAATGACCCTAAGCAGAGTGCTAAAGCATCATCCGAGTGGTTTAACTTCTTGCGTCGAGCAATCCCGTATCCGGGAGCGTAATCATAGCCTCAAGCTCATTACCATAACGCAACGTTAACTATTCATGAAAATCGCAAATGAAATGAAAAAATATATTGGCTCACAAGCTTAGCCTTTTGTTAACAACTGTCATCTCAGATTTTCAAAATATGCTTTTCAACCATAGCTACACAAGCATTTGTGTAAGAGTATTGATAGCTAGCATAGCATTAAGCCTAGCATTCAGCAGGCAACATTTTCACAAAAACAAGAAAAGCATTCAAATAAAATCATTTACCTTTGAAGAACTTCGGATGTTTTCAATGAGGAGACTCTCAGTTAGATAGCAAATGTTCTGTTTTTCCAAAAATATTATTTGTGTAGGAGAAATCGCTCCGTTTTGTTCATGTTTGGCTAAGAAAAAAAAAACAAATTCAGTCATTACAACGCCAAACTTTTTTTCCAAATGAACTCCATAATATCGACAAACATGGCAAACGTTGTTTAGAATCAGTCCTCAAAGTGTTTTTCACATCTATTCGATGATAGGTCATTCGTGGCAGTTGGGTTTCTCCTCTGAAGCAAATGGAAAAATACACGCAGCTGGAGATTACTCAATAATTGCAACTGAGGACACCAAGCGAGCACCTGGTAAATGTAGTCTCTTATGGTCAATCTTCCAATGATATGCCTACAAATACATCACAATGCTGCAGACACCTTGGGGAAACGACAAAGTGTAGGCTCATTCCTTGCGCATTCACAGCCATATAAGGAGACATTGGAACACAGCGCCTTCAAAATCTGGGGCATTTCCTGTTTGAAATTGCATCTTGGTTTCGCCTGTAGCATCAGTTCTGTGGCACTCACAGACAATATCTTTGCAGTTTTGGAAACGTCAGTGTTTTCTTTCCAAAGCTGTCAATTATATGCGTAGTCGAGCATTTTTTCGTGACAAAATATCTTGTTTAAAACGGGAACGTTTTTTTTTTAATCCAAAAATTAAGAGCGCCCGCTATATCGAAGAAGTTAAAGGAAAACATTTTAAATGTCTTGGAATGGCCTAGTCAAAGCCCAGACTTCAATCCAATTGAGAATCTGTGGTATGACTTAGATTGCTGTACACCAGCGGAACCCATCCAATTTGAAGGCACTGGAGCAGTTTTACCTTGAATGGGCAAAAGTCCCAGTGGCTAGATGTACGAAGCCTATAGAGACATAACCCAAGAGACTTGCAGCTGTAATTGCTGCAAAAGATGGCTCTACAAAGTATTGACTTTGGGGGGGGTGAATAGTTATGCACGCTCAAGTTTTTGTCTTATTTTCTTGTGTTTCACAAAGTTTTGCATGTTGTGTAAATCAAATGATACAAACCCCTCAAAAAAATATAATTTTAATTCCAGGTTGTAAGGCAACAAAATAGGAAAAATGCCAAGGAGGGTGAATACTTTCGCAAGCCACTGTAGATTTCAAATGGATGCTTTAGCATTATAGCCTTGTGACATGGCTGGGTTACCCCTTTTGTCTATGGTATACATCTCAGATATAGTACAGACACTTCAAAACAAACTTCCTTTTAGAATATATATATTTTTTACTTCTGTTTTTCCGTGCATGAATCTGTTATTCAATGCGTTATGTGCTAATAGCAGTGAGGCTGAATGTTTAATCAAATAGAAAATGCATTCAATTATCTACTTAAAGGGGTCCTAAAATTCCAAATCTTATGTCTAAATGTTCCTTGGTCATACCATCTTAAAACAATTCAGTGTGTTAGCTTAGAAGGGGAAACACTGGGCCTCATACTCTTGTCGTACCAAGGAGCTACAGTTTTGTATAATTAGTTACTTTGTCAGTCAAATCACATTGTAAGCCTACTACTCCTGCAACATTGCATTACTCTTCCATTTTCTACAGGGATTTGTCGGCACTTGTAGAGTAACACGCACACTTCTAATGGCCTTGTTTTCTTAACAGCAGCTGTTATCCTGTTGGTGTTCTTCAAACGTAAGTTGTTGTTTTTTGGACCGGGGGTTCAAATGAATTCCATGGAAGGCCTAGTGTCTGTATTTTTTTTAAACTTAAGACCTAGACAACCAGGTCAAATCAAATGTTATCACATGCGCCGACTACATCCGGTGTAGACCATACCGTGAAATGCTTACATACCAGCCCTTAACCAACAATGTAGTTAAATGCCTTAAGTAAGAATAACAAATAAAGAGCAGCAGTAAATAACAATAGCGGGGCTATATACAGGGGGTACCGGTACAGAGTCGATGTGCGTGGGCACAGGTGTTGAGGTAATATGTACGTGTAGGTAGTTATTAAAGTGAAGGTGAGGGGAGTTCTTTAATAATTAGTGGACTTAATTCATCAATCAATTACACGGGATGACTGTGGACACTCAGCCCTCTGTGGAATGGGTTTGACACGTTTGCCTAGACTGAACGGAGTCTGACATGTTGCATTCAGTACAGGCTGTTCTGTAAAATTACCCCGATATCTCGGGCGGACTAGTACTAAGAATGATACTAGTGTGACCTCCGGTGGTAATTTGCAAATGCATGTACTAAATTCCTTTTTATTTATTTTTATTTATAAATCTGTAGGGCTTTCACCACTACCTACATGACATACACTTTCCCACAGAAATCAATAACTTATTTATTTGAGGTTTTATACCTATGACTGTTCATGTTGTCCTCTCACAGCAGCAGGAGCAGTCAGACTCGTGGGTGGGGGGTGATGATGATCCTCTGACAGGGTTCAGCTGGAGAGGAGGCTGTGAGAGGGAGACCACAGGGATCCAGGTCTGGAGTCAAGTGTTTGTTGTCAACAAGCCAGATGGGAGCAAGGTGAACCTTACTCTGACACACAACCATTGAAATTGAGAGGAACCGTCTTAATATGTTTATGATCTTATGTCCATCTCTGCAACTCATATTGGCTGTACTTTAAGTGGATTTCCATCATGTCTTGATCATCTAAAGGTGACTTGCAGTATCCTAACCCTCGACAGGTTGCTGTTCTGTTAGTGGACACACAGGGAGCCTTTGACAGCCAGTCCACCATAAAGGACTGTGCAACAGTTTTTGCCCTGAGCACCATGACCAGCTCTGTACAGGTGAGTCTATGGGATGGACCTGCCTGTGACTGAGTTATTAGTGTTTTACTGATCATGTACTCAGAGTGCACGCACACACATTGTGCCAGTTGAGTTCCTGATTTGTTCGTTGCTGATTTGAAATGGTATGTTGTCATGAATTGGCTTATGTACAAAATATATTTAATGGTATTATTGTGTTTTCAGGTGTATAACCTGTCTCAGAATATTCAGGAGGATGACCTTCAGCATCTTCAGGTATGTTTGTCATTCCTCACCTCAATAAGAAGGTTACACATTTGTTAGTGTTTGAAAACAATGTTGGTGCTATGATGACTAACATCCATTGTCTTTACTCCATATGTTTAGCTCTTCACAGAATACGGCCGGCTTGCTTTGGAGGAAATCTATCTTAAACCCTTTCAGGTATGTTACTGTCCTGAAAATGGATATGCTTTCTTCAATATACTCAACAGTTTTGACGAGCACATTTGTCCTTTCTGAGCACTGATTCTCAGTAACCCTGTGTTTGTGTTCCAGTCACTCATGTTCCTGATCCGAGACTGGAGCTATCCATACGAACACAACTATGGACTGGAGGGAGGGAACCGCTTTCTAGAGAAGAGACTGCAGGTATGTCTGGATGAGAGAATGAGGCCTGTGAAGGAGAATTTTAAGATGGGCTGCTCTAAATTTAAACATAGTATCTAGTCCAGTGTGGCTTTTCAGGAGAGGAATTTCCATTACAGTTTTGAACAAAATTAGTTTACAATTCGTTCAAGATTTTGAATTCAATTAGTAATTTTGTTCAGTTTAGCTCTGAATGGAAGGAGACTTGCAGTATCACTTCTTAGAGGAGGATCTGGAAGTTTAGCTATCATACCACCTTATGCCATGTGTTGGGTAGCATGTAACAGCTGAGCCGTCTTATTGGGTAGCATGTAACAGCTGAGCCTTGTGTATGGAAGCGTTGACTTGTGTTATGTTTGGTATCATGTTCCAATTGGGCCAACGGCTGCTTGTGGGGTAGCATTGGACAGAAGACCAGTGTCTGTCTTGGATATTATGTAACAGCTGTGTCGATTGGTTCTGCAGGTGAAACAGAACCAGCACGAGGAGCTGCAGACCGTGAGGAAACATATCCACTCCTGCTTCTCCAACATCGGTTGCTTCCTACTGCCCCACCCTGGCCTCAAGGTGGCCACCAACCCCATGTTTGACGGAAGATTAAAAGGTGAGGCCTTGCACTACAGAGAATTATCCTTTCCACCCCTGACCCCTGTCCATATGACATCCCATCCACCTGACATTATCCCATCCTCAGTGACTCCCTGACCCTTTTCTGAAATACTGAAGTGGAGAGGAAGCTTAGTTAACCCCGGCAGGAGACCGCTCTGGGCTTTACGATGCTTCTGACTGTTTGTGTAGACATTGATGGTGACTTCAAGGAGGCGCTGGGCAATCTGGTGCCCTTACTGCTGGCTCCTGAGAACCTGGTGGAGAAGGAGATTGGAGGGGTGAAAGTGACCTGCAGAGATCTAGTGGAGTATTTTAAGGTGAGTAAGCGCTCTGCCTCTCCCATGGCGACAGGAATACTGGAAATGCCTGAAAGTATTCTAAAAATGTCTTCTCTTTACAACAAATTCATTTCTCTACATTTACTTCCCAGGCCTATATAAAGATTTATCAAGGGGAGGAGCTTCCTCATCCCAAGTCCATGTTACAGGTCTGTATTGGTTTGTTCAACATTGATGTTAATAGTTTTGAGCAAGCCTGTGGAGTCTCTTATTCTGCTCAAACCTTCAGTTTGACTTTGCTCACATTTTCTTCCATGTTACCTAGGCAACGGCTGAAGCCAACAACCTTACAGCAGTTGCTGGAGCAAAAGACATGTACAACAAAAGCATGGAGATGGTAGGTTTGTTCACCCCTAGTTTGTCAGTGTAATATTGTTTGATTTCTGAACTGTGGCGTTTTGCTGGTAGGTGTGTGGAGGGGACAAGCCCTACATCGCCCCTGCAGACCTGGAACGTTGCCACGAGGAGGTCAAGGAGTGCTCGTTGCGTCAGTTCCGCTCCGTGAAGAAGATGGGCGGAGAGGACTTCTGCAAGAAATACCAGGAGCAGCTGGCGGGTGAGCTGGATGAGGCCTACTCCAACTTCCACAAGCACAACGAGGGCAAGAACATCTTCTATGCCGCACGCACACCTGCAACGCTGTTTGTCGTCATGTTCGCCACCTACATCGTCTCAGGGCTGACCGGTTTCATCGGCATGAACACTATTGCCATGCTGGCCAACCTGGTCATGGGCGTGGCCCTCATGATGCTCTGCATGTGGGCCTATGTAAAATACTCAGGGGAGTTCAGAGATGTGGGCACCATCATAGACCTGTTGGCAGAGACACTCTGGGAACAGGTGGGTGTTTTCATGTTAAAGATAGAAGTATGGATAAGTGAATTAGAGTACTGTAAGTGTTTTTATTTAGGACGAGTGACTTTGCAGAATTCCTCGTTGTCTCCCCTGTCTGTGACGTTGATTCCCTTCCCTCAGATTCCAGATTTCTAGTGGCCCTCTAGTTCCCCATTGGCCCTGAACTCGATCTAGCTAACAAAATGGCTACATGGACTGAGTTGACCCTTGTATTTTTGTTGTTGTTGCCCTGTCTCTATTCACACATTCAGGACTCTACGCACACACATACTCCCATACAATCATATATGCTACTGCATCTCTCTGTTTAGCCTTGTCACATCACCCCCCCTATACATGTCTACCTCTAGCTGTCCAGTATCCCTGCACATTGTAAATATAGAATTGGAACTGACCCTGTGTGTAGTCGGAGAGTATTCAGACCCCTTCACTTTTTCCAGATTTTGCTACAATGCAGCCTAATTATGACATCTATTTTAAAAAATAAATAAAACATCCTCACTCTACAAACAATACCCCAATAATGTCAAAGCAAAAACAGGTTTAGAAGTTTTTACAAAATGTATTAAAAATAAAGTCTTTACATAAGTATTCAGACCCTTTGCTATGGGACTTGAAATTGAGCTCAGGTGAATCCTGTTTCCATTGCTCATCCTTAATGTTTATACGTCTTGATTAGAGTCCACCTGTGGTAAATTCAATTGATTGGACATGAGTTGGAAAGGGGCACACCTGTCTATTTAAGGTCCCACAGTTGGCAGTGCATGTCCGTGCCAAAACCAAGCCATGAGGTCGGTGAAATTGTCCATAGAGCTCTGAGACAGGATTGTCGAGGCACAGATCTTAAACATTGCAGCATTGAAGGTCCCTAAGAACACAGTGGCTTCCATTTATGAATGATGGAGGAAGTTTGGAACCACCAAGGCTCTTAGAGCTGGCCGCCCAGCCAAACTGAGCAATCGGGGGAGAAGGGCCTTGGTCAGAGAGGTGACCAAGAACACAATGGTCACTCTGACAGAGCTCATCTCTGGAGATGGTTGTTCTTCTGGAAGTTTTTCCTATCTCTGCAGCACTCTCAACAATCAAGCCTTTTATGGTAGTGGCCAGACGGAAGCCACTCCTGAGTAAAAGGCACATGACAGCCTGCTTGGAGTTTGTCAAAAGGCACTTAAAGGACTCTGACCATGAGAAACAAGATTCTCTGCTCTGATGAAACCAAGATTGAACTCTTTGCCCTTAATGCTAAGTGTCACGTCTCGAGGAAACCAGGAACTGCTCATCACATGGCCAATACCATCCCTACGGGGAACTGTGGTGGCAGCATCATGCTGTGGGGATGTTTTTCAGCGGCAGGGACTGGGAGACTAGTCAGGATCAAAGGGAAAATGAACGGCGCGAAGTACAGCGAGTTCCTTGATGAAAACCTGCTCAGGACCTCAGACTGGGGCAACGGGTTCACCTTCCACCAGGACAATGAACCTAAGCATACAGCCAAGACAACGCGGGAGTGGCTCAGGGCAAGTTTCTAAATGTCCTTGAGTGGCCCAGCCAAAACCGGACTTGAACCTGATCTAACGTCTCTGGAAAGAACTGAAAATAGCTGTGCAGCGCCCTGACAGCCCTTGATAGGATCTGCAGAGAATGGGAGAAACTCTCCAAATACAGGTGTGCTAAGCTTGAAGCATCATACTCAAGGCTGTAATCTCTGCCAACAGTGCTTCAACAAAGTACTTAAGTAAATGTGATTTCATTTTTATACATTTGCTTAAAATTCAAAACCTGTTTCTGCCTTGTCATTATGGGGTACTGTGTGTAGATTGAGGGGGGGGGGGGCAATTTAATCCATTTTAGAATAAAGCTGTATCGTGAAAAAATGTGGTCTGAATACTTTATGGCTTACTACTTGTTTTTATTAACTTTATTTTTGTTGTACTTTATTGGTTACTGCATTGTTGCGTTTAGAGCTTGCAAGAAAGACATTTAAGTATACTTGTGCATGTGAGGTTAACTGTCTTTCTTTACTATCCAATCAGCCTTCAGCCTGCCCTTTCCCTGTCCAATCAGCTGGTGATCTGTTTTCTTCTTTAATCTGATCTTGCTCTCCCTCTCCTCTCTGCCTCACAGAGGACTTCCAGAAAGGTGAGGTGGAGGTTTCCAATCCTGCCCATGTACCTGGTGCAGTTCAGTGTACTCTGTGTTTGGTTGTCTCTGCTGACGTTGCTCTTCTCTGCTAATTCCTTACCTCCCGTCTCCAGGTGCTTTCCAAACTCTTCGAGTCGACCAAGAGTCAAATCACATGGAGCTTTTTCCTACCAGCAGCACAGAGAAAGAGACTATCCTCAAACAACAATGACAAGACCGACTAACTAGCCTTTCTGGCTAGCTGCTTGGCTCTTTATTTCCAAATGCATCTGCATTCCGCTCTTGTCATTCCTTGTGGCCTATGGGGCTGGTCTTAATTATAGGGATGCTGTCTGCCTGGTTCACCCTACATGTAGAGCGCAGGTTGGCACTCTACCTACTCTTCTGATTGTAAATACAGCATAAATTATCTTGACACTTCATAGATATTTTTTCAGTTGCATTCTTGTTTTAAACGATTGTTTTCGGTCTGCATGTTGGATGGTAAATATTCTCGCTCCTTTCTTTCGCTCCCTTTGTCCTTATTGTCATGTTCTTTTCTATTGATTTTGATTGTCATGTCCCCCTGTGCTCTCTCCTCTCCAGGTGTTGAAGCCTCTGAGTGAGCAATATATGGAGGATAACGTTAGACAGACTGTGGTCAACTCCATCAGAGCCAGTCTGACAGAACAGGTCACGCAGCACGTCAAGTCACACTGACCCCCCCCCCCCCCCCTTCTCCCTGCCATCCGCTCACCCACTCAGTGTGCTAAGTCCTAGAACTGTGCAAACCAAAGTATAGCCAGCCTCGTCTGCTGTAGTGTCCTGTATTACTGCTGGCTTCTCTATCAGATCCCTTCTGTTGGGAGGTGGACAATCAGTGAGTTAAGTGGAGTTGCCAGTCTTCTCCTGCCTTTACCAAAATTGGACACATTTCTCAAATGTGCCATTTTGTAGATGCAACCCCACCCCTACCCAGGATTTTAAATTATGAAGAGTTGTCAGTTTTGCTGGCCCGGTTTTAGTTTCTAATACTGTAATTAAACTGATTGCAGTTGCTTTGGTTTCAAGGGAAATTCAGGGAAATGCAGCTCTGACGCTGTGCCTTTGGAAGCAAGCTGAACTATCTGCATGGTCATATACTGTAGCCAAGCCAGTCTGTTCCTCCCTCTCTTCTGATATTGTTTGGTTTTTAACTGTGGTGGATTTAGGAAGCATTTGAGTCTCATTGTTAAGGTACTGAACTTGCTTTAGTGTCTACCTACCAGTATTACCCACTGCATGGTATTAGGTCAACATAGCATAGTGCTAGAATAGGTCCTAGAGTTCAAGCTATTGGTTAGCGGGGAAGTATTCAGACCATTTAACTTGTTTTTCTAAAACCCACAAGTATAGTGGGAGTGATCAAAGGTATTGCAAATCTAGCATGTTTTTCTCGTAATACAGCACTGATCATTTATGCCAACACCCTAGTACAAATTCCATCCACAGCTGTCTCGCCTAGGAACGTGCCAGTTTGTACAGTCTTTTTTTGTTTTACAAATAAGGCATGATGTTTTTGACATTGCAACTTTATATACATTTTTCTGGTGTTATGGCTTTTTTGGGGGGGGGGGGGAATTGGCCTAAAAGTGACTTGTTATGGAATGTTTTGTGATTGGTCTTACATGTAAAATTGCGTATATTCTTTCTACTATACCAGTATGTATACAAACTTGAGGCTAGAGCACTTCAATTCCACCTCGGACAACGCTTTCTGGAATTTGAGTGGGCCGAATGTCTTTTTTGCATTTTAAATTCACTGTAATTTATTTTTCAATAATGAGTACATTGACCTTAATGATTAAAATCAATATACTGTTCATGACTTTTTGTTTATTGGGACAAAGGCAGATTTCACAGCAGTCCAGTTGACGTTGTCAATACACTAAGTAGGAAGCTGTGGAAGTTCAACACCAAAGTGAGGTTTACCATCGTAGAGCTTTGTTTTTGACCTACCTCCCACCCAATTTACACTGGTTTTATTGATACATAAGTAAAGAACAAATTCTTATTTACAATGATGCCCTACCCCGGCCAAACCCTAACCAGGATGACGCTGGGATAATTGTGCGCCACCCTATGGGACTCCACTCATGGCCGGTTGCGATAGACCCTGGTTCGATTCCAGGCAGTAGTGATGACTCTAGCACAGATGCAGTGCCTTGGAGTCCAAAGTTATGGTTTTTCTTTCAGTTTGCGATAGACCCCACAATTCAATCCACTGTCCCTTTTAGTGTCTGATTCTCAAACTACCACAACAGAGACTGCTTTGTATGAAACCGGGTGTGTGTATACAGTCAGTAGCCAGAGAGCATTGTCACAAGAAAAGAGCTGTCCTTGTCCAGGCTGGGACAATGTTAGTGACACTGCTGCACAGGGAAAGGTCTGCCCTTAATGTCAATAGTTGTGGTCTAACAAATGAATGATGCACTTGGCTCTACAATGTTAGTTTGTCTGCAGACTGGACAATTAAGGAAGTCCAAAAACACGAAGCAATGTTCTGGCATCGACTATATTCGACATTGTTTAAACTTCAATCCCTTTCCATGTCAGTGTGGGTATGCAATACCTATTAGGGCCAAGAGAGGGAGACCAAGTCGTACGTAAAAACATAATTACGGGACTGCTTCATGTTGTACAGTAACTATGGTTGACTTTAACTACATTCAAGATGAGAAGACCCCATTGTGCTTTTGAAATGGTTCTGTTTGGATGCACACACCTGTTAATAATGCAAATTGGAGAAAAGGCTTCTTAAAGTATGAGAACCTAATTTACCACGTCAAACACGGGCACATTACAATTTTTTTATTAATAAAAACCTGACACACGATCCAAGCAAATTCAACTTGTACCAACACGGTTTGAAAAGAACTACACAGAACAAACTAGGGCTTACCCCAATTAGTCGACTGGTCAACTGTTTGGTCTAACGACATTGTTTTAGTTGAGCAGTAACAAATACACTGCTCAAAATAAAGGCAACACTTAAACACAACGCAACTCCAAGTCAATCACACTTCTGTGAAATCAAACTGTCCACTTAGGAAGCAACACTGATTGACAAATTTCACATGCTGTTGTGCAAATGGAATAGACAACAGGTGGAAATTATAGGCAATTAGCAAGACACCCCCAATAAAGGAGTGGTTTTGCAGGTGGGGACCACAGACCACTTCTCAGTTCCTATGCTTCCTGGCTGATGTTTTGGTCACTTTTGAATGCTGGTGGTGCTTTCACTCTAGTGGTAGCATGAGACGGAGTCTACAACCCACACAAGTGGCTCAGGTAGTGCAGCTCATCCAGGATGGGACATCAATGCGAGCTGTGGCAAGAAGGTTTGCTGTGTCTGTCAGCGTAATGTCCAGAGCATGGAGGCGCTACCAGGAGACGTGGAGGAGGCCGTAGGAGGGCAACAACCCAGCACCAGGACCACTACTTCCGCCTTTGTGCAAGGAGGAGCAGGAGGAGCACTGCCAGAGCCCTGCAAAAGGATCTCCAGCAGGCCACAAATGTGCATGTGTCTGCTCAAACGGTCAGAAACAGACTCCATGAGGGTGGTATGAGGGCCCGATGTCCACAGGTGGGGGTTGTGCTTACTACAGCCCAACACCGTGCAGGACGTTTGGCATTTGCCAGAGAACACCAAGATTGGCAAATTCGCCACTGGCGCCCTGTGCTCTTCACAGATGAAAGCAGGTTCACACTAAGCACATGTGACAGTCTGGAGATGCCGTGGAGAACGTTCTGCTGCATGCAATATCCTCCAGCATGACCGGTTTGACGGTGGGTCAGTCATGGTGTGGGGTGGCATTTCTTTGGGGGGCCGCACAGCTCTCCATGTGCTCGCCAGAGGTAGCCTGACTGCCATTAGGTACCGAGATGAGATCCTCAGACCCCTTGTGAGACCATATGCTGGTGCAGTTGGCCCTGGGATCCTCCTAATGCAAGACAATGCTAGACCTCATGTGGCTGGAGTGTGTCAGCAGTTCCTGCAAGAAGAAGGCATTGATGCTATGGACTGGCCCGCCTGTTCCCCAGACCTGAATCCAATTGAGCACATCTGGGTCATCATGTCTCGCTCCATCCACCAACGCCACGTTGCACCACAGACTGTCCAGGAGTTGGCGGATGCTTTAGTCCAGGTCTGGGAGGAGATCCCTCAGGAGACCATCCACCACCTCATCAGGAGCATGCCTAGGCGTTGTAGGGAGGTCATACAGGCACGTGGAGGCCACACACATTACTGAGCCTCATTTTGACTTTTTATCAAGGACGTTACATCAAAGTTGGATCAGCCTGTAGTGTGGTTTTCCACTTTAATTTTGAGTGTGACTCCAAATCCAGACCTCCTTGGGTTGATTTGATATCCATTGATAATTTTTGTGTGAGTTAGTTATCAGCACATTCAACTATGTAAAGAAAAGTATTTAATAAAAATATTTCATTCATTCAGATCTAGGATGTGTTATTTTAGTGTTCCCTTTATTTTTTTGAGCAGTGTATATTTGCCCATCTCTGTGAACTAATCCATTGCGGAGGACTAGACAAAAGACAATTGATGCAATTTGACGCAATTGCGAAGCCTCCAGGGCCAAATCAAGCACCGTACCACATCGCCATGTGCCTCCCAAATGTGACAATGCGGAGGGCTCTGGATAGGTCCGCATTAACATGATTGGTTGACGGTAGGTGGGGGCGGTACATCCATTAGAAAACACAATCCCTTAAACAGCTCTACACTATTCCGTCAAGCACAAGAAGTATATAAATGCCCGGACTTCTGCTCAGGCGGCATCAATTTAAATTTTGAATGGCCAATGCAGATAGATGCACTTTTCTACTGAATGCGGCCTCTCCCGCCAATTTGTGCACATTCATTGTTTCACACCTTCGTGTCAATTGTTTGCATTTGATTGTTAGTGTATATCAATTCCCCATTACATATTACCAGTAGTACATTTACCATTAATTCCTAATCTACAATGTTTGTTATTTTGGTTATGGTCATTTCTATTAATGCATTCAATGTTATTATTCTAGTCTTTCTGTTATTGTCTGGGTGGACTAATTGTTTTCAAAGTGCACAACCTGTGCTACACTTGTGAGAAACAAGTTTATTTAATTTAATTTACGAGTTTCGTTAATTTAGCCATTGTCCTTTGTTTGGGGCGCTCCTGCCAGTGTTGAATAAGGACGTGCAAGCAGGCCTATAGGCTAACTGGCCTGCGTGCAAATGTGAAATGTGCCCATTTGGGGATTTGATAGTATTTCTGATTGGCTTAACACACCACCACTACTGACATGTGGAGCTTCTTAAAGTAACGTTTTCTTCACCTCAAAACAGCACGTTAATGATGTCTGTTTTAACATCCATTGAGAACTACAATAGTTACTGAATGTATTTGAAATGTTTTCCTGCCCTCTCCTTTCGTTAACCTCTCAGCATGAAAGGTTAAAACGCCATGCTCCGATCCAGTGGAAACACAAGAAGTAATCAGGTAGGCCCATTTTATCAGTGCTAGACTGATTTAGGTTCCGGTAATCATTTTGGGTGCTGGCACTGTTTATAATCTATAATTTGAACAGGAGCTCAAGCAGTAAAACATTTGAGGTGCTCTGGTGGGCGCCCGCTAAAATCAAGCACTGCTTCTTATGCCATGCGCAAATAGCCAGCTGTGTCCCGATCTTACTGTCACCGGAAAATGAGGGCCCAAAATATTTTATACAATGCTGCAAGTTCGCTAGCGCAAGCTTCGGGCCTGACCCAAATTAATAGTTGATACGTTTCAGGATTTTGAAAATGAAGACGTTACTATAAAATGAAATTATTCAAGAAAATATGCATATTTAAACCATAACTGGCAAGCAGATCGGTATAAATAGTCAGATAAATTGGCATTACACATGATAAAAGTTGCTTAGAGAATAGAACAAACAGTGGTGTAAAGTACTACAGTAAAAATACTTTAAAGTACTTAAGTCTTTTTTGGGCTCCGTACTTTACTACCTTTCTAAAGAAAAAAGTACTTTTGCTCCATACATTTTCCCTGACACCTAAAAGTACTCGTTACATTTTTAATGCAAAGCAGGAAAGGAAAATGGCCCAATTCACGCATTTACCAAGAGAGCATCCCTAGTCATCCCTATTGCCTCTAATCTGGCGGACTCACTAAACACAGATGCTTCGTTTGTGAATTGTTTGAGTGTGCCCCTGGCTATCTGTAAATACATACAAAAAAATGGTACATCTGGTTTCCTTAATATAATGAATTTGAAAATATTTACTTTTAATGTGTGAATATATCTAAACACCAAATACTTAATTTGAATAAAATAGTATTTTACTGGGTGACTTTTACTTGAGTTAAAGTAAAGATGCCTTTAATAATAGAAAATTAAGTATGAAAATGTTGTATTTTTTCCACCACTGTGAAGAAAAATATAAAACGCAACATGTAAAAAGCGTGTTGGTCTTGAGCTGAAATAAAAAGATGCAAGAAATGTTCCATATGCACAAAAATATTATTTCTCTCTAATTTTCAGCACACATTTGTTTACATCCCTGTTAGTGAGCATTTCTCCTTTGCCAAGATAAATCAACCAACTGACAGGTGTGGCATATCAATAAACTGACTATACAGAAATCATTACACAGGTGCACCTTGTGTTGGGGACAAAAGGCCACTAAAGTGTGCAGTTGTCACACAACACCATGCCACAGATGTCTCAAGTTGAGGGAGAATGCAATTGGCATGCTGACTGCAGGAATGTCCACCAGAGCTGTGGCCTGAGAGTTGAATGTTAATTTATTGACAGAGGCGGCTTAAGAGAATTTGGCAGTACATCCAACCTGCCTCTCAACCGCAGGCCCAGGACCACCACATCAGTTTTCTGATCAAACTGTGGGTTTGCACAACTGAAGAATTTCTGCACAAACTGTAGAAACCATCTCAGGGAAGCTCATCTGCATGCTTGTTGTCCTCACCAGGGTCTTGACTAGTCTGCAGTTCGGCATCATAACTGACTTCAGTGGGTAAATGCTCACCTTGAATGGCCACTGGCACACTGGAGAAGTGTGCCCTTAATGGATGAATCCCAGTTAACTGTACCGGGCAACTGGCAATGTGGTGTCGTGTAGGCGAACGGTTTGCTGATGTCAACGTTGTGAACAGAGTGCCCCATGGTGGCAGTGGGGTTATGGTATGGGCAGGCATAAGCTATGGACAATGAAAACAATTGCATTTTATCTATGGCAATTTGAATGCAGAGAGATACCTCAATGAGATCCTGAGGCCCATTGTCGTGACATTTATCAGCCACCATCACCTCGTGTTTTAACATGATCATGCACGGCCCCATGTTGCAGGGATCTGTACACAATTCCTGGAAGCTGAAAATGTCCCAGTTCTTCCATTGCCAGCATGCTCCACTTCCCGCCAATATCCAGCAACTTCACACAGCCATTGAAGAGCGGGACAACATTTAACAGGCCACAAGAAATTAGTTGAAGTACTTTATGCAAATAATAATTTAAGTAGGCCTTAGACACTCACTGTATATAAGACAAATAAAACCCAACATTTTACCACTGATCAACTCTATACGATGGTGCTATCTGCATATCTGTATTCCCAGTCGTGAAATCCATAGATTAGGGCCTAATTAATTAATTAAAATTGACTGATTTCCTTATATGACCCGACTCAGTAAAATCTTTGACATTTTTGCATGTTGTGTCGGTATTTTTGTTCATTGTAGTTCTGATACAAAATGTTTTGATGATGAACCCGAAAAATGGCACAAACTGACAGAACAAATGAACAGGTGAGTTTACAAAAACTCTCCTCCCCTCACGTTCACTAGCACAACGCATGTAATTAGTAGCTGCATATTTGTTGTAGCTGTGCTTAAAAATAGCTTTACATGTCAGGGCAAAGCGCTACCATAATGAGCATTTACACACGGACGTAGGCTGTTAAAACAACTTCATTGAAATGTAAAACCTATTCTAAACTAGAGGGCCCATACAACTCAATGATAACACATACTAAGACATTAGAAGCTGCACAGTTTCACAATCATTTTGCAATCCATATAAATACATGTCTTGCACCATTTACGTCTCATAGCGGCATTTTGGCCTAAGAGCTGAAATACTCCCTTGAGCTGAGAGCGCTTCTCCAGTCTTCTACCATGTTCCCTGCAGGATGAGAGACATGTTGGCAACTAGAGCACGAGATGAGAGCAGTTACATAGGCAGCTGAACTAGATTAACTTTGCATTCTTTCAAAATGGAGAGTATTATAATTCAGTGGGAAGAGCGGAAGCACATACACTCAAGCTCTGAGGCTGGCTGCATCTGAGTGGTGTAGTGTTGCTGCCGTGTGACAGTCAACACAGCAAAGTTCACCACCTCCTCCACCCCTCGTCCTGCACGGCGGGTAGAGGAGCAGACAGTGTTCTGAGGGGTGGGGTGGTGTTGTGAGGACTCCAGGTCTAGATAATGATTCTGAAAACAAAGGACAAGGCAGCTCCAAGAGCCAAACCCAGAGACAGGAAGAACGCCATGATGGTCCCGGCCGTCTCCGCTTCGCGTTGTGCCACTTTCCTGTATGGAAATAGGAGGGACAAAACACATGACCAGGAGAAGAAAACAGGACTGTATACAAATGATGAACCAGTGCAATGTCTTTTTCGTCATGAGAAGACTGTGAAAGTACAGTGTTTCTCAACCTGTGTTACAGGAACCGGCAAGCTATGGTTCCCTTCTATGGAGTACCGCTTGCAAACTGACTATAATTAGTCAGCTTTCCAGCTAAGGAACCAGTCAGCAGTGCCGGTCCCTGATACAGAGGGTTGAGAACTCTGCTGTAGTTGTCACTGGCGATGGTCTTACTTTGGTCCGAAGCACATGCAGAGGCTGGCCAGGTATCCATTGCTGAAGGAGAAGAAGATAATGAAGACGATGTACCAGGCGTCGTGGGCGAACAGCACGGGCAGGTTGTTCCTGGGCTGGACATTACACAGCATAAAGAGAGGCACAAAGACCACACGGAGACCCACCATGACGGGCAGGATGACGCTGTCCTTACCGGGCTGACAGGAAAAAGAGACATCGTACATCAACACATCGTACAGATGTCAACACATCGTACAGATCCACTCCAATCTTATACTGTATACCCTGTTTAAAACAGATCACTTATGAATGTGAACCCTGATTGCAATCACCTCTCTTCATACTGAATTTTGTCAACAAGAAAGTTGCTGGTCAGGTGTGTTGAAATGTCAGGTTGCTGAGGGTTTTACACACTTCCTGTGTAGCTTCAGTAATGTAAACTGAGGGGGGGACAGTAGTGCAAGGTTATGTAGCCTGAGACAGAGCCATGCCCTGGATAAGACGGGGTCTGAAACCCACACACATTCAAATGAAAAGCTTAGACAAGGAGCCTGTGAACTCAGGGAATTCAGCAATGGCCTCCAAATGAAACCTTGAGTTAAAGAATTCAGAGCAGGCAGGAGAAATAAACAACACACTATAAACACAATTAGTTACATTATAATGAGGCCTACTATTTGCTTCAGCATGAAGTGAGGCTAATAAAACACAGCACTGTAAAAAGGGATAGTGAAAAATGTTCTATGTGAAATCATTTAACTATTCCCCCCATGGCCAAGCTTAATTGCATTTGATTATTTCAATTGGATTGGATAGCAGTAGGGCCTGGAGAATAGAACACCACAGAGCATTGAGTGGTGTGAGGCTGACTAGGGTTCAGGGCAGGTTTTCAGATGGGCTGGAGATTAGATTAATGAGGTACTCACAGCTGGCTAAGGGATGTTCTAGGGTCAGCAATGTGTTATCAAGGCTGTATCTCAATCTAATGGTTTAGATTGTCTGGCCAAAATATGTTGAATCACGGTATAATGGTAGCCATATTGTAGTCAAAGCAATTTCCTTTAATTTAAATTAGTCAGAATCACAGGAGGTTGGTGGCACCTTAATTGGGGAGGACGGGACTGTTCTAAAGTAATCATAGGGGTCATGATGCGGAAGGGAGGGGGCGGAGGTAGAATTAAATATAAACAGAACACCATCTAGATCTCTATGGGGAAACCTCTCAGCCAATGAATTACAGACTCCAGAGCTGGGAGCTGTTACAGCCCCAGTCATGAGATCTAGTTAAAAACAGGAAGCTACTCCAAATCAATTTTTTTAATTTCACCACTCCTCAACCACCCACCTAAACCGACTTCCTTTCAGCAGTCACACAACCTCTTCATCCTAAAACCACAAGGGTTTTTTTCCAATACAAACCACTGGCCTACACAGCAAGTGTTCTGTTCCAAACCAGATTTTTCACAGAATTCTGAACGATTGATAATACATTTAATTTGTAAAAAGCTTCACACACAAGGCGCAAATATAAAATAATCCAAAAACAGACAACAAACAAAGATATATACCAGGTGACATCAGATCCAGAGGACATGAACAGAATTAGCAGAATTAGCAACTGCACGGTCTTGAGCTGTGCCATAAAAGGAGGACAGTCCTACTAGTGTCGAAGTGCATTCCACAGCCGCAGAACAGCGCAACGGATAGCCCTGTCACCCATAGTTTTTAGTTTGCTACGAGGCTGCTGAAGTTAGATGGAGGAGCAAAGGGTGCGTGTGGGGAAAAAGAGTATAATGAGGTCAGACAAGTACTTGGTTGCAGAGTTGTGGATACCTTGGTAGGAGTGTAGCCTATGGAGAGCCCGTGGAGTTTGGATAGCACTGGAGTGATGTGCTCGTGGGGGGTGTGGGTGAGGACACGTGCACCACAGTTCTGGAAATATTGTGTCCTGTTTCAGAGTTTGGCAGATGCGCCAACAAACAGGGCGTTTACAATAGTCCAGAAGGGATTAAATAAAGGCGTGGATGAGTCGCTCAGATGCAGGATGTAATCCCATAGGTCGTAACCTGGCAATGTTCCGTAGATGGAAAAATTTGACTTTGGTCACACTCTTGATATCAGCCTCAAACGAGAGCCGACTGTCAAATATCACACCCAGGTTGCGGACCTCACTGACACCATGCCAAAGCAGCAGCTACTCTTCCTGGGGTCCAGCTAAATTAAGGCAGGTTATACCATTTTAAAACATTACAATGCATTCCCAGATTTCACAACACACTGTGTGCCCTCAGGCCCCTACTCCACCACTACCACATATTTACAGTACTAAATCCATATGTATGTATAGTGTGTATGTGCCAATGTTTGTGTTGCGTCCCAGTCCCCGCTGTTTCATAAGGTGTTTTTTTAATCTGTTATTTTAAATCAAATTTTACTGCTTGCGTCAGTTACTTGATGTGGAATAGAGTTCCATGTAGTCATGGCTGTATGTAGTACTGTGTGCCGCCCATAGTCTGTTCTGGACTAGGGGGCTGTGAAAAGACCTCTTGTGGCATGTCTTGTGGGATATGTATGGGTGTCCGAGCTGTGTGCCAGTAGTTTAGATAGACAGCTCGGTGCATTCAACATGTCAATACCTCTCATAAATAAAAGTAGTGATGAAGTCAATCTCTCCACTTTCAGCCAGGAGAGATTGACATGCGTATTATTAATATTAGCTCTCTGTGTACATCCAAGGGCCAGCCGTGCTGCCCTGTTCTGTGCCAATTGCAATTTTCATGAGTCCTTTTTTGTGGCCCCTGCCTACAAGACTGAACAGTAGTCAAGGTGTGACAAAACTAGGGCCTGTATGACCTGCCTTGTTGATAAGAAGGCAGAGCATCACTTTATTATAGACAGATCTGGCATGGGTCCTGAGATCCTCAAAAGGTTCTACAGCTGCAACACTGGTTGCATCACTACCCGGTACGGCAATTGCTCGGCCTCTGACCGCAAGGCACTACAGAGGGTAGTGTGTACGGCCCAGTACATCACTGGGGCTAAGCTGCCTGCCATCCAGGACCTCTACACCAGGCGGTGTCAGAGGAAGGCCCTAAAAATTGTCAAAGACCCGAGCCACAGACTGTTCTCTCTACTACCGCATGGCAAGCGGTACCGGAGTGCCAAGTCTAGGACAAAATGGCTTCTCAACAGTTTTTACCCCCAAGCCATAAGACTCCTGAACAGGTAATCAAATAGCTACCCGGACTATTTGCATTGTGTTCCCCCCCCAACCCCTCTTTTTACACTGCTGCTACTCTCTGTTTATCATATATGCATAGTCACTTTAACTATACATTCATGTACATACTACCTCAATTGGGCCGACCAACCAGTGCTCCCGCACATGGGCTAACCGGGCTATCTGCATTGTGTCCCACCTGCTAACCCCTCTTTTACACTACTGCTACTCTCTGTTCATCATATATGCATAGTCACTTTAACCATATCTACATGTACATACTACCTCAGTCAGCCTGACTAACCGGTGTCTGTATGTAGCCTCACTACTTTTATAGCCTCGCTACTGTATATAGCCTGTCTTTTTACTGTTGTTTTATTTCTTTACCTACCTTTTGTTCACCTAATACCTTTTTTGCACTATTGGTTAGAGCCTGTAAGTAAGCATTTCACTGTAAGGTCTACCTACGCCTGTTGTATTCGGCGCACGTGACAAATACACTTGATTTGATTTATCCCCATCTTAGCTACTACTGCATCAATATGTTTTGACCATGACAGTTTACAAATTAGTGTTACCCAAGTAGTTTAGTCATCTCAACTTGCTCAATTTCCACCTGATTTATTACAAGATTTAGTTGAGGTCTAGGGTTTTGAGTTGAGGTTTAGGTTTAGTGAGTGTTTTGTTCCAAATACAATGCTTTTAGTTTTAGAAATATTTAGGGCTAACTTATTCCTTGCCACCCACTAAAACTAACTGTAGCTCTTTGTTGAGTGTTGCTGTCATTTCAGTCTCTGTAGTAGCTGATGTGTATAGTGTTGAGTCATCCGCATACATAGAAACTCTGGCTTTACTCAAAGTCAGTGGCATGTCGTTAGTAAAAATTGAAAAAAGCAAGGGGCCTAAACAGCTACCCTGGGGAATTCCTGATTCTAACTGGAATATATTAGATAGGCTTCCATTAAAGAACACCCTCTGTGTTCTGTTAGACAAATAACTCTTTATCCACATTATAGCAGCCATAACACATACGTTTTTCCAGCAGTAGACTATGATCGATAATATCAAAAGCTGCACTGAAGTCTAACAAGACAGCCCCCACAATCATTTTATCATAAATTTTTCTCAGCCAATCATCAGTCATTTGTGTATGTGCTGTGCTTGTTGAGTGTCCTTCCCTATAATCATGCTGAAATTCTGTTGTCAATGTGTTTACTGTAAAATAGCATTGCATCTGGTCAAACACAATTTTTTACAGAAGTTTACTAAGGGTTGGTAACAGGCTGATTACTTGCTGAAATAGCCAAAGGGGGCTTTACTATTCTTGGGTAGCGGAATGACTTTAGCTTCCCTCCAGACCTGAGGGCACACATTCTCTAGTAGGCTTAAATTGAAGATGTGGCAAATAGGAGTGTCAATATCATCTGCTATTATCCTCAGTAATTTTCCATCTAGATTGTCAGACCCTGGTGGCTTGTCATTGTTGATAGACAACAATCATTTTTTCACCTCTTCCACACTGACTTTGTAGTGGCATTGGCAACATCAGTGCTGGTGGAAACAGAGCTTTTTATGTTGTCAGCATAAAAGCGAAAGCCCTGTCTGTTTCCTCAAGATGTTTCCCAGTGGCAGCATTCAGATATAAAACATTAGTAGCCCGAGGACAGAGCCTTGAGGGACTCCCTGTCAGACCACAACTGTCTGACCTACTAGGATGGCTACAAACTAGTAGCGATCAGTGAGATAGGACCTGAACCAGTACAGGACAGTGTCTGACAGGCCCCAAGAGCTTCTCCATGCGGTCCAGCAGGATGGGGTGGCTGACCCTGTTGAATACTACACAGAGGTCCAGCAGTGTGAGGATGCTGGCAGCCCCAGAGGCAGTATTCATGAGGAGTTTATTGATGACCCTTACCAGGGCAGTCTCGGTGCTGTGTCTAGCTCTGTAAATCCGACTGGAAGGGTGTCTCAGCATGATTTCACTCATACTCCCCAACAAGGTTTCCAACTATAATTCCATTCTATTCACTTTGATGGTGTGTGGAGGAGGGGTTACAACCCCTATAACGTCATGTAATCACCAGGCAGTAATCTGGATCAGATTTGGATTAACATTTTTGAGAAGTTAAGGTATTTTTAAACAAAAGTGTTATGTCATTGTATGTTATACTGTTGTATGGGAATCATTAGCCTATCCTTCTCCTCTCCCTTTTAGATTGATGAGATGCCAAGACATTCTGATCTATGGTCCAGTGAAACGTCAAAGAAGTTGGCCAAGGGGAACAATTGGTCAGGCCAGGGGGAACCATTTTAAGGGAGCACAGATGTTGAGTAGGAATCTACATCAACAAGCCTTTGTCTGTTTGAGACAGTGTCAGTGGAACTAGTGCTCAGGGCCTCAAGACTCACCCACATACACACGGCCGTCAGACTCCTTCCTGCCCAGTCCATCACGTTGAAGAGCAGGAAACACGACACAGGGATGAAGTATGTATCTGTGGCGACAAAGGGACAATAAACCGCATGGTGAATAACTGGAACCTATTTGAGCAAAATCGCAAGGGCAGATGTTTGGCATTGTCCTTGCTAGTTTTTTTTTATAGAGGATGAATGCTATGAGCCTGTATGCTGGTCACTCTCTTCACACACCATTTATACAGCAAAACACAGGTGAATAAAGACTTGTGTAATCATTTACAACATAAACGCTCCCTCAGCACACTCACCCCAGGCACCTCCGTCGGCCATGGTGGATCTGACATCAACTGTGACTGCAGGAAAAATTCCGATGGTGATGGTGAACACGAAGCACACAGAGAGGGCCATTACCCAGATCTACAAACACAGGACAAAATAAGTCCAACATAAGTGGCTGGTTTTAGGCCCCCCCCACCAATTTCCTCACTTGGGAGGACCACTTAGTCGATATTATCTTTGTGCAGGTCCCTTGCCTGTTTAAAGATGGCAAACACAGATATCGTGGGCTTGGCTTCCTCCTCTGTCAGACTGACCACTGGCCTCTTCTCTGCTGGGCTGTCTGTCACACAACGCAAAAGTCTGTATGATTCCTCACATCCTCTTTTGTTGTTAGCTTTACACAGATAAGAGATGCAAAATAAGCTAATTTAAAGAAGAACTGAGAATTAAATCAAGAAACATACATAAACACGCAAACTATAGTTATTCTATAATCCAGCGAGCCCTGGGCTGAGTACACTACTACACACAAAAGGAGAAACACATTTCTCAATGGCTTCAGGTTTTATAAGCCGAGTCTTGTAACATGTCATTCCAGCTGCTAACTGTACCTTTTTTCAATAGGTTCATCTTGTTCTCCTCATCTCCGCCGGCTGGCTTGGATCCATTACTTTCCAGGTAGTACTGGAAAAACTCCTGCGAGGTAGGGAGAGACTTTAAGACAATTCAGCACATTTGCCAACCCACATGATTTATTTATCCTTATTATACCAGGTACGTTGACTGATAACATCGTTTTTTTTTTTACAGCAACAACCTGGGGAAGAGTTACAGGGGGAGGAGATGAAATGAGCCAATTGGAAGCCAGGTGGCTATGATGGTATGAGTGCCAGATTGGAAATGTAACCAGGATACCGGGGTTAACATCCCTACATATTATTATCAGGTTACTGAATCTGTCCATATAGCTGAGTAGGAGGACACATTATGGATACAGGCCAGGGGGCTTTATAGTGCTACACCCTGCTAACAACTTCCCTCAGATAACCTTGTTGAGCCAATGACGACTTCCCTCAGATAACCTTGTTGAGCCAATGACGACTTCCCTCAGATAACCTTGTTGAGCCAATGACGACTTCCCTCAGATAACCTTGTTGAGCCAATGACGACTTCCCTCAGATAACCTTGTTGAGCCAATGACGACTTCCCTGACAAAGTATTTTGAGGTCAGAGCATCCCATTAGGAAGACCAGATCAGTAGGGGTCAATGTTCTGTGTAGATTAGAGCAGCTATTCCCAACTGGTGGGTCGCAACCCAAATGGTTTTGAATGGGTCGCAAGTTTTTTTAAATGAAAAATACTCCAGTCTGAACTTAAACAACTAAAACCAGGTAGAAAGTGTGTAGAAATCATAATGATTTTATATTTTAACCTCAACTATATTTCTTGTGGTCTCAAACCAGTGAGCTTAACATTCTTCATCAAGAACATGGACAAAATTGAAGGACTGAAAATGAAAGGTGAGACTTGTTCCCTTGTCATATAATTTGTACATTTACTAGCATTAACCACAGTTTTTCAGATTGAAAACATTTATAAAAATCAACATGTTAATATTGGATTGAGGCAGACAACTTGGTTCAATTTGGGTCCCGAGGACAAAATCAGTTGAAAGCCACTGGATTAGAGTGTGTTAGTTGGAGGTTTTACCATACTGGGCAGAGCGAGGTAGGACAGGATGGCCAGGAAGATGACCACACACGCAGTGATGAAGTAGCCAAAGGCACTGTCCTGCAGGGCTGAGCCACCTACACAGAACACAGGGTCATGACCAGGAAGTGCTTACTATCCTCATCCTGGAATAGAATTTATAGACCTGCTGCGAGTGTTAGACATACTGGCCAGGGCACAGATCATGGAGAAGGCAGCGAAGGTTCCAGCGAGACCCTGTCCACTCATGATAGGTGCGGTGTAGGAGGCCGGCAGCATTGCAGCCAGGCCAAACAGACTGCCTTGCAGCACTGCCCCAAATGCTGGGTAAAGAGAGAGAGGGGGGAGAAAATTAAGTCAATTTAGAGAGAGAATGAGTGATTGTAGATGTTGGATAGAGGGAGTAATACATTTGAAGGCAAGAAAGGGAAAAAAACTTTATTGGAAGAAAAGGTCATGATATACTCAAAAGAGGACGGTCAAGAGAGGTAGGGTTGGCACATCCCAGAGACATAAAGCAAAAACAAATGAGAACATCACAAGGGTTGTTTTACATAAAACATTATTTCATTCACCCCCCCCCCCCCTTCCTAGTATACACAGTCTTCACAGGGGGAGTGCGCATATCAACATCAAAGCGTTCCAATTGGGTCACCCAGTCCTCCCCTCTGGCGGAACCTAAACAGCCGGAGAAGCTGCTCCTGATCAGGCATCAGGATCAAACCAACAGGAGAGCAAAATGGGGGTGAGCGTATCCTGTTTTACGTCCCATTTTAAACAAGCCAACTCCATAGCAGATGGTGTGAGTGGTGAATGAGTTGTGTGTGTGTGTGAGCTTGGTGTGTTAGGTATGAGGTAGGTTGGGGTCCACTTACAATTGATGCAGATGATTTTGATGATGGTGAGAGAGAAGAAGGGGAGAGGGCCCATGTCCACTTTGACCAGCACCGCCGTCAACAGAAACACCACCAGGATCACAAACAGGCAGCCGGCGATACGCCAATTCTGAGGAATCCTGGGGGAGAGGTGAGGTAAGAGTGAGAAAGGAGGATAAAAACAGATGACATTCCTACGACTATTTAGACCGAAGTGGAGGTCATAGATGGATGACTAGGGCTGGGAATCCCCAGGGACCACACAATACTTTGGTTCCAAAACGATATGCATTGCGATTCTCACAATTCTATGTATTGTGATTCGATACTGATTTTATTGCTATTCAATGTTCCAAACATATTGCTCACCATATGTCTGCTGTAGAGGGACAAGAGAGATCCATGAGAAAACCAGTTTTGATCAGTCATGGAAATAAGTGCTGAAAACAAATTGGCTCCCTATTTAAAAAGATGGAGAACAAGCTATGAAGGAAAAATATATATAAATATATTATAAATATATTATATATAAATATATAATACATTTTGGTGCAGGAACAGCCAACTAGCGCAAAAATAATGTTGCGATTTTGTCAAAACGATACATTACTCAGGGTTGAAATGAGAGGGAGGGTTACAGGTCTTTTCCTGGATCAAAATGGGGATTAGGTGGTGGGCGTGGAGCGGCGTGGCCAATGTTGCAGTCGCAGACCAACATTTTGAGGCCCTTCTGTTGGCCGCAGTGACAAAATGATGCAGTTTAAAAGCACATTTTCTGCAATTCTACACATCTTGCCATGGGGCTAGGGTTGGCGACCCCTATTGGCAAACCTCCAAACATAAAAAAAAAATTAATCACAAAAAACAAGACAACTAAAAAAGGACCGCCAGCATGAGCTTGTTGGAGCTGTGGCACAAAATCAGTGTGTGTGTGTGTGTGTGTGTGTGTGTGTGTGTGCGCGTGCGTGCGTGCGTGTGTGTGCGTGCGCGCGCGTGTGTGTGTGCGTGTGTGTGTGTATATATGGTGCGTTTGTCCGACGCGCCAGAAATCATGAAGGCCCCAGCTGCAGAGCATGCAACTCTGCTGTCCCAAGAACTGGATAATTATTCAATGATTTGCATTTTTGCCTAATCTTCCTCTCTTTTTAGACCTAGGCTTTTATACGTTGCATGTAGGTTCTATAAATGGCTAATAATAGGCTATGGAAATAGGCCTACTGTACACCGTTTCTTTCATAAGCTTTGCTCAGCTGTAAGTTCTCTTTGGACTTTTCCCATCTTGATATTGTTTGCTCAATTTGTGATATTGTTTGACAATATTGGTCATTTAAAATAAAGCTGATGGAAAATCACCTAGAGACTGACTTTCACAATTGCTCCCATTTGAAAACTGCAACTTTAGGACAATAAACACTATTAGAATAGCGAATTTGGGAAACACTTCAACTTGTCTTCATGCTTTTGACAGAACATTTTAAATTGGTATGATTTGTTTTTTTGATTCGCAGCAAGGAGGATGCATGAATAATTTATTTTAGACTAAGCTTTGCTCAACTGTAAGGTTTTTTAAAACTACTCATTTGTTTTTTCTATTTTGCTAATGTTTGTTCTACCTTGCTCATTATTGTCAAACTTTGCTTTTGTCAAAGAATCCTCAATTTGCAGCAATTACAGCCTTGCAGACCTTTGGCATTCTAGTTGTCAATTTGTTGAGGTAATCTGAAGAGATTTCACCCTATGCTTCCTGAAGCACCTCCCACAAATTGGATTGATGGGCATTTCTTACATACCACACGGTCAAGCTGCTCCCACAACTGCTCAATAGGGTTGAGACCCGGTGACTGTGCTGGCCACTCCACTATAGACAGAATACCAACTGACTGCTTCTTCCCTAAATAGTTTTTACATAGTTTGGAACTGTGCTTTGGGTCATTGTCCTGTTGTCGGAGGAAATTAGCTCCAATTAAGCGCTGTCCACAGGGTATGGCATGGCAAAATGGAGTGATAGCCTTCCATCTTCAAGATCCCTTTTACCCTGTACATACAGTGGGGAGAACAAGTATTTGATACACTGCCGATTTTGCGGGTTTTCCTACTTACAAAGCATGTAGAGGTCTGTAATTTTTATCATAGGTACACTTCAACTGTGAGAGACGGAATCTAAAACAAAAATCCAGAATATCACATTGTATGATTTTTAATTAATTTGCATTTTATTGCATGACATAAGTATTTGATCACCTACCAACCAGTAAGAATTTCGGCTCTCACAGACCTGTTAGTTTTTCTTTAAGAAGCACTCCTGTTCTCCACTCATTACCTGTATTATCTGCACCTATTTGAACTCGTTACCTGTATAAAAGACACCTGTCCACAGACTCAAACAGACTCCAACCTCTCCACAATGACCAAGACCAGAGAGCTGTGTAAGGACATCAGGGATAAAATTGTAGACCTGCACAAAGCTGGGATGGGCTACAGAACAATAGGCAAGCAGCTTGGTAAGAAGGCAACAACTGTTGGCGCAATTATTAGAAAATGGAAGAAAGTCAAGTTGACGGTCAATCACCCTCGGTCTGGGGCTCCATGCAAGATATCACCTCGTGGGACATCAATGATCATGAGGAAGGTGAGGGATCAGCCCAGAACTACATGGCAGGACCTGGTCAATGACCTGAAGAGAGCTGGGACCACAGTCTCAAAGAAAACCATTAGTAACACACTACGCCGTCATGGATTAAAATCCTGCAGCGCACGCAAGGTCCCCCTGCTCAAGCCAGCGCATGTCCAGGCCCGTCTGAAGTTTGCCAATGACCATCTGGATGATCCAGAAGAGGAATGGGAGAAGGCCATGTGGTCTGATGAGACAAAAATAGAGCTTTTTGGTCGAAACTCCACTCGCCGTGTTTGGAGGAAGAAGAAGGATGAGTACAACCCCAAGAACACCATCGCAACCGTGAAGCATGGAGGTGGAAACATCATTCTTTGGGGATGCTTTTCTGCAAAGGGGACAGGACGACTGCGCCGTATTGAGGGGAGGATGGATGGGGCCATGTATCGCAAGATCTTGGCCAACAACCGCCTTCCCTCAGTAAGAGAATTGAAGATGGGTCGTGGCTGGGTCTTCCAGCATGACAACGACCCGAAACACACAGCCAGGGCAACTATGGAGTGGCTCCGTAAGAAGCATCTCAAGGTCCTGGAGTGGCCTAGCCAGTCTCCAGACCTGAACCCAATAGAAAATCTTTGGAGGGAGCTGAAAGTCCGTATTGCCCAGCGACAGCCCCGAAACCTGAATGATCTGTAGAATGTCTGTATGGAGCAGTGGGCCAAAATTGCTGCAGTGTGTGCAAACCTGGTCAAGAACTACAGGAAACGTATGATCTCTGTAATTGCAAACAAAGGTTTCTGTACCAAATATTAAGTTCTGCTTTTCTGATGTATCAAATACTTATGTCATGCAATAAAATGAAAATTATTTACTTAAAAATCATTCTATGTGATTTTCTGGATTTTTGTTTTAGATTCCGTCTCTCACAGTTGAAGTGTACCTATGATAAAAAATTACAGACCTCTACATGCTTTGTAAGTAGGAAAACCTGCAAAATCGGCAGTGTATCAAATACTTGTTCTCCCCACTGTATCTCCCACTTTACCACCACCAATGCACCCCCGGACCATCACATTGCCTCCACCATGCTTGACAGATGGCTTCAAGCACTCCTCCAGCATCTTTTCATTTTTCTGTGTCTTACGAATATTATTCTTTGTGATCTGAACACCTCAAACTTAGATTTGTCTGTCCATAACACTTTTTTCTAATCTTCCTCCATCTAGTGTTTGTTCTGTTGCCCATCTTAATCTTTTATTTTTATGGGCCAGTCTGAGATATGGCTTTATCTTTGCAACTCTGCCTAGAAGGCCAGCATCCCAGAGTCGCCTCTTCACTGTTGATGTTGAGACTGGTGTTTTGCAGGCACTATTTAATGAAGCTGCCAGTTGAGGACTTGTGAGGCGTCTATTTCCCAGACTAGACACTCTAATGTACTTGTCCTCTTGCTCAGCTGTGCACCGGGGCCTCCCACTCTTCTTTCTATTCTGGTTAGAGACAGTTTGCTCTGTTCTGTGAAGAGAGTAGTACACAGCATTGTACCAGATCTTCAGTTTCTTTGCCATTTCTCGCATGGAATAGCCTTCATTTCTCAGAATAAGAATAGACTGACGAGTTTCGGGAGAAAGTTTTGTTTTTTGCCATTTTGAGCCTGTAATCGAACCCACAAATGCTGATGCTCCAAATACTCAACTAGTCCAAAGAAGGACAGTTTTTCAACTGTGCTAACATAATTGCAAAAGGGTTTTCTAATGATCAATTAGCTTTTTACTGATAAACTGATAAAACTAGATTAGCTAACACAACATGACATTAGAACACAGGAGTGATGGTACAGACAGTACCAGCCAAAAGTTCAGACACCTAGTCATTCCACGGTTTTTCTTGAAAACTATGAAAAAACCCATATGGAATCATGTAGTAAACAAAAGTGTTCAACAAATTAAAATATATTTAAATTTGAGATTCTTCAAAGTAGCCACCCTTTGCCTTGATGACAGCTTTGCACACACTTGGCATTCTCTCAACCAGCTTCATGAGGTATTCACCTGCAATGCATTTCAATTAACAGGTGTGCCTTGTTAAAAGAACATTTGTGGAATTTCTTTCCTTCTTAATGTGTTTGAGCCAAATAGTTGTGTTGTGACAAGGTAGGGGTGGTATACAGAAGATATCCCTATTTGATAAAAGACCAAGTCCATATTATGGCAAGAACAGCTCAAATAAGCAAAGAGAAACATCCATTACTTTAAGACATGAAGGTCAGTCAATATGGAACATTTCAAGAACTTCGAAAGTTTCTTCAAGTGCAGTCGCAAAAACCATCAAGCGCTATAATGAAACTGGCTCTCATGAGGACCGCCACAGGAAAGGAAGACCCAGAGTTACCTCTGCTGCAGATGATAAGTTCATTAGAGTTACCAGCCTCAGAAATTGCAGACCAAATAAATTATTCAGAGTTGGGCCAAGAAACACGGGCAATGGAGATTAAACTGATGGAAATCTGTGATTTTTGGTACCAACCGCCATGTCTTTGTGAGACACAGAGTAGGTGAACGGATGATCCCTGCATGTGTAGTTCCCACCATGAAGCATGGAGGAGGTGTGATGGTGCTTTGCTGGTGACACTGTCTGATTGATTTAGAATTCAAGGCATACTTAACCAGCATGACTACCACAGCATTCTGCAGCGATACGCCATCCCATTTGGTTTGCACTTAGGACTATCATTTGTTTTAACACAGGACAATGACCCAACAAATCAAAATCAAATCAAATGTATTTCTATAGCCCTTCGTACATCAGCTGATATCTCAAAGTGCTGTACAGAACCCCAGCCTAAAACCCCAAACAGCAAGCAATGCAGGTGTAGAAGTACAGAGGCTAGGAAAAACTCCCTAGAAAGGTCAAAACCTAGGAAGAAAGAGAGGAACCAGGCTATGAGGGGTGGCCAGTCCTCTTCTGGCTGTGCCGGGTAGAGATTATAACAGAACATGGCCAAGATGTTCAAAGATGTTTAAGATGTTCAACACAGCTCCATGCTGTGTAAGGGCTATTTGACCATGAAGGAGAGTGATTGAGTGATTCATCAGATGACCTGGAATCCACAATCACCCGACCTCAACCCAATTAAGATGGTTTGGGATGGGTTGGACCGCAGAGTGAAGGAAAAGCAGCCAACAAGTGCTCAGAATATGTGGGAACTCCTTCAAGACTGTTGGAAAAGCATTCCAGGTGAAGCTGGTTGAGAGAATGCCAAGAGTGTGCAAAGATATCACCATGGCTAATTTGAAGAATCTCAAATATATTTTGATTTGTTTAACAATTTTTTGGTTACTACATCATTCCATGTGTTATTTCATAGTTTTGATGTAATCACTATTATTCTACAATGTAGAAAATAGTCAAATAAAGAAAAACCCTTGAATGAGTAGGTGTGTCCAAACTTTTGACTGGTACTGTATATAGGTCCATTATATTTTCCACATACTATATCTGGTTTTAGTGATTTTAAGATAATACTGAACCTTTTACATCCCAAAAATGATACTGTCTGGCCATAAGCTCTGCCGCCAAATACTTTGGCGGCCCATACAAGACTTTTCATGCAGACAAAAACCTTGATTAGCAGAGATAAGTTAGGTTTACATGAGGCACCATTCAGGGTTAGGGTGAGAATTATGGTTGTTTAGGGGACTGTGAGGAAAATGCATTGAGTGAGGATAAGGGGACATGTAAACAGGCAGGGATTGAGGATAAGAGTGGGGTATCAATTCAATGTGCTTTTAAGATGAATGAGGTGTGGTTTGAAGTGAGTCCTGGAGGTTACAGTATGTTATAGTGACCATTAGTTCTAACTATACCTCTGGTGAATGAAGGAGTTGAGGCAGGTGAAGATGAGCAGGGGCACCATGGCGCACAAGGTCATCACGTTGTTGAACTTGGACTCTAGGATGCTCCTCGTGTCTCCCTCCACCACTGTGGTGTTGGCTGTCAGAATGGCTGAGCCCTCAACGGCCGGGTCCTTCAGTCGGTTGGTGAAGTACTAAAGAGAAGCAACAGGGTAAAGGAGAGAGAGACTTGGGGGTCGGCTCGTGACCAAAACTAATGAGAGTCAATGTTTTCATAATGCTAGCCTGCTGTCCAGGGCCAGTGCAGTGATTAAGGATATTGCTAAAAGTTTGAACTCCCCCTGCGATGAACCAGGGGTTTGTAGCTGTTTACAAAAGTGGCCTCAATAAACATGTACTCCCTCGAGGCAGCTCCAGAAGCTCCCTTTGGTTAGAGTAGGTGTATTATTTAAGACCAGTTCTATTACCCTTTTAAAGGAATAGGAACTCAGTCTGTGTGCCTTAACAGCATATTGTTCTACTAGACTACAGCTCCAAGTCTGATTTCTCATGGTTATCATAAGGAAACAGTTGTAGAAGAATGAAGAACAGTTACCATGGTTGCAGTCATGAAGAAATTCCATGGCAGGAGGGTTCCCAAGCCAAGGATGAAAAAAATGATCCACACTGCATTATACCTGACAAAAACAAATTTACACCAGTAATGTTAGTACAGTGGGGCAAAAAAAGTATTTAGTCAGCCACCAATTGTGCAAGTTCTCCCACTTAAAAAGATGAGAGAGGCCTGTAATTTTCATCATAGGTACAGTGCCTTGCTAAAGTATTCGGCCCCCTTGAACTTTGCGACCTTTTGCCACATTTCAGGCTTCAAACATAAAGATATAAAACTGTATTTTTTTGTGAAGAATCAACAACAAGTGGGACACAATCATGAAGTGGAACGTCATTTATTGGATATTTCAAACTTTTTTAACAAATCAAAAACTGAAAAAATTGGGCGCGCAAAATTATTCAGCCCCCTTAAGTTAATACTTTGTAGCGCCACCTTTTGCTGCGATTACAGCTGTAAGTCGCTTGGGGTATGTCTCTATCAGTTTTGCACATCGAGAGACTGACATTTTTTCCCATTCCTCCTTGCAAAACAGCTCGAGCTCAGTGAGGTTGGATGGAGAGCATTTGTGAACAGCAGTTTTCAGTTCTTTCCACAGATTCTCGATTGGATTCAGGTCTGGACTTTGACTTGGCCATTCTAACACCTGGATATGTTTATTTTTGAACCATTCCATTGTAGATTTTGCTTTATGTTTTGGATCATTGTCTTGTTGGAAGACAAATCTCCGTCCCAGTCTCAGGTCTTTTGCAGACTCCATCAGGTTTTCTTCCAGAATGGTCCTGTATTTGGCTCCATCCATCTTCCCATCAATTTTAACCATCTTACCTGTCCCTGCTGAAGAAAAGCAGGCCCAAACCATGATGCTGCCACCACCATGTTTGACAGTGGGGATGGTGTGTTCAGAGTGATGAGCTGTGTTGCTTTTACGCCAAACATAACGTTTTGCATTGTTGCCAAAAAGTTCAATTTTGGTTTCATCTGACCAGAGCACCTTCTTCCACATGTTTGGTGTGTCTCCCAGGTGTCTTGTGGCAAACTTTAAACGACACTTTTTATGGATATCTTTAAGAAATGGCTTTCTTCTTGCCACTCTTCCATAAAGGCCAGATTTGTGCAATATACGACTGATTGTTGTCCTATGGACAGAGTCTCCCACCTCAGCTGTAGATCTCTGCAGTTCATCCAGAGTGATCATGGGCCTCTTGGCTGCATCTCTGATCAGTCTTCTCCTTGTATTAGCTGAAAGTTTAGAGGGACGGCCAGGTCTTGCTAGATTTGCAGTGGTCTGATACTCCTTCCATTGCAATATTATCGCTTGCACAGTGCTCCTTGGGATGTTTAAAGCTTGGGAAATCTTTTTGTATCCAAATCCGGCTTTAAACTTCTTCACAACAGTATCTCGGACTTGCCTGGTGTGTTCCTTGTTCTTCATTTTTTTATTTATTTATTTTACCTTTATTTAACCAGGCAAGTCAGTTAAGAACAAATTCTTATTTTCAATGACGGCCTGGGAACAGTGGGTTAACTGCCTGTTCAGGGGCAGAACGACAGATTTGTACCTTGTCAGCTCGGGGGTTTGAACTCGCAACCTTCCGGTTACTAGTCCAACGCTCTAACCACTAGGCTACCCTGCCGCCTCATGATGCTCTCTGCGCTTTTAACGGACCTCTGAGACTATCACAGTGCGGGTGCATTTATACGGAGACTTGATTACACACAGGTGGATTGTATTTATCATCATTAGTCATTTAGGTCAACATTGGATCATTCAGAGATCCTCACTGAACTTCTGGAGAGAGTTTGCTGCACTGAAAGTAAAGGGGCTGAATAATTTTGTACGCCCAATTTTTCAGTTTTTGATTTGTTAAAAAAGTTTAAAAAATATCCAATAAATGTCGTTCCCCTTCATGATTGTGTCCCACTTGTTGTTGATTCTTCACAAAAAAATACAGTTTTATATCTTTATGTTTGAAGCCTGAAATGTGGCAAAAGGTCGCAAAGTTCAAGGGGGCCGAATACCTTCGCAAGGCACTGTACACTTCAACTATGACAGAAAAAATGAGAAAAAAAATCCAGAAAATCACATTGTAGGATTTTTAATGAATTTATTTGCAAATTATGGTGGAAAACTTTTGTTATTGACCAAATACTTATTTATCTCAATACTTTGTTATATACCCTTTGTTGGCAATGACAAGAGGTCAAATGTTTTCTGTAATTCTTCACAAGGTTTTCACTCACTGTTGCTGGTATTTTGGCCCATTCCTCCATGCAGATCTCCTCTAGAGCAGTGATGTTTTGGGGCTGTTGCTGGGCAACACAGACTTTTAACTCCCTCCAAAGATTTTCTATGGGGTTGAGATCTGGAGACTGGCTAGGCCCCTCCAGGACCTTGAAATGCTTCTTACGAAGCCACTCCTTCGTTGCCCGGGTGGTGTGTTTGGGATCATTGTCATGCTGAAAGACCCAGCCACGTTTCATCTTCAATGCCCTTGCTGATGGAAGGATGTTTTCACTCAAAATCTCACGATACATGGCCCCATTCATTCTTTCCTTTACACGGATCAGTCGTCCTGGTCCCTTTGCAGAAAAACAGCCCCAAAGCATGATGTTTCCACCCCCATGCTTCACAGTAGGTATGGTGTTCTTTGGATGCAACTTAGCATTCTTTGTCCTCCAAACATTACGAGTTGAGTTTTTACCAAAAAGTTATATTTTGGTTTCTTCTGACCATATGACATTCTCCCAATCTTCTTCTGGATCATCCAAATGCTCTCTAGCAAACTTCAGACGGGCCTGGACATGTACTGGCTTAAGCAGGGGGACACATCTGGCACTGCAGGATTTGAGTCCCTGGCGGCGTAGTGTGTTACTGATGGTGTGGTTCTGGGATTTTTGCTCACCGTTCTTGTGATCATTTTGACCCCACGGGGTGAGATCTTGCGTGGAGCCCCAGATCGAGGGAGATTATCAGTGGTCTTGTATGTCTTCCATTTCCTAATAATTGCTCCCACAGTTGATTTCTTCAAACCAAGCTGCTTACCTATTGCAGATTCAGTCTTCCCAGCCTAGTGCAAGTCTACAATTTTGTATCTGATGTCCTTTGACAGCTCTTTGGTCTTGGCCATAGTGGAGTTTGGAATGTGACTGTTTGAGGTTGTGACAGGTGTCTTTTATACTGATAACAAGTTCAAACAGGTGCCATTAATACAGGTAACGAGTGGAGGACAGAGGAGCCTCTTAAAGAAGAAGTTACAGGTCTGTGAGAGCCAGAAATCTTGCTTGTTTGTAGGTCACCAAATACTTATTTTCCACCATAATTTGCAAAAACATTCATTTAAAGTCCTACAATGTGATTTTCTGGATTTTTTTTTCTCATTTTGTCTGTCATAGTTGAAGTGTACCTATGATGAAAATTACAGGCCTCTCTCATCTTTTTAAGTGGGAGAACTTGCACAATTGGTGGCTGACTAAATACTTTTTTGCCCCACTCTATATGTATAGCAGTTGTATCCATAAAATACATATCATTGAATGATTGCAGGCAGAAGCTAAATGTTCTAAGTCAGTGCACTCACTTGTCCCGTGGAGCGTTGGTGGCCGTCATTTTCCTGAAGCAGGAACCAACTGTTTAGTCAAAATGTGGCACGGATTCTGAAAACGAGACATTTTCATAAATTAGCTTAGTATTTTTAGAGGCCCCTTCCTAAAGCAACGATATTCAAGCAAAACAGGATAAAGTTCAGGAGAATGAAATCAACCTGTTTTTTTCCCCTGGTGATCTATATTTTTTTATTTAATAAAATCTAACAAAATGCATTGTTATATTTTCATAACTTTTCCACATCGTATCTCTAATAATTAATTTACATTCCACAGGTTCATCACCAGCCAGTTACAATTAAATTTCCTGTCTAACTATTGTAGTTTGCCTAAGGGATACTAAGGAAAACCCTACAGATTCAGCAGGCATTTGTTCTCAAATATCTGTTTATGGTTAGGCTACTTTAAAAAGAAAAATGTATGACCAAATAGACAGAAGCGCATGTCACCAATATGACATTTCAGACAAACATCTATTTATATTTTCTACCAACTACATTTGTAACCTAAAGATAAACCAAGTCCTTGCTTACCAGGAAAATTGTCTTAATTTAAGATAAGCAGCATATGTAGGCAACAATAGAAATGCCAGTGGTTATAACAGCTGACATTATACCAAACCACAAAGTAGCCTATGCAGCTCCAGCATTTCATATGATAAAAAAAAGCCAGAAGACGACCTTCAAAACCTTATCAAGCACAATACTGTCATCAACAAACTAAAACATTGTAGCCAAATATGCACATAACTCAAATGTATCATACAAGTCAGCCACAGATTCAGTGTACTGTAATCAGCACTATTTTCTTCCGAGAAACATTTATTTTGAATTACACTTGGTTAGAGAAGTGCAGGGTTAGCCTAAATCCAAGATTTGATTTACTGAAAGGGTGGAACTATGAACAGAATTTAATTTTATACATGGAAGAAAAACCTGGTTAAGAGGTGGTCTCCAAATAACATCCAAACGTCCTTCCTTGATTCCCTCTTAAACAAAAAGCCCAAGTTCACTGTACACACAGATGGCTGTGCAGAACTCCAAGCATCCCAACAGCCCAAACAGGTTTAGGCTATCTCACAATGGATCTCATAAGAATTGCCATAAGTTATGGATACCATTAAGGAACAGACTAAGCCTCTTTAGATGAAAATGTGCCTAATAGATAATGGAGTTGTCATGAGGAAATGGTCATGGGAATGCACTGTCATTGGTTAAGAGTATTGAATGCAGCTCATTGTGAGTGTTCTACACTGGACAGTATTTTATAATGTCTCACTGGGATCACATGGGAACCCACAATCCACTGGACTGTGTGTAATATAAGCTATACATGTGAGCATACTTATTGTTAGGGACCATTGTAGAGGAAGACAAACACAGTAATGGGTCTGCTGCTGCGTTTCATTATGATGTTACCAAGTGGATTCTCATCGTGTGCTTGGTTCTCAGAGAATGTGGTCTCCAAGGTTGTGAACAGTACAGCGGTGCACACTAGATTTTTATTTTGGCTCTTATTTTGCTTAACCCCTAGAGACAAAATTGAATTAGCATAATAAAAACATCCACCTAATGTTTAAGCTGTTTGTTGCATGGTCTGCATCTCAATCCACCACGTCCACTGATGCTAGCCATCCCCACTTGTGGGAAAAGGTGGCAGAGCTAAAGCAGTGTTTGTAAGACCATGAGACATCCTGAAAAATCTGTCTTCTCATGAATGTCTGGCCTACAAAACACTATTTTTGTTCAAATGCAACAATTTCAAAGATTTTACTAAGTTACAGTTCATATCAAATTCAGTCAATTTAAATGTATTAATTAGGCGTAGCATAGTGGTTAGAGCGTTGGACTAGTAACCGGAAGGTTGCAAGTTCAAACCCCCGAGCTGACACGGTACAAATCTGTCGTTCTGCCCACTGTTCCTAGGCCGTCATTGAAAATAAGAATTTGTTCTTAACTGACTTGCCTAGTTAAATTTCCTTCTCCCTTTCCAGGGATCTGGTTTCTGAAATGGGGTGGATCATCATGTAAAAAACAATGTGGGTTCTCGGAATAGTCTGAGGGCTGGGTATGAGGGTTGGTTTATAACAGTCACGGCTGGGCCTGTAATATTCTGAGGGCTGGGTATGAGGGTTGGTTTATAACAGTCACGGCTGGGCCTGTAATAGTCTGAGGGCTGGGTATGAGGGTTGGTTTATAACAGTCACGGCTGGGCCTGTAATAGCCTGAGGGCTGGGTATGAGGGTTGGTTTATAACAGTCACGGCTGGGCCTGTAATAGCCTGAGGGCTGGGTATGAGGGTTGGTTTATAACAGTCACGGCTGGGCCTGTAATAGGAGACTGGTACATACGGTACTGTGGAGTGTCTGTGGGTTGCTCATGCAACCAACACACAGCCAGTCACCCTGACAGGCAGCACCTCCAAACATCGAGCCCCTTTATTATGACAGTTGGCTAGGAGTGGTGTGAACATAAAAATCCTATTGATGGCGAGTTCCCAGTAAACTCCCCATTGCTAGTTTCTCTCCTGCTTCGGATGGGGTACTTTGGAAATAAAAGCCTGGGCGAAATATATATTCAGTTCATCAGTTCCACATGACTGAAATAGCATTTAAATCAGCACAGCAGGCCTAGGTAACACAGTTGGAAGTGTTAGATACTTTGACAGACAAAGGCGTGGAGATGAACCCAAGTCTTTGGTCTTTGGCTGAGAGAACAGAGAACATGTTATGAGAAAGCCAGGGAGAAAAAGGAATACTAAAAGTTGGCATGTGTGTATAGTGCAGTTAAATTCAGCTTTGTGCAGATAATTCAGAAGCATGTGATAGTATCAGTGTTCTTTCCCACCTGGACTATAGACACAAAAGCCATTACTGAACTGAAGCCTTTCAAATCCAACTTTATTTTCATAAGCTTTTTGGACTGATAGGAAACCTGATGGCATTATTTTCATACCTGGAGGATACTCAACGTTTAACAGCTCATAACCATGCAAAAATACATTATTTAAGCTCAATCCCTTTTGATAAATGTATCCTTTGTATTCTACCTAAACTGACAACATATTAAACCTACTAGTTGATATTCTAGTTAATTATACACTTCAAAAGGTTGGTGGCAGTTACCTCTGAAGAGTGGAAGGCAGGTGAGCAGTGCACTGTGGTGCCTAACCAAAGCAATGTCCTTTCCTTTGGCCACAGACAGGAGAACTGAAAAGAAAAGCTGCTCACAGAAAAGGAATACCAGGGTCACCAATGGCATTGATTTCAATTACCCTCCCTTTTTGCTACCAATTATTTCCTGCCCCTAAAAAAAATACTAATTGAGCAATGCTACTCTATTTAGCTAAATGTTGAAATAAAAATTAACTGTGTGGCACTCTTTTGTCTGTGAAGCCATTTCACGCAGGAGTGAAACGCTGTTGCTGTCTGTTTTAGCTCACTCAGTTTAGCTGCAGTTCATCAGCTGCTCATTGGCAGTTCTTGCTACAACAAAGAAGCCATTCTTGTGCTCCACAGCCAGGACTGTCAGGATGACACAGAAATAGCACTGACACATGTGAACGACAGCACGCACAACGACAAGCGAGGAAACACTGGGCTAACCATGCTTCTATTGTTAGCCATGCTATTAGAACAGGGTTTCCCCAAACTTGGTCCTGGGGGCACGTTTTGGCTTTTGCCTTAGCACTAGACAGCCGACTCAAACAATCAAAGGTTGATGATGAGTTGGTTATTTGAATCAGCTGTGTAGTGTTAGGGCAAGAACCAAAACGTGCACGGGCGGGAGCATGATGACCGAGTTTGGGAAACCCTGCTATAGAAGACTTGGCTATGGTCTATAGACAACTCTTTTGGGAATCATTTAAAGTAATGTTTGTCATGATCAATACACAATTATAAACTGGGTGGTTCGAGCCCTGAATGCAGATTGGCTAACGGTCATGTTATATCAGACATATACCACGGGTATGACAAAACATTTATTTTTACTGTTCTAATTGCATTACTAACGAGTTTATAATAGCAATAAGGCACTTCTGGGGTTTGCTAAGGGCTGCGTCGTGCTTAAGAACCACCCTTAACCGTGGTATATTGGCCATATACCACACCCCCACACTTTGCGACCTTTTGCCACATTTCAGGCTTCAAACATAAAGATATAAAACTGTATTTTTTTGTGAATAATCAACAACAAGTGGGACACAATCATGAAGTGGAACGACATTTATTGGATATTTCAAACTTTTTTAACAAATCAAAAACTGAAAAATTGGGTGTGCAAAATTATTCAGCCCCCTTAAGTTAATACTTTGTAGCGCCACCTTTTGCTGCGATTACAGCTGTAAGTCGCTTGGGGTATGTCTCTATCAGTTTTGCACATCGAGAGACTGAAATTTTTTCCCATTCCTCCTTGCAAAACAGCTCGAGCTCAGTGAGGTTGGATGGAGAGCATTTGTGAACAGCAGTTTTCAGTTCTTTCCACAGATTCTCGATTGGATTCAGGTCTGGACTTTGACTTGGCCATTCTAACACCTGGATATGTTTATTTTTTAACCATTCCATTGTAGATTTTGCTTTATGTTTTGGATCATTGTCTTGTTGGAAGACAAATCTCCGTCCCAGTCTCAGGTCTTTTGCAGACTCCATCAGGTTTTCTTCCAGAATGGTCCTGTATTTGGCTCCATCCATCTTCCCATCAATTTTACCCATCTTCCCTGTCCCTGCTGAAGAAAAGCAGGCCCAAACCATGATGCTGCCACCACCATGTTTGACAGTGGAGATAGTGTGTTCAGGGTGATGAGCTGTGTTGCTTTTACGCCAAACATAACGTTTTGCATTGTTGCCAAAAAGTTCAATTTTGGTTTCATCTGACCAGAGCACCTTCTTCCACATGTTTGGTGTGTCTCCCAGGTGGCTTGTGGCAATCTTTAAACAACACTTTTTATGGATATCTTTAAGAAATGGCTTTCTTCTTGCCACTCTTCCATAAAGGCCAGATTTGTGCAATATGCGACTGATTGTTGTCCTATGGACAGAGTCTCCCACCTCAGCTGTAGATCTCTGCAGTTCATCCAGAGTGATCATGGGCCTCTTGGCTGCATCTCTGATCAGTCTTCTCCTTGTATGAGCTGAAAGTTTAGAGGGACGGCCAGGTCTTGGTAGATTTGCAGTGGTCTGATACTCCTTCCATTTCAATATTATCGCTTGCACAGTGCTCCTTGGGATGTTTAAAGCTTGGGAAATCTTTTTGTATCCAAATCCGGCTTTAAACTTCTTCACAACAGTATCTCGGACCTGCCTGGTGTGTTCCTTGTTCTTCATGATGCTCTCTGCGCTTTTAACGGACCTCTGAGACTATCACAGTGCAGGTGCATTTATACGGAGACTTGATTACACACAGGTGGATTGTATTTATCATCATTAGTCATTTAGGTCAACATTGGATCATTCAGAGATCCTCACTGAACTTCTGGAGAGAGTTTGCTGCACTGAAAGTAAAGGGGCTGAATAATTTTGCATGCCCAATTTTTCAGTTTTTGATTTGTTAAAAAAGTTTGAAATATCCAATAAATGTCGTTCCACTTCATCATTGTGTCCCACTTGTTGTTGATTCTTCACAAAAAAATACAGTTTTATATCTTTATGTTTGAAGCCTGAAATGTGGCAAAAGGTCGCAAAGTTCAAGGGGGCCGAATACTTTCGCAAGGCACTGTATCTACACTATACAAGCAGTATTTAGTTAACATAAATCTCCCCTTTTATGGTGTTATTTAAGTTACGCTTGTATGTGTTGTTTTTCTCTTCCCTTTCAGAAATAGAGTACATTTAGCTGACCAGCTCACAGGAAGGACAGGAAGAGGAGAGGAGTTGTCTGGTTGTTTTGACCTCCCTCATTGTACCTTTCTTTTCACACACGTCAGTTCCGTTTAAATTCAGTCAATTCATAAAGTAATTTGTTTTAGGATAGCATTCATTATTAGTGTTACATAGATTTCTTAATTGACAGAATTGAAACTCATACAACGGAGAATTCACAGATGCTCTTGTTGGTCTCTTACAAGACTAAAGGTGAATACATTTATTTCATTTAAAACCACTTGAAAACCAGGGTGTTGAAACTGTTTGCTAAGTTATGTTCCATCGACTGGTCCATGACGTCCAGGGGCCATTTGTTTGTTTTAGCTGTGTTATGGCTACACATTATTTTATTTTTTTCAGCGACAGAGACACACACACACACACCTCTTCGTACCTCAGATCCAGTGCCCTGCCCTCTCTCTCTTTATGGCCATGTCTGAAGTTCCCATACTACGTCTAGGCTTTATGAGTAGTCCCTGTATCGGTCTGCAGTTGTGCCAAAAATACATGCTCTTGTTGTTCTGTTACAGGTTACACATACATTTATTTTTACACGCACATACACAACACACATACTTGTCATGTTCTTTCCTGTACTTGAATACTTATTAAATTATGTTTTCATAGTCAGTTGTTTCAGTTGTTTATTCATATGTCATTTAGACTTAATCTGCTTATTTCTTCCCTACACCTTTGCAGATCTAAAACAAGATGAAAGTAAAAACACATTCTCTTAATAATTCGTTTTTTCCCCACCTGTATTTTGTCAGGCCAGTGAACATGGTGGTAAACTGTACTATTTGTATAGACCCTAGGTTACCCTTTCCCTTTGTTATCATACTAACTGTATGTCTTATAACCTTAATTAGTGCTCCCGCTCACCTGGTGTACCATGCCAGGTGTGTATAATACTGACGTTAATGGGAGAGGGAAGGGGTTAAGGTGTGGTCTTTACTCCCACATTTCACTTAAATATAACTTCCAAATGAAGAGAGACAATGACACAAAGTAATCTGGGAAAAAAATGCAATTTTATGGACAACGGTGGATGGTTCTTAAAATAACCTTTGTGTTAGGGCACTCTTAAAAGAGCAGTTTCACTCCACGGCATACTGCCATGGGACTTCACCTGCTGGTGATGACAAGTAGGTGGTCAGCTTCTCCATCACCTGGAGTGCCTGTCTGGGGGCGTTGTTGGCACCTGCCCTGGTGACATCAGGTAGGTGACCATTTGGCGTGCCCATCTCCATCCGGAGCAACTCCTGGAATGACCTCCGCAGGTAGTTATAGAGAACACATGTGGCCTTCACGCAGGCATTGACATTTGAGGGGCTGAGACCAAGCACTCACCAATACATTCTCCACCGGGCTGCCAGAATCCCAAAGGCGCATTCAACAACTAACCTTGCCCTGGACAGTCGTTTGTTAAAGATCCTTAAAGGCTTTGGCAATGGCAACTGGTGTCCAGCGTAGGGCCTCATGAGGTTGGGCCTTAAAGGGAAGGCCTCGTCGCCGACGAAGACATGGGGAACAGGTCCCAGGTCTTCAGCTCCAGGGAGTGATGCGGGTGGTGGAATCTCCAGGATGCCATCATGAAGTGCCTGGCCGAAGGCAGAGTCCCGGAGGGTCCCACCATCACTTCCCTTGCCGTAAGCACCAACAACACAGAAATAGTAAATGGCATCTACAACAGCCAAGAGTACAACTTAATATGTACCGTTGTTGTAGAATTGCGAGCCTGAATTACTACATGTTTCCCGTCAATGGAGCCAAGACCGTTGGGGAAATTCCACCTCTCCAGGAACTCAGCAGCGATGGCCCACCAGTCTTCCTCCTTGGGGACAGGCATGTATTCACCAACCAGACAGTCTAAAATGGCTTGCGCCACAGAGGGGACAATGCCTGCCACCGTGGACCGTCCAACTCGGAAGCTGAATCCAATGGTCCTGTAGGAGTCCCCTGTTGCCAAGAATCTAAAATATAATTCCAAATAATGATCAATATTGTGTGTAACTTGAATTCCACCCACATATTATATGTACTCATATAGCTACCACATTACTGTTTATTATGCTCTACTAATTATATTGTAATACTCATCAACCATCATTAACAATGCCTTGAAACAGTACAATTCAGTCTATGACTATGTCATTAAACTGTAGCTCAGGCCAACTCTACTCTTAGAAAGAGTGGTACTATCTACTTAAAAGGGTTCTCCGGCTGTCCCCATAGTAGAACCCTTTTTGGTGCCAGGTATAACCCTTTGGGGAATAGGTTATACATGGAACCCAATAGGGTTCTACTTGGAACCAAAAGGGTTCTACTTGGAACCAAAAGGGTTCCCTTTTGGTTCCAAGTAGAACCCTATTGGGTTCCATGTATAACATATTCCCCAAAGGGTTATACCTGGAACCAAAAAGGGTTATCCTATGTGGAAAGCAGAAGGACACTTTTGGAACCTTTTTCTCTAAGAGTGTATGTGAGTCCAATAAGAATGTAATGAATGACTAACTGTCTTGAACAACAATGGGTCCTGGAGAAGACTAGCCTACCTTCATCAGGGCAGAGGGTAGGCACCTCAACTTTCTTTTCATTTGGTAACATTGAATAATTAAAAAAGGATTATAAACCAACTTCTGGAAAAGTTATAGTCCTAATGAACATTCTGTAAAAGTACATCTGATGTCAATAAGGACTATTAACTAGAGCCCTTTAGCTAGCTAGGTTGCACATAAAAACAATGTATCCAATATCAATCAATTATGGTATCAAAGGCTTTAAAAATATACTTGAATGTAGCTTACCGGAGACAAATCGCCAGGCGTTCAACGGCTGGTGGACTCCCGTAGTTGGTATCCACCCGGGCGATCCTGGCTCCAACCATCTGGAGCAGATGATCGAACTGGCTTTGGTCCAGACGAAAGTAACGTCGGAATTCCTCTCCAAACAGTCAAAGCTCTTGAATGAGACAGTGGAACTCCCCTGCCTGCTTTCAGGACTTTAATCATATCTGGACCCAAACAGACCTGCGCTTTTGGCGAGGCTGGTCCCGGTCCAACAGCGCGATCAAGACCACCTTCCTCAACGTTGGTCTCATTGTTGAAAGAGCCTACTCTGCTATCTTGACTGCATTTTGGTGGGAAATTATATTATAGGCTCTCATAATTAATTTGTGGATGTCATCGAATAAATAATATACTTGGCAAATACATGAATAAAACATGTAAAGAGACTGTACAGTCTAACTGTTTTTATTATGTTATCCCACATGTTTTTACTGGATATGTGTGCAACAAAAATTCAACATTCACATTTTGCTACTTTCTGTCAAGTAAGTCTACACATACAATTTGATGCATACGTTCGATAAATCCAGCGTATGCACCACACAGAACGCACTACAACTGCCTCTGCAACGCAATGCTGAAAGGCAAACGTTCATTGGAAATGAATGTACTCCTGGTGTATCGAAACGCAAAGCACAGTCGGTGTGTTCGAAGCGTAAAAGTTGGCACTAAATTGAAATCCAAATCACGACGAAGAGTTTCCTCCAACAAACATAAGCGTTTGTCAGCACCAAGGCGCAGAAAAAAGGTATAAAAGCCCGAACAAAATTACAATGTAGGAGAAGGTTTCAGCTAACCGTTGCCATCACTCATTCGTAAACAATGTGCAATCATAAATTGTAGCCTAATCGGACGCTATACAAGTTACTGCAATATTTTACTCATTTGTAAACTATTCTACAACTGAGCTATGAATGTATAAGTAGTTTTCAACAAAATGTTAAACAGTTCAATTCTATTTCTACTGGAACAATACCTTAGCGCGAGAAGAAGAGTACCAGTAGTCTGTCCTCAACCCGGTCAAAATTCAGGATGTAGTGAGGAGCCGCACATGCATCCCCCCAACTCGTGACATGCAGCAGCACTGATTGATGGCAGAGTGGTTCCCAAACTTTTTTTTAAAGAAACTTAGTCAGGTTTTCCTCTCGTCGTGTCAGTCATTGCAGACCCAAGAGTGCTATTTATAACTTGTCAGAAATGTCCAGTTTAATTTGCCCATGCCAGCTAACGTTTTTTTAGGCCATTGATTTAGTTGTAATGTTTGAGCCACTCATATCACATGAGCACACAAGACATGGCTAAATGTGTAGAATTACAGGACATTTGCTTTAAAACTGCACAATATTGTCTAAATTGACACAGATATTTCAAACTTAAAAGTAATAAAGAAGACTTCTACAATGCAGTCACCGAGAGACGGATGAATGGGCAGAAGGTAGCCTAAAGTTAGTGGTTAAGGGTGGCCAATAACCAAAAGGTTGCAGGTTCAAATCCCAGAGTCGGCTAGGTGAAAAATCTCAATGTGCCCTGGAGCGAGGCACTTAACCCTAATTGCTCCGGTAAGTCTCTCTGGATAAGAGCATCTGCTAAATGACTAAAATGTAAAGCAATGGACTTCATTTACAAGTTAAAGGGAAATTCTCCCACTTTTCAACATCATATTCATTATCCCCAGGACAATAACAGGTTCTACATATGTGAAAACGGACGTTTCAATGATCTGTAGTTAAAAATTAAAAATGTCCTAAAAAAATGTGTATTTTTTACATCATAGGGTAGGATTAAAAAGTAAGAAATACTGTGATTTTCTATATCTGCAGTTTCTAGCCAGAGGGAGGGTATTTTCTTGCTCCCCATGTCACTGTGAATTTCATGAAGTTGAAAATCACTTTTTTTTTGTTTTAACTTTTGATGATGTCATCGGGTAGAACTTTCTAACTTTATATTTCTTTCTACAAAATCTAGTCATGCGCCGCTTTCACATATGTAGACACTGGCGTTGTGCTGTAGATAATGAACATGAGCTGGTAAAGTTGCCCTTTAAGGCAGGTCTAAATGCCTTTTTTTTAGGGTTAGACTACTGTTGAATGAACATGAGAAGAACAGTGCTGTTGTCCATTCAGGACCACATAGTTAACCTGTAGGCTATCAGATGAGCGGCCACTGAAGTATGTGTAAAATGAGTAAGCTCAAGTAAGCTGTTCTAATTGAAATCGGCCTTCATCACATTGGGGAGATGTCGAGGTCAGTGAAACCCTTGGTGAGGACCAACGGCCCTGCAGTTTTATTCACTATGTCCACATCTATGTTTATGCTAGAGAGCGAGCAAAAGTATTTGTGGTTGAACAAACAGACTTATCATTCCTCTTTATCCAAATAAGAAAGGCACAATCACAAATGGCAAATGTGAAACCATCTGCTTCGATGGAGTCCTCGCCAAAAACCTAGAGTGTTGAACTGCCATAGTACAAGCTTGACTGAGCATGCACAGGATCCACACGAACTAAATCACTCCATTTTATGTCTTGATAGTGGATGATGTTTAATCATTGCCCATTATCCAGCAATCAAACGAGTTGAAGAAAGAATGAACGATGAAAGACCTCCCATTGGGACAGTTTACACAAAACTACATGGAGTGCAGAGTATAGGGCCCCCACACTCAACTGGCGGACCACGGATCCGGACCCAGAAGGGGTCAATGTGGACCACAGGTCACGACTACAAGTTTTTTTTTGTGTGTGAGGGGGGGGGGGGGGGGGATCTCGGTCGGAATTCAATCTCTGGTATCATATAAACACACACAGGACATGGGAACATTTGTACAATTGCAGAAAATTAGCTTTAAAACAGAAAATAAAATAAAACACCCCATGGCAATATGTGTAGAATTGCAGAAAATTCACTTTCAAACTGCTAAAATGTCTGCCAACAAGAGGGTTGTGTAAAACATGGGTTGTGAGGTGGGGGTTTGTTACTATGGCAATAAATTACAATAATATTGAGTACCCTGGTGTAGGGTATGTCCAATAACATTATCTCATTACATAAAACATTTTTTATTGTTCTCCAGTTGCATCAAGTTTCGCGTGGACTTGGGTTGATGGGTATCACTATGTTGGGTTTGTGTGTGTCACAAATTCTACATTTCATGTCTGATTGATTTGTTTGGCAGCAACACATACAGTTGAAGTCGGAAGTTTACATACACCTTAGCCAAATACATTTAAACTCAGTTTTTCACAATTCCTGACATTTAATCCTAGTAAACATTCCCTGTCTTAGGTCAGTTAGGATCACAACTTTATTTTAAGAATGTGAAATTTCAGAATAATAGTAGAGAGAATGATTTATTTCAGCTTTTATTTCTTTCATCACATTCCCAGTGGATCAGAAGTTTACATACACTCATTTAGTATTTGGTAGCAATGCCTTTAAATTGTTTAACTTGGGTCAAACATTTCGGGTAGCCTTCCACAAGCTTCCCAATAAGTTGGGTGAATTTTGGCCCATTCCTCCTGACAGCGCTGGTGTAACTGAGTCAGGTTTGTAGACCTCCTTGCTCACACACGCCTTCTCAGTTCTGCCACATATTTTCTATAGGATTGTGGTCAGGGCTTTGTGATGGCCACTCCAATACCTTGACTTTGTTGTCCTTAAGCCATTTTGCCACAACTTTGGAAGTGTGCTTGGGGTAATTGTCCATTTGGAAGACCCATTTGCGACCAAGCTTTAACTTGGTTTAACTTAACTGATGTCTTGAGATGTTGCTTCAATATAGCCACGTAATCTATTTTGTGATGTTCACCAGTCCCTCCTGCAGCAAAGCACCCCCACAACATGATGCTACCAACCCTGTGCTTCACGGTTGGGATGGTGTTCTTCGCCTTGCAAGCGTCCCCATTTTTCCTACAAACCTATCTATGGTCATTATGGCCAAACAGTTCTATTTTTTGTTTCAACAGACCAGAGGACATTTCTCCAAAAAGTACGATGTTTGTCCCCATGTGCAGTTGCAAACCGTAGTCTGGCTTTTTTATGGCGGTTTTGGAGCAGTGGCTTCTTCCTTGCTGAGCGGCCTTTCGGGTTATGTCAATATAGGACTTGTTTTACGGTGGATATAGATACTTTTGTATCCGTTTCCTCCAGCATCTTCACAAGGTCCTTTGCCGTTGTTCTGGGATTGGTTTGCACTTTTCGCACCAAAGTACATTCATCTCTAGGAGATCGACCGCGTCTCCTTCCTGAGCGGTATGACGGCTGCGTGGTCCCATGGTGTTTATACTTGCATACTATTGTTTGTACAGATGAACGCGGTACCTTCAGGCGTTTGGAAATTGCTCCCAAGGATGAACCAGACGTGTGGAGGTCTACAATTTGTTTTCTGAGGTCTTGGCTGATTTATTTTGATTTTACCATGATGTCAAGCAAAGAGGCACTGAGTTTGAAGGTAGGCTTTGAAATACATCCACAGGTACACCTCCAATTGACTCAAATGATGTCAATTAGCCTATCAGAAGCTTCTAAAGCCATGACATAATTTTCTGGAATTTTCCAAACTGTTTAAATGCACAGTCAACTTAGTGTATGTAAACTTCTGACCCACTGGAATTGTGATACAGTGAATTATAAGTGAAATAATCTGTCTGTAAACAATTGTTGTAAAAATGACTTGTGTCATGCACAATGTAGATGTCCTAACCGACTTGCCAAAACTATAGTTTGTTAACAAAACATTTGTGGAGTGGTTGAAAAACTAGTTTTAATGACTCCAACCTTAGTGTATGTAAACTTCCGACTTCAACTGTACATCTGTGTCAGTCGATCACGAGACCATGAAATCATGTGACACATACAATGCATTCGGAGTATTCAGACCCCTTAACTTTTTCAAAATGTTCTTACGTTATAGCCCGGATTCTAAAAGGGAGTTTTTCCCCTCATGAATCTACACACAATATTCCATAATGACAAAGCAAAAACAGATTTTTAGAACTGTTTGCAAATGTATTAAAAATAAAAAAACGATCACATTTACATAAGTATTCAGACCCTTTACTCAGTACTTTGTTAAAGCACCTTTGGCAGCAATCGAGTCTTAGGTATGACGTTATGAGCTTGGCACACCTGTATTTGGGGAGTTTTTCCCATTCTTCTCTGCAGATCCTCTCAAGCTCTGCCAGGTTAGATGGGGAGCATCGCTGCACAGCTATTTTCAGGTCTCTCCAGAGATGTTCGATGGGGTTCAAGTCCGGACTCTTGCTGGGCCACTCAAGGACATTCAGAGACTTGCCCCGAAGCCACTCTTGCGTTGTCTTGGCTGTGCTTAGGGTCATTGTCCTGTTGGAAGGTGAACCTTCACCCCAGTGAGGTCCTGAGAGCTCTGGAGCAGGTTTTCATCAAGGATCTCTTTACTTTGCTCTGTTCATCTTTCCCTCAATCCTGACTAGTCTCCCAGTCCCTGCCACTGCAAAACATCCCCACATCATGATGCTGCCACCACCATGCTTTACCGTAGGGATGGTGCCAGGTTTCCTCCAAGACGTGACGCTTGGCATTCAGGCCAAAGAGTTCAATCTTGGTTTCATCAGACCAGAGAATCTTGTTTCTCATGGTCTGAGAGTCTCTTTAAGTGCCTTTTGGCAAACTCCAAGCGGGCTGTCATGTGCCTTTTACTGAGGAGTGGCTTCCGTCTGGGCATAAAGGCCTACCATAAAGGCCTGATTGGTGGTGCTGCAGAGATGATTGTCCTTCTGGAAGGTTCACCTATCTCCACGAGTGACCATCGGGTTCTTCGTTACCTCCCTGACCAAGACCCTTCTCCCCAGATTGCTCAGTTTGGCCGGGCGGCTAGCTCTAGGAAGAGTCTTGGTGGTTCCAAACTTCTTCCATTTAAGAATGAAGGAGGCCACTGTGTTCTTGGGGACCGTCAATGCTACAGAAATGTTGTGGTACCTTTCCCCAGATCTGTGCCTTGACACAATCCTGTCTCGGAGCGCTTCGGACAATTATTTCGCCCTCGTGGCTTGGTTTTTGCTCTGACATGCACTGTCAACTGTGGGACCTTATATAGACAGGTATCTGCCTTTCCAAATCATGTCCAATCAATTGAATTGACCACAGGTGGACTCCAATCAAGCTGTAGAAACATCTCAAGAATGATCAATGGAAACAGGATGCACCGGAGCTCACTTTCGAGTCTCATAGCAAAGGGTCTGAATACTTATGTAAATAAGGTATCTGTTTTTTTATTTTTAATACATTTGCAAACATGTCTAAACCTGTTTTCGCTCAGTCATTATGGGGTAGTGTGTAGATTGATGAGGGGAAAAAATTATTTAATCCATTTCAGAATAAAGCTGTAATGTAACAAAATGAGGAAAAAGTATAGGACTGAATACTTTCCAAATGCACTGAAGCTTTGAGTCTAAATGTAGCACTCTGACTGACCTTTTCTTTGGACAACACTATAAAGCATTACTCTAAGTGTTGTTTTCCAAATACTCTCTAGATTGTCTGCTGTGGATGTTAAATTTGTATGTTTGAATGGAATTGGCTGAAGCATTGTTTATGTTCGGCTTTGACAGTATGCATCTGGATATGCTGAGCGTGAGACTGTTGTTTGCTCTTATGTTCCAACTGCATTCACCCACACCCTGTCTAGTCTAAAATAAGGCTGCTGGGGTTTGGACACAGACCATCGGAGGAGTTGTAGTCTGGCAACTTCCACTCAATACACACCCCAGATCCCAAACCCATGAAGGAGTTGGGCTGGCTGATGGATACTCCAAAACCAGTCCTCTAAATGGTACGTCGTCGCCCAACACCATATTACGCTTTATAGAAGTAGACCTGATTACATTCATGAAACAAGCACAAAATGAAGATTTTTGTCTCATTTAATATTTGTCTCTGTCACGCCAACCTCGGCCACGTGTTTTTTTTATTTCCTCCAGGAGCAAAAACTCACTCCGCACACAGAGCAGAACAGCTCTGACTGTATTTTTCCAGGGCCGTAGTACAGGAAAGAGTGGCAGGGTTAGACCTGTGGTGGTTGTCTACATTTGTACATCTTGTCCTGCCACCCCCTTTCCATTTATTCCATTACTCGACCAGTCAACAAACTGTATTCTGGTCAGTAACCCCATCTTATATTCAATCATGATGTGTCAAGATGTTTGTTTACCAAAATTGGTTTGAATTCTGGCTGATGTCATCTACCCATTTTAGTAACGACAGGCAATAATATGCAAATACGAAAGTAAACATGTCTATTCTATAACTGTTGAATTTGTGGCACAAAAATAAATAAAAAACATTCACAAAAAAGGGTGGAAGTGGTGTTTTTGACCACATACTGGAATTATTATTTTTTATTATGAAAATGTATGTGCTCACTACTGTAAGTCGCTCTGGATAAGTGACTAAAATGTAAATATACAAATTTAAGACTGAGAACCGAAACAAATTCCAGGGGAAAGCCTTTTTAACTCTTAGTTGAGAGAGCTCTGAACCCCATGTAGGATTAGAGGCTTTGTGGGGAGCAAAGCACAGAGTACGGGATACATGCTCACAATAATGCGATTTTTGTGGATAGCCAGAATAATATAATCATTTTATTTAAAACATTTACAAGCTTTGCAAGAAGAACGAATTCCCTAACAATCCTGTTTAAATCCTGACACATCTAAAATCAGTATGTGAAAACTACCTCATTCCGAATTTACTTCACTCGCGCTGAAGAGGGAGGCTCGCTCACATGCGCAGATCAAATTCACAGATGGAACGCTGATTAAGATGTTTACACGTCCTAATAATTTGAAAGCTCTGAAAAAGTGTTTTAAATCGGCATATGCTTACTTCGATTTTGGCCTTACACTGATTAAAATAAAGAGAGTAAGGTGTTTAAATAACTATTGCATAATCTGCCATAATCAGTTTATTATCAAATTATTACTGTGCATGTAAACATACTCAGTGTCACCAACACTGTGATTAACCTATGAACTGCTAAAGAAGTTTAAACAAAGACAGCACTAGGCAACCTGGTCTCAGAGTATTTTGTATTATTCTGTACGGAAATCTGAGACACTTCATTTAGTATGATACGTTATATTGCATATGGTATGTATTCATTTTTTTATTTGAATTTTCGATTTGACCTTTTATTTAAAGGCCTATGAACAGTGGGTTAACTGCCTTGTTCAGGGGCAGAACGACAGATTTTTACCACGTTAGCTCGGGGATTCAATCTAGCAACCTTTCGGCTACTAGTCTAACCACTAGGCTACCTGCCGCCCCAATGGATGTCCATCACCCATTTCGTATGATATGTTACGAATTACAATTCGTATAATATGTAACGAATTTGCTAAACGTAAAATGTGTTACAAATTTACTAAACATGCTATATGTTATGACGTTGCAAAACGTATAATATGTCACAAATTATAGCTTGCAAATGGTAGCTAGGGTAAGGGTTAAGGTTAGGGTTAGGGGAAAGGTTAGCTAACATGCTAAGTTGTTGCAAAGTAGCTAAAAAGTAGTAAGTAGCTGAAAAGTTGCTAAAATGCTAAAGTTGTCTGTGAACAGATTTGAACTCGCAACCTTTGGTTCGCTAGATGTTCGCGTTATATGCACACCCATCAGTCCCGACCAACCATCCTACTTTTAGTTTTTGCCTTAAGTAACCATATGTCTTATACAGTTGGAAGTCGGGAGTTTACATACATCTTACCCAAATACATTTAAACTCAGTTCTTCACAAATCCTGACATTTAATCCTAGTAAAAATTCCCTATCTAAGGTCAGTTAGGATCACCACTTTTATTTTAAGGATGTGAAATGTCAGAATAATAGTAGAGCAAATTTTTTATTTCAGCTTTTATTTCTTTCATTACATTCCCAGTAGGTCAGAAGTTCACATACACTCAATTAGTATTTGGTAGCGTTGCCTTTAAATTGTTTAACTTGGGTCAAACGTTTTGGGTAGCCTTCCACAAGCTTCCCACAATAAGTTGGGTGAATTTTGGCCCATTCCTCCTGACAGAGCTGGTGTAACTGAGTCAGGTTTGTAGACCTCCTTGCTCGCACATGCTTTTTTCAGTTGTTATGCCGACAAATCTTCTATAGGATTGAGGTCAGAGCTTTGTGATGGCCACTCCAATACCTTGACTTTGTTGTCCTTAAGCCATTTTGCCACAACTTTGGAAGTATGCTTGGGGTCATTGCCCATTTGGAAGACCCATTTGCGACCAAGCTTTAACTTCCTGACTGATGTCTTGAGATGTTGCTTCAATATATCCACATAATTTTACTTCCTCTTGATGCCATCTATTTTGTGAAGTGCACCAGTCCCTCCTGTAGCAAAGCACCCCCACAACATGATGCTGCCACCCCCGTGCTTCACAGTTGAGATGGATTTCTTCGGCTTGCAAGCCTCCCCCTTTTCCCTCCAAACATAAGGATGGTCATTATGGCCAAACATTTCTATTTTTGTTTCATCAGACCAGAGGACATTTCTCCAAAAAGTACGATATTTGTCCCCATGTGCAGTTGCAAACCGTAGTCTTTTTTATGGCAGTTTGCTGAGTGGCCTTTCAGGTTATGTCGATATAGGACTCATTTTACTGTGGATATAGATACTTTTGTACCCGTTTCCTTCAGCATCGTCACAAGGTCCTTTGCTGTTGTTCTGGGATTGATTTGCACTTTTCGCACCATAGTACAGTCATCTCCAGGAGACAGAACGCGTATCCTTCCTGAGCGGTATGACGGCTGTGTGGTCCCATGGTGTACATACTATTTTTTGTACAGATGAACGTGGAAAAATGACTTGTGTCATGCACAAAGTAGATGTCCTAACCGACTTGCCAAAACCATAGTTTGTTAACAAGAAATTTGTGGAGTGGTTGAAAAACAAGTTTTAAATGACTCCAAACATATCAAACGTAACACATCGTACCACTTTGAGTGTCCTGGATTTGCATTTACAATGTTACGTCTAATCTATGAAACCAGGCTGCTAGGGGTCTCAGTTGGGCAAATGATGAATTTCTTCCATTTTACTCCTGTGACTCTTTCATACTCTTGCCTGTCATTTTCCCCGTTAACGTTATGACCACGGAAATGTTTGTAATGACCTGTCAAACACACCCCGGTAATGGCTGAAATGGGCTCAATGTGATACATTGGCTTTCTGAATTTGACAGCTTTGCATACTCTTGGCATTCTCTCAACCAGCATCACCTGGAATGCTCGTCTTGAAGGAGTTCCCTCATATGCTGAGCACTTGTTGGCTGCTTTTCCTTCACTCTGCGGTCTGACTCATCCCAAACATCTCAATTTGGTTGAGGTCGGTTGATTGTGGAGGCCAGGTCATCTGATGCAGCACTCCATCACTTTCCTTCTTGGTAAAATAGCCCTTACACAGCCTGGAGGTTTGTTGGGTCATTGTCCTGCAAACCAGATGGAGTGGCGTATTGCTGCAGAATGCTGTGGTAGCCATGCTGGTTAAGTGTGCTTTGAATTCTAAATAAATCACAGATGGTGTCACCAGCGAAGCACCCCCACACTATAACACCTCCTTCTCCATGCTTTACGGTGAGAAATACACATGCGGAGATCATCTGTTCACCCAGACCTTGTCTCACAAAGACACAGTGGTTGGAACCAAAAATCTCCAATTTGGACTCCAGACCAAAGGATCAATTTCCACCTGTCTAATGTCCATTGCTCGTGTTTCTTGGCCCAAGCAAGTCTCTTCTTATTATTGGTGTCCTTTTAGTAGTGGTTTCAAACAGTCTCATCTGAACAGTTGATGTTGAGATGTGTCTGTTATTTGTACTCTGTGAAGCATTTATTTGGACTGCAATTTCTGAGGCTGGAAACTCTAATGAACTTATCCTCTGCAGCAGAGGTAACTCTGGGTCTTCCATTCCTGTGGCGGTCCTCATGAGAGCCAGTTTCATCATAGCGCTTGATGGTTTTTGCAACTGCACTTGAAGAAACGTTCAAAGTTTTTGAAATGTTACGGATCGACTGACCTTCATGTCTTAAAGTAATGATGGACTGTCGTTTCTCTCTGCTTATTTGAGCTGTTCTTACCATAATATGGACTTGGTATTTTACCAAATAGGGCTATCTTCTGTATACCACCCCTACCTTGTCACAACACAACTGATTGGCTCAAAACGCATTAAGGTAAGAAGTTACACAAATTACATTTTAAGAAGGCACACCTGTTAATTGAAATGCATTCCAGGTGACTACCTCATGAAGCTTGTTGAGAGAATGTCAAGAGTGTGCAAAGCTGTCACCGAGGCAAAGGGTGGCAACTTTGAAAAATCTGAAATATAAAATATATTTTGATTTGTTGAACACTTTTGGTTACTACATGATTCCATATGCGTTATTTCAGTTTTGATGTCTTCACTATTATTCTACAATGTAGAAAATAGTAAAAATCAAGCAACACCCTTGAATGAGTAGGTGTTCTAAAACTTTGGGCCGGTAGTGTATGTAGTAGAGAAATAATGTTATATGATGTACTGTTTTATCTTTTAATTTATATGTAATGTAAGCGTTGTATGTTTGGACCCCAAGAACAGTAGCTGCTGCCTTGGCAGAATCTAATGGGGATCCCTAATAAGTACAAATATAAATAAATACAACATTTGGGGGGTTTCTCCCATTCTTCTCTGCATATCCTCTCAATCTCTGTCAGGTTGGATGCTCCGTTAATCTTTCCCTCGATCCTGACAAGTCTCCCAGTTCCTGCCGCTGAAAAACATCCCCACATGCTGTCACCACCATGCTTCACCGTAGGAATGGTGCTATGTTTCCTCCAGACGTGACGCTTGACATTCAGGCCAAAGAGTTCAATCTAGGTTTCATCAGACCAGAGAATCTTGTTTCTCATGGTCTGAGAGTCTTTAGGTGCCTTTTGGCAAAGTCCAAGCGGGCTGTCATGTGACTTTTACAGAGGAGTAGCTTCAGTCTGGCCACTCATCTCCCTTGACCAAGGCCCTCCTCCCCCGATTGCTCAGTTTGGCCGGGCATCCAACTCTATAGGAAGAGTCTTGGTGGTTCTAAACTTCTTCTTTAAGATCTTGGGGATCTTCATGCTGCAGACAGTTTTTGGTACTCTTCCCCAGATCTGTGCCTTGACACAATCCTGTCTTGAGGCTCTACCAACAATTCTTTCGACCTCATGGGTTGGTTTTTGCTCTGACATGAACTGTCAACTGTGGGACCTTTCATAGACCGGTGTGTCCAATCAATGTAATTTACCACAGGTGGACTTCAATCAAGGGTGATCAATGGAAACAGGATGCACCTGAGCTCAATTCCGAGTCTCATAGCAAAGGGTCTGAATACTTATGCAAATAAGGTATTTCTGTTTTGAATTTATAAATTTGCAAACTCCAACTTGCGTGCTACAGAAACACTGCTAACCAAACAGTGCTAGGTGCCTGCACACTTGCATTAAAGGATAACTAAACCCTACATTTCTTTGATTTTTCACAGACCTCAAAAGTGGTCTCCTAATGTGGTTTAAGCATTGTTATGGACTTAGAACATACAATTTTGTTGTTTTTCTGATTTAAAAAGCGTGACTGAGAGTGTATTACCTGTATTAAAAATTAAAAATTAACTTTAATCTGTTTTAATGGTAGGCTTACTATTAGCCTACTTACACAGTACAGCTTGGGTTGGCCTGACTGTGAAATACCAATATGGGATTCATCATTTTTGATATATCAATGTTTCTCATAGAATATTTCACTCAGGGTGCCTTTCCTTTGCCTGGTGGGGCGCATGGACATTTTTGGGAATTTTTTGGGGGGAAAATGTGAGTATACCCAGTTCTCCAGACCACTACACATCTGCCTGAAGGCATGTTGATATCTGTGAGTGTGCTCTCTATGCAGTGCTAATTTCATCAACAAAAACAGTGACTAAAATAAAATGACCTATTTTTTAGTGGCAAATGATGAAACTATAAGTGACTAAATAGACTCAGGAAAAACTATAACTAAACAAAAACATTTTTTTATTTCAGTTTAACACTATAACTAAACATTTTTTTTTTATTTTTCAGTTTAACGAGACAAATTTATCTCTGTGACTGAAATCTGACTTAGTGGGCTGGACAAGTTTTTTGAGAGATTGAGAGCTTTTCAGTGATAAGCACCAATAATATTAGCAGCACAGATGCGCAATGCAGTTCTGTTCAGCAGTGGGAAGGATGGGCACACAGCCTACATGAGCTGGTGAGCTGCAGGGCACTTTTCTAGACTCCCTTGAGCAGGCTGTCTTTGAATTTCTAGTCTTTCACTACCGCCCCACTTTCCCCACTGCATTTCATAGCCAGGTTCTGTAGCCAAAGTAGCCAAGTCTTCCTCTTTTCCTCTAAAAAAAACGTATTGATTCTAGCCCTCACCGTTCAAAAGATATGACCCACAACACTGGCACTACGTTTTTTTCTTTCTATCGTGCATTGGTGGCCCGCATTTTACATTTATAAAGCGTTCTAAAACTAGTCTACTTGCGGACCAGACCGTTAACCATTTGTTTAGGCTACACCTTGTTCAGTCATGTTATCTCATTAGCTAGCTATAGCTAACAACCTGGGCGTGTTCAGCAGGACGCAACGCTTTGGACTATTCAGATAGAAACATGCTATGTAGAACAAACATGCTTCTCTGACATGTTGAGTAAGGAATAACGTTGGCTCTATTCATGTAATGCAACTGAACGTGGCCCTGGTAACATTACCAGTAGCCAATATACAAACATTTGGTTACACAGAAAGAAAGAGGGTAACCAAACAATTTATTTTAAACAATTCCCCTTGCCACTACATTATATATGTATGGGTGAATAACTTTATTTTGAGTTAATGTAGACCCAGTGACTCAGACTTGACCACTTGGACCAGATCTTGAGCACTGGGACTAGGACTTCAGCCATAGGGACTCCTGACTTGACTCGGGACTCGACTACATCACTGGGCAAAAGAGTCATTAGCTCCTGTTCAAAGTCATTAACCCCCGTTCTAGTTTTGGACACCAATGTGGCTGTGGGACGTTGATGAAGGGACCGAGTGATGGAAGTGCAACCCATACTACTTTGCAGGACCATCTTGTGATTGTAGCCTCTCTCTCTCTCGCTCTCGTTTGTTTTGAATGTAATGTGTGTATCTGTGTAGGCTGAATTAGGGATTTACATGGCCAGGTAATTGTTATATGTTTATATTTCTGCTGTTTGGAAAAGAATAGGATTAATTAGTAGGACATGGAAGTCAGTGATTGTTTGCTATAGGTTAATGAGGCAATACATTACAGATGACTAAAATGAAAGGGCATTTAGTTGACAAAAATGGCCCACTGTTTTCGTCATTTTGACAATGACTAGACTAAATCATTATTTGAATGACTAAAATGTGACTAAGACTTAATGATATTTTTGCCAAAATGACTAAGACTAAAAAAGAGTGCCAAAATGAACATGGTCTCTATGTGACATACCTGGCACAGGAATGGAGCTTCGGAAAGAAGTCATCACTAGGGCTGCCCTATGACACTGACGAAATTGCATCACCATATGCTTGGTTAGTAAATCTGAACAGCCCCCATCTCTGTTCTGGTCTTACACAGATCTTAACTGCTTCTTCTTCTGTGAATTTTGTATGGCGGTTGGCAACCATTACTGCCACTGGACTGGAGTGTGGACCAGAGACAGTGAAGGTATAAATTCTACCCAATAATCTCGTCTCCCTAAGGAAACAAAATACATAATTAAATACTACATCCCATGAAGATTTCCCCAGCAGTTCACTTCATCCTGGCTCTTCAACCCCATTACTCCTCAAATCTAATAACAAAGAACAGTGGTTAAAAATAAGTGGCAAGAGTTGTGGAACAGGGAGAGTAAAGGAAGACACTTGTATAAGATCCAGGAAAAGGTGGGGGCAGGGAGCTCCCTTTCTCTCACATATTTCTGCCACTGAAATAGAACATGTTCCAATGTCTCCATCTCCTCCTGACAATCACACCTCCCAGTCGAATGTTTCCCCACCACTTTCAATGTACTATATAGCCTTGTGTGTCCCAGTCTCAGCCTTGGGACTACACATTCCTCCCTTCTCTCTCAGTCTGAGGACCTCCCCGCCCCCACCTTTTCCTGGATCTTATACAAGTGTCTTCCTTTACTCTCCCTGTTCCACAAAACTTGCCACTTATTTTTAACCACTGTTCTTATTGATCCCTTGGCTTCTGCTTTACTGATTGACAATTCCATCTCAACATTAGGATGTTTAAGAGCCTGCTTGGCAATAATATCCACTTCCTCATTCCCCTCTACTGTCACATGAACTGGTACCCAGAGGAATATCACAAATACCCCCATCTGTTTCACCCTATACAAACACTGCAAAAACTCATACAATACTGTACATCCTGTCTGGTCTGAGACACATGAATTTAAGCTCATCAGTGCTGCACAGCTGCCAACAACTCCATTCTGTAAACAGGCAAATTATCTGTTTCTCTTTTTGTAACTGCCACCTTAAACTCAGGAACACTAAACGCTGCTCCTGTTCTCCCTGTTTGTTTCTGTTAATATATTCAAGAAAGCATAGTATTGTGTTCTTAAATGTTCACTTACAACTGAATCTACTCCTTCCTCAACATCCCTTACCCTCTCAAGCAACCCTAGATCTATCACTGGTTGAGGGAGAAACCAATGTGGGATAGCAGGAAGATCTACAGAGGGGCTAAACTTCCTCCCAAACAACCCCATCTCTCTCGCCATGCAATTGCCTATCCACCCAAAGCTTGTATTCAGATATTGTTTATGATCCCAGCACTCTAGGTGCACCTTTTTTGTAGGATGTGTAACCTTATGTCCTTGTAGATTTACCCAATATGTAATGGCTAGCTGTTGTCTTCTTAACCTTAACGGCATCTCTCCCAACCCTACCTGCATTGCTGCCACCGGGGAGGTCCTGAGTGCTCCACAACATATTCTTAGGACTTGGGCCTGGATAACATCAAGCTTTTGTAAAGATGTCTGAGCTGCTGATCCATATGCTATACTTCCAGAATCCATTGATGACCTCAACAGCACTATATATATAACTTCAACACCATTCTATCTGCCCCCCACTCCATTCCTGACAAGCAACGCGTCACATTTAATATTTTCTTTCCTTTGAGAACAACTCTGTTAATATGCTCCGCCCATGTCATTCGAGTGTCAAACCAGACCCACAGGAACCTAAATCCTCCCACTATCTCCAGATTCCTTCCATACAACTTCAAGTATATTTCCTCCACAACCTTCCTTCTAGAAAACTGAAAACTTGAAGCCCCACCTGAGGAACCACTGCTCTACTTCACTAATCGCTTCTTGAACTCTTCTTGCTCTATGGGTAATATTTCTCCCTCTCTTCCACAGCGCTCCATCATCCGCAAATAATGACCTATCAGGTCTCACCTGAGAGAATACATCGTCAATCATAATGGAGAACAACTAAGGACTAATGACACTTCCCTGGGGGGTACCATTATCCACCTCATAGCTTTCTGATAGAGCTCCCCACCCTCACTTGTATTGATCGCCCAAAAATAAAATAATTTATCTGGTTAAAAACCCTTCCTCCAACCCCCATGTTATCCAGCTTGATAAGTAGGCCTTCCTTCCACATCACATCAAAATGGCTACCACCACCTCCTTATTTGCCTATGCCTTCCGTATGACTGACTCAAGGCACAGTACAGGATCCTTGCCTTTCCTGAACCCACTTTGATCTGGTGACATTAGTCCTCTTCTCTCCAGAAAGTAAGTCTGCCTTTCCATTATCATTCTTTCCATTAATGTACATACGTGAGATGTCAACGCTATCGGCCTATAGCTTAAAGGACTAGTAGGGTCTTTCCCAGGTTTCCATATCGGCACCACTACCACCTGCATCCAACTTCCAGGCAGTTTCCCTTCCTGCCACACCTTATTGTAAAGGTCCAATACTTTCCCCATTGCTGTGTCACTGAGATTAACCATCATGATGTAACATATCTCATCCTTCCCAGGAGATGTTACCCCAGCTTTAGCTGATGCTCTTTTTATCTCAATGTATCCCCCACCATCATTCTCTGATCAAGGACTCCCGGATGTTCTCCTCTGACCCTCTCTCTCCCAAGCTGCCTCTCTTCTGTCAGATTATTTGAGCTGTGCACCTTCACAAAGGCCTGGGCTAACATCTCTGCCTTCTCCATATCTCTCATTGCAACAATCTCCCCACTTTTCAGCACAGGGAGATCCAAATCATCCTCCTAATCATCCCCCTCCCACAGGAGTGGTCCTGCCTATGTTTCCACAGAACCGGCTACAATACTCAGCTGTCCTTGTGATCCTCCTTACTACTGCTTGTGCTTGTTTATTCTGAACCAGGTGCTGGTAATTATGGGACCGTTTCAACATTCTGAATGTTCTTATTCTTCACGGCACCTCTACACTCCACCGGAGGACTGCATTACTCTTTCTCCCCCCTGTACCCATAGGAATCACATGCCTTGCACTTGAGATCTTGAGATCAAAATAAGATCCAGAGCAGATTAATTTTCAGTTACTGGGTCAATCCTGGTCCCCCCGCCTTCATTAAGACTCACAAGCCCTTTCTCACCTAGTTGTTCCTCCAACACAGTTCCATTTACATCAGTCCATAACCCTCCCAAGAGCATACTATGGGGATTAAAATCCCTACACCACATTACTAGTCTCCTATCTTGACCTTCTACATTCCCAAGGGCCAGCAACTCCATTCTCTTACACGGGTTGTAAAAATTCCCTATTACTATATTCCCCCCTACCAACCACACCTCTACCACTACATACTCCCTCTCCCACACACCTATATGGGATCCCCCACTTTATAAAGGTAGCACCACCTCCTCCTCCTGCCACCCTATCTCTACGGACTGCTTCATAACCTTGTAATACAAAATCTAGAGTAGGTTTTAGCCATGTCTCCTGGAGACATATCACACCAGGTTTGGCTGGTAACTCCTCAAGAAACCGTTTGAACTCTTGCCCATTAGCCATCAAACCTCTGGCATTCCATTGAAGGATTAACACCATAAAAAAGGCAAATTAACCAATACATGATTCCTGGCTGGACTGATTCTCAGTCTTATTGTGGTCATCCTGTACATTTTTCCATGTCAGTCCTGTGAGCCCAAGATACCGCACTGCCTGCTCCACTATGGTCTTAATCTTCTTAGTCCTCGGTTGTAATTTTTCTGTGTAATTGATTGTTGGTGTCACAAATGTAACAACCTTCCTCATGTCTTCTACCAGTCTTGTGTTCGCCACCATTCTGCTCCCTCCATCACACCCAACCTGCATCTCAATCTGTCCTGGAATACCTGCTCTTCTAGGTGCCCAGATTTGTTAATGCGTTAAATACCTTCCCTGCATACGAGATGTTACGCTCACTCCTTACCTGCTGCACTTCCACCTGTCTTTTCATCACTGACTTACATTAATCTGATTTATTTATTGAATCAACTAACTATGTTTAATTGTTTACCCAATTTAAATTAATCATGTAACAATTAAGTCATTAGGATTTGGGGCACCACAGTAGAAGTTGTTTATAGAGTTACCATCTCCTGAATTCAACTGTAAAATATGTATGTATGTGTGTTATATAGCGATAACTTATTAATCATTACCTCATATGTCTCATTCTGAACATCGCAGACCACTTGAATCCGCAAGAACCCCAGCCTTTTCTGATTATTCAGTTCTACACAAATTGATTTAATTATTTATTTACTAACTAACTAAATAATAACACAGAATACACTTACACACTTACATGAGACAAAAGTCCCTAGTGGACTGACAAGATAAAACGGCTTATTACACAGAGATGAAAAGGGGGGGAAAATAGATAGGGAGAAAGGGACATTTATCGTACATTTGGTAAAGACGCTCACAGTAACCATATACCTTGCACATGAACCACCGCCCACTTGGGTAAGAAATGCAATGTATTTACTTAGATGTCTATCTGTTGTCTCTCTGTTGAAACTACTTTGGGGAATGGCTCGATGGGTGTAAGGCTCTGGTTGTCCACCAAAGGTCACAATGTCCTTCTTCTTAGTTATGGTCTTGTAGTGGAGTGTTCAAATAGAACAGATACTCAGCGATTGTCTTCGATGGGATTTTTTTCCTTCCCTCCTCGTGTAGTTAGTCAACGTTCTAAATCCCTTCACAGGTCTCGTGAGTTTTTCTTCACCTCGTGTTGAGTTTCAGAGTTTCCAACATTTTCTACGTGTAGTCACAGCTTCACGTCTGCTGGTCTGAATATGTTCATTCTTAGCGAGTCTTTTTAAGCTCTGGTCGAAAATGGCGGTTCCATTACACTGACACGCTCTTCTGACCTCATTTGGGGTGTGGCTTAGTTAATGTGCAAGGGACATGAAAACAATGGTCCCGTTAGAAAACTAAAATCACATTGCTAACAAAAATAGTTTAATCGTTCTTCATATTGTATTAACATCATATTGGATGTAAATTTAACAGCCAAAGGGGGTTTCCTTCCTAAGTTACAGTATATGGTTCATACAGTACAGTTAATAACATCACAAAATGAAAAGCAATATGACATGATTATTCTTTAGATCACCACTGACCATTCTTTACATTTCTACCTTAAAAATATTGTTCCAATATTAACTTTTTGGGACGTAATAGTTTTGGCAGCAAAAGTTTTCTGGAGGACAAAGGCATTCTTTGGTTGGTACTGAAGAGCAGGAGAGGGTTTTCTGCTGCATAAGATTTACGATTGGCGTGAGGTGTCATAAAACCGGCCCAGCCACCCGTCTTCTCTCCTCTGGGAAAGGGGTCTGGCTGTCAGCCATTTGCCAAGTTAATCTGAGGCCATGGATCCTCGACCAGGAGAGTCATGAGATCACTGAACAACCCCCATACGCTACACTATGGGCACCCCCACAGTTACAGCACTTTAACTGGACCCCATCTCCACACTTCGGCCATCTCCTTTTGCCTTTACACACCGCCGCCACATGCCCAAATATTTGACAGTAATAGCAACGCTGTCACACCCTGACCATAGTTTACTTTGTATATTTCTATGTTTTGGTTGGTCAGGGTGTGAGCTGAGTGGGCATTCTATGTTTCATTGTCTAGTTTGTCTATTTCTATGTCTGGCCTGATATGGTTCTCAATCAGAGGCAGGTGTTAGTCATTGTCTCTGATTGGGAACCATATTTAGGTAGCCTGGGTTTCACTGTGTGTTTGTGGGTGATTGTTCCTGTCTCTGTGTTGTTCACCAGATAGGGCTGTTTCGGTTTTCGTTACGTTCATTATGTTCTTTGTTTTGTAGCGTTTGTATCGATTCGTGTTTTACGTTTGTTTATTAAACATGGATCGCAATCTACACGCCGCATTTTGGTCCGACTCTCCTTCCATTACAGAAAACCGTGACAGAATCACCCACCACAACAGGACCAAGCGGTGTGGTAACGGGAGACAGCAAAGGCAGCAGCAGGAGCAGCGTGACAAGAATTTCTGGACTTGGGAGGAAATCCTCGACGGGTGAGGACCCTGGGCTAAACCAGGGGAATGTAGCCGCCCCAAGGAGCAACAAAAGGAGGAATGGACATGGGAGGAGGAATTATTCGGAGAAGGACCCTGGGATCAGCCTGGAGAATATCGCCGCCCCAAGGAAGAACTGGAGGCGGCGAGAGCTGAGAGGCGCTGGTATGAGGAGGCAGCGCGGCGACGCGGATGGAAGCCTGAGAGTCAGCCCCAAAAATGTCTTGGGGGGGGGGGGGCTCACAGGGATGATGGCTACGCCAGGTAGGAGACCTGGGCAAACTCCCTGTGCTTACCGGGGGGCTAGAGAGACCGGGCAGGCACCGTGTTATGCTGTGGTGCGCACGGTGTCTCCAGTGCGGGTGCATAGCCCAGTGCGGTACATTCCAGCTCCGCGTATCGGCCGGGCTAGAGTGAGCGTCGAGCCAAGTGCCATGAAGCCGGCTCTACGCATCTGGTCCCCAGTGCGTCTCCTTGGGCCGGCTTACATGGCACCAGCCTTGCGCTCGGTGTCTCCGGTTCGCCTGCATAGCCCAGTGCGGGCTATTCCACCTCGCCGCACTGGCAGGGCGACCGTGAGCATTCAACCAGGTAAGGTTGGGCAAGCTCGGTGCTCAAGAGCTCCAGTGCGCCTGCACTGTCCGGTCTTTCTAGTACCACCTCCACACCCCAGCCCTCCGGTAGCAGGTCCCCGCACCAGGCTTCCTGTGCGTGTCCTCGGCCATGTACCACCAGTGCCAGCACCATGCATCAGGCCTACAGTGCGCCTCGCCTGTCCAGCGCTGCCAGAGCCTTCCTCCTCTCCAGCGCTGTCGGAGTCTCCCGCCTGTCTAGCGCTGTTAGAGCCTTCCTCCTCTACAGCGCTGCCGGAGTCTCCCGCCTGTTCAGAACTGCCAGTCTGCAAGGAGCCGTCAGTCTGCATAGAGCTGCCAGTGTGCATAGAGCTGCCAGTGTGCATAGAGCTGCCAGTCTGCAAGGAGCTGCCAGTCTGCATAGAGCTGCCAGTCTGCAAGGAGCTGCCAGTCTGCAAGGAGCTGCCAGTCTGCAAGGAGCCGCCAGAGCTGCCAGTCTGCAGGATGCCGCCAAAGCTGCCAGTCTGCAAGGAGCCGCCAGAGCTGCCAGTCTGCATGGAGCCGCCAGAGCTGCCAGTCTGCATGGAGCCGCCAGAGCTGCCAGTCTGCATGGAGCAGCCAGAGCCGCCAGTCAGCATGGAGCAGCCAGGGCCGCCAGTCAGCACGGAGCAGCCAGGGCCGCCAGTCAGCATGGAGCAGCCAGAGCCGCCAGTCAGCATGGAGCAGCCAGAGCCGCCAGTCAGCATGGAGCAGCCAGAGCCGCCAGTCAGCATGGAGCAGCCAGAGCCGCCAGTCAGCATGGAGCAGCCAGAGCCGCCAGTCAGCATGGAGCAGCCAGAGCCGCCAGTCAGCATGGAGCAGCCAGAGCCGCCAGTCAGCATGGAGCAGCCAGAGCCGCCAGTCAGCATGGAGCAGCCAGAGCCGCCAGTCAGCATGGAGCAGCCAGAGCCGCCAGTCAGCATGGAGCAGCCAGAGCAGCCAGTCTGCATGGAGCAGCCAGAGCCGCCAGTCAGCATGGAGCAGCCAGAGCCGCCAGTCAGCATGGAGCAGCCAGAGCCGCCAGTCAGCATGGAGCAGCCAGAGCCGCCAGTCAGCATGGAGCAGCCAGAGCCGCCAGTCAGCATGGAGCAGCCAGAGCCGCCAGTCAGCATGGAGCAGCCAGAGCCGCCAGTCAGCATGGAGCAGCCAGAGCAGCCAGTCTGCATGGAGCAGCCAGAGCTGCCAGTCAGCATGGAGCAGCCAGTCAACCAGACTCTTCCAGATCTGCCAGTCAACCAGACTCTTCCAGATCTGCCAGTCAACCAGACTCTTCCAGATCTGCCAGTCAACCAGACTCTTCCAGATCTGCCAGTCAACCAGACTCTTCCAGATCTGCCAGTCAGCCAGGGGCCGCCAGTCAGCCAGGAGCAGCCGCCCCTCTGTCCCGAGCAGCTGCCCCTCTGTCCAGGGCTTCCCCTCTGTCCAGAGCTTCCGCCCCTCTGTCCCGAGCTGCCGCACCTCTGTCCATTGAGAAGAGATGCCATGGTGAGGAGGCCACGGAAGAGGACAAGGTGGGGGAAGACTAAGGTGAAGTGGGGGCCACGTCCAGCACCAGAGCCGCCACCGCGGACAGATGCCCACCCAGACCCTCCCCTATTGGTTCAGGTTTTGCGGCCGGAGTCCACACCTTGGCGGGGGGGGGGGTGTACTGTCACACCCTGACCATAGTTTACTTTGTATATTTCTATGTTTTGGTTGGTCAGGGTGTGAGCTGAGTGGGCATTCTGTTTCATTGTCTAGTTTGTCTATTTCTATGTCTGGCCTGATATGGTTCTCAATCAGAGGCAGGTGTTAGTCATTGTCTCTGATTGGGAACCATATTTAGGTAGCCTGGGTTTCACTGTGTTTGTGGGTGATTGTTCCTGTCTCTGTTGTTCCTGTCTCTGTTGTTCCTGTCTCAGTTAATGTGCAAGGGACATGAAAACAATGGTCCCGTTAGAAAACTAAAATCACATTGCTAACAAAAATAGTTTAATCGTTCTTCATATTGTATTAACATCATATTGGATGTAAATTTAACAGCCAAAGGGGGTTTCCTTCCTAAGTTACAGTATATGGTTCATACAGTACAGTTAATAACATCACAAAATGAAAAGCAATATGACATGATTATTCTTTAGATCACCACTGACCATTCTTTACATTTCTACCTTAAAAATATTGTTCCAATATTAACTTTTTGGGACGTAATAGTTTTGGCAGCAAAAGTTTTCTGGAGGACAAAGGCATTCTTTGGTTGGTACTGAAGAGCAGGAGAGGGTTTTCTGCTGCATAAGATTTACGATTGGCGTGAGGTGTCATAAAACCGGCCCAGCCACCCGTCTTCTCTCCTCTGGGAAAGGGGTCTGGCTGTCAGCCATTTGCCAAGTTAATCTGAGGCCATGGATCCTCGACCAGGAGAGTCATGAGATCACTGAACAACCCCCATACGCTACACTATGGGCACCCCCACAGTTACAGCACTTTAACTGGACCCCATCTCCACACTTCGGCCATCTCCTTTTGCCTTTACACACCGCCGCCACATGCCCAAATATTTGACAGTTATAGCAACGCTGTCACACCCTGACCATAGTTTACTTTGTATATTTCTATGTTTTGGTTGGTCAGGGTGTGAGCTGAGTGGGCATTCTATGTTTCATTGTCTAGTTTGTCTATTTCTATGTCTGGCCTGATATGGTTCTCAATCAGAGGCAGGTGTTAGTCATTGTCTCTGATTGGGAACCATATTTAGGTAGCCTGGGTTTCACTGTGTGTTTGTGGGTGATTGTTCCTGTCTCTGTGTTGTTCACCAGATAGGGCTGTTTCGGTTTTCGTTACGTTCATTATGTTCTTTGTTTTGTAGTGTTTGTATCGATTCGTGTTTTACGTTTGTTTATTAAACATGGATCGCAATCTACACGCCGCATTTTGGTCCGACTCTCCTTCCATTACAGAAAACCGTGACAAACGCAATGGTTTCGGAACACACACTACTATTCAAAAGTTTGGGGTCACTTAGAAATGTCCTTGTTTTTGAAGGAAAAGCACCTTTTTTTGTCCATTAAAATATCAAATTGATCAGAAATACAGTGTAGACATTGTTAATTTTGTAAATTACTATTGTAGCTGGAAACAGCAGATTTTCTTTTTATGGAATATTATTATTACACTTTGGATGGTGAATCATTATACCCAACACATCCCTGAGTACCACTATTCATATGTTCAATCATGGTGGTGGCTGCATCATGTTATGGGTATGCTTGCCGGCAAGAACAAGGGAGTTACTTTTTATAAAAAGAAGAGTAATAGAGCTAATTTTGCACATGCAAAATCCTAGAGGAAAACCTGGTTCAGTCTGCTTTCCAACAGACACTGGGAGACAAATTCACCTTTCAGCAGGACAATAACCTAAAACACATTGCCAAATATACACTGGAGTTGCTTACCAAGACAACATTTAATGTTCCTGAGTGGCCTAGTTAGTTTTCACATACACTTGAAGTCGGAAGTTTACATACAGTTAGGTTGGAGTCATTAGAACTCCTTTTTCAACCACTCCACAAATTTCTTGTTAACAAACTATAGCTTGGCAAGTCAGTTAGGACATCTACTTTGTGCATGACAAGTATTTTTTCCAACAATTGTTTACGGACAGATTATGACTTATTATTCACTGTATCACAATTCCAGTGGGTCAGAAGTTTACATACACTAAGTTGACTGTGCCTTTAAACAGCTTGGAAAATTCCAGAAAATGATGTCATGGCTTTAGAAGCTTCTGATAGGCTAATTGACATAATTTGAGTCAATTGTAGTTGCACTTGTGGATGTATTTCAAGGGCTACCTTCAAACTCAGTGCCTCTTTGCTTGATATCATGGGAAAATCAAAAAGAAATCAGCCAAGACTTCAAAATAAACCACCACAAGAGTCTGGTTCATCCTTGGGAGCAATTTCCAAATGCCTGAAGGTACCACGTTCATCTGTACAAACAATAGTACGCAAGTTTAAAACCATGGGACCACGCAGCCATCATACTGCTCAGGAAGGAGATGCGTTCTGTCTCCTAGAGATGAAACAAAAATAGACCTGTTTGGCCATAATGACCATAGTTATGTTTGGAGGAAAAAGGGGGATGCTTGCAAGCCGAAGAACACCATTCCAACCGTGAAGCACGGAGGTGGCAGCATCATGTTGTGGGGGTGCTTAGCTGCAGGAGGGTCTGGTGCACTTCACAAAATAGATGGCATCATGAGGCAGGAAAATGATATGGATATATTGAAGCAACATCTCAAGACGTCAGTAAGTTAAAATTGGTCGCAAATGGGTCTTCCGAATGGACAATGACCTCAAGCATACTTCCAAAGTTGTGTCAAAATGGCTTAAGGACAACAAAGTCAAGGTATTGGAGTGGCCATCACAAAGCCCTGACCTCAATCCTATAGAAGATTTGTGGGCAGAACTAAAAAAGCGTGTGCAAGCAAGGAAGCCTAATCTGACTCATTTACACCAGCTCTGTCAGGAGGAATGGGCCAAAATTCACCCAACTTATTTTGGGAAGCTTGTGGAAGGCTACCCGAAATGTTTGACCCAAGTTAAACAATTTAAAAGCAAAGCAACCAAATACTAATTGAGTGTATGTAAATTTCTGACCCACTGGGAATGTGATGAAAGAAATAAAAGCTGAAATAAATCATTCTCTCTACTATTATTCTGACATTAAAACATTCTTAAAATAAAGTGGTGATCCAAACTGACCTAAAACAGGGAATTTTTACTAGGATTAAATGTCAGAAATTGTGAAAAACTGAGTTTAAATGTATTTGGCTAAGGTGTATTTAAACTTCCGACTTCAACTGTATATTATTTTGTATATGTAAAGACAAGATTAAATCAAGAATAGTCTGAGCGACAATATTAGCCTATCAGTTGTTTATTATGCTGTGGGGCAAAAAAGTATTTAGTCCGCCACCAATTGTGCAAGTTCTCCCACTTAAAAAGATGAGAGGCCTGTAATTTTCATCATAGGTACACTTCAACTATGACAGACAAAATGAGATTTTTTTTTCCAGAAAATCACATTGTAGGATTTTTTATGAATTTATTTGCAAATTATGGTGGAAAATAAGTATTTGGTCAATATCAAAAGTTTCTCAATACTTTGTTATATACCCTTTGTTGGCAATGACAGAGGTCACACGTTTTCTGTAAGTCTTCACAAGGTTTTCATGCACTTGCTGGTATTTTGGCCCATTCCTCCATGCAGATCTCCTCTAGAGCAGTGATGTTTTGGGGCTGTTGCTGGGCAACAGGGACTTTCAACTCCCTCCAAAGATTTTCTATGGGGTTGAGATCTGGAGACTGGCTAGGCCCCTCCAGGACCTTGAAATGCTTCATACGAAGCCACTCCTTTGTTGCGGTGTGTTTGGGATCATTGTCATGCTGAAAGACCCAGCCACATTTCATCTTCACTGCCCTTGTTGATGGAAGGAGGTTTTCACTCAAAATCTCACGATACATGGCCCCATTCATTCTTTCCTTTACACGGATCAGTCATCCTGGTCCCTTTGCAGAAAAACAGCCCCAAAGCATGATGTTTCCACCCCCATGCTTCACAGTAGGTATGGTGTTCTTTGGATGCAACTTAGCATTCTTTGTCCTCCAAACACGACGAGTTGAGTTTTTACAAAAAAAGTTATATTTTGATTTCATCTGACCATATGACATTCTCCCAATCTTCTTCTGGATCATCCAAATGCTCTCTAGCAAACTTCAGATGTACTGGCTTACGCAGGGGGACACGTCTGGCACTGCAGGATTTGAGTCCCTGGCGGCGTAGTGTGTTACTGATGGTAGGCTTTGTTACTTTGGTCCCAGCTCTCTGCAGGTCATTCACTAGGTCCCCCCGTGAAGTTCTGGGATTTTTGCTCACCGTTCTTGTGATCATTTTGACCCCACGAGGTGAGATCTTGCGTGGAGCCCTAGATCGAGGGAGATTATCAGTGGTCTTGTATGTCTTCCATTTCCTAATAATTGCTCCAACAGTTGATTTCTTCAAACCAAGCTGCTTACCTATTGCAGATTCAGTCTTCCCAGCCTGGTGCAGGTCTACAATTTTGTTTCTGGTGTCCTTTGACAGCTCTTTGGTATTGGCCATAGTGGAGTTTGGAGTGTGACTGTTTGAGGTTGTGGACAGGTGTCTTTTATACTGATAACAAGTTCAAACAGGTGCCATTAATACAGGTAACGAGTGGAGGACAGAGGTGCCTCTTAAATAAGAAGTTACAGGTCTGTGAGAGCCAGAAATCTTGCTTGTTTGTAGGTGACCAAATACTTATTTTCCACCATAATTTGCAAATAAATTCATTAAAAATCCTACAATGTGATTTTCTGGATTTCTTTTCTCCTAGTTGAAGTGTACCTATGATGAAAATTACAGGCCTCTCTCATCTTTTTAAGTGGGAGAACTTCCACAATTGGTGGCTGACTAAATACTTTTTTGCCCACTGTATGTTTAAACCCAGACAGCTTTTAGGGAAACACTTGTGACCTTCTCTCGTTGGGTTAAGCCACAGAAGAAGAGTAGCCAGCAGTTAAAGCTTACATTTTTCTGTGTCGCTAGGCCTACTCTGTCCGGGGTGGAAAGGTAGGCCAAACATTTGAAAGTACCACGCTCAGATTCCTAATGTCAGATTCCTAATTATTTGCAAACAAGGCACACTGATTTGGCATTGGACAAATATGATAAAATGTGTTCATCCCTCTGCCTGTAATTTCAGTAATTTGTGGGGTATTAAAAAATATTCTGCTAATATGTAAAATGACGTATGTTTATAAATTATTTCTAAAAAGGCCCTTTTTTCTCGTATCTGCAAATACAATGATAGATTAATTCAATTCCTTCACTATAAAGGAGATATTTCCACCCCTACTCTTTCCACGGTGGTCTGTGAAACCACTATCAATCTTCCTGCGCTCCTGATGGGCCGTCCCCAGGTGGTGAGGGTAGGAAACAACATCTCCACTTTTCTGATCCTCAACACTGGGGCCCCACAAGGGTGCGTGCTCAGCCCCCACCTGTACTCCCTATTCACCCATGACTGTGTGGCCATGCACCCCTCCAACTCAATCATCAAGTTTGCAGACACAACAGTAGTAGGCTTGATTAAGACTACAGGGAGGAGGTGAGGGCTCTCGGAGTGTGATGTCAGGAAAATAACCTCTCGCTCAACGTCAACAAAACAAAGGAGATGATCGTGGACTTCAGGAAACAGCAGAGGGAGTACCCACCTATCCACATTGACAGAACAGCACTAGAGAAGGTTCCTCTGTGTATATATCACTGACAAACTGAAATGGTCCACCCACACAGACAGTGTGGTGAAGAAGGCGCAACAGCACCTCTTCAACCTCAGGAGGCTGAAGAAATTTGGCTTGTCACCAAAAGCGCTCACAAACTTTTACAGATGCACAATCGAGACCATCCTGTCGGGCTGTATCACCGCCTGGTACGGTAACTGCTCCAGGACACCTACAGCACCTGATGTCACAGGAAGACCATAAAGATCAAAGGACAAAAACATCCCGAGCCACTGCCTGTTCACCCCGCTATCATCCAGAAGGCGAGGTCAGTACAGGTGCATCAAAGCAGGGACCGAGAGACTGAAAAACAGCTTCTATCTCAAGGCCATCAGACTGTTAAACAGCCACCCCTAACATTGAGTGGCTGCTGCCAACATACTGACTCAACTCCAGCCACTTTAATAATGTATAAAATTGATGAAAAATGTATCACTAGCCACTTTAAACAATGCCACTTAATATAATGTTTACATACCCTACATTACTCATCTTGTATGTATATACTGTACTCTATACCATCTACTGCATCTTGCCATCTTGATGTAATACATGTATGTATCACTAGCCACTTTAAACAATGCCACTTTTATATGTTTACATACCCTACATTACTCATCTCATATGTATATACTGTACTCAATACCATCTACTGCATCTTGCCTATGCTGAAGCATAGGCAAGCAGAAGCATTTCGCTACACTAGCAGAAGCATTTCGCTACACTCGCTACACTAGCATTAACATCTGCTAACCATGTGTATGTGACAAATAAAATTTGATTTGATTTGACTATGCATAGATTATAAACAGAGAGTAGCAGCAGCGTAAAAGAGGAGTCTGGGTCGCCCTTTGATTAGCTGTTCAGGAGTCTTATGGCTTGGGGGAAAAAGCTGTTTAGAAGCCTCTTGGACCTAGATTTGTCGCTCTGGTACCACTTGCCGTGAAGTATCAGAGAGAAGCTGTTGGGGGTAGAAGCTGTTTAGAAGCCTCTTAGACCTAGACTTGGCGCTTGCTGTGCAGTAGCAGAGCGAACAGTCTACGACTAGGGTGGCTGGAGTCTTTGACAATTTTTAGGGCCTTCCTCTGACCCCGGCTGATATGGAGGTCCTGGATGGCAGGAAGCTTGGCCTCTGATGTACTGGGCCGTTCGCACTAGCCTCTGTAGTGCCTTGCGGTCGGAAGCCGAGCAGTTGCCATACCAGGCAGGATGCTCTTGATGGTGCAGCTGTAGAACCTTTTGAGGATCTGAGGACCCATGTCAAATCTTTTCAGTCTCCTGAGGAGGAATATGTTTTGTCGTGCCCTCTTCACGACTGTCTTGGTGTGCTTGGACCATGTTAGTTTGTTGGTGATGTGGACACCAAGGAACTTGAAGCTCTCAACCTGCTCCACTGCAGCCCCGTCGATGAGAAGGGGGGCGTGCTCGGTCCTCTTTTTCCTGTAGTCCACAATCCTCTCCTTTTGTTAGATATTGTTAGATATTACTTGTTATGAATTTGCTGCACTGTCGGAACAGGAAGCACAAGCATTTTGCTACACTCGCAATAACATCTGCTAACCATGTGTATGTGACCAATAAAATGTGATTGGATTTGATGCTTACAAGACGAAGAACAGTTTCTAAAATGGCATATCTAGTCATGTTCTCTGCTATCCACCTTATGTTAGAAATTATTATTTTGGGTTTAGGGGAGGGTCACTTGCTTTTTTTCAAGCATCCAGGGAAGGTTTAGGTAAAAAATATTTTGCTGAAGGGAGTGCCATCTGTGATGGAACATTTTATGTTGGTGCTTTTCTATTTACCAATTTCTGTGTTCAAGCAAGTGACTGATCAAGCAAGTGACGAATCCTCACTATCAGTGTCTACAATTTGGCAGTATGCCCAGAACCTTGTGTAGAGAAAGTCATATCTCATTTTCAAGGTCTCAACTTAGAGAGAAGAACTCTCGTGAGGTATTGGTCTGTCACATGCATGATCCAGTATTGGTCGGTCACATGAATTAAGCAAACGTTAATGATTGATTTATTATGAATAAGCTAAATTATGCAATTATGACTTGTCTGCAGTATATAAGAGAACTGACAGATCTTCAATATGGTGCATCAAGTTTGTTGGAACCTCTCCAGCATGCTGACAATAAACAATGATTCATTTAAGACTGACTTCGAGTGTCCCTGTGTAAAAATGTCCACAACACATCCATTTTCATTTCAGAGAAAAATCATAAGGAAGAGAAACATTTTGGCAATGTAACATAATGTCACTCAAACACACATGGTATCAATACAGAAAGCATCTGCTGAGTTTATATGACCATGCCAAGATTGTATTGCACAAACTCAAAACTTCTACATTCACTTATTTTCCTGAAACTGGGTGAAATGACAAAGGTGTGGTCCATATTAAGCAAGCAAAACATTGTGCTCAGCAGAGGAAAATAACTACACCACCAACGTGGTAACTCAATGTGAGCAAGACACAGGAGCTGACCGTGGCCTACAGGAAAAGCCGGGCCGAATAGACCCCCATTAACATAGACAGGGCTGTAGTGGAGCGGGTCGAGAGCTTCAAGTTCCTTGGTGTCCACATCACCAACAAACTATCATGATCCAAACACACCAAGACAGTCTTGAAGATGACACGACAAAACCCTTTCCACCTCAGGAGACTGAAAAGATTTGGTATGTGTCCCCAAATCCTCAAAATGTTCTCCAGCTGCACCATCGAGAGCATCCTGACCGGTTGCATCACCGCCTGGTATGGTAACTGCTCAGCCTCCAACCGCAAGGCACTACAGAGGGTAGAGGTCGACCGATTATGATTTTTCAACGCCGATACCGATAATTGGAGGACCAAAAAAGCCGATACCGATTTTTTTACATTTATTTGTAATAATGACAATTACAACAATATTGAATGAACACTTATTTTAACTTAATATAATACATCAATAAAATCAATTTAGCCTCAAGTAAATAATGAAACATGTTCAATTTGGTTTAAATAATGCAAAAACAAAGTGTTGGAGAATAAAGTAAAAGTGCAATATGTTTCATGTAAAATATGTGCCATGTAAGAAAGCTAACGTTTCAGTTCCTTGCTCAAAACATGAGAACATATGAAAGCTGGTGGTTCCTTTTAACATGAGTCTTCAATATTCCCAGGTAAGAAGTTTTAGGTTGTAGTTATTATAGGAATTATAGGACTATTTCCCTCTATACCATTTGTATTTCATTAACCTTTGACTATTAGATGTTCTTATAGGCACTTTAGTATTGCCAGTGTAACAGTATTCATTTCGTCCTTCTCCTCGCTCCTCCCTGGGCTCGAACCAGCAACACAACGACAACAGCCACCATCGAAGCAGCATTACCCATGCAGAGCAAGGGGAACAACTACTAGAAGGCTCAGAGCGAGTGACGTTTGAAACGCTATTAGCGCGCGCTAACTAGCTAGCCATTTCACTTCGGTTACACCAGCCTCATCTCGGGAGTTGATAGGCTTGAAGCCATAAACAGCGCAATGCTTGACGCACAAGGAAGAGCTGCTGGCAAAATGCACGAATGTGCTGTTTGAATTCATGTTTACGCGCCTGCTTCTGCCTACCACCGCTCAGTCAGATACTTGTATGCTCAGTCAGATTATATGCAACGCAGGACACGCTAGATAATATCTAGTTTTATCATCAACCATGTGTAGTTAAGTAGTGATTATGATTGATTGTTTTTTTATAAGATAAGTTTAATGCTAGCTAGCAACTTACCTTGGCTTACTGCATTTGCGTAACAGGCAGTCTCCTTGTGGAGTGCAACGAGAGAGAGGCAGGTCGTTATTTGCTTTGGACTAGTTAACTGTAAGGTTGCAAGATTGGATCCCCCGAGCTGACAAGGTGAAAATCTGTTGTTCTGCCCCTGAAAGAGGCAGTTAACCCACCGTTCCTAGGCAGTCATTGAAATAAAGAATGTGTTCTTAACTGACTTCCCTAGTTAAATAAAGGTATAAAAATAAAATAAAAATTGTCAAATCGCAGCCCAAAAATACAGATTTCCGATTGTTATGAAAACTTGAAATCGGCCCTGATTAATCGGCCATTCCGATGAATCGGTCGACCTCTAACAGAGGGTAGTGAGTACGGCCCAGTACATCACTGAGGCCAAGCTTCCTGCCGTCCAGGACCTATATAACAGGCGGTGTCAGAGGAAAGACCATCAAATTGTCAAAGACTCCTGTCACCCAAGTCATAGACTGTTTTCGCTGCTACCGCACAGCAAGCGGTACCCGGAGCACCCAAAAGGCTCCTTAACAGCTTCTACCCCCAAGCCATAAGACTGCTGAACAACTAATCAAATGGCCACCAGACTATTTACATTGACCCCAAATAAAGTTTTATTTGAATAGTCAAGCGGCAGTGACATTTTCATGTGTTCTCATACATGGTACATTACACCTATTTTTGTTGAATAGAGGTGGCGACTTAGTTAATTATTTCACCACCCTAAGATGCTTAAGGATTCGACTGGAGCTTACAGTGCATTCGGAAAATATTCAGAACCCTTGACTTTTTCCACATTTTGTGGACAAGTTCCTGAATGTCCTTGAGTGGCCGAGCCAAAGCCCAGACTTGAACCCGATTGAACATCTCTGAAGAGACCTGAAAATAGCTGTGCAGCGACACTCCCCATCCAACCTGACAGAGCTTGAGAAGATATGCAGAGAAGAATGGGATAAACTCCCCAAATGCAGGTGTACCAAGCTTGTAGCGTCATACTCAAGAGCACTCAAGGCTGTAATTGCTGCCAAAGCTGCTTCAACAAAGTATTGAGTAAAGGGTCTGAATAATAATGTAAATATTATTATTATTTATTTTTTTACAAACCCGCTTTTGCTTTGTCATTATTGGGTATTGTGTGTAGATTGATGGGAAAAACAATTTAATACATTTTATAATAATGCTGTAACGTAACAAAATGTGGAAAAGTCAAGGGGTCTGAATACTTTCCAAATGCATTGTATTTCCTGACTTTTCTCTCCATCCACTATCTGAGTAAGAGGGTCTGCAGTGCCAGGTGGGACACAGGGTGAAAAAAATGCCATTACTCAGGAATTTTGAAAGAACATTGTTTCTCAACCGTGAATATCTTGGCTGTCCACCACAGCATACGTAAGAGGATAGTGAGTTTTAACCACCCTTAGGCAAACACTCAAATACCTCAGCAGACCCTCCCTGGCAGTGTGGCTGTGATAAAGGGATGATTTTGTGAAGCAGTCAGAAGTTGGCAGCTTGCTCAGTAGGGTAGTCCCTTAGCTGATTACTGCACAGCTAGACCATGGAATGTGCCTACATAACAAGCTGATACCAAAGGCACCTGGTCGGCGAGAGGTCAAGACTGTAATTCAAACCTGAAAATATCCGACTTAATTAAAACCTATGACACCCGTACCCTCGTCTGAGGGCTTATTGAACCAATTGTTTTTCAGTCAATTCTATCCCTTTCCGTTTTCAAGGAATATGACGAATAACTGCAATTGATTTGCAGTTGATTTGCAATTGATTGATTGATGCAATATCTAAATATCACAAAATCTAGCCCACAAAGACAATAAATATCAGATGGTAATAAACTGCATACATTAAAACCAGGCTGAGCCCTGGCAGTCTGTGCATTTTCTATCTGAAAAACAACCTCAAGCTTTGGGTCTTCTTGGGTATGACGCTACAAGCTTGGCACACCTGCATTTGGGGAGTTTGTCCCGATGCCACTCCTGCGTTATCTTGGCTGTGTGCTTAGGGTTGTTGTCCTGTTAGAAGGTGAACCTGTAGCCATTGTGTTCTTGAGGACCTTCAATGCTGCCAAAATATTTTGGTACCATTCCCCAGATCTGTGCCTCGACACAATCTGGTTTCGGAGCTCTATGGAAAATTCCTTCAATCTCATGGCTTGGTGTTTGCTCTGACATGCACTGTCAACTGTGCAACCTTATATAAACAGGTGTGTGCCTTTCCAAATCATGACCAGTCAATTGAATTTACCACAGGTCGACTCCAATCAAGTTGTAGAAACATCTCAAGGATGATCACTGGAAACAGGATGCACCTGAGCTCAATTTCGAGTCTCATAGCAAAGGGTCTGAATACTTATGTAAATAAGGAATTTCTGTGTATTATTTTGACTATATTTGCTAAAGTTTCAACAAAAACTGTTTTCACTTTGTCATTATGGGGTATTGTGTGTAGATTGCTGAATATTTGTATTTATTTAATCAATTTTAGAATAAGGCTGTAACGTAACAAAATGTGGAAAAAGTCAGGGGGTCTGAATACTTTCCAAAAGCCCTGGACATCATTTAAAATATATAATATTTGTACTGTGTACTTGAGCTTGTGTCCTCAAAAGTGACTACACCTCAGCAATTTATAACTAGAGTATGAAGCATTACTAGCTATTGTTTATGGTCCTCTCATAATAAATAATTTATTTTGGGGATTACGTAGATTACAATTTAGATTAAATATAGTTACATTAAATTAAAGGCAGTGAGGTACTTTGTGTTATTTAGGATGTTGCAGCTGAACATTTAGAAATGGCAGCATCCTGATCCCCAGGACTGCTGATATAACATACAGCTGAGAATGCTATCTCACTACAGATTACTTTGAGCAAATGCTTATCAGAGAGAAGCACATTATAAAAGATGGAGAGGTTTGAGTCAATAGGAAATGTCTACAGTCATGCTCATGGAGATCCTATTAAATTACTAGAGAGGACATGTCATAAACCCTCAAAGTTCCAGAATGGGGTGGAAATGGCAGCCATGTTGGCCAGGGAGAAATCCACACCAGTCCAATTGGAATTAATGGCAGTAGAGACATAATACTGATTATATGGTCGTGTTACTATGTCATGTATTCTATAGGGGATATTTTGTTAACTCTCGTTCTCCCACTGTAAAGATCCCCCCCCCCCCCCCCCCCACACACACACACAGTATGGGAATGTGTCATTGGGTTGTGTGGCCTCTATGCAAAGTTTTGTTTAAAATAATACAATATCCTACAGCTAACCAAACATGATTCCTGTCTCTCGCTCTCTCTCTCACACACACACACACACACGTGAAATCCTAAATTATAGGTTTACTAATGCTTACTAAGGTAACGGTGCATTCGCATGTCATTTCGAGGTAGCGCAGTGCATTGTAGTTACCATTAGAATTTTAGCTATAAACATTTGCTATTTGTGATCTAGGCTAATCCGCGCAGTTTACATGCATTGTGTTTGGTAAATTCGTTTGTTAAAATAATTTAATCCCAAAAACTGTGCATCCAAATTATTAGAAGTTTCTCTGACAAACGCTTGGCTACATCATTCGGATTCTACTCATATCCTCTCCCCAATTAGACTCTTAAGAGCTTTTGGCATGTGCAGTTTCAGAGTTCGTTATGTGAGTAAAACGATTTACTTACATGAAATGTGGTGGGATGTTATAACAGTCAAACGCGCTCAATTTTCGCCACATAAAGTTGGTGGGTGTTATTCTTTTGACCCAACAGACTTGCTCCAGTTGTCGACTCGAGTCATTTGTCCCAAAAAAACTTGCAAACTGGGTCTGCATTCATTCCTAAAGCGGTATGGTGGTGGCGGCGCGGGCACATGCAAATAAGCAGGGGACCCGGATGTTCCAAATTCCACCAGAAATAGGGATTTTTACAAATCCAGGATTTAAATAATTTTGCCTACCTACTATAAGAATTTGCATCATAATAACATGTACTGAAGTTTATTGGCTTCCAATGGAACGTTAGCCTACACAGATGTGGTATTGAACACTATCCATTCTGATGATAAGCATCCTAATAACGGGAAAACAAAGCCAGAGCAAACTCAATGTTTGAAGCAAACGTCCCTGTGGACACTGGCGGATTTAGCATTAGACAGAATATGCAATTGCCGTAGGCCTCATCAAGGGGCACATGAGCTGGGCATTAAAAAAAACATTAAATCAACACTTTTGTGTTTGTTTTACTCATTTCTCCGCTTGAGCCCCCCCCCCCCCCCCCCCCCCCCCCCCCATGCTCTGCTTATATATATTTAAATCACAATCTAAATCCATCTGTTTAAGATTGAGATCATTTCTGTTTCCGCATAGCTTCAGCGGTGTTTCAGACCAGAAGACATCCCGAAAATCCGGTATTCTCATGATAACTTCTGCATCATCCGAACGGTTTTGGCTACACACATGACCCCTTTCTGAAAAGATGACACTCACGAACACGATGATGTTCTCTGTTTTGCTCTAAAACCCCCACAAGTGTCAAGGGACTCGTAATCTGGTACCAGGCCGAAAAATGTATAGAAGTGAATAGGGCATTTACATGTAAAAGGTATATTGGTAATTCCACGGAATAAATATATACACTGAACAAATATATAAACGCAACATGTAAAGTGTTGGTCCAATGTTTGATGAGCTGAAATAAAATATCCCAGAAATGTTACACATTTGTTTATATACCTGTTAGTGGGCATTTATCCTTTGCCAAGATAATCCATCCACCTGACAGGTGTGGCATAACAAGAAGTTGATTAAACAGCATCATCATTACACAGGTGCACCTTGTGCTGGGGGACAATAAAAGGCCACTCTAAAATGTGCAGTTTTGTCACACAACACAATGCCATGTCTCAAGTTGAGGGAGCATGCAATTGGCATGCTGACTGCAGGAATGTCAACCAGAGCTGTTGCCAGAGAATTGAATGTTAATTTCTCTACCATAAGCCGCCTCCAACATCGTTTTAGAGAATTTGGCAGTATGTACAACAGGCTGATGGAGTGCTGCATCAGGTAACCTGGCCTCCATAATCACCCGACCTCAACCAAATTGAGATGGTTTGGGTTGAGTTGGACCACAGAGGGAAGGAAAAGCAGCCAACAAGTGCTAAGCATATGTCGGAACTCCTTCAAGACTGTTGGAAAAGTATTCCAGGTGAAGCTGGTTGAGAGAATGCCAAGAGTGTGCAAAGCTGCCATCAAGGAACAGGGTGGCTGCTTTGAAGGATCTCAAATATACACTTTAATTTGATTTGTTTAACACTTTTTGGTTTCTACATGATTCCATATGTGACTGGTACTGCATTTAATGTAGCATAATGGATGTTTAAATTTTCCTCCTTGTTCATTTCACTCTCCATTACTGACATGACTCAGTACCTCCCAAATAGGAAGCCACATAACACACTGACACTGGGGGAAACTCACAAAAGTCTGACATAAAGATCCACTTGAGGGGCTATTTTGGTGGGCCTTGTTTATTTCCCTCTCCTATACAACTATGCTAGTCCATCAAGAATATCTAAGCAACTGCGACAGCGTCACGTTGTCCTGTTTTAATAGCAGTCACTCAGCCAACCCTAACAGTAGTGACATCTAGGGTAGCAGGTGTGACCTCCTCTAATTATATTGTTTATGCATTATAAATTAATGCAGGCTCATGCAGTCAAGGGCAAGGAATTCCAGAGGAGATAACTAGTTTTGTCTTGCTACTGAGCTGATGTGTAAATACCACATGAACTTCTCCATCAAGCAACAGTTGTTTTGTTTGAGTAGGCCTATGTGGACTGAAGTTTTTGAACTACCTTACCCTACTATGCATTGTGACAAGAATGTAGAAGCACTTGTGAAATCCTCTTTAAATAAATGTTTTATTGTGGATTGCAAGTAAATCCCATTTCTTTGATAACTTTATGGTTTTGAAAAAAGTTTAAAATGTTTTTGTTTCCATTCACATAAGAATTGGATGATGAGTCAATCGAGTCTAGAATACATATGAGGAACTTGGTCATTTCTCCTTGTCAGACCTTCCTCCCCAGAACACCACTCCCTAGTCATGTCTCACCCTTCCTCCTTAATCCTCACCCTATTGGTGAGATTGACTGATGCACGGGTGAGAGAGGTGAGGCAAATGGGTGATACCTGACCAATGCAGGGGTGAGGGTTGAAGAGGAGGAGTGACACTTGACCAGTGCAGGTTTGAGACTTGACTAGGGGAGGGGTGACGTCTGACTGGGAGGAATGACAACATTTATATGTATTCTATAATCCAGACCTCATGTCTGCCTCATTCAACAAGTAATTCTGTTGTGTATGGGAGGTTGTGAAGTTTCAATTAAATACTTTTTTGAAACAGTACTTCTGTTTCCAGATAAGTTTTGCAGCTGTCTACTTCCTCTGTCTCCCTCTCTCACCTCTGGCTAAAAATACCACAACATGGGTGTGACATGACCGCCCAAATGGCCAGATGGTTTTTGGCTCTGGTTGTGTGGGCGCCAAACTCCCCTCTGAAAGACCCCAAATCCTGGTAATCTATGGTGACATTACAGTCCCTGGCCTGACCCATATAAAGACATTCCTTACAATTCTCTTGAATAATTAGCACATAATTTAACTTTGCAGGAGATTAACTTTTTTTTCTGAAACATGTGTGATGGAAGCCCTGCAGCCAGAAGTTATTTAATCCACTGGAATACCCTAGTCTTGTATGAAGAATTTTAGCAACCTGGGGGGCAGACAGTGAAATATGATTTTAAACCAAAGCCAAAACCAAAGAGCTCAATCTTGGTTTCATCAGACCAGAGAATCTTGTTACTCATAGTCTGAGAGTCTTTTGGTGCCTTTTGGCAAACTCCAAGCGGGCTGTCATGTGCCTTTTACTGAGCAGTGGCTTCCATCTGGGCACTACCATAAATACCTGATTGGTGAAGTGCTGCAGATATGGTTGTCCATCTGGATGTTTCTCCCATCTCCACAGAGAAAATCTAGAGCTCTGTCAGAGTGACTATCGGGTTCTTGGTCACCTCCCTGACCAAGGCCCTTATCTCCTGGTTGCTCAGTTTGGCCAGGCGGCTAGCTCTGGGAAGAGCCTTGGTGGTTCCAAACTTCTTCCATTTAAGAATGATGGAGGCCAATGTGTTTTTTTCGGGACCTTCAATGCTGCAGACATTTTTTGGTACCCTTCCCTAGATCTGTTTTTCGACACAAAGCCGGTCTCAGCGCTCTACAGACAATTCCTTTGACCTCATGGCTTGGTGTTTGCTATGACATGAAATGTCAATTGTGGAACATTATATAGACAGACAGGTGTGTGCCTTTCCAAATCATGTCCAATCAGTTCAATTTACCACAGGTAGACTCCAATCAATCAATCAATCAAATTTATTTTATATAGCCCTTCGTACATCAGCTGATATCTCAAAGTGCTGTACAGAAACCCAGCCTAAAACCCCAAACAGCAAGCAATGCAGGTGAAGAAGCACAATCAAGTTGTAGAATTATCTCAAGGATGATCAATGGAAACAGGATGCACTGGAGCTCGATTTGAGTCTGTCATTTGTCATTATGGGGTATTGTCTGTCATTTGGTATTATGGGGTATTGTGTCTAGATTGCTGAGAATATTTTTTTATTTAATCCATTTTAGAATAAGGCTGTAAAGTAACCAAAATGTGTAAAAAGTCAAGGGATCTGAATACTTTCCGAAGGCACTGTATGCTGTATGAAACTGTTACTAGTAACACATTACTCAATCTGTAAGTAGGCATATTCAATTAACTGCAAAGTTAGATGGATGTTTCCTCCCATCTTCTGGTCAAACAGGGGATTGGTCTCGGGTTTCTTTCTATAAACCAAGGGTTTCCATGGAGGGCCAAGTGTGCTGGTTGTTGATTTCACCTTTCAATTTGTGTCCAATTAAGACCTATACAACCAGGTGAGGGGAGTACCTAACTAATCAGTGACCTTAATTCATTAATTAGGTACAATGGAGTGAAAACCCGCAGACACTCGGCCCTCCATGGAACGAGTTTGACACATAAATAGTAAACACAACAGTCAAAGTGGTCAGTAAGACAGTCCTGTGGAGCGACACATTAATGTTTTGATATTTTGGTGAAGTTTTATACAGATTACGTTTTAACACAATGCAATACTATACTACTGATAAATGTTTGTTTTGGCTACATGTATTTGTTTACTTATGGTAATCTACATTTTGAGAATGAAAATAGTCTGCTACTTTTTTTTTTTTTTTTTTACCTTTAGTTAACCAGGTAGGCCAGTTGAGAACAAGTTCTCATTTACAACTGCGACCTGGCCAAGATAAAGCAAAGCAGTGCGACAAAAACAACAACACAGAGTCACACATAAACAAACTACGCATGTGCGTGCGAAAAGCAACATGTCAGTGCCCTTGAGCATGAAAAATTATAATAAAAACAACGCTCTGTCTTTGGTGATGGCTAGCTAGCTAGCTCGGATAGGGGAACATCCAGACATAAATGTGAATGGAAAATAGTCGTTATGGTAGGGTGACCAGACATCACCACAAACAAACAAAGTTACGCTCGTTTGAGATACTAGGTAATGATGTTATAATGTCACAATTTATTATATAGATAGATGCTCTGCTTTATAAGGTTTTAAGTAGGTTATGCTAGCTAATGGGAATATGTTAACCAAAGTATTTTATCTAATAATGTACTATTTATTATTAAAGATTGGAGAAGGAGAAGGAAAAATTAAGGGAGTAAAAATAGTGAAGTGAGAATAGTGTGGAAGAGTGAGGTGGAAAGGTAAAGAGAAGGAAAGGAAGAAAGAGCAGGAAGACGAGTGAAGAAAAGAGGAGGAGAAGAAAAAGTTAAGAGAGTTAGAAGAGTGACACAAAGAGAGTGAAGAAGAGCAGACAGAGGAGGTACAATGGCTCTTTCCAAGAAATGGAAATGCCATTTTAATGACAACATGATGAGATAATTTCCATTTATACGCTCAGGTCAAGACGATAGAATGGTTAACTGCACCCTTTGTAATTCCTCTTTTTCAATTGGCAGCGGGGGAAGAACGGCAGTGGCAGAACATCAACAGACGAAAAAGCATAAAGCCTATCTGATTGGCTGTGTTGGTATGCCCTCTGTCACCACATTCTTCAAGAAGGTAGAGCCTTCCCAAGAAGAATATGATTTAGCTGTGCAGGAGGGTGTCTTTGCATACCACACTATGCGACACAATCATAGTTACTGATCTATGGACTGCACAGCACAACTGACATGAAAGCTTTATGAGCCAAAGTTTACATGTGCTAGGACAAAATGTGAAGCCATAGTGAGTAACGTGTTAGCACCATGGGCAACTATTTTGGTAACACAGGACCTAGACCAGGTTGAATTTGTGTCCCTGTCAATTGATGCGTCCAATCATGGACATGTAAGGCTGCTGCCAATAGTAGTCAGATATTGTAAGATATATGGTGGCAACACATCTGTGGAAACAAAACTGCATGATTTTGTTGAAGGAGATTGCAGCTGAGGTCCTGGTGGTCATCCAAAAATGTAAACTGCAAAACAAAGTCGTGGCATTCTCTGCCAACAACACAAATACCAACTTTGGAGGACTGAATAGGCTGGGGAGGGTCAATGTCCATACCAAAGTTAAAAATGCTCTGCAGCGGGAGGTGTTTGGCTTAGGTTGTCCTGCCCACATCATTCATAACACGGCCAGAACAGCTTTGGATATGATTCCCCTTGATGTTGAGTACCTGCTCACAAAGATATTTGGACATTTTCACCGTCAGAGTAGAAAGACAGAAGAGCTTTTGTGAGTTTGTTGGCCAGGAGTACCATAACATTTTAGGACACAGCAATGTTCGCTGGCTGTCCATGCTCCCTGCTCTAGAAAGAGTGCTGAAAAGGTATGTGCCATTGAAATCCTTTTTTCTTTCTGAAGACAAATGCCCTGTTGTCCTGTGAGCAATGTTCGAAGATCCACTGACTAAACTTTGTCTGGCCTTTGTCCATGGAAACTTGACCATATTCAGTGACATGATCAAGATGCTTGAATGACAGGACCGCTGTGCTGTGGAGTCAGCTGCAATTCTGAGAAACATTGAGGCAAAATTGACTGCAAGATGTGATGACAACTTCATTCCAGTTTTGGTCAGAGGACTTCTGAGAGAGCTAGAGGGAAATGGAGCAATGTCTAAAGAGAGCTTTCTCAAAACATCCCAATCATTCTTCACTACGGCTGTGAACTACTTGCAAGCATGGGGAAAGCACACAGATCATCTAAAATATTTACATGGTCTCCTTTTAAAAAGGCAATCTCAGCGTGAAGAGATCCAGAAGGCAGCAGGCACACTGCAGGAAAAATGCCCCAATGTGACCATCAATGAGGATGCATTGTTTGACGAGGTTACTGGCCTGCAAGAGTTCCTAAAGGGGGGGATCGCTTGAAGAATGGAAAACATCTGAGACACCGCTTAGTCAGAGATGGAGCACGGTGGAGACACCGCTTAGTCAGAGATGGAGCACGGTGGTTACCCACTTCAAAGAGAACGACATCCCACACACTAACCTGGTTAGATTAGTGTCTGTTGTCATGTGCTTACCTGGAAGTCATGTGCTTACCAGTCGAGAGAGTGTTCTCCCAAATGAATGATATATGGACAGCAGCAAGAAATGGGTTCACTGTTCCTACCATCAAGGCCACGCTTATTGTGAAGACAAACTTCAACCTCCCTTGCTAGGAGTTCATGGAGAAGCTGGCCAAAGAAAGAGCAATCCTGGAGAAGATACATTCTTCTGAGAAATATATAGATTAGATTGGTACAAGCATATTATGTAGTTACCAATCACATCATCTTCTTATTTCTTTATTATGTTAAGTATTTCACATTCACACTATTGTCTGTTTTTTCTGTTTTGCTCATGTTCTCTTCTGCTCTTAGTCTACCCAGACTATCAGGACCACTGAATGGCTGTTCAGATCGGACAGTTCTGTCTTGTCTGTAGTGTTTCTGTAGTATAGTTGTTTTCTCTGTCTATCACAATGTGCCTATTAGACTAAATACATGAAACCGGAATTGTCCCCCTTTTTTATTTCATAGATAATAACAATGTATATTTTAATGATATATTGACTGCCGAACTGGAAATGTCCCCGGTTTTAATTTCAGAAATCTGGTCACCTTATGTTATATTCGACACAACTGCATCTACAAACTATCCAAAAGGCTTCAGAACATCATACCGCTTCAATTAGCTGTCGTTGTGCTGCGTTAACGTTAGCTAGCATGATAAAATGCAAAACAAATCAACAAATGATAGTAATATTTTTCCAATGTTGAATTGAGCCTTTAATGCAAACCATTGTTTAGTGTGGCTTTTACACAAGCTGTCAAAATGCACTTAGAGAACGTGTATGGCCGATCCATAATTTTCTGGAATTTTCCAAGCTGTTTAAAGTCACAGTCAGCTCAGTATATGTAAAATTCTGACCCACTGGAATGGATACAGTGAATAATAATAAGTGAAATAATCTGTAAACAATTGTTGGAAAAATTACTTGTGTCATGCACAAAGTAGATGTCCTAACCGACTTGCCAAAACTATTTTGTTAACAAGAAATTTGTGGAGTGGTTGAAAAAATGAGTTTTAATGACTCCAACCTAAGTGTATGTAAACTTCTGACTTCAACTATATGTCTATAGGCAGCAGCCTCTGATTTGCTGGAGATGGCTGTTTAACAGTCAGTGTTGTATGATAGAATACAATACAGTATATACATGTGAAATGGGTGATGCAATATGTAAACACAATTTAAAAGTGACTAAGATACTGTAGAATAGTGTGGAGTGCAGTTTATACTACATATGAGATGAGCAATGCTAGATACTCAACATTATTACAGTGGCTAGTGATCCATTTCTAAAAGTGGCCAGTGATTCCAAATCTATGTCTATAGGCAGCTGCCCCTGATGTGCTAGAGATGGCTGTTTAGCAATCTGATGGTCTTGAGATAGAAGCTGTTTTTAATTATATCGGTCCCCGCTTTGATGCAACTGTATTGACATTGCCTTCTCAATAATGAGGGGGGAACATGCAGTGGCTCGGGTGGTTGATGACCTTGATTATCACTTTGGCCTTCCTTTGGCATCGGGTGCTGTGGGTGTCCAGGAGGGTGGGAAATTGCCCCCGGTAATGCGTTGGGCAGACCGCACCACCCTCTGGAGAGCTTTGCGGATGTGGGCGGTGCAGTTGCCGTACCAGGTGGTGATACAGCCTGACAGGATGCTCTCAATTGTGCATCTGTAAATGTTAGTGAGGGTTTTAGGTTTTAAGTTTTAAAAAATGTAGCCTCCTGAGGTTGAAGAGGCGCTGTTGTGCCTTCTTCACCACACTGCCAGCGTGGGTGGACCATCTCAGTTTGTCAGTGATGTGTACGCCAAGGAACTTGAAGCTTTCCACCTTCTCCACTGCAGTCCCATCGATGTGGATAGGGGGGTGCTCCCTCTGCTGTTTCCTGAAGTCCACGATCATCTCCTTAGTTTTGTTGACGTTGAGTGAGAAGTTATTTTCCTGGGACCACACTCCCAGAGCCCTCACCTCCTCCCTGTAGGCTGTCTCATCGTTGGTAATCAAGCCTACTACTGTTGTGTTGTATGCAAACTTGATGATTGAGTTGGAGGCGTGCTTGTCCACGCAGTCATGGGTGAACAGGGAGTTCAGGAGGGGGCTGAGCACACACCCTTGTGGAGCCCTAGTGTTGAGGATCAGCGAAGAGGAGGTGTTGTTTCCTACCTTCCTCACATGGGGGTGACCCGTCAGGAAATCCAGGACCTAGTTGCACCAGGGGTTCAGGCCCAGGGCCTCGAGCTTGATGATGAGCTTGGAGGGTACTATGGTGTTGAATGCTGAGCTATAGTCAATGAACAGCATTCGGGCCTCCCGTGTGGCGTAGTGGTCTAAGGCACTGCATCGCAGTGCTAGCTGTACCACTAGAGATTCTGGGTTTGAGTCCAGGCTCTGTTGCAGCCGGCCGCAACCGGGAGGCCCATGGGACGGCGCACAATTGGCCCAGAGTCATCCGGGTTAGGGAGGGTTTGGCCGCGCTCTAGCAACTCCTGTGGCGGGCCGGGGCGCAGTGCACGCTGAAATGGTCGCCAGGTGCACGGTGTTTCCTCCGACACATTGGTGAGCATGGCTTCCTGGTTGGATGGGAGGACGCATGGCTCTCGACCTTCGCCTCTCGCGAGTCCGTACGGGAGTTCCAGTGATGAGTCAAGATTGTAACTACTACCAATTGGATACCACAAAATTGGGGAGAAAAAAGGGGTGAAAATAACAACAACAAAAAAATACAAAAAAAATTAGCAACATTCTTTTACTGTATGCCTCTTGTTCAGATGGGACAGGGCAGTGTGCAGTGTGGTGGCGATTGCATTGTCTTTGGATCTAGTGGGGCAGTAAGCAAATTGAAGAGGGTGTAGGGTGGCAGGTAAGGTGGAGCTGATATGATCCTTGACTAGTCTCTCAAAGCACTTCATGATGACGGAGGTGAGTGCTAATGATAGTCATTTAGTTCAGTTACATTTTCCTTCTTAGGTACAGGGACAATGGTGGCCATCTTGAAGAATGTATGGAAAACAGACTGGGATAGGGAGAGATTGAATATATCTGTGAACACACCAGCCAGCTGGTCTGCACATGCTCTGAGGACACGGCTAGGGATACCGTCTGGGCCGGCAGCCTTGCGAGGGTTAACACGCTTAAATGTCTTACTTACATCGACCACGGAGAAGGGGAGCCCACAGACCTTGATAGGGGGTTGCATTGATGGCACTGTATTATCCTCAAAGCGAGTGAAGAAGGTGTTTAGCCTGTCCGGAAGCAAGACGTTGGTGTCTGCGACGTGGATGGTTTTCCCTTTATAATCCGTGATTGTCTGTAGACCCGTCTTGTGTCTGAGCCTTTGAACTGGGACTCGCGGTGGTTCGCGCTTTCAGTTTTGCGCGAATGCTCCCATGTTTCTTTGCCCAAAGCAAGTCTCTTCTTATTATTGGTGTCCCTTAGTAGTGTTTTATTTTGCAGTAATTTGACCATAAAGGCCTGATTCAAACAGTCTTCTCTGTTACTTGAACTCCGTGAAGCATTTATTTGGGCTGCAATTTCTGAGGCTGGTAACTCTAATGAACTTATCCTCTGCAGCAGAAGTAACTCTGGGTTTTCTGCTGGGCCCTTGAATGAGTAGGTGTGTCCAAACTTTTGACGAGTACTTTATATATAAAAAAACATGTTTTATCTCAGTAATGTTGTGAAGAGGTTCATTTGCAGAATGAGAGGCATCTCTGGGTCTTCCATTCCTGTGGCGGTCCTCATGAGAGCCAGTTTCATCATAGCGTTTGATGGTTTTTGCGACTGCACTTGAAGAAACTTTAAAAGTTCCTGAAATATTCCAGATTGATTGACCTTCACGTCTTAAAGTAATGATGGACTGGTCTAATAGGGATATCTTCTGTATACTTTTTGGATTAATTCATGATTCCATATGTGTTATTTAATTGTTTTGATGTCTTCGCTGTTATTCTACTGTTATTCTACAATGTAGTGTAATAGTGTAATAGTGTATTTCTAACAAAAAATTAAAAACATTGCACCAATATTTTAACGAATCACCTCTACCTCGGTGTATTTCTATTGTATTTGCAAAGAAAGATAACTGGTACATGTTTGAAATGGTCGGAAAAAATGTAGTGGGACTTATGCTGTTTAAGCTCTGACGTTAGACGTCCGTTTGCGCTTTTCTGTTCTCCCATTGGTTCCCCGGTTTAAAGGTAACTTCCCTCATTGGATTGTGACATTTTGGATACGGATTTCAAAGGTGCAGCGAACTGGCGCTTTTTCCATATTTTCCTCATTCAAGTATCAAGAAAGTTTCCGAACCCAGTCTAGCTGCTAATGTCGGTGGCAGACCAGAAATAGGTGAAGTTACCTTAAAGGTATGCAATATTTTTCTTACCTCAATCAACAACTGTGTTGTTAAATTGTTTGCTAGGCTAATAGCTATTACTCATTTCATTTGATTCAGGCTAGTTACGCAAAACGTTTATTTGAGAAAGCAGATCCTTCTAGCCATGATGACCCTAGTTTTGTTACAATGTTAGCTAGCTAACGCTACTCGCTTGCCTACATAGTTAGTTAGCTGCTTGACTAACTAGCGGTAGCTAGCCATACCTGGCCTAGCTATGTCACTGTAGTTAACGTTAGTTAACTGTGTACGTAACTTAAGGCAGTTGTACAACTAGGCAGTTGTACGATTTGCAATAGTTGGCTAACTACATGTATATTTTTGACGTCGTTATAGTTACAGATTTTTGTTTTAAATCTATTTAAGTTCGCGGCTCAAAATTAGACTAGTTAGCATTACCAATGCCATTGGCTATCCTATGAATATAGCTAACGTGGAAACGACTATAACTATTAAAATGATTTAATACGTTATGGTACGTTAAATGCTTATTTTGTACTAAATTACTATGCAAATTACTAACATTAGTTAGTTGGCTATTGTGATATCAAAGACCTTAATGCCAAATTAGTTGGCTACCTAGCTATGCTACAAAATAAATTTGGGGGGAAAAGGAAGGCGCACTATGGAGATATTGCAGCTAGTTAGCAACTTCTTGATAACTAAGTGTATGTTATATTGGTTTAACGTTAATGTTATGTTTTAGAATTTAGCTAAATCGAGTAACTGAGTGGGGCAATACACTAGTTTGAAACGTATGTACTGTAGCTAGCCAGTTTGGCGCGTTTTGATTGTGAGATGGAACTGACTAATGCAGTGTATCTTCTCTTCTGGCTCAGGGATACAGTTTGTGAAGTCAATGAAAAATGAAGTGTCAGTCCAACAACAATGAACTCCGGTTTGCATGCGACATGGAGAAACATGTCACATACAAGGAGTCAGGCCTCTTAACCTCACCACTCATGGGATGCATCCAATTAGTAGTCAAACAACTCTCTCCAGGTGTCACCTCTGCCAACATTTGCCTCAACGATGATGTGCAAGGTGTTCACAATAAGGAGAACAACCAATATGACCGTATCCTTGACGAGGTGAACCTAGGCTGTGAAGCATTCGAGGACAGCGGTTACCTGTCTTTACAGAACAGCCAGATGGAGGACTTTTATAATGTTAAGGAACAAAGGAAGTCTCTAGGACTGGAGATATTCTCCCCATGTCCTCCAGTTGCTGATTGTCACAAGGCTAAGCACTCTGCCTCTCAACTCCCAATACTGAAGTTTCAACATGCCATATGCCAAGAACTCACCAATAGCTTCAAGAGGACCCAGAGCTATGACTGGACTGTCATTAGCTGGCTAGCAGAGGGCTCTGGACTTGAAAGGGTTATTGGTGGGAACATGGGCCTTGAGTTTATGGATGTTTTAAAAGCGCTGCTGGAGAGGGACATGAAGCACATCCTAACCAGGATCCTGTGTCTTCTTGATGTTGACTTGATAAGGTAAACATTTGACCTTTACTGCTCTTATGATTTTATAGAGGTTTTTCAACGTGAAAATGGTTTTGTACTCATCATATATTCATGGTGGTTTTTGTTTTCTTCACAGCTGTAGAAAAGTGAGCAAGAGCTGGAGAAAAATAATCTGCCAAGACAAGTCTGCACTCCGTAAATGTGACCAGGCTGAACAGAGACTACAGGTAAGTGCTAACATTTTAAATGGATGTCATGTATATCAAGTAGAGGTTGACCGATTATGATTTTTCAACACCGATACAGATTATTGGAGGACCAAAGAAAAAGCAGATAACGATTAATTGGTCGATTTTTATATATATTTGTAATAATGACAATTACAAAAATACTGAATGAACACTTATTTTAACTTAAAATAATATATCAATAAAATCAATTTAGTTTCAAATAAATAATGAAACATGTTCAATTTGGTTTAAATAATGCAAAAAAAAACAGTGTTGGAGAAAGTAAAAGTGAAGTGTGCCACATAAAAAAAAAAGCTACGGTTTAAGTTCTTTGCTCAGAACATGTGAACATACGAAAGCTGGTGGTTCCTTTTATTAACATGAGTCTTCAATGTTCCCAGGTAAGAAGTTTTGGTTATTATAGGACTATTTCTCTCTATACCATTTGTATTTCATATACCTTTGACTATTGGATGTTTAGTATTGCCAGCCTACTCTCAGGAGTTGATAGGCTTGAAGTCATAAACGGTGCAATGCTTGAATCACAGCGAAGAGCTGCTGTTTGAATGAATGCTTACAAGCCTGCTGCTGCCTACCACCGCTCAGTCAGACTGCTCTATCAAATCATAGACTTAACAAAACGTTTATTCTTTCAGTGAAATACGGAACCATTCTGTATTTTATCTAACGGGTGGCATCCCTAAGTCTAAATATTGCTGTTACATTGCACAACCTTCAATGTTATGTCATGATTATATAAAATTCTGGCAAATTAATTACGGTCTTTGTTAGGAAGAACTGGTCTTCACACCGTTCGCAACGAGCCAGGCGGCCCAAACTGCTGCATATACCCTGACTGCTTGCACGGAACGCAATAGAAGTAACACAATTTCCCTAGTTAAAATAAATTCTTGGTAGCAGGCAATCTTAACTAAATACGCACGTTTATTGTATTGATTTTAAGAAAGACATTGGTGTTTATGGTTAGGTACACATTGGTGCAACGACAGTGCTTTTTTTCACGAATGCGCTTGTTAAATCACCTGTTTGGCAAAGTATGCTGTGATTCAATGATAAATTAACAGGCACCGCATCGGTTATATGCAACGCAGGACAAGCTAGATAAACTAGTATTATCATCAACCATGTGTAGTTAACTAGTGATTATGTTAAGATTGTTTGTTTTTTATAAGATGCGTTTAATGCTAGCTAGCACCTTACCGTGGCTCCTTGCTGCACTTGCATCAGGTAGTCAGCCTGCCACGCAGTCTCCTTGTGGAGTGCAATGTAATCGGCCACAATCGGTGTCCAAAAAGGCCGATTACCGACTGTTATGAAAACTTGAAGTCGGCCCTAATTAATTGGCCATTACGATTAATTGGTCGACCTCTAATATCAGGTGTCAATGCTTTCAATTCACATTGACTGTTTCGATTTTTAAGCTTGCAGATGCTCCCAACTTTGCTGATATGTTTGATATTTACATTTATTTAGAGACCCTTTGAAGTACTGCAATCTTAATTGCCTAACCATAGGGTAATCCACTGCATGAGTATTGTATGCTAAATAGCAATGTCCTTTTTTGTTATAGGACTCAAGAATCCCCGTAGGACTGGAGAATGTGGGTTTTTTGACGAGAGACACCACCCTGTCCAGGGTTGTAATGTCCTGTATGCAGAGAGTAGCTTCAACCCCTATCCAGAAGTCTACCAAGAGGATGCTCTCCCAGAGAGCATGCACGCAGGCGCCATACTGCTCCCACCAATCTCGCTTCAGAGAATACCAAGAGGTGAGGGTTCCTCTATTCACTTTGCATATGAAGGTTCAGAGGACATGATGGTGCTCAGTGTGTGTACTTATTGGGTTGGTCACCTTCCAATCAGTTCCAAAAAAGTAATTGACATTATGTTCATGTTACCAATGATACATATTGTGAGTTATACTCTGTAGCCTTATACATTGTTTGGTTGTGTTCTCTAGGCTGCCAGTTTGCTGAAGCAGCACGAGTCGCTGAAGCCCTGTAAGCGCTGCGGCTCTCCAGCCAAGCACAATGCAGACGCAATGAGGGCCACCTGTACCCGCTTTAGTTGTGCCTTTGACTTCTGCACCCAGTGCCAGGGCCCCTTCCACGGCTCCTCAACCTGCTGCACCCGGCTGACATGGCGGCCTAGCAGCTCCACAGCCACCCCCATCCTCATTGGCAGCGCTCGCAGCAAGAGGAACGTCAGGCGCCTGTGAGATGAACGCAGCCTGGGATAAGACCCAATCGCTCACCTTTTAAAACTAACCATTTTTATGGAATATTTGTTTTATTCATAGCCCTTTTAGCCCACTACCGCCTCCGCCGAAGACCAAAGGTATCTTGGATATTGGAATACTCTGCATTAGAGTAGACTGTATTCTGAGGCAATCAAGTGATTCCAGTTGTCTGACAATGTCGTCAGAAAGCGACAATTGTACTGGAAGCCCCAAAAAAGAACATCCCACTGGATGCAGAGGAATTTTTCCTAGACTTGTATTTTACTTGATGAAATGTCCTTGTCGTATATTTGTACATATTTTAAATGTGAGATATGTAAATATTTATATTGTTTAAATAAATGCCTCTTGGGATTTAAGAACTGATCTTTTATTTTTCAAAGCCACATACTACCAGAAACCATGTAATACGTACCAACTTTCTTTCAGAATTTATCAAGAAGAACACATGTTACAATGCCAATAAGGGTATGAAAGTTACATCATACTTCCAGGGTCAGTTCCCAGATTTTTTTTTTTCAAGGGGCTTGACAATTATATCTTAATTTGTGAAAACACAGCTGTTTAAAAATATATGTATACAATATATTTGTGTATTAGTTTACTTCTGCCAGATACTTTTAAGTTATTGTGCTGAAGACCATTGTGCTATGTATTTGTCCATTGAAGACTATTCCAAAAGTTAAACTACAAAGCTACTTCCTGGAAAATGACATCACTGTCATAGCTTGTTTGCCACTTGCTTCGAAAGCTGTAACAACTAGTGAAACTAAGCCATTCAGCCATTAGATGGTGCCATAGTGTAGCTCTAAAAACCTCCTGGCTCACAATCTGGAAAGATGAAGGAATTTAGAAGACAACATATAGCTGAAAACAGCCAATAACACACTTAATGGTGATTTAAAGATTCACGCTTACAATACCGGTATTTTCCAATAACAAAATTACATTCAATGTGTAGGTTTATCTGAAAAGTAAGGTCTTCTACAGCTGGATGATTCAGTTCAGTGACGGAGTAGCTTGAGGTCGATGGTACAGCCAGGGAGGGAGAAACAGTCCAATAGGCAGGCACAGAGCTCTTTATCAGGCACCTCCGTTTCTGTCCTCTGTAGGTCGGCTGGAACAGATCCACCACCGAAAGTGTAGCACCCACCTATTAGGGGCATTTCAATTCATAATTGTGATTGTTATTTAACTAGGCAAGTCAGTTAAGTTCAAATTCTTACTTACAATGAATGATGGCCTACCCCGGCCAGACCTGGACGATGCTGGGCCAATTGTGCACGGGACTCCCAATGATGGGACTCCCAATCACAGCCAGATGTGATACAGCCTGGATTTGAACAAGGTACTGTAGTGACACCTCTTGCACTGAGATACAGTGCCTTAGACCACTGCACCACTCAGGATATGTAACTTGTTCAATTAAAATGTCTGGGTAGTACAGTTTCTCCCCAGTCTGACTGTGAAATTAGTTTCATAGGCTCCATTTCCTGGTTGAAATAATCAGTTGTGCACAGAATATTCCTGTGAAATGAGAAGGGACAAGAAATATAATGCGTCATGAAGAGAGGTTGTTTTCTGGGTATGTTTTAGAGGCTCAAATTTAGGTGGCAAGCCTACATATCTTTCAATAGTGATTAGTGATGCCAATCTACATGTTTTTTAATGCCGATTAGTGATGCCGAATACAATATGTGACCACATGAAACATGCTTTCTGTGCATTAAAAGCATTTTGCTGTCATTTAAAAGGGTTGCCATTGTTTTTCTCCTGCAGACCCAAAACATCAGTGTTTTTTCCAATTAGCTTCCCCCTCAGTGTGCGTCTGCCCCTTCCATCAGTGTCTGGCCACAGTTGTGTCAGCTCCCTCTGTGCACCTCTATCCTGGGGCTGCACTCTTTAGCTGCCTGCTACACAAAATGTCAATGTCCAGTTGACTGTTCTATCACTGTCCCTAAATGTCCTGCCAGCTGTGGTGACAAGTAGCTATTTTTGTGACTTCCCCCTCCTGCTCTGGCCAACGACAACAGTGGAGGAACTAAATGTAGCACTCCCACCTCTCAACCGCCCCCTGCTTATTTCTTCCACTAATTTATTGGAGGGTATGGGCAAAGCAGAATAAAATCATTCATATATGTAGAGTATACAAACAAGAAAATAAGATGCCCAAGGTTACCACTGTATCTGTTTGCTATGAGTCAAACATGGCTGTTGATTGGGATTTTCTGATTATGTTTACTCTTTCTCACATACACAGATGCATTCTTATTCTAATCTAGATAGTTTCTTAACATGAGTAAAGCCATGCAAATTTAATTAAATGTTTAACGGATGCCCCAAATGCCATCATCTTTCAGGACACTGCATTTGACTGTGTATGTATCAGATGGCCTTTTGCTCTCAGTACACCAGATAATTGATCTCTTAGCTGCCCTTTCCAGGACAGAGAACCACATGGGTCATTCATTACTCTGATTTATTGAACTCCAGCGACACTGGGACACTTCTCCAAATGAAAGCTCATAATTGAAGTAATTAGACTTTCACACAATCAGGTGTTTTCCTATCATTTACCATCCCTGTTTACGTCAACAGTGGAATTGTGTATGAGTCATACAAGGCTTGTAACTAGTAACTACAGTAACTTACTTTCACTGATCTGATTCGGACAATTTTCTGATATTAGCCTTTTTTCTGCCACAACAAAACAGAACATTTCCATGATTGTGTTTGTCAACATCTGCAGCAAGAGTCTTATGTGCCAGCAATACTTTCCCTGTTTCCACAAATATGCATAGGTAGATACACTATAGATACAGTACATACAAGTATGTGTTGACTCCTTCAAATTAGTCGATTTGGCTATTTCAGCCACACCTGTTGCTGACAGGTGTATACAATCGGGCACACCGCCATGCAATCTCCACAGACAAACATTGGCAGTAGAATGGACTTACTGAAGAGCTCAGTGACATAGGATGCCACCTTTCCAACAAGTCAGTTCGTAAAATTTCTACCCTGTTAGAGCTGCCCCGGATAACTGGAAGTGATGTTATTGTGAAGTGGAAATGTCTGGGAGCGCAAATGGCTCAGCCGCGAAGTGGTAGGCCACACAAGCACACAGAAAGGGACAGCCAAGTGCTGAAGTGCGTAGTGCGTAAAAATCATCTGTCCTCGGTTGCAACACTCACGAATGAGTTCCAAACTGCCTCTGGAAGCAACGTCAGCACAATAACTGTTTGTCGGGAGCTTAACAGGTTTCCATGGCCGAGCAGCCACACACAAGCCTAAGATTATCATGCGCAATGCCAAGCGTCGTCTGGAATGGTGTAAAGCTCGCCGCCACTGGACTCTGGAGCAGTGGCAACGCGTTCTCTGAAGTGATGAATCACGCTTCATCATCTGGCAGTCGGACGAATCTGGGTTTGGAGGATACCAGGAGAATGCTACCTGCCCCAATGCATAGTGCCAACTGTAAAGTTTGGTGTAGGAGGAATAATGGTCTGGGGCTGTTTTTAATGGTTCGGGCTAGGCCCCTTATTCCCAATGAAGGGAAATCTTAACACTACAGCATACAATTACATTTTAAATTATTCTGTGGTTCCAACTTTGTCGCAACAGTTTGGGGAAGGCCCTTTCCTGTTTCAGCATGACAATAACCTTGTGCACGAAGTGAGGTCCATACAGAAATGGTTTGTCTAGATCGGTGTGGAAGAACCTGACTGGCCTGCACAGAGCCCTAACCTCAACCCCATCGAACACCTTTGGGATTAATTGGAACGCCGACTGCGAGCCAGGCCTAATCGCCCAACATCAGTGCCCAACCTCACTAATGCACTTGTGGCTGAATGGAATAAGTCAATGCAGCAATATTCAAACATCTAGTGGAAAGCCTTCCCAGAAGAGTGTTGTTATAGCAGCAAAGGGGGGACCAACTTCATTTGGGCACCTTTGCTACACAGAACCCTACTAATCCATCACGACTGGTCTGCCGACGGAACCGCACGAGGAGGCTCTTCACGAGGAGGCTACAACAGACTTCTTCCGTTGCGACGTACCTCTAAGACCCTTCTGCTAGCTGCTAGCTGCTAGCCCCGGCCCGCTAGCTGTCTGAATCGCTGTGTCTCCAGCCAGCTTAACAATTCACTGGACCCCTCGGCTACGCATGCCTCTCCCTAATGTCAATATGCCTTGTCCATTGCTGTTCTGGTTAGTGAATATTGTCTTATTTCACTGTAGAGCCTCTCGCCCTGCTCAATATGCCTTAGCTAACCCTTCAGTTCCACCTTCCACACATGTGGTGACATCACCTGGTTTAAATGATGTTTCTAGAGACAATTTATCTCTCATCGTCACTCTATGCCTAGGTTTACCTCCACTGTATTCACATCCTACCATACCTTTGTCTATACATTATGCCTTGAATCTATTATATCACGCACAGAAACCTGCTCATTTTACTCTCTGTTCTGAACGTACTAGACAACCAGTTCTTATAGCCTTTAGCCGTACCCTTATCCCACTCCTCCTCTGTTCCTCTGGTGATGTAGAGGTTAATCGAGGCCCAGCAATGCCTAGCTCCACTCCCATTCCGGGGCGGCAGGGTAGCCTAGTGGTTAGAGTGTTGGACTAGTAACCGGAAGGTTGTGAGTTCAAACCCCCGAGCTGACAAGGTACAAATCTGTCGTTCTGCCCCTGAACAGGCAGTTAACCCACTGTTCCCAGGCCGTCATTGAAAATAAGAATTTGTTCTTAACTGACTTGCCTGGTTAAATAAAGGTAAAATTAAAAAAAAAAAAAATTAAAATTCCCCAGGTGCTCTCATTTGTTGACTTTTGTAACCGTAAAAGCCTTGGTTTCATGCATGTTAACATTAGAAGCCTCCTCCCCAAGTTTGTTTTATTCACTGCCTTAGTACACTCTGCCAACCCAGATGTCCTAGCCGTGTCTGAATCCTGGTTTAGGAAGACCACCAAAAACCCTGAAATTTCCATCCCTAACTATAACATTTTCCGACAAGATATAACTGCCAAAGGGGGTGGAGTGGCAATCTACTACAGAGATAGTCTGCAGAGTTCTGTCATACTATCCAGGTCTGTACCCAAACAATTCAAACTTCTACTTCTAAAAATCCACCTTTCCAAAAACAAATCTCTCACTGTTGCCGCTTGCTATAGACCACCCTCTGCCCCCAGCTGTTCCCTGGACACCATATGTGAATTGATTGCCCCCCATCTATCTTCAGAGCTTGTGCTGCTAGGAGACCTAAACTGGGACATGCTTAACACCCCAGCCATCCTACAATCTAAGCTTGATGCCCTCAATCTCACACAAATTATCAATGAACCTACCAGGTACAACCCCAAATCCGTAAACACGGGCACCCTCATAGATATCATCCTACCCAACTTGCCTTCCAAATACACCTCTGCTGTCTTCAACCAAGATCTCAGTGATCACTGCCTCGTTGCCTACATCCGTAATGGGTCTGCGGTCAAACGACCACCCCTCATCACTGTCAAACGCTCCCTAAAACACTTCAGCGAGCAGGCCTTTCTAATTGACCTGACCCGGGTATCCTGGAAGGATATTGACTTCATCCTGTCAGTAGAGGATGCCTGGTTTTTCTTTAAAAGTGCCTTCCTCACCATCTTAAATAAGCATGCCCCATTCAAAAAATGTATAACCAGGAACAGATATAGCTCTTGGTTCACTCCAGACCTGACTGCCCTTGACCAGCACTAAAACATCCTGTTGCGTACTGCATTAGCATCAAATAGCCCCCGTGATATGCAACTTTTCAGGGAAGTTAGGAACCAATATAAACAAGCAGTTAGGAAAGCTAAGGCTAGCTTCTTCAAACAGAAGTTTGCATCCTGTAGCACAAACTCAAAAAAGTTCTGGGACACTGTAAATCCATGGAGAATAATAGCACCTCCTCCCAGCTGCCCACTGCACTGAGGCTGGGAAACACTGTCACCACCGATAAATCCACGATAATTGAGAATTTCAATAAGCATTTTTCTATGGCTGGCCGTGCTTTCCACCTGGCTACCACTACTCCGGTCAACTGCCCTGCACCCCCCACAGCAACTCGCCCAAGCCTCCCCCATTTCTCCTTCACCCAAATCCAGATAGCTGCTGTACTGAAAGAGCTGCAAAATCTGGACCCTACAAATCAGCCGGGCTAGACAATCTGGACCCTCTCTTTCTAAAGCTGCCGAAATTGTTGCAACCCCTATTTCTAGCCTGTTCAACCTCTCTTTCGTATCATCTGAGATCCCCAAAGATTGGAAAGCTGCCGCGGTCATCCCCCTCTTCAAAGGGGGAGACACTCTAGACCCAAACTGCTACAGACTTATCCCTACCCTGCCTTTCTAAGGTCTTTGAAAGCCAAGTTAACAAACAGACCACGGACCATTTTGTATCCCACCGTACCTTCTCCGCTATGCAATCTGGCTTCCGAGCTGGTCATGGGTGCACTTCAGCCACGCTCAAGGTCCTAAACGATATCATAACTGCCATCGATAAGAGACAATACCGTGCAGCCGTATTAATTGACCTGGCCAAGGCTTTCGACTCTGTCAATCACCACATTCTTATCGGCAGACTCAACAGCCTTGGTTTCTCAAATGACTGCCTCGCCTGGTTCACCAACTACTTCTCTGATAGAGTTCAGTGTGTCAAATCGGAGGGCCTGTTGTCCGGACCACTGGCAGTCTCTATGGGGGTGCCACAGGATTTAATTCTCGGGCCGACTCTCTTCTCTGTATACATCAACGATGTCGCTCTTGCAGCTGGTGACTCTCTGATCCACCTCTACGCTGACGACACCATTCTGTATACTTCTGGCCCTTCTTTGGACACTGTGCTAACTAACCTCCAGACGAGCTTCAATGCCATACAACTCTCCTTCCATGGCCTCCAACTGCTCTTAAATGCAAGTAAAACTAAATGCATGCTCTTCAACCGATCGCTACCCGCACCTGCCCGCCTGTCCAGCAACCATACTCTGGACGGTTCTGTCCTAGAATATGTGGACAACTACAAATACTTAGGTGTCTGGTTAGACTGTAAACTCTCCTTCCAGACCCACATTAAGCATCTCCAATCCAAAATTAAATCTAGAATCGGCTTCCTATTTCGCAACAAAGCATCCTTCGCTCATGCTGCCAAACATACCCTCTTAAAACTGACTATCCTACCAATCCTCGACTTCGGTGATGTCATTTACAAAATATCCTCCAACACTCTACTAAACAAATTGGATGCGGTCTATCACAGTGCCACCCATTTTGTCACCAAATCCCCATATACTACCCACCACTGCGACCTGTACGCTCTCGTTGGCTGGCCCTCGCTTCATACTCGTCGCCAAACACACTAGCTCCAGTGTTTATTTACTATATTGTAATTACCTCGCCACTATGGCCTATTTTATTGCCTTACCTCCCTTATCCTGTCTAGGACTGGGGTTCCGCTAGAATCATGTAGTAACCAAAAAAGTGTTAAACAAATCAAAATATATGTTATATTTGAGATCCTTCAATGTAGCCACACTTTGCCTTGATGACAACTTTACACACTCTTGGCATTCTCTCAACCAGCTTCATGAGGAAGTCACATGGAATGCATTTATATTATCTTACCTCATTTGCACACACTGTATATATACTTTTTTCTACTGTATTATTGACTGTATGTTTGTTTGTTCCATGTGTTACTCTGTGTTGTTGTATGTGTTTCGAACTGCTTTGCTTTATCTTGGCCAAGTCGCAGTTGTAAATGAGAACTTGTTCTCAACTATCCTACCTGGTTAAATAATGGTTAAAAAAAATAAAAATAAATGAATGCCCATGATTTTGGAATGAGATGTTCGACGAGCATGTTTCCACATACGTTTGGCCATGTAGTGGATGATGTGTGTGTCAGACCTTCAGGTTTGCCATGGCCTTATAGAGCAGTTTGACAGTCTGGAACCCAGCACCCAGAGACAACAGCCTATACAATTAGCCTGAAGAACAGTTTCATGAGGAATTCTTAACATTTAGAATTCTAAACATTTAGAATTCTAAACATTTAGAGGAATTCTCAACATGTTCCTCTGTAGTTTGGCTGAGGGGCCATTATGATCTACAGATCTTCCACTCTACTAGAACATTGGGGTAATGCTGGCTGTTTGGGTAATTCCGCTAGCCTGACAACCCATCCATATCGCTCCAGTCAAACGCCACGGCCATTAGTGTTTCTGAATTTCCTTTCCTCCCCAACGTCTTGTAGTGAACACAACCCTTCTGATTGGTCACAGAAACCGATGGGTTTGCCAGAGCCGGCCTAAACAAATCATGAATCACATTAAATACAGTACCCGCGAAGGGCCTCCCGAGTGGTGCAGCTGTCTTAGTTGTCACTACAGACCCAGGTTCGATCCCAGGCTGTGTCACAACTAGCTGTGATCGGGAGTCCCATAGGGCGGCGCACAATTGGCCCAGCATCATCTGGGTTAGGGGAGGGTTTGGCCGGGAGGGCTTTACTTTGGCCCATCGCACTCTAGCGACTCCTTGTGGCAGGCCGGGCACCTGCAGGCTGACATCGGGGGTAGGTTGAATGGTGTTTCCTCCAACACATTGGTGCGGTTGGCTTCCGGGTTAAGCGGGCAGGTGTTAAGAAGTGCAGTTTGGCAGTTCATGTTTTGGAGGACACATGACCTTTGACTCCCGAGCAAAATCTGAAATAAAGTCACTCATTAAAATCAAAATCACAGACAAATGGCAAAACGAATGGACAGAAGGGGGAAAAGGAAGGGATCTACACTCCACCCACCCACTGGTTTCAATCAGCAATAACTACAAAGGACTCTTAAGATGATCTGAAACCATAATCACCCATCTGCGAATAGAACACAATCGCCTCAATCTCTCTCTAAAGATAGGAAAACAGCAGCAGAAACTACAGATCACTTCCTTCTTCATTGTCAAACTTATGAACATCATATGCAAACACTCAGAAGAACAATCACATCCCTGGGAATAAGCTTCACCCTCTCCAATTTACTGAAACCCGGACAGAACAAACTGTAATCCATTTAAGCAGTAATTTCCTTCCTTCAGTCATGTAGACTAGTGCAGAATCTAGAACACCTCCATAGTCCCATCACACTCCAGTAGGTGGCGGTCATAAACCTAACACTGGTTTGCACACCGCCATAAAACTCTATGCAGAAGAACAAGACAGACAGTACAGTGTGACCAGAGGAAATCCCTTTTTTTTTTGTTTTTTTGTATACATAATTTTTTTATTTAACAACAAATCAATACATAAAGCATATGAGGGAACACAAGCATACATAGATTACAAACAATGGACAATTGAGCTAGGAGGTACAATATCACATTACATTACACAAGGACCTTAAGGGACATACATATACTTACAATTCGAACAGCTTTTTTGATAGTAGAGCATTTAACCGTCTTAAAATACAGTTCAATTTATTTTTGTAGAGTAAGAAAATGTGGTTTTCTGTTTGTAAATTTACATTTGTGTATATGAAATTTGGCCAAAAGAATAATGAAATTAATTACATAAAAATGTTTCAGCTTATTTCTATCACATGTAAAGAATCCAAACAGTACATCTCAACACAATAGTGTAAAATCTTCATAAATGTGTTCAATTATAAACCTACTGATCTCTTGCCACAGTTTTCTTATATGCATACAATGCCAAAAAAGATGCAACACTGTTTCTGGGTGGTCATTACAAAAGGAGCAATTTGAGTTGATGTTTTCCCTAAACTTCTTAATATAGTGGTTGGCAGGATAATATTTATGAATAATTTTAAAGGAAACTTCCTTAATTTAGTTAACAAGTAGGTGTGGCAACATTCAAACTTTTTTTTTCCAACAACAAATCCATTCAAATAAGGCATGACATAAGGCATAGATAGATACAACATCCTGCTGAAACAAGGGTCGTATCCCTCTGTTGTTGAATGGACCAAAAGAGAAACAAATCTTTCCTCCTGATGAGTCAACCGGGTCAATAGAAGGTAGGCTCTGAGGGTCAGGTCTTGACACGTTCCTGAATAACATAGCAATACCCGAGGGAATGTTATCTAAAACAATTGCAAATTATTTAAGTGTTACAGGGACCTTGCAAAGTGATAAGAATTCCTTATAACTGAGTAAAAGACCCTCTGTGAGAGGAAATCCCTTATCACACTTGTAGGCGATGTCATGGCGTTGGCTAGCTAAAATCATGCTGTAGAAACACGTCATCGGATCTAACGTTCATCTCGCGCCGAAAGCCACTCCTTCGATATAAGGTCGTTTTTATGAAAATGAAATCGCGTCAGTTTGTCACTTTCACGAGGTTGGAGTAAAAACATGTTAAACTACTTAAGACCTTGTCTCGAATCTAGGTTGTGCCTTCAGATTTTGAGGTAAATTAACAACTAAGGAAGAACCTTTCACTCTCTCATTGACTTCTCAAACCGCCGGTGTTTGGTCTGTTTCCCAGCGTTCCCGGAGGTCTTGTGGTGTTGCAACTTTGGGTTTAGAAACGCTGTAATCACGTCATTGGCTTTCATCAAACTCTGTGCTTTCATACTCTGTTTAGAGATGGTCCAGTTGTTGATTAATTTGTTTTGTACAACGCCTCTCATTTAGGCAACCATTTAGCTACCTTTCTCTATTCTCTGCTTCTCTCTCAACCTCATATGTCTCAGAATGTGATGGTGAAACGCACACATCATTAATCACACACAGTGGTTGATGCACGTGTACAGACACAACCCGCCGGTTGGTGTATGATGGAGCTTTGGACGGTGTGACACTGATAAGGAGTGACTGACACCTGTCGCCCGGCCATATGTCACACAGCCAAAGGTCGATCCCATTACACGCTGTCACAAACATTATGTGGCAACACCGCTAGGCAAGAAACAGGAAGTGGGGTGGCCAGGAAGAAGTACTATCCCCCCTTGAAATCAGCAACCCCCCCCTCCCTTCCCCTGAGTCAAGACTGAATCACCACACACTGACCGTATCATTAGAGTGTAAAACTGGTCTAGGAAGAGTGGCCCAACATTCAGCTAAGTATTTACCAAGATATGTTGAGAGCATTCGAAGGGTACACTTATCAGGATGCCAGTCACATTGCGACTGAATATTTGTTTTCCCACATTGAGAAAGAAGTGGTTGGAGGGCTAGGTGGAAAGGCATAGGTACATACTGTAGACACACACTGTCCATTTGTCCATATCTGTAAGGATGGGTCGCTTTAGTGGTAGTGTTCCAATTACTGCCCGGAGCCAGTGAGAGCAGTCAGTTAGAGCTCAGAGTAAAAATGCTGGACCTGACCGTGCTTGAGCCTCTCTATTTTTACACCCAGGGGGCCTGCAGGGGCCATTAAGATCAACAGTAATGAGAGTTAATGAGTCTGGCCTCCACAAGGCAGAGAATAATGACATATCATTCGCTTTACACTGGGGAGTGGACACAAAAACACACATATGCACAGGCCAGTGGTGGCTGGTGACACTTTAAATGGGGAGGATGGAGTTCATAGTAATGGCTGGACCGGAATAAATTAAATGATCTCAAACACATTAAACACCTGGTTTACATGTGTTTGATACCATTCAATTTACTCTACTCCATTCATTATTATGACCCGTCCTTCCCTCATCAGCCTCCTCTGGTGCAGACACGCATACACACACATTATTTTACTTATTGGGGATTGATTGAATAGGGCACTAAGGTTGACCACCCGATTCAACTGAAAATGTTTTTGTCTTTGTTTGCTGTCCTTAGTCACCGCCATGGAGTTTTGCTTCACCCCAAGCACCGTAACGACGGGAATATGATGTGACAAATTGAGATGCATGGAGCCCAGAAGAAACTTTATCAGTGTAAAGTGTATTTGTTTGCCCTGCCTTCAGAAAACATGGTTGTTGGTGATACTGAAAGATGATGGAAAACAAAACCAACCAGTGCACAGCACTGCTGTATTTGATTTATAAGGACATTTGATAATCACAAAAGATAGGTATTGTCAAATTGTGCTTGAAACAGGTGCATGGTTACCACAGCAACGTGGTGAGAGGATAGTTTTGATAATGTGTTGGTCAAAGGAATCATCATGTGATTGTTTTCCATATCTACAATATGTGGATCCCTGTACATACTGTTGGAATTGTTGTTTCCTGGTAATTAAAAGCTTTGACATAGATGCAACTTGACAGTGATTTGAATGTATTTTCTCATTTTAGATCCCACATAAGTCCCTGCTAATAATGTCATTTCATTTGGACCCCCCCCCCTCTCCCAGCGTATTGCTTATGACATTTATGAGTCAAATATCCTGTGCCATTTCGACACTTGTAAACACACTGAGTCATGACTTTTGTGGCATGTTTTCACACTGGCTTCGATGATTCCAACACAGTGAGTATTCATCCCAAAATAATGTAGTAAATGTGATTGTGTTTTTTGTTCATATGAGTGAAGAATTTAACATCACCATGTAAGAGGGTCAGTGAACACTTTTTTACTTTTCGATGAAGAAAGCACATTCTATTCAAAGAGGTAGGATAGTAGGTCTTATACCTGCCAGAAACTATACAGTGAACTAAGCATTGTACAATTAAGCAATAAGGCACGAGGGGATATGGTATATGGCCAATATACCACGGCTAAGGGATGTTCTTATGCACAACGCAACACAGAGTGCCTGGTACAGCCCTTAGCCGTGGTATATTGGCCATATACCATAAACCACCGAGGTGCCTTATTGCTATTATAAAATGGTTAATAACGTAATTGGAGCAGTAAAAATAAATGTTTTGTCATACTCATGGTATATGGTCTGATATACCATGGCTGTCAGCCAATTAGCATTCAGGGCTCGAACCACCCAGTTTATAATACATTATAGTCAATGACATGGATTGTTTACAGTCCTTTTCACACCCATGATTACACTTAGCTTGTTAGGAGGCCGAGGAGGCCATCAAAATAGCCCTGGCGGCTGGCACGGATTACGATAGTGATTCTACACAGGTTAACATACAGTGAGATGGACACACTACCGTACCATATGCAGCCTACGCTGTATACATGCTGAGGCCAATGCATATTACAAAAACAATTTTACCTTGATCAATATGCTTACTATGTATCTGTAAATAACGACCAAAATACACTGCTCAAAAAAATAAAGGGAACACTTAAACAACACAATGTAACTCCAAGTCAATCACACTTCTGTGAAATTAAACTGTCCACTTAGGAAGCAACACTGATTGACAATACATTTCACATGCTGTTGTGCAAATGGAATAGACAACAGGTGGAAATTATAGGCATTTAGCAAGACACCCCCAATAAAGGAGTGGTTCTACCGGTGGGGACCACAGACCACTTCTCAGTTCCTATGCTTCCTGGCTGATGTTTTGGTCACTTTTGAATGCTGCCGGTGCTTTCACTCTAGTGGTAGCATGAGACGGAGTCTACAACCCACACAAGTGGCTCAGGTAGTGCAGCTCATCCAGGATGGCACATCAATGCGAGATGTGGCAAGAAGGTTTGCTGTGTCTGTCAGCGTAGTGTCCAGAGCATGGAGGCGCTACCAGGAGACAGGCCAGTACATCAGGAGACATGGAGGAGGCCGTAGGAGGGCAATAACCCAGCAGCAGGACCGTTACCTCCGCCTTTGTGCAAGGAGGAGCACTGCCAGAGCCCTGCAAAATGACCTCCAGCAGGCCACAAATGTGCATGTGTCTGCTCAAACGGTCAGAAACAGACTCCATGAGGGTGGTATGAGGGCCCGACGTTCACAGGTGGGGGTTGTGCTTACAGCCCAACACCGTGCAGGACATTTGGCATTTGCCAGAGAACACCAAGCCACTGGCTCCCTGTGCTCTTCACATATGAATGCAGGTTCACACTGAGCACATGTGACAGACTGGAGACGCCGTGGAGTACGATCTGCTGCCTGCAACATCCTCCAGCATGACCAGGTTTGGCGGTGGGTCAGTCATGGTGTGGGGTGGCATTTCTTTGGGGGGCCGCACAGCCCTCCATGTGCTCGCCAGAGGTAGCCTGACTGCCATTAGGTACCGAGATGAGATCCTCAGACCCCTTGTGAGACCATATGCTGGTGTGGTTGGCCCTGGGTTCCTCCTAATGCAAAACAATGCTAGACCTCATGTGGCTGGAGTGTGTCAGCAGTTCCTGCAAGAGGAAGGCATTGATGCTATGGACTGGCCCGCCCGTTCTCCAGACCTGAATCCAATTGAGCACATCTGGGACATCATGTCTCGCTCCATCCACCAACGCCACGTTGCACCACGGACTGTCCAGGAGTTGGCAGATGCTTTAGTCCAGGTCTGGGAGAAGATCCCTCAGGAGACCATCCGCCACCTCATCAGGAGCATGCCCAGGCGTTGTAGGGAGGTCATACAGGCACGTGGAGGCCACACACACTACTGAGCCTCATTTTGACTTGTTTTAAGGACATTCATCAAAGTTGGATCAGCCTGTAGTGTGGTTTTCCACTTTAATTTTGAGTGTGACTCCAAATCCAGACCTCCATGGGTTGATAAATTTGATTTCCATTGATAATTGTTGTGTGATTTTGTTGTCAGCACATTCAACTATGTAAAGAAAAAAGTATTAAATAAGAATATTTCATTCATTCAGATCTAGGATGTGTTATTTTAGTGTTCCCTTTATTTTTTTGAGCAGTGTATATTTTTAAATAACTATCAAAATATGTCAATGCTTCATAATGCAAATTGGATATGGCCATTGTGATTGAGATTATACTTGTAGAAGTGAGATTAGAGGTGTACACAAATGTCACGTCTGTTCAGGTCCCATTTTTTAAAATATATATATATAAATTGCTCTATCAAAAAGTTAAATGTAGATGTAAAATCCAAGGCTATTCTTTGTTATTCATTATGCCAATTGAATCTTTCTATAATGGCAAGAAGAATCACACATAAAAACAATCGCACAAGTATAGCCTATGTCATTTTATTCATTGAATATATTCGGAGTTACATTCATTTAAAAAATGGAATAATTCTCGCTTTGTGGAAACAATCTTTCTCACAGTCCTCTCATAATTTTGATGATTAGAAGACAGCCTATGACTTATCTATGTCTGTTGAAATAAATCAATGTAAGTGTGTATCTGCTATGCTATTCTTTGTCTCATGTCTTTTGAAGGGAATAAATAAAAAAAATAAGATCCCTGCCAACCTTAATTGAGACACAAGGTAGTTGCTTTCAAGTCCTTCTCTATCTTTTGATGATTTGATCTGATAGCCAATATCATGCTTATTTAGCATGTGTGTTGTCATGAAACTGATAATTTCAAATGGTATGAAGTTGATATGCATGAAATCAAATGTAGTAGTCTATGCTTACCATCTACATTCAGGTGAGCAGGTCATCAAAGCACATGTTGAGTGCAACTATAAGTTTGTGGCGTAATTTGTCATTTTTTGCAATACTTTTTCACATGAAAAGAGATAATCAACATCAATATTTACTTACAAAATTACTCAGCTTTGAAAAATAAATGGACATCTTTTATTTGGATGCACGGTTTTACATAACTAAATGCTCTAGGTAAGTTTATGCACAAGGTATAGCATTGTTCCACATGGATATAACGTGATTATATGCATCAGTGTCACTCTAAATGTGGTCCTCTACTGTATGAGCTGATTATACTTTATACCAGTATAAAGTTTGTTTTAGGAATGCATTTATTGAACTACCATTTACAGTCCTGGTCAAAGCAAATCTATCTGATCCCAGGTGGACGTATATAGTATTTACTGTTGTCTACATCTTCAGACCAATATTTGTAGTTTCAGTATATCTTGTATACAATGTAAACATTTACTTTATACTGTAGAGATAACCACACTTGACTTTGAAACATGTCCATTGTTGAAGAACTTAAATATTTGTTTTGGATAGCAAATCGATGAGGTTGACTGATTGAGGTAATCGCACCAGCGGGTCTTCCTCAGAGTGGCTGAAAAAGACAGTTGGAGCAGAGGGAAAGAGTGAGGGAGAGAAAGGTCCAGATAATTGATTATTGATCAGAATAGTGAGAGAATCACAAGTACATGCAACAGAGTTTCAAATCATGGTATGAGAAGACGTGATAAGGGCTTTCATTTAGTAGAAACATCATACTCTACTGCTCATATGTTTTCAATAGCTGAGCTTCTGTAGTAAAATGAAAGTAGCCCTATGGCTATACAGTATGTTCTTAGCAGTACAATGTACTGGAAATGCAGCTACGTTTGTCCACTACAACTCCACTATACAGGTGTCAGGTCTTGCTGTCTCTATGCATAGCAGTGCGACCACATTGTGTTCCATACCTTCTCTATGCAATGACCACCACAGTAACAACCCAATTGAGATGGCGTTCAACTAAACTTAGAAATGAGAGTGGAGTGAAAGTGAATGGAGGAGGAGGAGGAGAGAGACTGAACCTACCAATTGGAAGTTATTGAGAAGGTGATCTACATCGACGTCATCATAGCTCTCTAGAAACGAGGGCTCACTTCTGGATTCTTCTTGCATGGGAGGGTCTTCTTGACTGAAAAGACAAGAAGGGTACATTTGACTTTCCTCACACTGTGGAGGCACACTGCAAAAATGCACATGCGGACATACACATGCATGCACACTGGCAAACACACAATCCATTATTGTGCTCTGTACTTGTTCTCACCTTCTCTTTCCTGTCAGAACTGAGTTAAGGTATTTCTTCACAGCCATCTGTTTGCGGAAGCGACTGTAGTTGTCTGTGAAAATGGCATCTGAGTGGCGCTTCACTGGTACCTGGTCCTCCATCATGTCATCACTGTGACAAATTAACCACAACACATTTTAGTCCATCATTTTTGAGACATTTGCTAACCTGTTTTGGCTTTTACTGAACTTATCCAATAAATAGTTTTTTTTTAAACCAGAAGTAAATCGTAATTGTGATGACAAATCTAATACAATTACAACAAATTCGATTATTAACCGTTTTCAAGGCAGATATGCTAATACAATTTTTTAAAGGATATCCTAATTTTTCAATAAGACTAAAATCACAGAAATAGGCATACAGGAAGACCATTTTGTGGAATATATATTTGTGTCATGCTTCCTGACTCTAAATGTTTTCAATAAACCTGAATGTTCCTGAAAATATGTTATGAATGTTATCATACTGCGCGCTAATCTGAAGGAAAAGCATAAACTACAGTCTACCTGACTCGCTTTCCAATCAAGGATTCCAGGTACCGCCGCGCCGACAGCTGTCCAAGAAGTTTGCTGTATCCACTTGTAAAGAGACCGTCTGCGTGTCTCGTCGGTCTGCCAACAGATTAAAACAGTTGTTAGTCACACTGTCTAGCATACATCTGAAAAGGTGGTTTAGGAGTCATTTATGGGCAGAGCGTTTCAATAGGCTAATATTGGGGTAAAACAAATATGGGCGTATGTGATTACTCTTAGACAATACCAAAACGACATTAAGTCACGAGGCAGACATTTTTTGTATCCTGACATTCAATATTCCATTGGAAGAAATGATTATTAATTATTATTCATTACTTTCTTAATCATCCAGAGAACACAATCAATATTCACTTATATGAAAGTAGCCTGTGGAAAATAATTACATAACATTTCTCAAGACTTAAATGCTATTGTTAGAAAGTACTATTGTTCTAGGATATAGTCGACGAATTAATTGTTGACTGTCTTGTTTATTGATGAACCCAGAGTTAGAATAAGTTAAAACACGTTAACACTATAGCCTATAATGTATTTGTCCATGATGATATAAATTCCTATTGATACACATAAAGTTATTGGTCGATATCCTATAATATAAAAAGTTAGTACATCGTTGCAGTTTTTGAACTCTTTGGCAAAAGTAACTAATGATGCTCTTTTAAACCTTTATGTCCGCATGCGTAATAGCGGTACTATTCCTACCTCATAGATGCATATGGCAAACACTGAGTCCGGGAATATAACACACTGCACAGGGCTATTAGGAAAAGGAGCTGGGAGCCGTTCCTTTGTAACATCGCTTTATACCTGTAAAAAGAGATATGGGTTTCATTCAATAATGTTTCTTTCAGATAGCCTACATTCTTATGGTCAATATGAAAACGACAAGAATTCTTAAAATGATTGCCTCGTCATTCGGTACCCAATAATTCTTTAAATGATTTCCTCGTCATTCGGTACGCCTTTATGCACAGAAAAACAAGTTTATCAACACTTTCTATTGTGCTTCCCAGTGCCACCAGAAAACAAACACGTTGAGAATGAAGACAAATGTGCAGTTGCGCACGTATCCAATTGGTTAGGACTTGTTTTCAACCTTTGTATGAACATTTGTTTATGTGATCAAATGCTATTGCCAATCAAAAATCATTCTTATATTTGGAATCAATAACTATTTACAGTTATTAATTTGCTGGAAGATGGATACAATGACAAAAACTTTAGAATGTAGAATGTGATGTGAAGCCTAACTGAAAAGAATATCTAACAAATATCATAATTATCAAAAACAAATAGCATCATCTGAAAAAAGTCTTACATTGTCTTTAGTAAATGATCTGCTGTTCCTCTTGGGTACCGGGTGCTGTCCAAGGTCCTGGAATGCTTTGTGTTTGTCTCTCCTAGAGAAGTCACGGAACACTGTTCAGTACCTCAGTTGCTTCTTCGCTGGTCAGCGTCTCTTACTATACCTTCAACCCTTCCCTCGTTTTATACATCTGAATACTTTTCATCAAGCAGGAAGGCAATCAGATTAGATCAGGGTTGATACGTCATATAAGTCCCATTGGGAGTGATGCATTCGTCATTGGCTTGTTGGCATGTTCATTCAAACCAACCTTATGGTAAAATTAGGTTTTGCTCATACAATAATTTCTTATTACATATCATGGGGGTTGACTCATCTTATATTATACACATTTTAAATGGTATAGGCCTAATAGTTATGAATAGGGGGAAACAAAGCACTTAGATACATAAACAGTGAAAATACCTTTTGACATTTGGTAAGCAAAGTAAATATAATGTTATACACAATGTAGACACAGTGGCGATTTCCATCTCCCCAGATTGTATTTCCGGTACATAACTTGAAATTGGTTTATGTCATTTTGTGATATCTTGGACTATAACTCCCTCTGAGTGGTTGTACAGTGTCTGCATGATAGTCATGAAGAATAAAACAATTATTGAAACCATGAATAGTCTTTATCAGTTTCAGCACCTACATCTCCTTCCCTTTCTCCTCTTCTACCTCACCTCTCCACCTCTCCCATCTCATCATCTTTCTAATCTATATCACTCTCTCCTCCTAACCACATTGTCTCTCCCAATATAACAACATTAAACATTGACATTCCTTTATACAATGCAGATAAAAGGCTCTGTTGACACAGATGTCAGATACTCTCATGGAATAACTTTGCACACTTCTATTACACAAGAACCAATCACATCCAAATCCCATCATCCCCTCATTAGGTTGAACTAAGTAAAGATGTGCACAGATGTTCTGATTGGAGAGAGTTTATTGAACAGAGTTTATCCCAGAGGGAATTAATACTATAGATTTTGTGATCTTATTTGTAGTCTGGTAGATGAAAGACCGTATGTATGGCTGTTGTGCTGGAATGTTGGTGGTTCCATGGGAAAATAGATCAATCATGTATATCTCTCAAGGCTCAAGTACTGACAAACGTGTTTCTATAACCCATAATGGTTTTTAACTTTAGTGAAATGCTTCAGGTTTGAACCACAGTGTTGCACTTCGGCATCTGGATTCAGTATCAGCATTGGACTCTAGTTTAGCTGTACTGATTCTCAGTGTTGGGTCCTATGTTTGCATCTCATGTCTTCAAGACTGGGTGACATTGTTGAATGCATCTCATATACTCAAGAATGGGTGGCTGTAGCCTTATCTCAACCAGCAGCCTTTGGAAGCCTAATCACAATTGTAATGTAATCATGCCAAACATCAAGTAGATTACAGACAAAGGACTGGGAAACATGCTCATTTAATTGACAGTGATGATTTAAAACAGAGTCTGGAAAGGACCCTGTCATACAGGAAACACATGCATTATTTTGTTGAAATGTGCAGAATTTGCAAGTTCCATTGGATGAGCAAGTTATAGATCCTCATAAACTACTGCGTTGCTGAAACCATACCTTTGGTGTTCTGATGCACAGTCCTCTCAGTCATCCAGCAATAATGTCAGCATCACGTCACATGAATATGGATAATACATTATGTGAGCTATAAATTGACCCTTTGTCATGCTCCAATACCTAATGGACAGAATACACAACAGAAAACACCTGGCCACGAGTCGGATGCTGGGGAATGCCACAGCTTGTTAGAGCCTTTTGTGGTTTAGATTATCTAGCCGCTGAATAATGGAGATGTGTTTGTTGTCAAATTGGCACTGACAGACTGTTTTACGGGTCAGGGTCTAATATGACAGGCAGCCACGCCCTCATGGTGAGTCAGTTTTACATAGTTTGCCTGAGGAACTCACTACCCAGTGGATTAACTTATCCCCATTTATGGGTTCCCTCACCAGGGTAAAGGTCCACCTGGATCTTATGAGTAATGGATCCCAAATAGAGGAAATTAGATGGCAAAACTAGGTCCAATAAATCAAGACTGAGGGAGAGGACTTTTCTCAGAGTGAAGACCATGAATGATACATATCATCTTCCCTTTTGCTGGCAAGCCAAGGGCAAGTTGAACATGGAAATTGAACATTTACAAACATAGATCATTGGTATGTTCTAAACCGTGTACTGAGTTTTATTTAAAGAACAAAATCCACATTTTATTCAAGATCTCGACTTTGCTAAGCTACTGCATTTGAGAAAATATTGAATTTAGGCAATAAAAAACAATAACTTTGAGCCCTGATGGACCCAAATAAAACACACTGTGGGCTGATAGTACACCTTATTTTGGGCCCATGGAGGACCTGTAATCATGGTCCTGTTTTAGGCTGAAATCCCTGCAATGGATCAATTAAGCAAAGTTCTTCTTCATTGCATCCCAACTAATTCTGTAAATACATTTGTGTCTCAAGCCATATGGAAAACATTATGACCAGTAATGGTCTCCGTGCTTCATTAGTCCAGTAATCAAAGCCACAAACCACCCTACAACACTCCTGGGACCACCAGTCATCAGATCCAATCACATTACAGCTTTGCCTCTCTGCACTGCTCTCGGAGGTAGAGCCATGCTTTACATTTCCTTCAATACTAACAAGATAAATAGTGAATTTAACTCTCTGAGGAGTTGGCTCTCTGGATATCATCTACATTGTATATAGTGCATTTGGAAAGTATTCAGACCTTTCCCTTTTTCCACATTTTGTTACGTTATAGCCTTATTCAAAACTGTATTAAATAAAAATGTTCCTCATCAATCTACACACAATACCCCATAATGACAAAAAACAGATATACCTTATTTACTTAAGTATTCATACCATTTGCTATGAGACTAGACATTGAGCTCAGGTGTATCCTGTTTCCATTGATCATCCTTGAGATGCTTCTACAAATTGATTGGAGTCCACCTGTGGTAAATTCAATGGATTGGACATGATTTGGAAAGTCACACACCTGTCTATTTAAGGTCCCACAGTTGGCAGTGCATGTCAGAGCAAAAACCAAGCCATGAGGTCGAAGGAATTGTCCGTAGAGCTCTGAGACAGGATTGTGTCGAGGGAAAGATCTGTGGAAGGGTAACAAAAAATATTTTGCAGCATTGAAGGTCCACAAGAACACAGTGGCCTCCATCAGTTTTAAATGTAAGAAGTTTGGAACTACCAAGACCCTTCCAAGAGCTGATCGCCTGGCCAAACTGAGCAATAGGGGCAGAAGGGCCTTGGTCAGGGAGGTGACCAAGAACCCATTGGTCACTCTGACAGAGCTCCTCTGCGGACCTTCCAGGACAACCATCTCTGCAGCACTCCACCAATCAGGCCTTTATAGTAGAGTGGCCAGACAGAAGCCACACCTCAGTAAAATACACAACAGCCCACTTGCCAAAAGGCACCTAAAGACTCTCAGGCCATGAGAAGCAAGATTCTCTGGTCTGATGAAACCAAGATTGAACTCTTTGACCTGAATGTCAAGCGTCACGTCTGGAGGAAACCTGGCACCAGCCCTACGGTGAAGCATGGTGGTGGCAGCATCATGCTATGGGGATTTCAGTGGCTGGGACTGGGAGACTAGTCAGGATCGAGGCAAAGATGAATGTAGCAATGTACAGAGAGAGATTCGTGATGAAAACTTTCTATATAGCTCTCAGGACCTCAGACTGGGGCGAAGGTTCACCTTCCAACAGGACAACGAACCTAAGAACACAGCCAAGAAGACACAGGATTGGCTTCAGGACAAGTCTCTGAATGTCCTTGAGTGGTCCAGCCAGAGCCCGGACTTTAACTCAATCTAACATCGCTGGAGAGACCTGAAAATAGCTGTGCAGCGACGCTTCCCATCCAACCTCATAGAGTTTCAGAGGATCTACAGAGAAGTATGGGAGAAATTCCCCAAAAACAGATGTGCCAAGCTTGTAGAATCTTATCTAAGAAGACTCGAGGCTGTAATCGCTGCCAAAGGTGCTTCAACAAATACTTATGTAAATGTGATATTTTCGTTTTACATTTGTTAGACATTTGCAAACATTTCTAAACACCTGTTTATGCTTTGTTATTATGGGGTATTTTGTGTAGATCGATGATAAAAAAATTATTTAATACATTTTAGAATAAGGCTGTAACATAACAAAATGTGGAAAAAGTCAAAGGTGTGAATACTTTCCGAATGCACTGTATGAAAAATCAATAACAGGTGTGGAGGCACCCTCTTTTGTGATGTACCTCGGGACAAACAGGATTATTGGCAGCGAGGTCTACCTAGTTTAGCAGGCACACTGTGGGAAGGAATAGCTTGCTAAATCTTTCTATTAAACTCATATTGATCAGTCACATCAGTCTCTAGTCCCTATGTCCCCTGCATTTGTGAACATCAATCACAATGAAAAATAATGGCGACAAATATAAGAATTTAGGCATGGCCTATATTAAAATCTCTACGGGATCGGTGTCCCCCCCGCCAGATGGTTGAGCTAACGTAGGCTAATGTGACTAGCATGAGGTTGTAAGTAAAAAAATAAAATCCCAGGACATAGACAAATCTGATATGGGCAGAAAGCTTAAATTCTTGTTAACCTAACTGCACTGTCCAATTTACAGTAGCCATTACAGTGAAATAATACCATGCTATTGTTTGAGGAGAGTGCACAATTATGTATTAACAAACCAATTAGGCACATTTGGGCAATCTTGATACAACATTTTAAACAGGTATGCAATGGTTCATTGGATCAGTCTAAAACTTTGCACATACACTGCTGTCATCTAGTGGGCAAAATCTAAATTGCGCCTGGGCTGGAATAATACATTATGGCCTTTCTCTTGCATTTCAAAGATGATGGTACAAAAAAACACATGTTTTTTCTTTGTATTATCTTTAACAAGATCTAATGTGTTATATTCTCCTACATTAATTTCACATTTCCACAAACTTCAAACTTTCCTTTCAAATGGTATCAAGAGTATGCATATCTTAGCTTCTGGATTTGAGCTACAGGCAGATACATTTGGGTATGTCATTTAAGACAACATTTTAAATAAAGGGTAAATAAATAAAATAAAAGGTGGCATCCTATGATGGTGCCACTTTGAAAGTCAGTTAGCTCTTCAGTAAGGCCATTCTAATGCCAATGTTTGTCTATGGAGATTGCATGGCTGTGTGCTTGATTTTATACGCCTTTATACGCCTGCCGAATCCACTCATTTGAAGGGGTGTCCACATACTTTTGTATATATAGTGTATGTTCCACAGTCAAACAGGCTTCATATACTTTGTACATTCTCTCTGGCTACAATGTATCTATTGCTTAAACTATAAATATGGAAATATAACCAGTTGACACATCACCTTCCTTCTTCGTACTTGATTGGTTGATAAAGTGAGGAGAAGAATCTCGGGACAGCAAGATGTCCGCGCACATTTGAAAAACTGATGTAGCTAGCTGTATTCTTATTTTATGTGTTGCTTTAAGGTGTTTTTATGTTGACAACACTGACTAGGTGGTACTCGAGGAAGAGTCATATAAAGAAAAGACAAGGACTCCGAGACAAGAGCCAGACTATTCCTTTTTATCAGGTTCGCGCCTGTGCCACGGTAGTATGCTAGCTAGCTAACGTTAGCTAGCCAGCTAGACACTGCATGTATGACAGTATGCTAATCTAAACATGGTTGCTAGCTAGTTAGCCAGACACAAAGATGCGACACTCAACGTTATTTATATGTGTATTTGAAGTTTACGCAGCGTGTCCAGCTAATATTAGCATTCTGTTATAACGTGAATCTTTCATGCTGAACGTTTTGCTACTGAAATAGTTAACCGGCTAGCCTAGCTTCAAGCCAATGGATTGCTAGCAAGTTAGCTTAAGTCGTGATACAACAAAAATAATGATGACCACAGACAGTAGCTAGCTACAAATATTTTCTTACATTCAAGGCTATTGCTAGCTGCAGTATTTTAATAGTTATCTAGCTATTAAGTTGTTGTTATAGTTAGCTACGTGTCTGCCGTTGAGCATGTTCTACCTAAGTTAGCAGTTGAGTTGGCTACCAAAATAAACAACTCACAATGAGCTGCCCAACTAACGTTAGTATAACTTCTTGATTCTGACCAACGTGTTGTCATGTCATTTCACTCAAGTTTCCAGACCTGAGCATCCCTTCAGTCTGGTGAACACTCTGCCTCATCACTGGTCTCATTGGATTTTCGAAGTATTTCACAGCATTCTACAGGTGAAGTGTACCAGGATATCGCTAAGTGATGTACTGTCAGATGTTTATAATGTATTTGAATTCATGCAGTAACATACACTATCTCTCTCTCTCTCTCGCTCAGAAATAATGCTGATATCTGGAACTCATGTCGAACGTCTATGAAGAGAGAGCCACAATGATAGCCGCAGGGGAATTGCAGTCGTTTGGCCCATTTGGCCGTGAGCACTGCAAGAACCACCCAAACGCTGTGAACCTGCAGCTCCGGCAGTTGCAGCCAGCCTCTGAGCTATGGTCCTCAGATGGAGCAGCCGGTCTGGTGGGCTCCCTCCAGGAGGTCACTCTACAGGAGAAGAAGAGGGTAAGACTGGGGGGGGGGGAACTCTTGGTCATCTTCTTTCAGATTTTCAGGGTGCTACTGATAAATATGTATAGCTATATCTGGGATAAATAACATGTTTGTCAGATAGCTTTGTTTTGGTTCAAGTAAGATCTCCTTACTCGGCTTATGGTTTCAGGTGCATACTTTTCTTTAAGGCGCTTTCTCTTGTGTGCTGGATCTGTTTGATACATAAGCCGAGTAAGGAGATTGTTTTCACTATTTTGTGTCTGTTTGCAGGAATGCTGGTTGCTGAGAAAGGGTTCCAGTGTGGACAGTGATGAGATGGAGTATGATGAGGAGCTCTATGCAGCAGGAAACATGGTCATATGGAGCAAAGGGAGCAAGAGTCAAGCCTCCCATGTCTATAAAGCTTTTACCGTGGACAGTCCAGTACAACAGGTAATCCTGTTCCAGATCAAACTAAACATGTCATATTAAACATACATGCATACCTACATATTCTGTGTGTACATTATATGGCATGTCTGTTGTCATCGTCAACATTAAGATATTAGTCAGCTTATCAATAAATACTTATTTTTCAGGATGTATATCCAGTAATATCTCTCTCCCTCCCTTTTCAGGCATTATGGTGTAACTTTGGTTTTCCACAAAAGAAGAAAGATGGTAAGTAGGCCGATGCCACATCCTCATCGTCACAATTTATTTCCATTAAATTCTAGAGCTCATTGATGTACACTACCAGTCAAAAGTTTGGACACACCTACTCATTCAACGTCGTTTCTTTATATTGACTATTTTCTACATTGTATAATAATAGCGAAGACATCAGAATAACACATGGAATCATGTAGCAACCAAAAAGTGTTAAACAAATCAAAATATATTTGAGATTTTTCAAAGTAGCCACCCTTTGCCTTTATGACAGCTTTGCACACTCAACCAGCTTTACCTGGAATGCTTTTCCAACAGTCTTGAAGGAGTTCCCACAAATGATGAGCACTTGTTGGCTGCTTTTCCTTCACTCTGCTGTCCAATTCATCCCAAACCATCTTAATTGGGTTGAGGTCGGGTGATTGTGGAGGCCAGGTCACCTGATGCATTACTCGCCTTCTTGGTGAAATAGCCCTTACACAGCCTCGGTGGAAACCACACATGCGGAGATAATCCGTTAACCTACTCTGCGGCTCACAAAATCTATAATTTGGCCTCATCAGACCAAATGACAGATTTCCACCGGTCTAATGTCCATTGCTCGTGTTTCTTGGCCCAAGCTAGTCTCTTCTTATTATTGGTGTCCTTTAGTAGTGGCTTCTTTGCAGCAATTGGACCATGAAGGCCTGATTCACACAGTCCCCTCTGAACAGTTGATGTTGGGATGTGTCTCTTACTTGAACTCTGAAGCATTTATTTGGGCTGCAATTTCTGAGTCTGGTAACTCGAATGAACATATCCTCTGCAGCAGAAGTAACTCTGGGTCTTCTGCTGGCTCTTGAATGAGTAGGTGTGTCCAAACTTTTGACTTGTACTGTATATTTAAAACACTTATTTTGATTTTTTTATGTCTCAGTAATGTTGTGAAGAGGTTAATTTGCTCTATTGTATTCCAGAGCAGGAGATTTTGGAGAAGACCGTGTGTATTGTCCAGAGCAGCTGCGTGAATGTGCACAGTGTGACAGGGAAGGACTTTATCTCCCCTCTACCCTTTCAGGTGAGTTCATCACTGATTGGTATGCTGTTACATTGTCTAAAATGTGTGCTATCATCGCTGGATGATCTGTCATTTGACGTTTCATGGTGTTCATTACGTGTTGAATTTGGTGATGTACTACTTGTGATGAAATGTGATTTACTTTGAACATTTGTTAGAAAAATCCTTATTTGTACATTTTGTAAAATATGTCTCCCAGACCTGGCTGTTTTAATTTCCTTGTTAGAATCCCTTAAGGAGAAGCAGCAGATATGGACAGTAATTATTGTTGCTTACACAGTTATTGATATTCTCCAGGACCAGTCAATTGTCTTTTTAACCAATGGTAATGAGGGATTTGGCTCACTGACAGCTGACAAGAGGCTTCAGATTACAATGAAAAACACCACCATGCAATTAACTGCCTCTGCATTTATGTGTGATTCTGTTTCACATCGAAGTCCTTGATATGATTTGAATTTGGTTTTGTTTTCTTGGTGATTTGCGGGAAAAACACTGCGTCAGTCTACGTTGTGACATGCAGGGTAAATTACGTTGCTTCTTGGTAGCTAATTTAGCTGATGTTGATTGGGTCCACATTTACAGACCAGATTTGTATTGGTGGATGCATTAAAAAAAACAAAAAAACAACATTTTGTAACCAGTTCAGTTGTATTTGATAAGACATGACTCACTAGCTGCCGTCAGACTCCACCATTATTCTACTGTAAATAGGGACATGTTTCTTTTCCCACGAGATACAATGAAAATGCAAACTGCCTGTTTCTTTAGTGAGCCATTCAAGTGTTGACAAATCATGTTTATCAAATTTTTCTCCAACATCACCTTGATAGAATTTCATGAAATTAAGTCCTGTGACTCTCGCCTTTTACAGGTCTCTAATCTGTGGCCTACTAAGTTTGGTCTGCTATTAGAACGCAAAAACTCTGCACCTGATGCTTCTCAGAGTCCTCCCAGGTACACAGCAGAAACCTGTAATGCACACACCCTGCTGTTTCTGATATATTTTGGTTCATGCTAGTGTGTCAGTAGAGGTTGTTTTGAACATACCACTGTTTGTTTCTCTGTTTTCAGGGAACCTCTTCCCACAGTATTCAGCATGCTGCACCCTCTGGATGAGATTGCCCCAGTGGTGTGCAGGCCTACAGGTGAGACTCTCAAACACGCATACATAGAAATTGTCACAATTTGTTTGACATTGTGTTTACTAAGAGCACGGCGGAAACCACCATACAAATAAACTATAATGGATGTGGAAACCTGAATGTTGGAGCCAGCATATTGTTGGCCCTCTTGCACTCCTTGGCTGCCCTGTTAGCTGACTACCGGTACCTTAATTGCTGGCCCCATTATGGCTTGTTAATTGCTCATCTCCTGTGTCTCTGGCAGGTCTGTTCGAGGCTGCACGTGTGCAGTACGTCTCTGACAGCACCATGAAAATTGTCTTCTCCAACTGCGAGCCCTCCATAGTCATGACATACGACACCGTGCAGTGCATACACTCTGTGTGGGCGCTGCGCAAAGTCACTCCAGATGTAAGATAACATGCAAGAACTACTGTCCCATTACTGGTTCTTCAGTGGTAGAAAATGTAATGTTTATGGCATCAATGGAATTGGTAAATAATTCTCATCATAGCAAGAGTGATGACTCAAAGGCCTATCTACGACCCCTAAGGGTGGATTTAAATTGGTCCGACTCGGGCCAGGGATAATTACAAAATGACACATTGGTTTCCTTACACCAGTGGTTCCCAAACTTTTTATAGTCCCGTACCCCTTCAAACATTCAACCTCCAGCTGCATACCCCTTCTAGCACCAGGGTCAGCGCACTCTCAAATGTAGTTTTTTTTGCCATCATTGTAAGCCTGCCACACACTATACGATACATTTATTAAACATAATAATGAGTGTGAGTTTTTGTCACAACTCTGCTCGTGGGAAGTGACAAACAGCTCTTATAGGACCAGGGCACAAATACAGTTGAAGTCGGATGTTTACATACACCTTAGCCAAATACATTTAAACTCAGTTTTTCACAATTCCTGACATTTAATCCTAGTAAAAATTCCCTGTCTTAGGTCAGTTAGGATCACTACTTTATTTTAAGAATGTGAAATGTCAGAATAGTAGAGAGTGATTTCTTTCTTTAATCACATTCCCAGTGGGTCAGAAGTTTACATACACTCAATTAGTATTTGATAGCATTGCCTTTAAAATGTTTAACTTGTGTCAAACGTTTCGGGTAGCCTTCCACAAGCTTCTAGGATTGAGGTCAAGGCTTTGTGATAGCCACTCCAATACCTTGACTTTGTTGTCCTTAAAGCCATTTTGCCACAACTTTGGAAGTATGCTTGGGGTCATTGTCCATTTGGAAGACCCATTTGCGACCAAGCTTTAACTTCCTGACTGATGTCTTGAGATGTTGCTTCAATATATCTACATAATTTTACTTCCTCTTGATGCCATCTATTTTGTGAAGTGCACCAGTCCCTCCTGCAGCAAAGCACCCCCACAACATGATGCTGCCACCCCCGTGCTTCACGGTTGGGTTGGTGTTCTTCGGCTTGCAAGCCACCTTTTTCCTCCAAACATAATGATGGTCATTATGGCCAAACAGTTCTATTTTTGTTTCATCATACCAGAGGACATTTCTCCAAAAAGTGCAGTCTTTGTCCCCATGTGCAGTTGCAAACTGTAGTCTGGCTTTTTTTATGGCTGTTTTAGAGCAGTGGCTTCTTCCTTGATGAGCGGCCTTTCAGGTTTTGTTGATATAGGACTTGTTTTACTGTGTATATAGATACTTTTGTACCGGTTTCCTCCAACATCTTCACAAGGTCCTTTGCTGCTGTTCTGGGATTGATTTGCACTTTTCGCACCAAAGTACGTTCATCTCTGAGACACAACACGTCTCCTTCCTGAGCGGTATGACGGCTGCCTGGTCCCATGGTGTTTATACTTGCGTTGAACAGATGAACGTGTTACCTTCAGGTGTTTGGAAATTGCTCCCAAGGATGAACCAGACTTGTGGTCTACAATTTTTTTCTGAGGTCTTGGCTGATTTCTTTTGATTTTCCCATGATGTCAAGCAAAGAAGCACTGAGTTTGAAGGTAGGCCTTGAAATACATCCACAGGTACACCTCCAATTGACTCAAATTATGTCAATTAGCCTATCAGAAGCTTCTAAAGCCATGAAATCATTTTCTGTAATTTTCCAAGCTATTTAGTGTATGTAAACTTCTGACCCACTGGAATTGTGATACAGTGAAATAATCTGTCTGTAAACAATTGTTTGAAAAATTACTTGTGCCATGCACAAAGTAGATGTCTTAACCGACTTGCCTAACTATAGCCCCTTCTTATTAATGGGATGTTGCTTTTATACTTGTCTTACTACTTGAAAGTCGTCTTAATTCTCGCTCAAAAAACTCCCGAGGCTTATTTTTCAAATTGGCATGTTTTGTTTCTAAATGTCTGCGCAAGCATGGAGGTTTCATTGAAGCACTACTCACAATACAAGTAAACCCCAAATCAATGTAGTTATATTTGCGCCTCTTCAATGGTCCAACGTCCCTGTCTGTTCGGTGCTTTACCGTGTAAGGGGGCAGTAGCTCTTTGGCTGCATCAGATTCACAACTGCCAGTGTCCATGTTAGCTGGGCTAACAACAAATTTAGAATTACTGATGCTAGCATTGGATGTGTGGTCGTGGAAGCAGAAGAACTTGTCGTTTGCAGGTGTAGTACTGCTGGTAGTAGCAGTACTACCAGTAGAGCTGTTATGTGTCTTTATGGACGTGGGCCTTACGTTTTTTTCACCATTTATCAATTTTTGAGCAAATGGAATGATCAGCAGCTACGTTTGGCTACAACGAATGGAATTTCCGCAAGAGAGTAACGGTTGCTGTGATTGGATGTTAATTATTTGACTAGGCTACCTGTATTTGACATTGTGTTGTTATTTCGCTGAACACTAGATGGTTTAATTTGATTTCTGGCAGTGAAACGAGGCTACTCAGGTGAGGGGGGCAAAAAAACCAAATGTATAGCCCCGTTGGAAAATATAAATGGACTGTTTGAAATTGTGACAAAAATCCTAATAATGAAAATATATATATATATATATATATATATATATATATATATATATTTTTTTTTACTTTCACCACCTATTAAAACACACTAATTCCCCTTATCTCAATGATTTGAGATGCTGACATGAATTGACCAGGTGGATGACCTCTTGCAAAGTAGTCACACATTTTTGTCTTAAACATTATTAGGCTACACAGCACACTCTGGATTGGGAGTAATAGATTAAGAGCTCAGTCACAGCAATTGTGTTTTCTGGCCGAGTGTATTTAGCACTTCTGAACCCAATTTAGCGAACCAAGTGAGCACCGATCTAACATTTTAGAATCGTATGAAAAAAGTTGGCAGCCATATGTCTACAGCGAGTAGTCCCTAAAACAAAGCACGATGAGTGGCAGACGAACGCTAGATCCACATTCCTGTGTGAGCCTTAAGTACTCTGAAAGCCAGCCTATGGAACAACCACCCTGGTCTCCCCTATTTACTGTTTATGTTGTTGGAAAACCAACAAAAGTAAAAATGTGACTATTGGGACACTCAGTCTAATCATGGAGTATAACATCATAGATGGATTTAAGGTGAGCATTTTTGTCCAATAAATTACTTGCATGTATACGTGATTTAGTTTAGTTATTTTGACAAAGGAAACCAACCGGACCAAATGGGGGTAAAAAATACAATGTAACAAATATTCCAACTCTGACCCAAACTATAGCAACCAAACTGTGTGAAAATGGCACCCGGACCCTGCCCCTTTTTGTTTGCGTACCATCGGGAGGACCACGTCAGACTGATCTAAATTGCTAGTTTGATCATAGGGTGGGGACGTTCTGATGAGTTGTGTTTGGGGGGGTTGGAACAGAATCTGTTGCTTGTATATCATTTGAGTTGAACCTTTCACCTTTAACTCTGTCCCACAGGAGCAGTCCACAGTGCTGAAGTGTCCGGAGCAGGTAGACACGCCCCAAGGCCTGATGCCGCCCAGCTTTCTGACCACACACCTGAGGAATGTCTCCAGGATGGACTCGCCTGGTTCACCCTTTCATTGCCACGCCCTGCACAACCAAAACAGGATGACCTCATCACCAGGCCTCCACTCACGGACACATTCACCCAGCATCTCCAGCATGGCTGCACTCAGGTGAGTTTATACCAGGGGTCTTCAGTTGTGGTTCTGGAACGCTACAGAGTGCCGGCTTTGAGTCAAATACCCAAAGAGGATGTAAATACAGTAAACAGGATCTCTGCCGTCCCACAGGGTTATACACAGTTTCTGTCAAACATTCACCCTCAAAAGCTCATGACTCATTCACAACCACCACACTATGGACCATAACCAACCATTCTTCTGCGCTCTTCTGACACGTCTGTAGCCGGTCCCACTCCCCTGGCATGGCGGCACCCTCCTTTTCGGTCGCGGCACGGTTTAACATGTCGTACCACTCATCGTCCCCCAGAGGGCACAGCTTCCTGCCCTCGCCCAACAGCACGGCCAACGAGTCTGTGCTGGTCCCGGAGATGGAGCCCATAGTGCCTGACCTATGCATCGAGCAGCTGTGGAGTGAGACTGCTTCCTCCCACAGGTCAGTGTCCGACATTCATGAATCCTGCTCTGTGGTCTAGTTGGTTGAACCACTCCTAGTTTATAATTAGGGCTGGGAATTGCCAGGGACCTGACGATACGATAGCACGATACTTAGGTGCTGATACAATATGTATTGCGATTTTCACTATTGCATATGTATTGAAATTCGATATTGCGATTTGATGTTTCAAACATGTTGCTCACTATATACAGTTGAAGTTGGAAGTTTACATACACTTAGGTTGGAGTCATTAAAACTCGATTTTTTGTTAACAAACTATAGTTTTAGCAAGACGGTTAGGACATCTACTTCGTGCATGGCACAAGTACTTTTTCCAACAATTGTTTACAGACAGATTAATTCACTATCACAATTCCAGTGGGTCAGAAGTTGACATACACTAAGTTGACTGTGCCTTTAAATAGCTTGGAAAATTCCAGAAAATTTGGTCATGGTTTTAGAAGCTTCTGATATGCTAATTGACGTCAATTGGAGGTGTACCTGTGGATGTATTTCAAGGCCTACCTTCAAACGCAGTGCCTCTTTGCTTGACATCAAGGGAAAATCAAAAGAAATCAGCCATGACCTCAGAAAAACCATTGTAGACCTCCACAAGTCTGGTTCATCCTTTGGAGCAATTTCCAAATGCCTTAAGGTACCACGTTCACCTGTACAAACATTAATACGCAAGTATAAACACCATGCGACCACGCAGCCGTCATACCGCTCAGGAAGGAGACGCGTTCTGTCTCCTAGAGATGAACGTACTTTGGTGCGAAAAGTGCAAATCAATCCCAGAACAGCAGCAAAGGACCTTGTGAAGATGCTGGAGGAAACCGGTACAAAAGTATCTATATCCACAGTAAAACGAGTCTTATATCGACATATAGTGGGGCAAAAAAGTATTTAGTCAGCCACCAATTGTGCAAGTTCTCCCACTTAAAAAGATGAGAGGCCTGTAATTTTCATCATAGGTACACTTCAACTATGACAGACACAATGAGAAAAAAAATCCAGAAAATCACATTGTAGGATTTTTAATGAATTTATTTGCAAATTATGGTGGAAAATAAGTATTTGGTCAATACCAAAAGTTTAACACCATCCCAACTGTGTAGCACGGGGGTGGCAGCATCAGGTTGTGGGGGTGCTTTGCTGCAGGAGGGACTGGTGCACTTCACAAAATAGATGGCATCATGAGGAAGTAAAATTATGTGGATATATTGAAGCAACATCTCAAGACATCAGTCAGGAAGTTAAAGCTTGGTCGCAAATGGGTCTTCCAAATGGACAATGACCCTAAGCATACTTCCAAAGTTGTGGCAAAATGGCTTAAGGACAACAGTCATGGCTTAAGGCCTACAAACCTGACTCAGTTACACCAGCTCTGTCAGGAGGAATGGGCCACAATTCACCCAACTTATTGTGGGAAGCTTGTGGAAGGCTACCTGAAACATTTGACCCAAGTTAAACATTTTAAAGGCAATGCTACCAAATACTAATTGAGTGTATGTAAACTTCTGACCCACTGGGAATGTGATGAAATAAATATATCACTCTCTCTACTATTATTCTGACATTTCACATTCTTAAAATAAAGTGGTGATCCTAACTTACCTAAGACAGGGAATTTTTACTAGGATTAAATGTCAGGAATTGTGAAACTGAGTTTAAATGTATTTGGCTAAGGTGTATGTAAACTTCTGACTTCAACTGTATCTGCTGCAGAGAGACGAGCGCATGAAAATATGAGTTTTGATCAGTCTTGGAAATAAAAGAGCTGAACCATTTTGGCTCACTATTTGTAAAGAAGAGGAAGAACAAGCTCTAGGATGAAAAATACCAGATTTTGATTTTGAAGTCATATATATATATATATAGATAGATCGTCCCATAATAACATTGAGGGGAAAAAATAAATAATGTTAATCACTATTTATGTCAGTTAGACACTGCTGATCTTTCCATGTCACTGTGTTTTTGGGGTTGGGCTATATTATGATAACATTATCTATTGTCGATGATTGATTGCCATTGTCGAATATGACAATTGTGATGCATTTGCAGTCTTGCATTGCACAGCAGGGAAGCACAGAAGTGACATCCTCAGTATTTTGCCTATTCCTTTTTGCTATAGCCCATTTCATTAAATATGTTCTATACAGAACGCAAGAGCGGAATGTAGGCCAGACAGAGCAGAGAATTCCACCAAAGCAGCACAAAATGTCCAGAAAATATTGTTTGTCTTTCTCTGTCAGATGCATGGGCCTCAGGCTATATATAGCCTTATAGCCTAAACATTTTCATTGGTTTTTATAACGGACACTCCTTAACTATCTTGTCAAGTTGTTTAAAAAAAACGTAGCCTATGTTCCCTTCTCTCTCCATTTGATACGTTAGGAATGTGACTTTGGGCTATAGGCTATGCTTTCATTGTTTTATGCATGTCTTTCTCCTGCTCAAACAATGAACGTAACAGAGTTCCATGTCAAAAAGTTGTTTGAATAGCCTAAAAACGTAAGGTAGTCAGGATAATAACAATGAAAGGGATAAAATCGTATCAATAGCCTATGAATGACAGTTTCATCAAGTTAGAAATGTTCTATGCGGGCCCGGGAAAAAAATTCCCCCATGTCAAGTTGAAAACCAAATGGGCAATAACCTATCCTCCTCCTAGGCCTATCATAAAAGCTTTAAGACACGTTAAAGTTATGAACAGTAGCATATTTCCCAAATAGTCTAGCCTGAGAAGGTGTTGTGCTGAAGTTGACTCTTTAAAAAATAACAAGAATGAAAGTGTTTAGCCTAGGCATAGGTTATTCTCAATCACAGCTTTGAGAGGGAGGACAAACAATATTAGTCATTCACCTTTATTTTGAGGCATATAAGGCAATTATTATCCAGTTTTGAAGACGGTAGACTCTATGATCTATAACCTAATCAGACTGTCACAACTCCGTCATGTGCGGCCATAATGGGGGTCGGCCAATAGGGGCCGATAACATTTTATATCACAATGTTTTATGGGTACATATTCACGATGGGACTATGGTTGACATCGCTCAACCCTACAGTGTTTACAATATGTTTTTGAAATTGTAATGCCATTTCTAGTACCATTGAATCCATAATTGTAGGGCATAATGTGATCATAGGTGTGAGAATGCAATTAAATAGATCTTTATTGTCCCTGTGGGACAATTCTTGTGCTGAATAAATGTACATACATATACACAGCAAATATCCATTTGACAAGGTGAAGATTAAAAATCATTGAACAGTAAATATATGGCTGTTATAATCAAAAACCATTTATTTATATAGCACTTCTTACATCAGCTGATATCTCAAAGTACTGTACAGAAACCCAGCCTAAAACTCCAAACCGCAAGCAATGCAGGTGTAGAAGCAGGTTATGGTGTTTAAAGGTGATGCTGTGTGTCTGAGAGAGAGGTTAATAACACTCTGCTTCTACAGGGAGATGAGCTGCCAGGCCTCTAAGGTGTTCATCACCTCTGACTTGTGTGAGAACAAGTACCTGTGCTTCCTCGTGGAGTCCCACCAACAGCTCAGGTCAGGGAACACGTATCTTATCTTTGTAGCTTTCAGTGTCCTATCTCTGTCTTTCTTTCTCAGTCTCAGTCAATCACTCTCTCTCACATGTTGATTTGTTTATCTTCACAGATGTGTAAAATTCATTGAGAGCAACAATCCTTCCCAGCTTATCTTTGCATCTGTTGCCACTATCCCTGCAAAAGACGCAGCACCATTACAGGTAGAGTCAATTTGACTAATTGCTTTGCGTTTCCCTTAGCGGTGGCAACGATTCTACGTCTCTCAGGACCCAATTGAGCTATTTTAGGCTAGATCTTAATCCTATACTAATCAAAAGCATACTGTACTTTAAATTATGGTCAAGGTCCTATCTTATTGACTGCTTTATTCTGCATGTGTAAAATGGTGTGTTGCTGTGTCCATACAGTGTATTCAGAAAGTATACAGACCCCTTGACTTTTTCCACATTTTGTTACCTTACAGCCTTATTCTAAAATGTATTAAATAGTTTCCTTCCCCCTCAAGAATCTACACACACTACCCCATAATGACCCAAAAATTGTTTTTAGATTTTTTTTGCAAATGTATAAAATAAAAAATATCTGAAATCACATTTACATAAGTATTCAGACCCTTTACTCAGTACTTTGTTGACACAGCTTTTGGCAGTGATTAAAGCATAGATTCTTCTTGGGTTTTGATGCTGCAAACTTGGCACACCTTTTATTTGGGGAGTTTGTCCCATTCTTCTCTTGCGCATCCTCTCAAACTCTGTCAGGTTGGATGGGGAGCGTCGCTGCACAGCTATTTTCAGGTCTCTCCAGAGATGTTCGATCTTGTTAAAGTCCGAGCTCTGGCTGGGCCACACAAGGACATTGAGACTCGAAGCCACTCCTGCGTTGTCTTGGCTGTGTGCTTAGAGTTGTTGTCCTGTTGGAAGGTGAAACTTCGTCCCTGTCTGAGTTCCTGAGCGCTCTGGAGCAGGTTTTCATCAAGGATCTCTCTGTACTTTTCTCAGTTCATCTTTCCCTTGATCCCGACTAGTCTCCCAGTCCCTGCCACTGAAAGACATTCCCACAGCATGATGCTGCCACAACCATGCTTCACAGTAGGGATGGTTCCAGGTTTCCTCCAGATTTGACGCTTGACATGCTCTTTTGCACACCAATCTCTACCTGTACATAACCATCTGATCATTTATCACTCCAGTGTTAATCTGCATAATTGTAATTATTTGCCTACCTTCTCATGCCTTTTGCACACAATGTATATATAGACTCCCCTTTTTTCTACTGTGTTATTGACTTGTTAATTGTTTACTCCATGTGTAACTCTGTGTTGTCTGTTCACACTGCTATGCCTTATCTTGGCCAGGTCGCAGTTGCAAATGAGAACTTGTTCTCAACTAGCCTACCTGGTTAAATAAAGGTGAAATAAATAAAAAAATAAAAATTCAGCCCAAAGAGTTCAATCTTGGTTTTATCAGACCAGATGGAGTGCTGCAGAGATGGGAGAACCTTCCAGAAGGAAAACCATCTCCACAGAGGAACTCTGGAGCTCTGTCAGTGACCATCAGGTTCTTGGTCACCTCCCTGACCAAGGCCCTTCTCCCCTGATTGCTCTGAGTCTTAGTTCCAAACTTTTTCCATTTAAGAATGGAGGCCACTGTGTTCTTATGGACCTTCAATGCTGCAGACGTACCCTTCCCTAGATCTTTGCCTCGACACCATCCTGTGAGTCTCATAGCAAAGGGTCTGAAATACTAACTTAAATAAGGTATTTTAATTTTTTATACATTTGCAAAAAATGATATAAACTTGTTTTCGCTTTGTCATTAGGGGATTTTGTGTGTATATTGATAAAACATTTTTTAAATAAATTTTAGAATAAGGCTGTAATGTAACAAAATGTTGAAAAAGTCAAGGGGTCTGAATACTTTCCGAATACACTATGGGCTTGTGTACTGTTATTACATGATTACATCATTGGTTTGGTCTCATCTCAAACTGTTATTTTTCCTCTCAGGATATAGATGCCATGCTAGTTCTAGAAGCCAATGGAAGCTTGGTTCTGTACACTGGAGTGACAAGGGTAACTTGAAAGTAGTGCTCACACTGTTTAAATGTGTTTATTGGTGATGCAAGTTCAAATGGTAAAATGTGTTCTGTCCACAGGTGAGCAAGGTGTTTGTTCCTGGCCTCCTGTCTCCCACCTTCAGCCTGTCCAACCACGTAACCCACCTTAGTACCCCCATGGACAGTGTGAGCACTCCCGCCAAAGCCACAGGGAGACACATAGGAAGACTAGAGGAGGTACCACTGACACCTGAGACGGGTGTATATCTATTGGGTTGGTTATTAGAATGATAAGTGCAATTGCAATGAATGCATCAAAATAATTAAGCTGCTCTCATGGAAATTAAGTCAGATTGCTATGACAGAGTATAACTAACCACCAAACTGAAAGCAGGTAGTTACTGGTAATGGAAATGGTGCAATCTCAATATGAATTACAGTGAAGAACTGCTGTCCCTCTGACGTCCCTCCATTGACAGTAGAGTGAAGCTGCAGTATTAGTCTGCAGTAGACCAGCCAGTAACTAATGGAGACTATATTATGGATCCTGATCAATACTCTAATTAGATTTAAACTTCAGACTGTGTGCCGTCTGTTTTTTAAGGAAATAGATTGGGAGAAACGAACAGTAGATTAATCAATTTAATATATGTTGCATTCATTGCAGAATTGCTTTAGAAGGTAGAGCTGGTGTATGGATTATTTCCCCTAACTTGCCACAAATTATCTTGATTGTGTCTATTCATCCCGGGTAGCTGAGTTCTTCTTTGTCCCTCCTCCACTCCCTTCCTGTTGGCCAGGTGGCCATGCCCTCCCCTGTGTCAGAGCTGAGGGGCTCCACCAAGCACCACGAAACCTCCTGGCTGGGCGACTACACCTTTCAACAGTCTGTACCCTACATCCACGCCCTCAGAGACCCCGTCAGCAGCAGAGTCACCCTGGTGTGTGTGTGTGTGTGTGGGGGGGTTGTGGGTGGTTGGGTGTGGGGTGGGTGGTTGGGTGTGTGTGTGGGGTGGGTGGTTGGGGGTGTGTGTGTGTGTGGAGGTCGGTGGGTGGTTGTGTGTGGAGGTCGGTGGGTGGTTGTGTGTGGAGGTCGGTGGGTGGTTGTGTGTGGAGGTCGGTGGGTGTTTGGGTGTGTGGGGGTCGGTGGGTGGTTGGGTGTGTATGTGGGTCGGTTGGTGGTTGGGTGTGTAGGTCGGTTGGTGGTTGGGTGTGTGGGTCGGTGTGTGGGTGGGTGGGTCGGTGTGTGGGTGGTTGGGTATGTGTGTGGGTCGGTGGGTGGTTGTGTGTGTTGATATGAATGAAAGGTGGAGTCTGGCTGGTTGGTATGTGAGTACTTAGACCTCCAGGGGTGAATGTTTTTTAAACAGACACTAATTGAACAGCTTAATTTGATGAATTGGAATGGAGAAAAGCTCAGCCTGTGTACAGAACTGAGCACCAGAGGCCTGTCAGTATGTTTACTGGGTCCAATAAGGTTACAATTCTCTTGGTGGACATCGCTACCTGCAGGGGCAGTTTTGTCAAGACCGGTGAAGACATGCCGCTCAGCCAAGGGACCTTTTTCTCTCAGACCTGTCAGTCATTTTCAAGCCCTTTTGAGAGAGCCCCTCTTGAGATGTTTTTATTTGATTTTTTTAAAAGATTTTAAATGTCAAAGTCCAACTGCATATGTTATGACGTCATATTGATTTGATTTTTTTTTATCCCTTGATGTCATCTATTTGAAATGATTTAATTGATCAAAGCAAGAGTTGACTGAAAGGTAGCGCGTAAACATTTCTAACTTATGGTGAAATGATCTATATCCCTATGATTCATATGTTTGTTTTTTTGTAGGAGCTAAGCAACGGCACAATGCTGAGGATAACTATCCCTGAAATTGCTACCTCAGAGATGGGTAAGTTTTAACACAACAATGTGCAAAACCAATGTGTGTGACAAGATATTGTGTTTTGGATTTGGTGTCTCACACAGCTGAGTCATCCAGCGTTGATGGCCTGAAAATTGGGTTTAAGTGCTGCCAGCCTCCCGCTGTCACATTGACGTAAACCTAAGGGGACCCCACCCCACTGTTCCTCGCTCGTACTTACACACTCGCCATTCCCCTACACACACTTGACATCCCCCACCCCACCCACTCTCATTTCTCCTGGCATGCCACATGACGTACACACACAGAATGGAATGTATATAGTCACTATCTGGGTAAGCCACAGCATTACGAAGGCATCACCACAGCAGCTACTCCACGCTAGGCAGTTGTAGTTGCTGTTTGTTATGGTGGGATTCCCATTCCCTTATTCAGCCAAAGATTCGATTGGGCCCTGGAGTGTCGATTCTCCAGCTCATTTGGTGGGGTGGTGATCTGGGACATGTTGATGAGGGTGGGAAGGGGGAATAGATGAGCGAGAGATGATTCTGCTCCGTTCCTATCCTGCCCAATGACATGCTCTGTGGTGCTGATATATATTGGAAGTCTGTGTTCAGGTAAATTAATGCTTAAGCATAAGACCATTTCTGTACCAGTCAGTAAGTGGGTATATTAACCTTGGTTCCTTGCGTTTGTGCGTGAAGAGTCTGTGACAGTAATATCTAAAGATGGGTACTTTTTTTTTGTAAATGACTTCATGTATGGCGACCTATACTGAAGCCATGCATGATTCACACGTCTTTCCGGTGGCGACATTTGAGCCTCTGCTGAAGCAGCCTTCTCCACCAGTACATGCATGTACTGTAAAACATGCTGTGGCTCATCTTTCTACCCAGCTGTAGATAAGTGTAATAGCGTATCATTTTACACTGTAATTGAGGAAATGGAGCACTCGGGTGTACCGGTATTTGCCTTACAACCCTAATTGGCTTTTTGTACGTTTTTTAAGGTCTTTGTTTAAACCATGAACTTTCGACTCTTTGACCCCACATCTTTTGTTTTGTGAAACCATTACTGATTACAGCGTAGTGTTGTTCCCAGTTCCCACATATTAGTGCCTAATTGATCCAAAAGCCAGGACTTCTCAGTCTAATGAAATGGCATTTCTCCTGCTCTGCCTTGACCTTTTTGGAGTTTGTTGTCCAATTAGAGATTGCGGGTGGAGTTAATTACCTGTCTGATTGGGTGGACCTGGGAGAGGACACGGACACTAATCAGACTTTCGTGTAATTTGATGTCAATGTAGGCACAATGAATATATGTACTGAACAAAAATATAAACACAACATGCAACAAGTTAATCAGTCACTTAAAATAAATTCATTTGGACCTAATCTATGGATTTCACATGACTGGGAATACAGATATGCATCTGTTGGTCACAGATGCCTTTAAAAATAAAAAGGGGGCATAGATTAGAAAAACAGCCGTATCTGGTGTGACCTCCATTTGCCTCATGCAGAATGACACATCTCCTTCGCGTAGAGTTGATTGTGGCCTGTGGAATGTTGTCCCACTCCTCTTCAATGGCTGTGTGAAGTTCCTGGATATTGGCGGGAACTGGAACATGCTGTCATACTTGTTAATTCCGAGCACCGCAAACAAGCTCAATGGGTGACATTTCTGGTGAGTATGCAGGCCATGGGAAGAACTGGGACATTTTCAGCTTCCAGGAATTGTGTATGGATCCTTGCGACATGGAGCCGTGCATGAACATGCTGAAACATGAGGTGATGGCGGCGGATGAATGGCACAACAATGGGCCTCAGGAACCTTGTTACGGTATCTCTGTTTGAAATTGCCATCGATAAAATACAATTGTGTTCGTTGTCCGTAGCTTATGCCCGCCTGCCCATACCATAACTCCACCATTGGGCACTCTGTTCACTACGTTGACATCCGCAAACCGCTCGTTCACATGACGCCGTACACATGGTCTGTAGTTGTGAGGCCAGTTGGACATACTGACAAATTCTCGAAAAGCGATATTGGAGGAGACAGCTTATGGTAGAGAAATTAACATTACATTCTCTGGTAACAGCTCTGGTGGACATTCCTGCAGCCAGCATGCACGCTCCTTCAAAACTTGAGACATCTGTTGTGTTGTTTGACAAACCGGCACATTTTCAAGTGGCCTTTTATGAAGATCCTTTCTGTGTTTGCAAACAATGCTGCACGAGACATTGCTCAAACATTGCTGCACGAGACGCGCACAAGGTGGTGGCAGAACACAGGGGAGTTCTTATAGAACGCCAGCAACAACAACAACAAAAGTATTGAGTGCATTTCACATTACTTTAGGATTCTAATAGGATTTTAAGGCTTGTATGAATGTCCTGCCTAAAATAATGTTTGTCATCGCAAATTAATTGCATTATACTGAAACACTTCAACCAGTAAAATGGCTCTTTGGCTGGCTTTTGCTACAGCCTATGTCAATGAACGTTAGCATTCTAGCTAACAACTGCTGCATCCTAAATAGTTATTTAACAAAGATCACAACCAAATACAGTCTTAGCGACTGTTAAAGAAAGAATCAAAGCATAATTTGTAAGCGTGTGAGAACCCCAAAAATATGTTTTGAAGTAATAAAAAAGGTAAATCTAGGATATGTTGAATGGGCTCAGATGGTGATTGCTTTCTCACTGCAGCCAAGAGTCGTGCGCATCTGTGCGTGACATCAGTGTGTTGTGAACTGTAAAGGGGTCAATCCACCCTAGCACAAGGTGGCTGCTGTTTAAGCTGCTTCTAGATATGCCACAGGTGTCCGGTGGCTGGATTGTCTTGGCTAAAGAGAAATGCTCACTAACAGGGATGTAAACAAATTTGTAACTTGTAATTTGGAACTTTTATGTGAAATGTTATTTCAACTCATGAAACATGGGACCAACACTTTACATGTTGCGTTTTATATTTTTGTTCAGTGTAGATCTTTTTTTTTTAACCACGCCACTTTAAAAAAACAAAATAAAAGTTATACAAATCAGCACAAGTTTGATACATATAAATGTCAATTTTCTGTGTGAAATGGATGTAATTGTGCACCGTCTTACATATGCTTCCTCGTGTCCGTAGTGAGGAAGTGCCTCCAGGCTGTGCGCTTCATCCTGCCCAAGGAAACGGCCATGAAGGTGCTGATAAAGTGGTACAACATCTACAATGCCCCCGGGGGGCCCAGCGCACACCTGGAGTGGAACCTGTTTGTCACCTGCTTCATGACTCTCATGGGCTACAACACAGAGCGGCTGGGTTGGACACGCAACGTGAGTCGCCTTGGCAACGGTGCTGTCATTCCCAGGAGAGAGAGTGACTTAAAGTAGACAGTGCAGAGCCCGTGCAGGATGGTCACAGTGCAGGATAGTCTTACTGAATGTACAGTCTATACCCAAGTACATAGAAGTGCCTCAATCTAGGTCATACCGATGTCACCAAAGCTTGCACATCTCTGAAATCCAGACATAGAGACTAAGCCACAAATGGTAGGTTGGCAAGGCAACACAGGAAGGACCTATGTAGTTTATCAGATGGTTATTTGGTCTGTAGCCCTACCATGCCCTTGACCTTTGTTCCCCCCACAGCTCCATTTTGAAGTGCCCCTCTCTCCTGTGATTGCACCAAAGAAGGCCCGGCCTTCGGACACAGGGTCTGATGAGGTAGGTAGGGGTTACCCCCGTAGACCATGCTTTATGTGGAAAGCACAAGACTATTCATGTTACTCTCAAGCTCTGAATTCAGACAGAGGCTAAAAGGAGGTAGCGATGAGGTCAACTTATGCGTGAATTTGCTTTTCTGTCATGCATAATAAGAATTTCAGTAATATGTTGAATTCATAGACAGACCACTACTTTGAAATGGTTGAAATCTGCTCCAAGTGCACTGTGATGTATAGATGTATAAAAAAACAAAAGTATTGAAGATTAGGGTTCGGTTGATAAATAACCTGTAGTCTTTCTTTCCTTCATCTGTTTGCCCTGTGCCTTATAAATTCATGTAGAATGTTAGTGGTGTTGTGGAGGGAAAGTGGCGCTGTGCTGTAGCATGGAATCCTGGAAGGGGTCATGGCCCAGGGATAAGGGTGCACAGTTGAACTGGGGAGGTGTCGTGTAGAGTTCACCCTCTGGCTGAGAGCTGTTACTTAAGAAAGGAAGTGCATGTTGGGAAACTGCTGATTCAGACCAGGCACAAATATTGTTCCTTAATCCACTGACCTTTTTGTATGTGTGGCTTTGGGCCCTGTTTCTGTGTATGCATTTAATTTAAGTGTGAGTGTTTCTGTGTGGCTTTGTGCGTGTGTCTATGCATATAATCCACCAGGACTGGGACTACATGTGGTGCTCAGACTACCACAGACAAGTGGTGTTCAGGCATGCTTGTGGTGCTGTGAGTCTGGAGTCCACCGACACCTCTGGCTGTGAAGAGTCTCTGTCTTCCACCCCTGCCCTGCATCTGGACCCCTCTGCCCCACTCTTCCCCCACATCCCAGCCCTGTTCTACGTGCTGCACTTGCTCTATGAGGAGCTGAAGCTGGACGAGCTGCAGAGGAGCGGGGGGCGATCACTGGTGGGCCTTCTGCAACAGTTGGCCAGGTACTGGTGCTCTGTCTTCACAATCTAGGTTAACGCTCTTAAATAATCTTGGAAACCCATAAATTAAACCTTGCGTAATTGCGTCAGATGCTCGATTTGGTTCTGGGGAGATGAGAAAAGAAAATATACTAATGAGACTAGTGAAGGTCCCCCCTAAACGTAAACTCTCAGCCAAAGTATGCGCCAAATGTCCCCCCTCCCTCCGAAATTCAAGAGATGTGAAATTGTAGTTTGTCCAAATAATAATTGAAGAAATCTGCACACCAGAGCCAAGTTCCTCGTTAGTTGTTACATCCCACAGTCTATTGACGGACACCTGGACAACATCCTGTCCACGAGAGAATTACTTTCAAATGACTCCAGTTAAATGTTGTGGATTTATTATTGTCACTCGGATAGCGATGGCCATTCAGAGGCGAACTAAAGCGACAGGTCGCAGGTGCATCTTTTCAATTCAGAACGAACACAACAATTTCATGAAGCTGTTAAACATTTAAATGGAGAAGTATGTCCGATGAGTCACTGCTCAATAAAACCTGATGAGTTTGGTCTCTCCTAAAACGTTAATATTACCAGGATAAGAAAATGGCATTAAAACGGTTTCAAGTGTGTCAGGTGGCCTCGTCAACAGTCCCATTTTACGTTTAAAAGAAGAGCTGAAGTGGGAGAATCAACTGGCGCTTGAATTGCTTAGTGCTTATTTGGCCTTGTTTTATTTGCCTGGTCATTTAGTATTACCAGGCTGGTTGACACAACAGTTGGTGTTTCAGCCAATTAATAATTGTGTTCACTGTCATTGCCATACATACTGTACAAAGAGATACAGTAGCTAAAGCACAGACCAATCTGGCAACCCGGCTAGGCCTGTACCGAAAATGACCTCACTACATCTAACCCAGCCTGAAACCCCCACGTTAGTACTAGAAGTTTACGTGGGTGTTCGCTTAGCCATAGTTCTGATTGGTTTATCTGCTTCTGGTTGTGTTTAGCTGTCTGTGTAAGTGCTTCACGGTGAGGGTAGAGCAGCTTGGATATTAAAAGTATTGATTCAATGGCTCAGGTTAGATTAACAGCTCCTCTTATGACCTGCTAATTGTTGTACTGTTTATTAAAAGGGATCTGCAGCTGGAGGAGTATATCGATCTGTACTGGCGAGATTACCCCTCATTCATCACCACGTTCAAGGAGTCCTGCATCATAGATCAGGGTAAGAGGCAAATCAACCTCTAAAGCATGTGTAGTCCCCTCTGCTCACATAGAAGAGAGGGCATGTCTACTACCACTTTGGCTTTTCATTTTCCTAATATTGATTGAAAGGATGGTCTGACTGTGTGATAAGGACAGGTGTGTCTGTAGTCGCAGAGCCTGTTGTGACACTTTGAACGACAGTCTCTGTGGCCCCTTCCTCTCCTGCAGCCCAGATGGAGCAGATGCAGCGTCCATCCTTCCTGAGGGCGGAGCCTCCGTGTGTGTTCAGCTGGCTCAGCAGCTGTCTGAGGGGTGAGGAGGTAGCACCCTTCCCCTATCTGCCCGGCATCTGTGAGAGAACGAAACTACTGGTGCTGGTATGCTATCATCGTCTTATCTTTTCTATCTTTTCCTCATGATGACAAGGGCAATTGATGGAACCATCTATCGCTGGGGTTATGTATATAAGGTGGGAGTTTTAGAGTTGGGTTGCGATATAGACATCTCCAATAGGGGGTGCCACAGACGAATGAAAACCCTACTAGGGAATTACTATTTACGTTGTCCTTGGTTTTGGTGTGAGGAAAGTAGATTTCCCATCACCTTGGTTAGCTACAGCATGTGTGCCCAGCTAGATGACCTCACCACCTGACTGACATGTTATGTAAATACACTGTTGGACAACAAATAATTCCTGAATATTTTGAGTGACCAATGTCAACAGGTAGCCATTTGTGTTCTAAATAAACATTCTACTCCCTGGGTTGGTTTGCGGGCCCTAGCCCCTGTGTTGCCAATGGCATTTTCTGTTCAAACATGATTTCCCAATTAAAAGGGGTCATCAAGCATCGACACACACACTCGCACGCACACACACTCGCACGCACACACACACACACACACACACACTGCTTAAATGTCAAAGGGCTATGATATAGGGCTTCATGCCAATCAGAGAGAGGGGGAGAGAGAGAGAGGCATTTTGCCTATTCGTAAAGACTAGGGAAGTGCATCTCTCCTTTCCTTCGATTTGACGGGCATCTACATACAGTTGAAGTTGGAAGTTTACATACACTTAGGTTGGAGTCATTAACTCATTTTTCAACCACTCCACAAATGTCTTGTTAACAAACTATATTTTTGGCAAGTCGGATAGGACATGTACTTCGTGCATGACACAAGCCATTTTTCCAACAATTGTTTACAGACTTATAATTCACTGTATCACAATTCCAGTGGGTCAGAAGTTTACATACACTAAGTTGACTGTGCCTTTTAAACAGCTTGGAAAATTCCAGAAAATGATGTCATGGCTTTAGAAGCTTCTGATCGGCTAATTGACATCATTTGAGTCAATTGGAGGTGTACCTGTGGATGTATTTCAAGGCCTACCTTCAAACTCAGTGCCTCTTTGCTTGATATCATGGGAAAATCAAAAGAAATCAGCCAAGACCTCAGAAAAAAATGTAGACCTCCACAGGTCTGGTTCATCCTTGGGAGCAATTTCCAAACGCATGGAAGTACCACGTTCAAATCAAAGTTTATTTGTCACGTCCGTTTTTAGGGCCTTCCTCTGACACTGCCTGTTATATAGGTCCTGGATGGCAGGCAGCTTAGCCCCAGTGATGTACTGGGCCATACGTACTACGCTCTGTAGTGCCTTGCCGAGGCCGAGCAATTGCCGTACCAGGCAGTGATGCAACCAGCTCTTGATGTTGGAGCTGTAGAAACTGTTGAGGATCTGAGGACCCATGCCAAATCTTTTTAGTTTCCTGAGGGGGAATAGGCTTTGTGGTGCCCTCTTCACGATTGTCTTTGTGTGTTTGGACCATTCTAGTTTGTTGTTGATGTGGACACCAAGTAAGTTGAACTTTCATCTGGACAAACAATAGTGCGCAAATATAAACACCATGGGACCACGCAGCCGCCATACCGCTCAGGAATAAGAACATCGTCCCAACCGGCAGCATCATGTTGTGGGGGTGCTTTGCTGCAGGAGGGACTGGTGCACTTCACAAAATAGATGGCATCATGAGGGAGGAAAATTATGTGGATATATTGAAGCAACATCTCAAGACATCAGTGAGGAAGTTAAAGCTTCGTCGCAAATGGGTCTTCCAAATGGACATGGACCCCAAGCATACTTCCAAAGTTGTTGCAAAATGGCTTAAGGACAACAAAGTCAAGGTATTGGAGTGGCCATCACAAAGCCCTGACCTTAATCCTATAGAAATTTTGTAGGCAGAACTGGAAAAAGCGTGTATGAGCAAGGAGGCCTACAAACCTGACTCAGTTACACCATCTCTGTCAGGAGGAATGGGCCAAAATTCACCCAACTTATTGTGGGAGGCTTGTGGAAGGCTGGTTGACCCAAGTTAAGCAATTTAAAGGCAATGCTACCAAATATTGAGTGTAAACTTCTGACCCACTGGGAATGTGCTGAAAATTTTTTAAGCTCTACTATTATTCTGACATTTCACATTCTTAAAATAAAGTGGTGATCCTAACTGACCTAAAACAGGGAATTTTTACTAGGATTAAATGTCAGGAATTGTGAAAAACTGAGTTCAAATGTATTTGGCTAAGGTGTATGTAAACTTCTGACTTCAACTGTAAATGGTCTCAGAAACGATAGTTTTAGTTTGAAATGATTGATGTGACTCGACACTACATTTTTTGCATGAACACATCCATTTTAAATTTAATATCTGTTCCTGATGGAGCTCATGAGCTGGGCCTCTGAGCTGGATCTGTCTGAGAGTACTTTTTTAGATGAGTGGCCCTCCGTTAGTTTTTGTGTGTATGTGTCTGGTGTGTTTTAATGGTATGTGTAGGCACCTGAGCTGAGCCATAGGGCAGACTAAGCATCTACCACCCCACTATCAGATTAGGGGTGAGGGAAATGTATGCTTTTTGTCAGCTCCACTTTTTTATGTGAAATCACCATCACCCACTGATTTAAGTTGTACATTTTGCAGATAAAAAATGTTTTGAGCTAGTCCTGTCAATATTTATCTTCAGACATTAGCAATGGCATTTATACAAATTAATATAATGCTACTTCGGATTTTACCCCCGTCTCAAAAGTTAATTGTTTAGACCGATAGGAATTTTAGAGAGCTTATTGCACTCTGACCAATGAATGCAACCATGCACAGCTCGCAAATATTGTTGCTGTCCTTTATGAAATTACTCTGTTCATGTAAAAATGAACAAATACACCGACTGTTTAAAGCAAAACTTCCAAAAGGATTTCTTATTGTGAACCTGAACAATGTACATTAAATCGGAATGATCGAAAACCCCTATCAGAAGTTGATGTAAGTTTCATCCAGTCTGGTAGATTACACAACAATTTTCTACAGCGCATTTGGTAACAATGACCCAGAAAATTACACTGAACAAAAATATAAACGCAACATGTAAAGTGTTGGTCCAATGATTAATGAGCTGAAATAAAAGATCCCAGAAATGTTCTGTAAACACAGTTTATTTCTCTCACATTTTGTGCACAAATGTGTTTATATCCCTGTTAGTGAGCATTTCTCCTTTGCCAATATAATCCATCCACCTGACAGGTTGCATATCAAGAAGCTGATTAAACAGCAGCAGCATTACACAGGTGCACCTTGTGCGGGGGACAATAAAATACCACTCTAAAATGTGCAGTTTTGTCACACAACACAATGCCACAGAGCTCTCAAGTTGAGGGAGCGTGTAATTTTAGGAATGTCCACCAGAGCTGTTGCCAGAGAATTCAATGTTAATTTCTCTACCATAAACCGCCTCCAACGTTGTTTTAGAACATTTGTCAGTACGTCCAACCGGCCTCACAACCGCAGACCATACGTAACCACGCCAGCCCGGGACCTCCACATCTGGCTTTTTCACCAGCAGGCATCGTCTGAGACCAGCCACCCGGACAGCTGATGAAACTGGATTTGCACTACCAAAGAATTTCTGAACAAACTGTCAGAAACAGTCTCAGGGAAGCTTATCTGCGTGCTCGTCATCCTCGCAAGGGTCTTGACCCGACTGCAGTTCAGTGTCATTTCTGAGTTCACTGGGCAAATGCTCACCTTCAATGGCCACTGGCACACTGGAGAAGTGTGCCCTTCACGGATGAATCCCGGGTTTCAACTGTACCGAGCAGGTGGCAGACAGCGTGTATGGGCGAGCGGTTTGCTGATGTAAACGTTGTGAGCAGTGTGGTTATGGTGTGTGCATGTATAAGCTACGGACAACTAACACAATTGCATTTTATCGACAGTGATACCTGAAGAGATCCTGAGGCCATTGTTGTGCCATTCATCCGCCGCCATCAACTCATGTTTCCTCATGCTTTGCCACATTTTCTGCAGTATTATTTTAGTGCCTTGTTGCAAACGGGATTCATGTTTTGGAGTTTGTTTGTGTACAGGCTTCCTTCTTTTCAAAGTCAATTAGGTTAGTATTGTGGAGTAACTACAATTTTGTTGATCCATCCTCGGTTTTCTCCCTTCACAGCCGTTAAACTCTAACTATTCTAAAGCCACCATTGGCCTCATGTCGAAATCCCTGAGCGGTTTCCTTCCTCTCTGGCAACTGAGTTAAGAAGGAGGCTTGTATCTTTGTAGTGACTGGGTGTATTGATACACCATCCAAAGTGTAATTAATGATTAACTTCACCATACTCAAAGGGATATTCAATGTTTGCTTTTTTACTTTCCCCCTTCTACTAATAGGTGCCTATCTTTGTGAGGCATTGGAAAACCGTTCTGGTCATTGTGGCTAATCACTGCTTGACTCAGGGGCCTTATAGATAATTGTATGTGTGGGGTACAGAGATGAGGTAGTACATTTTTTACAAATAAATGTGAAACACTATTATTGGGGGCCTTCTGAGTGGCCTCTAGCTTAGACCACTGCGCGTCACTACAGACCTTGGTTTGAGCCCAGGCTGTGTCACAGCCTGCTGCGACAGGGAGACCCATGAATCGGCGCACCATCGGCCCAGCGTCATTCGGGTTATGGGAGTGTTTGGCTGCCCGGGATGTTCTTGTCCCATCGCGCTCTAGCGACTCCTTGTGGCGGTCCCGGGCGCATCCATGCTGACTTCAGTCACCAGTTGTACAGTGTATCCTCTGACACTTTGGTGCGGCTGGCTTCCGGGTTAAGTGAGCATTGTGTCAAGAAGCAGTGCGGCTTAGCAGGGTTGTGTTTTGGGGGATTCATGGCTCTCATGGCTCTTTGCCTCTCTCCGTGCGGGAGTTGCAGCGATGGGACAAGACTAACTACCAATAGGATATCACTAAATTGGGGAGAATAAGGGGTAAAAAAATATATTAAAAATACATTTATTGCACACAGTGAGTCCATACAACTTATGTGACTTGTTAAGCACATGTTTACTCTTGACCTTATTTAGGATTGCCGTAACAAAGGGGTTGAATACTTATTGACTGAAGACATTTCAGCTTTTCATTTTTAATTAATATGTAAACATTTCTAAAAACATAATTTCACTTTGTGTAGGCCAGTGACGACAAAATCTAAATGTTTATTGATTTTAAATTTGGGCTGTTAACAACAAAATGTAGAAAAAGTCTAGGGGTGTTAATGCTTTCTGAAGGCACTGTACCTCACGAACAGCTGCCTCCTGCACTGTGCACAACTCTTATGACTGTCATATCCTTTGCATGCATAGAAGTCACAACACACAGATGTATTTTTTTAAATAAAACATGAGTAAAAAACAGTGAACCAGCAATTCCTAACATTTTAATCGGTTTTCTGACCATGCATGCTTAATTTGGATTGGTTTGGGCTCCGACCAGCCAGTTGACACACTTGTATGCGTATTGGTGAATCGTTACGTCCCCTATGTCTTTACAAGGGATGTACAGTGCATTTGGAAAGTTCAGACCCCTTAACTTCCACATTTTGTTACATACGTATTTGTTACTTATTCCAAAATGTAGTAAATTATTTATTTTCATCTACACACAATACCCCATAATGACAAAGGGAAAACAGGTTATTTAGACATTTTTGCAAATGTATTAAAAATAAATATTTATGTAAGTATTCAGACCCTTTGCTATGAGACTCGAAATTGAGCTCAGGTGCATCATGTTTCCATTTATCATCCTTGATGTTTCTACAACTTGATTGGAGTCCACCTGTGGTAAATTCAATTTATTGATTGCACATGATCTGGAAAGGCCTTACACCTTACATTTAAACTCAGTTTTTCACAATTCCTGACATTTTAAACATAGTCAAAATTCCCTGTCTTTAGTCAGTTAGGATCACCACTTTATTTTAAGAGTGTGAAATGTCAGAATAATAGTAGTGATTTATTTCAGCTTTTATTTCTTTCATCACATCCCAGTGGGTCAGAAGTTTACATGCACTCAAATAGTATTTGCTAGCATCGTTTAACTTGGGTCAAACGTTTCGGGTAGCCTTCCACAAGCTTCTCACAATAAATTGGGTGAATTTTGGTCCATTCCTCCTGACAGAGCTGGTGTAACTGAGTCAGGTTTGTAGGCCTCTTTGCTCGCACACACTTTTTCAGTTCTGCCCACAACATTTCTATGGGATTGAGGTCAGAGCTTTGTGATGGCCACTCCAATACCTTGACTTTGTTGTCTTTAAGCCATTTTGCCACAACTTTGGAAGTATGCTTGGGGTTATTGTTCATTTGGAAGACCCATTTGCGACGAAGCTTTAACTTCCTGACTGATGTCTTCAGATGTTGCTTCAATATATCCACATAATGTTCCTCCCTCATGATGCCATCTATTTTGTGAAGTGCACCAGTCCCTCCTGCAGCAAAGCACCCCCACAACATGATGCTGCCACCCACGTGCTTCACAGTTGAGATGGTGTTCTTCGGCTTGCAAGCATCCCCCGTTTTCCTCCAAACATAACGATTGTCATTATGGCCAAACAGTTCTATTTTTGTTTCATCAGACCAGAGGACATTTCTCCAAAAAGTACGATGTTTGTCCCCATGTGCCGTTGTCCCTAAACCGTTGTCTGGCTTTTTAATTGCGGTTTTGAAGCAGTGGCTTCTTCCTTGATGAGCAGCCTTTCAGGTTATGTCGATATAGGACTCATTTTACTGTGGATATAGATACTTTTGTACCTGTTTCCTCAAGCATCTTCACAAGGTCCTTTTGCTTCTGTTCTGGGTTTGATTTGCACTTTTCACACCAAAGTACGTTCATCTCTAGGAATGCGTCTCTTACCTGAGCGGTATGACGGCTGCGTGGTCCCATGGTGTTTATACTTGCGTACTATTGTTTGTACAGATGGACATGGTACCTTAAGGCGTTTGGAAATTGCTAGTCTGTAAACAATTGTTGGAAAAATTACTTGTCTTGCACAAAGTAGATGTCCTAACTGACTTGCCAAAAGTTTAGTTTGTTAACAAGCATTTTGTGGAGTGGTTGAAAATTGAGTTATAATGTCTCCAAACTAAGTCTATGCAAACTTCCGACTTCAACTGTGTATGAGGTTGATGGAATTGTCCGTAGAGCTCTGAGACAGGATTTTGTCGAGGCACAGATCTGAGGAAGGGCACCAAAAAATGTCTTGAATGTCCTCAAGAACACAGGTGCCTCCATCGGTCTTAAATGGAGGAAGTTTGGAACCACCAAGACTCTTCCTAGAGCTGGCCGCCCGGCCAAACTGAGCCATTGGGGGAGAAGGGCCTTTGTCAGGGATGTGACCAATAACCTGATGGTCACTCGGACAGAGCTCCAGAGTTCCTCTGGAAATGGGAGAACCTCCCAGAAGGACAACCATCTCTGCAGCACTCCACCAACCAGGCCTTTATTTCTAGAGTGGCCAGACGGAAGCCATTCCTCAGTTAAGGGCACATGACAGCCCACTTGGGGTTTGCCAAAAGGCACCTGAAGGACTCTCAGACCATGAGAAACAAGATTCTCTTATCTGATGAAACCAAGATTAAATTCTGGCCTGAATGTCAAACATCACATATGGAGGAAACCTGGCACCATCCCTACGGTGAAGCATGGTGTTGGCAGCATCATGCTGTGGGGATGATTTTCAGTGATAGGGACTGGAAGACTAGTCAGCATTGAGGAAAGATGAACGGAGCAAAGTACAGAGAGATCCTTGACAATAACCTGCTCCAGAGCGCCGAAGACGTCAATGTCGATTATGGCAGCCCCCCGCACCTCTCTGATTCAGAGGGGTTGGGTTAAATGCGGAAGACGTATTGTTGTACAACTGACTAGGTATCCCCCTTCCAACAAAGTACTGAGGAAAGGGTCTGAATACTTATGTAAATGTGATATTTCAGTTTAAAAAAAATGCCTAAACCTGTTTTGGCTTAGTCATTATGGGGTATTGTGTGTGTGTGTGTGTGTGTGTGTGTAGATTGAGGGGGAAAAAACTATTTAATTAATTAGAATAAGACTGTAATGTAACAAAACGTGGAAAAATTCAAGGGCTATTTTCCAAATGCACTGTACATGTGTGAGAGTAAGAGACTGTGTGTGTGGGCGCACGCTTGTGTATGTGTGTGTTTTTGTCTGTGTACTCTGCCATAATTAAGCCCTGGTCGGATGGAGGGCTGAATCACTAGCGGTTTAGGTGTAGGTGGATCAGGGGGACTGTGCTGATGACCAGGCCTTGTGCGTCTCCTTCCATCAGGCTAAGTGAGGTGACGTACGTCACCGATGAGAGACTGACAGCCTGTCATGCAATTACAGATTCTCTTTACCCCATCACTGTCTCGTTCTCTCTCTCTCGCTCTCTTTCTCTCACTCTCGTTGACCCTCTCTCACTCTCGTTTACCCTCTCTCTCTTGTTGACTCTTACTTGCACACTCACCCTTTCGTTCTCTGCCCCTGTCTCTCACTCTCTCTTGCACACTAAGCATCTCTCTGTCTCTGTTTCAATAGGCCAGACACTGACGTTTGTTTCTCTGTCCTACCTCTCCCTCAGAGCTACGCCCTGTACATCATTGGAGATGACAACGCAACTTCAGTTGATGTGTCAAAGTATCTGGCCAAGCTCTCTGCAGGTGGGTTTGTGTGTGTCTGATTACTGAGCAGTGTGTGCCCAAGATAACGAACAACAATCCCTGGGACATGCCTCCCACGTGCCTTACGCGTGCCCACATGCATGTCACAGCGGTCAGTCATTTCCGCACATGAGTGAAGAGGTTGTAAGGTGGTACTGCCATGCTGTCTCTGTCCTGTTTCTTTGTTTAAAGAGAGACTGAGAGATTCTGGCATTTAAGGCCTTGTTCTACTTACCAAGAGTTAGATGAACGGCGTACCTATTGGCTCCCGAGTGGCGCATCGGTCTAAGGCACTTCATCTCCGTGCAAGAGGCATCATTACAGTCCCTGGTTCGAATCCAGGCTGTATCACAGCCGGCCGTGATTGGGAGTCGCATAGGCCGGTGCACAATTGGCCCAGCATCGTCCGGGTTTGGCTGTCATTGTAAATAAGAATTTGTTCTGAACTGACTTGCCTAGTTAAATTAAGGTTAAAATAAATCAAATGTTCAGTCATTGTGCTAATGCTAGTTAGCATTAAATGCCATGCTAGTTAGCATTAGCTCGCAAACCAACCGCTAACTTCCTTCATACTGCACACAGATACAAATGGTATCCACGAGTTCATCTGACTCTGGGGAAGCAAAACAAATGCCAGAGTATATAGTATCCTTTTAAGTCAAGTCTTCATTTGGTTTTACCTTTTTTAAAGGGCTGCTATCAGCAGTAGCAAAGCGCTAATAGCAAAGCGCTCTCCCTGCCCCATTTCGGTAAAAAGCTGAGGGATGGGGCTGGAGAACTGTAACCACGCTCAAATTCATAGACTGACCATCCATGATATTAAAATGATAGTTTTAACCATGTTTTGAGGCTATATAGTGTTTGTTAACAAAGTATATTTAAACAAGCTTATTTTTTGGGTACAACTAAGCTCATGAGGCATTTATCATTTATATTCTTCAAGAATCAATGGGTACATGGCATTTTAAATTGTCAGTCCAAAAATGTGTGTAGCAATTGCAGATTGCCCTTTTAATGAAGTTTCCAAAGAAATGTCCTTTAAAGTAGCCCTGTAAATGTAAAGCTTCATTATTTGCAAGCATGATGATCTGAATGGCATTTTGGAATCGAGTATGGGCATTATGGTGACGATTGTGAGGCTTTGTCATTCTCCTGTTTTCTCTGACCCATTTCACAATTCCTTTATTGTGACAACTGAACTACAGCACTCGTGTGGCGTCTCTCTCTCTCACAGGCCAGAAGAAGACTGTCATTGAATCAGCTTTGAGGAGGTAAAAACTTACCAGGAGCACATCCTGAATCAATTCCTCCTTATAGACTCTTTATTCCCCATAAAGCATTTTCCCATAAAGCCAAAAGAAGGGTTCACTCCATTTTATTAACTGGTTAGTTTGTGTCCTGGATGCTGATTTGCTGAAAGCCATGGTATTTCAGACAATATACAATGGGTAGGACTCAAAAATACTTGTTTACTGTTATATTTATGTTGGTAACCAGTTTATAATGGCAGTAAGGCACCTCTCGAGTTTGTGATATATGGCCCAATATACCACAGCTAAGGACTGTATCCAGGCACTCCACGAGGCGTCGGGCATAAGAACAGCCCTTAGCTGTGGTATATTGCTTAAATATACCTCTAGTAATAGTAACAGCTATAAACTAGACTCTTGTCCTAACATTTTAACCATGATTTTCCAACTTGAGACGGAGAAATGTAATCCCTGTTTCTCTTCCAGACCGAGCTGTATGAAGCCTGATGCTCCAAATGAAAGTTTGGCTGTAAAGCTTGTGGTTTGGCTAACATCAGAAGGTAAGACTTTACATCAGGCCTAGATACATCTCCACAGCCTGTCTGTTATTGCTATGCTATGGAGTATTTACTGGTGTGAGACTCTTTTTACATTCATGTGTTGTATTTAGGTTTCACATTGAAAGATCTGGAATCTGTGCCCTTTGGTGTGGCTCTGCCCATCAGAGATGCTATCTACCAGTGTCGAGAGCAACCCTGCTCTGACTGGTCAGAGGACGTCTGCCTATTGATTGGGCGACAGGATCTCACCAAACAAGCACACAAAGTGACCGTGGCCAAAGGCAAAGCTGTAAGTGTGAGTTTCTGGGGTTATTGGATGGTTTGAGCTTCATCCTTTACAACCTTGTGGATTTAGAGTTAATGTTTCGTGTTTGTTTATGTGCGTGTGTGTACTCAGACGGTGGGTCTGGGGCTGATGCTAGAGGCCCCAGCCACCACAGAGGCAGAGGAGGAGGAGGATGGTATGACAGATCTGAACCAGGACGTAATTAGTCTTATCTGGAGCCAGGACCTGCGCGTCCATGAGGCCAGACGTCTACTCCAGAGCTCCCGACCAGTCAGGGTCAGTGTGGTTCACCTGCCTGAGGTCAGCGACCACGAGTACATAGAGGAGAAGGAGAACAAGTGAGTAATATCGTTCAAGTGATTGCAGCTATCGTAGTCTCATTCAAAAGCAGTCTGGGCCCACGTTACAGGCTATATCCAAATTCTGCTTAGTTTCAACCTTGCTTTTTACATTTATTTTTTATTTTTTTGGTGTGCTCTGTAGTTAGCGGTTGGTATGTACACTGCTCCAAAAAATAAAGGGAACACTTAAACAACACAATGTAACTCAAAATCAATCACACTTCTGTGAAATCAAACTGTCCACTTAGGAAGCAACACTGATTGACAAATTTCACATGCTGTTGTGCAAATTGAATAGACAACAGGTGGAAATTATAGGCAATTAGCAAGACACCCCCAATAAAGGAGTGGTTCTGCAGGTGGTGACCACAGACCACTTCTCAGTTCCTATGCTTCCTGGCTGATGTTTTGGTCACTTTTGAATGCTGGCGGTGTTTTCACTCTAGTGGTAGCATGAGACGGAGTCTACAACCCACACAAGTGGCTCAGGTAGTGCAGCTCATCCAGGATAGGACATCAATGCGAGCTGTGGCAAGAAGGTTTGCTGTGTCTGTCAGTGTAGTGTCCAGAGCATGGAGGCGCTACCAGGAGACAGGCCAGTACATCAGGAGACGTGGAGGAGGTCGTAGGAGGGCAATAACCCAGCAGCAGGACCGTTACCTCCGCCTTTCTGCAAGGAGGAGCAGGAGGAGCACTGCCAGACCCCTGCAAAATGACCTCCAGCAGGCCACAAATGTGCATGTGTCTGCTCAAACGGTCAGAAACAGACTCCATGAGGGTGGTATGAGGGCCCGACGTCCACAGGTGGGGGTTGTGCTTACAGCCCAACACCGTGCAGGATGTTTGGCATTTGCCAGAGAACACCAAGATTGGCAAATTCGCCACTGGCGCCTTGTGCTCTTCACAGATGAAAGATGACCGCTGCTCTGTTCACACAGAGCACATGTGACAGACGTGACAGTCTGGAGACGCCGTGGAGAATGTTCTGCTGCCTGCAACATCCTCCAGCATGACCGGTTTGGCGGTGGGTCAGTCATGGTGTGGGGTGGCATTTCTTTGGGGGGCTGCACAGCCCTCCATGTGCTCGCCAGAGGTAGCCTGACTGCCATTAGGTACCGAGATGAGATCGTCAGACCCCTTGTGAGACCATATGCTGGTGCGGTTGGCCCTGGGTTCCTCCTAATGCAAGACAATGCTAGACCTCATGTGGCTGGAGTGTGTCAGCAGTTTCTGCAAGAGGAAGGCATTGATTCTATGGACAGGCCCACCTGTTCCCCAGACCTGAATCCAATTGAGCACATCTGGGTCATCATGTCTCGCTCCATCCACCAGACATTACATCAAAGTTGGATCAGCCTGTAGTTAATTTTGTGTGTGACTCCAAATCCAGACCTCCATGGGTTGATAAATTTGATTTCCATTGATAATTTGTGTGATTTTGTTGTCAGCACATTCAACTATGTAAAGAAAAAAGTATTTCATAAGAATATTTCATTCATTCAGATCTAGGATGTTATTTTAGTGTTCCCTTTATTTTTTTGAGTGGTGTAGTTGTGTTGGCTATTGTTCTGATGCCTTTCTCTCTCCATCCCTCTCTCTGCTATCTCTCTGGGCAGATTGTTGCAGCTTTGCCAGCGTACCATGGCTCTGCCAGTCGGCAGAGGCCTGTTTACCCTCTTCTCCTACCACCCTGTGCCAACGGAGCCCCTACCAGTGCCCAAACTCAACCTTACTGGTACTGTATCCCTTAGGCCTTTCTCATACCTGTGTGTGTCTGAGAGATCGTGACTGTCTTCAAACTAGTACTGGCCAATATATCAAATTCATTTGAATATATGTTTTTGCATGATATTTCAAATGCCTGTATCGCAAGAATGACTTTTTTTTGTATTTTTGGTGCACCTTCTCATTTACACCAGAGAGCTGAATATAATGACAAGATGCCCCTACAATGGGAGTCGTTGTCCCAAAACCGGGAAGGCAGGCGACAAGCTTAGGTCCAAAATGAACCTTTAGAAACGCATTGGGCTTTGCCTTTTCCTCTCTGTTTACACACACCAAGCCCCTGCCACTCACACCAACAAAGTTGAGAGATCACATCTTCTTCTCTGACAAGTGGTTTCAACTCGCTATTTGCATTTGAGGTTTGGTCCAACAGAATTGGTAATATGGCCACTGAAACACATGGAGACATTATTTTACTGTAACAGAGAAGATAAGCCTTCTAACGAGACCCTTTTTTATGTCTCAACTACACAAATTGTGCCCAGAGCAGACACTACTAAAACAGGAGTATCAATGAATGTTGATTCTGGAAAATGAATGCTCATTTTAGCCAAAGACTGTTATACTAGCTGTCTAGTCTGTGTTTTCTAAATGTCTAATAAGCATAAAACACAATTTTATAAGGAATGGGCAACTCGTTCTCATTCTGAGGAATAAGGTAGGCCACTTGATTTCAACATCTGAACAAAGTGGACAGGCTAGCATGCTGGTCAAACAGTTGGAGACGGACAGAAGGGTGTGTTCATAACGATTCAACTGTTCTACCTTGTTAGCTAGCAAATAGATCCAAATTGGCATATATAAAGATCAGCAAGCTACTCACTAGCACGTTGACTTGTGCTTGAGAGATTGTTTGAGACATGTTTTGAATTTTCTATAATGCCTGCTACAAGAAGTTAGTCATTACATTTGTAACAAAAAGGGCATTTTCATAGAACGACTTGAAAGCCAGATCAGGGATTATTGCAAAAAAGCAGGTTAAACTATTTTGATAAAATAATTGAATTGTTAGTGGGGCTTATATTTAGCCTTCATTTCACACGCCCTCGATTTTTGAAATGCAGTGTATTTGACATTTACTTGTACATGAAGCTTATTTAGAGAGAACATCGAAATCGTGAATCTTAAGTTTGAAGAGAAAAAAATATATATTTTTAGGCCATATTGCCCAACCCTACTTCAAACACGTTTACAGAAATAGTTATGACAAAACATCAAGGACAGGAATATGTTGTTTTTCCTTTGAAGATCTGAGTAAAAAGGCTTTTCTCAGTCTGTCTATGCAAGTTCAATCTCTGGGTGCGTTTTTAACAGCAGCCCACAAGAAAGCTCACAAAGCTCACTTTAGTCAGTCTGGATCTGTAATTACAGCTGGTGCTTCAGTGTGTTGCATTTTAGGACAAGGGAAAGAATGCAATGTGTGTGATCACTGTGATGAGAAGCAGAAACTTATTTTGAACCCGGCAGGCCATGTTTACATTGCTCCTTGGTGCTAATGTGATTCTGGCCTAAATGTCGAGCATGCATGCGTGTGGAGTTGGTCAGAATCCGATATGGAGTCCTGTGTTTCTGGTGACAGGTCGTGCGCCCCCTCAGAACACCATGGTAGATCTGAACAGCGGGAACATTGACGTTCCTCCCAACATGACGAGCTGGTCCAGCTTTCACAATGGGGTGGCTGCGGGCCTGAAAATCGCTCCGGCCTCCCAGGTGGACTCTGCCTGGATCGCCTACAACAAACCCAAGAGCCCCGAGCTGGCCAACGAGTATGCAGGCTTCCTCATGGCTCTGGGCCTCAACGGACACCTCACCAAGCTGGCCACACTCAACATACATGACTACTTAACCAAGGTGAGCATGCATGCAAACACAGGTTCTGCGGTTGAGTTTAGTCGTGTACCTTTTCTCATTACATGTTTTGAAGCTTCTCTAGATTGCACGTTGGTTTTAGCAGAAATTGTCTCTCGGCATCCTGTTATTTTTCTCACATGAAAGTGGGAAGGCCTCAGCGCGCTGAGAGCAGAGTTTCACTTTGACTTTTCCCTGGCAGTGACGCATAGCAACTTTCTCATTTCCAGTTAGGCCTGCCATAGAAGGCTGTGTGGTCATATCTTTCACATCTCTCAGCTCAGGAAAGATCAGTGGTTATTTACTACAGTATACGATTTTACTACTATTCTCATTCTTGCTAGCTTATCACCTGTGCCAGGACAGATGAGCCTACATTGGAGCACAACATGTGAACTTTTAAAGGTCTGCTGCTGTACTGTTAATTAGGATATAGTACAGCAGTCTTTGATGGCTGAAAATTAATATTGAATTATTTAAGTATGAAAGGGATCAGGTGATTTACGCAAAATTAGTAAATTAGTATTTTGTTACGTAGCGTAATTCTGTGATGAAGGAGAAAATAACTTATTTTAGACTGAACTACAGTGTAGTTTGGTTCCCCCAAAAAGAGGAAGAGGGCAAAAAATGACCTCACTCAACACATGTTGAGCAAAGAGCTGTGATCTGTTATAACCTCGTTGTTTTATACTAGCTCCCCATTCAGCCCTACACAGTAACTCATAATCTCTCTATTTGTTAATAAACAAGTGAACCCCTCTGTGTATAAAGTCCATGGGGGACTAATGAAAATGGCTGCCTGTGTGTCCTCAGGGCCACGAGATGACAAGCATCGGGCTGCTCCTGGGTGTGTCTGCAGCCAAGCTGAGCACCATGGACATGTCAATCACCCGCCTGCTGAGCATTCACATTCCCGCACTGCTCCCGCCCACCTCCACTGAGCTGGATGTACCGCACAATGTTCAGGTGGCGGCCGTGGTGGGCATCGGCCTGGTCTACCAGGGCACAGGACACCGCCACAACGCGGAGGTGCTGCTCGCTGAGATCGGTCAGTGATAGATACATCCCTAATGAAGTAAATGTTTTGTTGTCCCGTGGGGATATTTGCAGGGAGGAGGGCATACAACACTAAATACAATACAAGAAACAAACTGTTTTGACATGGAACTGCTGGTCCCACTTAAAACAAACAACTTATAAATGCTTTATAATTGCATATGTAGACTTCAGATGCAACAGATGCGTCACATATCATTTATAAGCTTATGTCATGTTGTAAAGGGTGACATAACAGCACCCAACGTATGATGCATTGCACAACCTAATTTCTTATGAGATTTTAGGATGGTTGCGCAAATTGTTGCGTTTAATTCTTGAAGTTTTACTGGGAAATGTCCATACAGCATCTGCATGCCAACCATTTAATTTCATGGGGATATTAATTTCGATCTTTAGTTAACAACAGTGTTGTTTTTGAATTATGTACGCTGAGCAAATTTTAGCGCAGATGGTGTTAGCAAATCGCACATATTTTGCCTAGTGGTGCGCGCTGTTGTTTTGGCCGCATGAGAGAGAGAGATTCGACCATTTGTACAATCATCCAGTAAGAAATTAGATGTTTTTTTGTCTTACAGTAACTTTCTATGCTATTCGGTTCTGTTATGTAGAGTAATATCATGTGATCTTGCAGACATTGATTCGCTCATGCGCAGAATCATCTGAACTTTAGCTGTCGGAAGCAGGGTTTCTGAGAACTCTGATCCGCAGCCTTGCCCTTTTATTTATTCACCGTCTTGATTTAACCTGGTCAGTTTACTCCGAGCATGTGTCATTGGCTTAGCATCACACTGTAGGCCTCACATGACAGTTACCCCTGACCTGCTCCAGGCCAGAACACAAGGTTTTCACCAGGTATGGCAGTTGCATCACATCAATACAGTTTCACACTGTTTCGATGGGGCAAGTCATTTCAGGTGGAATCTCACACTTCATATCAGCATCTTAATTTGCATGGGTTATGTCAGCCTTTTATAAAGCACATTCTTTTTGTAGGAAATGTACATAGTGTGTTATCACATTTAGCAGTGCACCCTACATAAGGAGCTGTTATGTCACCCTTTAATAGTCCCTTTAGCTACAGTATGCTTAAGCCAGATGGTTTGTGAAGCGTCTATGTTGTGCCTGGATATTGAATAGATTATAGGTGCTGGTGCTCCAGCCATGATTTAAAAAATTGTCTGGACTGCTGAAGGGGGCTCAGTCCTTAGAATGTACAACTGAAATGTCTAAGGAAGGTTCAGCACGACAGCCTTATTCTCTGCAATGATATGTATTGCTGTCACGTTTCGGAGCAAGCTTTGTTGTCAAGGCAGAACTTTCTCTAAGATGCGTCAGCAAAAAAATATATAATTGAAGTAAAATGTATTCCTTCAAATCTGGTGCTTTGATGATGGAGCTTATTCCAAAACTGCTGCTTCCTGCAGGTCGACCCCCTGGTCCTGAGATGGAGTACTGTACAGACCGCGAGTCCTACTCCCTTGCCGCTGGGCTGGCCTTGGGCATGGTCTGTCTGGGGGTAAGTCTAGTAGTACACACTGCAATTACACTACTGGATCAGCTCTGAAGTAAGTTACTTACTGTACTCCTGTGTATGTAGAGAGGTAATAGAAAGAGGAAAAGTTCTTACATGGAAAGCACTCTTCATACGTCAAAAGGCTGAGAAATCATAAAAGGGTGCTGAATGAAAAAGGTGACTAAATGCATCACTAGCGTTCACTCAGGATGTGGATCATCTAAAAAAAACAGAAGAGGAGAGTTTCTCAGTCACTGAATGACCCCTTCCCCTCCCACCCTCTCTCTCTCCATAGCATGGCAGTAACCTAATAGGTATGTCTGACCTGAACGTCCCTGAGCAGCTCTACCAGTACATGGTGGGGGGGCATCGACGCACCCACGCCGGCATCAACAGAGAAAAACACAAGTCCCCCAGCTACCAGATCAAGGTAAAGGGGGAAAAAAAGCAAACGGCGAGACAACTTTCCTCACTTGTAGGCTGTTAGGTTCTAAATAAACGGAGTAAAAACTCACAGATGACTAGTAAAGCTCAAACCAAGTTTATTCACCCACTGGGTCACACAGCTGCATAAGACAAAAACATGTTCCCACATGCACAAATATGTATACCCCCCCCTTTAGACGGAGTCTCCTCCTTTCCTCTAAACATTACATCTTTGCAGGAAGTTAAGTGATGTGGGTAATAAACTGTTCCTTCTCCCTTCATGTGACCTGACCTCAGCCCACATTCCTCACTAATCCACAGCTATCCACCCTTATCAGTGACTGCAACCATGTGATTGCCTTTTCCCTTAGTAACATTCCAAGCCCCTGGCTCATATCCAAAGTCCATTGACCCCACCATATACATTCCTCCTATATATAAACATTAACTTATGGTGTAGCAAGTATTTCAAATTACAACCCAACAAAGCCTACTGTCCAGTTCATCCCCATCTAACATATTAACATTTTTCCTGATGGCACAAAACCAAGGTCTGACAGAATACACTGCCCATATACTTTGTCCCAACTGTGAGGGTTTCTGGTTATTGTCTCGGGTTGAAAAAAAAAAGTTAACTAATGCCCCTGTTCTTTGTGACAGGAGGGTGACACCATCAACGTGGACGTCACCTGTCCTGGAGCGACCCTAGCGCTCGCCATGATCTACCTGAAAACCAACAACAGGTGAGAATGGATTCCACCACCACCACTCTTATTCTCATATTAGATTAGCCTTCAACGAGACGCAATGTCCTATTCTCTTATACTTGACTCCACTCAGCATGCTCCCTGTAAGTAATGGACTCCATCTAATCTTACACGGTGCATCACAGCACATCTTGTCCCCAGCGCTCCAACACATACAAAATTACTTCTTCAGTTATAAGCTATCACCTGGTTCTGGCTGTCATTAACACCTATTGTCACCCCTTCACAGGTCTATCGCTGATTGGCTGAAAGCTCCAGACACCATGTTTCTCCTGGATTTCATCAAACCAGAGTTTCTGCTTCTCAGGGTGAGTCAGTGCAGAGAAGCTCAGCTACTGTAGCCACTGTGTACTGGCCACTACGGACCTGCCTTATTCACTATGCCAGACCCCAGAGTGTGCAAAGCTGTCAAGGCAAAGGGTGGCTACTTTGCAGAATCTAAAATATATTTTAGCTTTCTACTTGATTCCATATGTGTTATTTCAGAGTTTTGATGTCTTCACTAATATTCTACAATGTAGAAAATAGTAAAAAAATAAAGAAAAACCCTGGAATGAGTAGTTGTGTCCAAACTTTTGACTGGTACTGTATATAATTCAAAATGTCTGATCCACTACTCTTACACATTGTCACTGTCTCCTCTCCCTCCTCAGACACTGGCCAGGTGTATCATCATGTGGGATGAGATTCTACCCAACTCGGAGTGGGTGAGCAGCAATGTGCCTCAGGTAACTGCCCTGAATATGCACACACGCACAAACACCTCAGCTCATTAGACACAAGTCACTGCCAGCACAAACCTCTACTCCGGACAAGTGGTAATATCATTTCGGCCTCGGGTTCTTGGGGTGAACAGTGCAGAAGGCCCAGTCCATAGACATTAGAGGTTCAATCTGAGGCTCTTAATGTGGTTAGTTAGTCATGCTGTGTGATTAACTTGTTAATTAATGACATCAGTGCTAATAAGGAAACTAAGTTTCAGTCCTCAAATGACTCTTTACTGCCAAGCGCGCACGACTGAGGCAACAAGGCTCAATGGGATTTCCTCCATCTGGACCCATTTACACGTCAACAAGATCAAATTAGTTAATATCCCCAAAACAATGATAACAATGATTATAGAATCAAAGATCGGTTTGTTTTGTTTTGAATCCAGATAATCCAAGAGAACATTGGGAACCCAGTGGTTTCAGAGGATTTGAACATGGAAACTTTAGCGTGAGTACAAACTGACTTTACGTAAAGTTTCCTTAGCTCTCTCCGCATGGCTGGATTTGAGTTGGTGTGTTTAGTCTCATAATGATGTGTGTGACAACTCCTGTCCTCAGCCAAGCCCATGACTACATAATTGCTGGAGCATGCATGGCGGTGGGATTTCGCTTCGCTGGCTCGGCCAACTCGGACGCATTCGACTGCTTGGTAAGAAGACCGAACTTCAAAAGAAGTTAATTATTTGGCTAGTTTGTCTCTAACCCTTCTGTTTCTCGCACAGTACAAGTTTGCAAGGAGTTTCATGCAGTGTTTGACATCAGCGACCGCGACGGTTGTAAGTTTCACTGCTTTCATATTTCTCCCAACCATAATGTCCATTTACGGCAATAGAATACACTCAAGCTCCAAATCACCACAACCAAATTTTCTCACCTTGACACTTTCTGTCTGTGTCTCTGTCTCTCCTATGCTAGACGGGCCACTATAACCTGCAGACATGTCTGAGCATGGTGCTGCTGGCCCTGTCCATGGTGATGGCTGGCTCTGGTAACCTGAAGGTGCTGCAGCTCTGCCGCTTCCTCCACAAGAGGACCAGTGGAGAGATGAACTATGGCTTCCACATGGCCCACCACATGGCCCTGGGCCTGCTCTTCCTGGGAGGAGGGAGGTGAGACATGTTTCAGCCAGCCTCTCCAATGGTCTCCAATGGCTCTCCAATGGTCATAGCTGACATAAATATTTATTGTACTGTCTTTTGCATTGAAAGTAAATCAAACATAATCTAGTCAAGGGATGTTTTACTTTTCACCAGTCATTTGTATCCGTATCAATATTGATTGAATGTTTTGCTACAACACGTGTATAATGAGTTCATGAGAGGTGTCCTGTTCTGTGAGTGTTCTTTATAACAAATAGCTCAAATATCCCAGGGCTATGCAAACAGTGACTATGGGGTATCTAGTTTTATGTAACAATACTCATTACTGATGCTAAATCTGTCTCCTTATCAACATTTACTGGACAAACCCTTTGATTTTAGACTTGCTGTTTTTAGACTTGCTTATTTTAGGGCTGACAATTGCAGGCCCACAACTTCAAGGTTGCAATTTGAATGCCCTTATTGTAGTATTCTCAGTCTATTCCGGCCTTGAACATACGCCTGCGTAAGGATTGATTGTAGTGGGGAGCAGACATATGGCGTCTTTCTTTTAATCTTTTCTTGCACTCACTCTATCTTTTTTCTCTCTCTGGATGTGGTCTGTGGAGAATTATTTCATCCTGCATAGTAACCAATCACCATACAGCCCTGCCAATCTGGCTTTCATCATAGAACCTGAAGTGAAACATTTATCTTCTCATTTTGTGTAGCTACAGAGTTCCACAATGAGCCTAGTCTCAGCATAGGGAATGGGTCAATTCAAACATAGTAATATTGCTCAGGGACAAGTTTCTGAAAATGTATTTGAGAAGCGCTAAATGAACAGCCATTCTCAGTGAATATGTTACTCTACAGTTCAAGATGAGATCAGTGTTGAGCAAACATAAGTTGACTGTTGCTCTGTATGTTTGTGGGCCTTGTTATCAAGCTGACTTGTGTAGTAAATAGTGCTGTTTTTTTCACCTCTGTCTGTAATACACTTTGTAAAAACAGGAACATCCCAGCCAGTTCTCTTTATCCGTTGCCATGGAGAGTGGATGAGTGGCAGCTCGTGGGTTGAGAATTAATCTCTTCAGTTGGTATTTTAAGAGGATGCGAGGCAACCCCTCACCTACACTAACCCGAACAAGTGATTTTTCTCTCCAAGCCGACACAATGGTTTGAACCAGCCTAAGCACACACTTCAGTGCAGTCATTTAAAAAACTTTTTTTTTTTTAAAGTAGGGCTTTTATGAGCACAAATTACGTCAGGTGCCTAGCAATTCAAAACTGTTTTGCCCAGGCCAAATTCCTCATTTGTTCTTTGGACCTATTCGCCAAAAAAGGATTCTATTGTAATATGTGCCAACATCAACACTGATGTGATGTGCCTGTTTGTTTACATTTATGTCTGTATCCATGATGTAGTAGTCTGATGTTATCCCATTGTCCTCTCACAGGTACACTCTCAGCACCTCCAACTCGGCCATCGCTGCCTTGCTTTGTGCTCTCTACCCCCATTTCCCTGCCCACAGCACAGACAACCGGTAAGACACAACCTCAGGGAATACAAACAATAGGTACAGCTTATCAGAGCTCTAAAATGTCAGGATAGACAGAGCTCTAACGTAACGGCATAGACTTTCAATGACCATAATGAATGTGGTGTGTACTGTTTGAAAGTATTGCTGTTTTGAGCTGTAGATTTTAAGAATAACAAAATGGGCTGTGTTACATGAGGCGAGATAAGAAAGTCATCAGAACTTCTACTGACAGAGCCAAGTCAAGCGCTCTAAGTCCATGACCATAATTAAGAGTAGTTAAAGAATACCATATAGACGAGGGCTATTCAAGTATTGCATATTTTTCGTTTCTACCTGGTAGGTGGTTTATCAATTGATTTTGTAAATGATTAGACAATGTTCACTCATCTGGTCAGTTCCGGCCGGGTCTGACTCAGTTGTTGATTAAATTTAATCAAGTTGATTTGATTTAGAAGGAAAGGGTGAAAAGCAGCAATGCTGTGGCCCTCCAGGTCCTTAATGTAAAATGTTTGTGTGTGTGATCTCTGTGCTTCAGGTACCACCTGCAGGCTTTGCGTCACCTGGGTGTCCTGGCGGCTGAGCCTCGTCTGCTGGTCCCAGTTGATGTGGACACACTGAAACCCTGCTACGCCCTGCTGGATGTCACATACAAGGTATTCAACTCAATGAGTTAGTCCCCAGTCAAAATACAACCTGTTGAGACCAATGCATGGTCATAACGCCCATTTAGTGTCAACCTAGCTGTGTCTGCTATGACCTTCATATGTGATACCTTCAAGATGAGTCTGACTCATTCATTCAGAATTAAAGCCACGTGTTAAAACAATCACTGGAGACCCATGAACTTGAAAATGATGAAACTAAACAGGTGTTAATAGAGGGAAGTTAACATTTTGGAATGCACTTCCCAGTTTCAGTTTTACATGTACTCATCTGAACCCTCACTATAGAGTTGATTGGTACAGTGCGCACTTGTATTAGTAAGAGGCAATAGCAGAAGTGTAAGCTACATGCAATTCCTTAGAATTTGGCCCTGCTAATAGTAGTAGCAAGCAACTGTTGACTTCCCTATTTAATAGTGATCTTGTTACACAGGAGAACTCAAGTTGAACCTTTTCACTCTCATTTACTGAGGTGTCCGTCTGGGCGCTCTCTTGCGTCATAAATGTTCCTGTGAACATAGCCGTAGTTGTCACTTCCTCTATTTAGCCTTATTTGAGGAGGCTTTGGTACGGTGTGTCTGTCATTTCATTATTAGCCTAAAATTACATGCGCACAATTTTTTTTGCTGCCTTTATTTAACGATTTAAGAACAAATTCTTATTTATAATGATGGCCTACCAAAAGACCTCCTGCCGGGATGGGGGATTAAAAATACAAAAAACGTTAATAGAAATATAGGACAAAACACACATCACAACAAGAAAGCCAACACAACATTACATAGAGACTGAAGATGACATAGCAAGGCAGCAACCCATGACAACACAGCATGGTAGCAACACAGCATGACAAAAACATGGCAGCAGCACAACATGGTAGCAGCACAAAACATGGTACAAACATTATTGGGCATAGACAATAGCACAAAGGGCAAAAAGGTAGGGACAACAATACATCACGCAAAGCAGCCACAACTGTCAGTAAGAGTTTCCATGATTGAGTCTTTGAATGAAGAGATTGAGATAAAACTGTCCAGTTTGAGTATTTGTTGCAGCTCGTTCCAGTTGCTAGCTGCAGCAAACTGAAAAGGCGAGCGACCCAGGGATGTGGGGACCTTTAACAGAATGTGACTGGCAGAACAGGTGTTCTATGTGCTCAATATATTGTTCTTGGGCACAGGGACATACAACAAGGTAACCTGCCTAAATTACTACCGACCCGTAGCATTCACGTCTGTAGCCATGAAGTTATTTGAAAGGCTGGTCATGGCTCACATCAACGCCATTATCCCAGAAACCCTAGAACCACTCCAATTTGCATACCACCCCAACAGATCCACAGATGATGCAATCTCTATTGCACTCCACACTGCCCTTTCACACCTGGACAAAAGGAACATGTGAGAATGCTATTCATTGACTACAGCTCAGCGTTCAACACCATAATGCCCTCGAAGCTCATCACTAAGCTAAGGACCCTGGGACTAAATAACTCCCTCTGCAACTTGATCCTAGACTTCCTGATGGGCCGCCCCCAGGTGATAAGGGTAGATAACAACACATCCGCAACCCTGATCCTCAACACGGGGGCCCCTCAGGGGTGCGTGCTCAGTCCCCTTCTGTACTCCCTCTACACTCATGACTGCACGGCCAGACACGACTCCAACACCATTAAGTTTGCAGATGACACAACAGTTGTAGGTCTGATCATCACAAAGACGAGACCGCCTATAGGGAGGAGGTGTGAGACCTGGCCGTGTGGTGCCAGGACAACAACCTCTCCCTCAACGTGATCAAGATAAAGGAGATGATTGTGGACTACAGGAAAAGGAGGACCGAGCACACACCCATTCTCATTGACGGGGCTGTAGTGGAGCAGGTTGAGAGCTTCAAGTTCCTTGGTGTCCACATCAACAACAAACTATCATGGTCCAAACACACCAAAGGTCGTGAAGAGCGCACGACACAACCTATTCCCCCTCAGGAGACTGAAAAGATTTGTCATGGGTCCTCAGATCCTCAAAAAGTTTACAGTTGCACAATCGAGAGCATCCGGTCTGGTTGCATCACTGCCTGGTATGGCAACTGCTTGACCTCCGACCACAAGACACTTCAGAGGGTAGTGTGTACGGCCCAGTGTAACACTGGGGCCAAGCTTCCTGCCATCCAGGACCTCTATACCAGGTGGTGTCAGAGGAAGAACCTAACAATTGTCACTCCAGCCACCCAAGTCATAGACTGTTCTCTCTGCTCCCGCACGGCAAGCAGTACCGGAGCGCCAAGTCTAGGTCCTAGAGGCTTCTAAACAGCTTCTACCCCCAAGTCATAAGACTCCTGAACATCTAATCAAATGGCTACCCAGACTATTTCCATTGCCCGCCCATATCTTTTTCGATGCTGCTAGTCTCTTATCTATGCATATTCACTTTAACTCTACCTACATGTACAAATTACCTCGACTAACCGGCGCCCCCTGCACATTGACTCTGTACCGGTAACCCCTGTATATAGCCTCGCTCTTGTTATTTTACTGCTGCTCTTTAATTATTTTTTACTTTTTTATTTTTTAGGTATTTTTCTTGACTTTATTGTTAGTTAAGGGCTTGTAAGTAAGCATTTCACTGTAAGGTCTATAGACCTGTTGTATTCGGTGCATGTGACAAATAACATGTGATTTCATATGGAGGATGAGGGCTGCAGTTAATATCTCAGATAGGGGGGAGTGAGGCCTGAGATGATGATGTGGCCGGGGACACTTTGCTTCTTCAAAGTCCAATATCTTGAAAACATGACTTCTGACATGCAACTGATTTTGGGACTGTATCAACAGTGGACTAATTTAAAAAATCACAAAATATAATTTTCGTCTGGAGTTTTCCTTGAAGGTCTGCTGAAGGTTGGGTTTGCGGGTTCACCATGAAGTGCTCCTTATTTCAATTACTCTGGAACAGCAGAGGGATAGACATGCTGCGCACATCAATTATAATGACACCCCCTGCATATGTGCAATCACACACTTCACCTCTGCACGTACACACACACACTGCATATTTCGATGTTCACTATGATGTTGCATGCAGCACACGTGTACATGATTTGAATGTGTACATGGTGAATTTACATTTTCATTTTTTTGCGCACAGAGCTTTAGTCCGTTTCAGTTCATGTTACGTATGATGGCTGTGTGTTTCTGTGTTCATTTCTTCTTGAACGTCTTCAGAGCATTTTTTTTTTCATTTTTTTTCTCCGTATCAGGAGACTCCATGGTATGAGGAGACTACAGTGGAGCTGATGGCCCCCACCATGTTGCCTGAGCTGCAGCTCCTCAAAAAGGTAGAAGGAAATGTAGTACTTTGTGCAGCCTGACTATCAGACAAATGTAATCTTTCTGTTTAGTCTTGTCAAGCAGGATGGTTGATGTCAACATTAAGATTTACAAAATGTTTGTTTGGAAATGAGTAATGCGATTTGGACTTTTATAAGCTTTTTTTTACTTTTTATAATACAATACAGGGAAGAAAGGTCACTTAGTGTGGTCAAACTCGGCTATTACAAGAAAATAATATGATATTTCCACAGTGTTCTCAAAATAAAGTTGAAAAAAGTATTGTCTGACCTACTTCTTTTAATGTGCTTACAGGTGAAAGTAAAAGGACCAAGATACTGGGAGCTGTCTATAGACATGAGTAAAGGGACTCAACATCTAGAGTAAGTCAATATACAGATTCATTTCACAATATTTCTGTGGGTGAGAAGTTACCAGGTCTATGTCCAGTGATGTCTTTACGATACAGAGAGTTTGTGATGTGCTGCTGTAATGGTTGATAATGGCCGCAAATGTTTTGTCCATACACACATTTTGGGTCGCTCGTTAGTATTTGACTATATAAACTCAGCAAAAAAAGAAACGTCCCTTTCAAAGATCATTTGTAAAAATCCAAATAACTTCACAGATCTTCATTGTAAAGGGTTTAAACTGTTTCCCATGCTTGTTCAATGAACCATAAACAATTAATGAACATGCGCCTGTGGAACGGTCGTTAAGACACTAACAGCTTACAGATGGTAGGCAATTAAGGTCACAGTTATGAAACTTTAGGACACTGAAAAGGCCTTTCTACTGACTCTGAAAAACACCAAAAGAAAGATGCCCAGGGTCCCTGCTCATCTGCGTGAAAGTGCCTTGGGCATGCTGCAAGGAGGCATGAGGACTGCAGATATGGCCAGGGAAATAAACTGCAATGTCCGTACTGTGACACGCCTAAGACAGCGCTACAGGGAGACAGGACGGACAGCTGATCGTGTAACAACACCTGCACAGGATCGGTGCATCCGAACGTCACACCTGCGGGACAGGTACATCACAACTGCTCGGGCAGTTATTGTTGCCATCCAAAGTTACACCAGAAATGCACAATCCCTCCATCAGTGCTCAGACTGTCCGCAATAGGCCGAGAGAGGCTGGACTGAGGGCTTGTAGGCCTGTTGTAGGGCAGGTCCTCACCAGACATCACCGGCAACAACGTTGCCTATAGGCACAAACCCACGGTCGCTGGACCAGACAGGACTGGCAAAAATTGCTCTTCACTGACGAGTCGCGGTTTTGTTTCACCAGGGGTGATGGTCGAATTTGCGTTTATCGTCGAAGGTATGAGCGTTACACCGAGGCCTGTACTCTGGAGCAGGATCGATTTGAGGTGGCAGGTCCGTCATGGTCTGGGGCGGTGTCACAGCATCATCAAACTGAGCTTGTTGTCATTGCAGGCAACCTCAATGCTGTGCGTTACAGGGAAGACATCCTCCTCCATCATGTGGTACCCTTCCTGCAGGCTCATCCTGACATGACCCTCCAGCATGACAATGCCACCAGCCATGCTGCTCGTTCAGACAGAAATGTCAGTGTTCTGCCATGGCCAGCGAAGAGCCCGGATCTCAATCCCATTGAGCACATCTGGGACCTGTTGGATCGGAGGGTGAGGGCCAGGGCCATTCCCCCCCAGAAATGTCTGGGAACTTACAAGTGCCTTGGTGGAAGAGTGGGGTAACATCTCACAGCAAGAACTGGCAAATCTGGTGCAGTCCATGAGGAGGAGATGCACTGCAGTACTTAATGCAGCTGGTGGCCACACCAGATACTGACTTACTTTTGATTTTGACCCCCACTTTGTTCAGGGACACATTATTCAATTTCTGTTTGTCACATGTCTGTGGAACTTGCTCAGTTTATTTTGGTGGTTGAATCTTATGTTCATACAAATATTTACACATGTTTGATGAAAATAAACGCAGTTGACAGTGAGAGGACGTTTCTTTTTTTTTGCTGAGTAAACTTCTCTCTATATGTGTTGCAGGTCCATTCTTTCCAGAGATGGGGTTCTGTATGTGAAGCTGCGTGCGGGGCAGCTGCCCTATAAGGACGACCCTCGGGGTTGGAAGAGTCTATTAGCGCCCAACGTCAACAACAGGAACTCAGAAGTCCGCACATTCAAGGTACAAACATCCTGGCTCTCCGCTTACAATCCAATCCTTTTATGGTGCGAAAGAGGCACAACATGTTTCTACGTTAATGCTACTTTAGCACTATAGTAATATTGTATACATAGAAGGTTCAGTCATACTTTACCATGCAGGTCTTATTTGAGAAGGTCTGGTCACAAATTTCCTAGGTGGCAAAGTCCTGTTGGGTATGGCTTGCATACAGTATTTTTTAATTTAACCTTTATTTAACTAGGCAAGTCAGTTTTAAGAACAAATTATTATTTACAATGACGGCCAACCAAGACAGAGGGTTAACTGCCTTGTTCAGGGGCAGAACGACAGATTTGTACCTTGTCAGCTCGGGGATTCGATCCAGTATCCTTTCGGTTACTGGCCCAACGCTCTAACCACTGGGCTATCTGCTAGACCAGTACACACATGTATTTCATTAGTATGTCAAGGTTGAGGAAATTGAATAGCTGAAATCAGTATAATAGACCTAGTATAATGAGTCAGAAAGGGTAAAAATAGGTCATATTGATGCTCATATAATCCCAGTATAACAAGGAGTAGTGACATCACTCTGGAGTGGCAAAACGAAATCAATATGTCTTGACAGTATGTGTGACCACTTATTTCCCTGTTCACTCAATGTCAACCTCCATACCTGTCTATTGCCCAATAGCCTTCTCAGTCAATATGTCCCACTAGGTGCAATACATCATCCCTTATTGGAAACCTCCCAGAGCCCTTCAGTGTGCGTGCCTCCCTTAGGCACGATCAGGAGACCTTATTGTAGCAGTTTTTTTTTCTCCCACAGCCCGAGGCCATCTCAACCTTCACCTCCGACGCTGCCTTGGTCTCCTTTGCTGAGTACTTTTGTAAATCCTCGGAGAGCGTGAAACATGTGAGTTGATTAGGAAAGTATGGTATATGGTGCAGCAGGGGGCACGTTTCAGCGATAGGTTAACATTCAAACACAGAGGATACATTTGACTTAGACTGCCTATATCTCTCCCCTTGTGAATGCACTTGTTAATCACTTGAATCCTATTTACACTAGTTACATATTATATCCGTATATGTAATTGGAGACACTGTGAAATTGAAGGAGATTGGTGATAACCTTTTGTTCATGATTTTATTTAAATGATTGAAACACCCTTCACTGTCCTATTTTATAATTCCAGTTTTTTTCTGATTGTTCAATTGATAAGCTCGCACTGAATGGCGCTTATATTTACTGTTGTCTTTGTCCAGAAACGGGACACTTTGGCCTTATTCTCTGCCATTCTATATGAGTGTGTCACTCAGGAGAACCCTGAGATGCTGCCGACATACATCGCTATTGATCAGGTACGAAACATAGAAATTACCCATACAATAGCAACAGTGGTCTCTCCAACCCTGTTCCTGGAGAGCTAACCTTTAGGATCTCGCTCCAACCCCAGTTGTAACTAACCTGATTCAGTTTGTCAACATGCTAATTATTAGAATAATGTGCACTAGATTATGGTTGGAGTAAAAACCTACAGAATGGTAGTTCTCCAGGAACAGGGTTGGATAGCCCTGATGTACATGCTCCCACTCATAGAATGCAACTGTATTACTGTTAGTTAAAAAGATTCACTTTGCAGAAATTGCTCTGCCATTTACTGGTTGCTAAAGTTCTAATAGTTCTAATTTCTGTTTATGTGATGAAACAAGCAAGTATAGTGTAGAGAATCATTCACCATCTAAACCACTGTGAAATATACTTTCCGTAACCAAAAGTAAAAGACACAAAAAACAAAACTTAAGCACGGGAAGCATAGAAATAGAGTACATGGAACAGATCTACCGCTTCTTAGACTTGCTTTCAATGAGAATGACAGATCTATAATACGTTTTCATAGATTTTTCACACTGCAAACTGATGCCACTTCAATGTGCTCTCGATTGTATTTCTCCAATGTCTCCTCTCTGTGTGTGTGTGTGTGTGTGTGTGTGTTGACTGTTTTCTCCCCCAGGCGGTACGGACCCTGGAGCAGACGGAGATGTGTGAGACGTTTGCTCTGTGGCAAATGAGACTGGTGTTGGAGCTGTGTGAGAGCAGGGTGCTGCAGCACAGACTGAGGGAGGGGGCACAGGGCAGGGGGCTGCTGCTCAGCTCTGAGTTCTTGCCTGTCATGAAAAACTCTGCTGATGGCACCCTGGACCGCTGGCTCACTGGTGAGCAGTCTCAACACAGGGGGAGAGGCACAGAGGATAGACTATTAACACATCAACTATTAACACATTGAATAAACTGTACATTTGAATGTACACAGTACAGTTTGTACCAGTGTGTACCTGTACTGTGACACACAGTTCCCATCAATGGGACTGTACGTGCCAGAACATGTCTTTGGGTGTGACAACTAAAGACGTGGGAAACGTGGGAGGTGATTATGCCAGGCTTTCTTTCTCATGAAATATTGGCAAGTGGCAACCATCAATAGAAAACGGATTGTGATAGTCTTAAATTAGGAATAAATCAAATAAAATGTTATTTGTCACATGCGCCGAACACAACAGGTGTAGACAATACCGTGAAATGCTTAATTACAAGCACTTAACCAACAATGCAGTTTTAAGAAAATATTTACTAAATAAACTAAAGTAATTTTTATTTTATTTTTTAAGTAAGATAATAAACGAACAATAACGAGGCTAAATAAAGGGGGTACCAGTACCGAGTCAATGTGCGGGGGTACAGGTTAGTCGAGGTAATTAGTAGGGGTAAAGTGACTATGCATAGATAATAAACAGCGAGTAGCAGCAGTGTAAAAACAAAGGGGGCGGGAGCTTTATGGACCTAGACTTGGTACGCCGGTAATGCTTGCCATGCGGTAGCACTGAGAAAAGTCTAACTTGGGTGACTGGAGTCTCTGACAATTTTTTGGGGCCTTCCTCTGACACCGCCTAGTATACAGTGCCTTGCGAAAGTATTCGCCCCCCTTGAACTTTGCGACCTTTTGCCACATTTCAGGCTTCAAACATAAAGATATAAAACTGTATTTTTTTGTGAAGAATCAACAACAAGTGGGACACAATCATGAAGTGGAACGACATTTATTGGATATTTCAAACTTTTTTAACAAATCAAAAACTGAAAAATTGGGCGTGCATACCAGGCGGTGATGCAACCGGTCAGGATGCTTTCAAGGGTGCAGTTGTAAACTTTTTGAGGATCTGAGGACCCATGCCAAATATTTTCAGTCTCCTGAGGGGGAAAAGGTGTTGTTGTGCCCTCTTCACGACTGTCTTAGTGTGTTTGGACCATGATAGTTTGTTGGTGATGTGGACACCAAGGAACTTGAAGCTCTCAACCTGCTCCAGTACAGCCCTGTCTATGTGAATGGGGGTGTGTTCAGCCCTCCTTTTCCTGTAGTCCACGATCAGCTCCTTTGTCTTGCTCACGTTGAGGGAGAGGTTGTTGTCCATGCACCACACTGACAGGTCTCTGACCTCCCTATAGGCTGTCTCGTCGGCCTAACGCTGTTGTGTTGTCAGCAAACTTAATGATGGTGTTTGAGTCGTATTAGGCCACGCAGTCGTGGGTGAACAGGGAGTACAGGAGGGGACTGAGCACACACTCCTGAGGTACCCCTGTGTTGAGGATCAGCTTGGCAGATGTGTTGTTGTCTACCCTTACCACCCGGGGGCGGCCCGTCAGGAAGTCCACGATTCAGTTGCAGAGGGAGATGTTTGGTCCCAGGGTCCTTAGCTTAGTGATAAGCTTTGCGGATGTAGCCTGTAATCAATGGCTTCTGGTTGGGATATGTATGTACGGTCACTGTGGGGACGATGTCGTCGATGCACTTATTGATGAAGCCGGTGACTGAGGTGGTGTACTTCTCAATGCCAATGGATGAATCCTGGAACATGTTCCAGTCTGTGCTAGCAAAACAGTCCTGTAGCTAAGCATCTGCGTCATCTGACCACTTCCGTATTGAGTGCGTAACTGGTGTTTCTTGCTTTAGTTTTCACTTGTAATCGGAATCGGGAGGATGGAATTATGGTCAGATTTGCCAAATGGAGGGCGGTGGAGAGATTTGTATGCGTCTGTGTGTGGAGTAAAGGTGGTCTAGAGTCTTTTTAATTGTTTTTATAAACCTCTGGTTGCACATGTGACATGGTAGAAATAAGGTAAAACAGATTTAAGTTTGCCTGCATTAAAGTCCCCGGCCAGCTAGGAGCGCCGCTTCCGGATTAGCATTTTTTTGTTTGCTTATGGCCTTATACAGCTCCTTGAGTATGTCTTAGTTCCCGCATCGGTTTGTGTTGGTAAATGGACGGCTATGAAAAATATAGATGAAAATTCTCTTGGTAGGTAGTGTGGTTTACTGCTTATGAGGTGCTCTACCTCAGGCCAGCAATACCTCAATACTTTTTTAATATTAGACATTGCGCACCAGCTGTTATTGTCAAACAATCAGGTCCATTACATGAGTGCATGTAACCTCTTTACATCTGACCTGTGTGTGTGAAACCCCTCCCCCGTCTCCACAGATAACAGCCATGTATTGAGGTCATACATGAGTGGCCAGTCCCTTACTGAGGACATGCTGTCCAACATGCTGGCGTGCTTCCTGGTTTACCACTCCATCCCCTGCCTCAGTAAGCTGTCTGCCACACACCTGGAAGGTAAACAACTGTTAGCTGAATGTTGTGGTTAGATTTACGTTTAGTTTGAACCTAACATGTTTGACACTGGTGGTCTCTTATTTGGCTGACTGCTGGATTCTTATATCTGACTTTTGTCTCGTGTGGAGAAGTCGTCATGTCTCTGCTGGTCTCATGTTTCTACCAATCCACTCACTTATTTCCACAGGAAGTACATCGTTCCCTGAGCTCCTGTTGAAGTTCAGTCAGCTGGGCATACCTGTACGCGCCCTGCTGCGTTTGGGCCCTCTGCTCCTAGGGACTGCGGGCTTCTGGACCGGACAACTGGCCTGTTGATATTACACTGACCTTTGACCACTAACCTTGGTCTCTGACTTTACCCTGGTCTTGACCCACAAGGGTCACTCTGCAATGCTTGTTGCAGCTCGCAAGAAATGGATATGATATAAAATTTAATTGTAAAGGCTTTCTTGATACAGATTGTATGTCAAATGTTTGTACTGTACTTGTTTGTTTTCAATATATAATAATACAGTAAATAAAATGTGATTTGAGACTAATGTTAGTGTAAGTGACAAGAATTTGCACTGAATGTATTTAAAAGGTAAAGCTGTTAACTAACGTGGATGTGGACGACCAAGAACTTTAAGCATTGTACATGTTATTTTGGCCAACTCTGTGTGGTTACAGTATTGCCATTTTGTATTTTCCATTTCGGCACGGGATATAGTCTAGACTGTTACCTTGAATTATCAGAAAATTTGATCCGGAAAAGTTGTTCAGATATTAGTTCAGTCTCTGCAGTATGTTTTGGGAAGTAGTGCGTGGGCTGTGGTGCAACAGAATGCATTGGCCAGAGCTGTGATCTAACAACATAACTGCTCTGGGAACATTCCACAGTATAATGGAAAACATCCTGCAACAAATACCACACCCGCCTCACCCCATATAAATCTCTGTTTTCTTTTGGCCTTGTACAGTGCATTCGGAAAGTATTCAGACCCCTTCCATGCAGTAAATCACTTTTGCCTCATGTAAATTAGGTATTTGTTTTTTGTTTGTAATGTGCAAACATTTCTAAACCTATTTTCACTTTTTCATAATGGGGTATTGTGTGTAGATTGAGGGGAAAATAAATAAATGGATTACATTTAGAATAAGGCTGTAACGCAACAAAATGTGGAAAAAGTCAAGGGGTCTGAATAGTTTCCGGATGCTCTGTATAGCCAAATAGCTTTGTCTTCATCTTGAATTATTAAGCATGGCCTAGCTGTTTATCAGTCTCCCCATGGTATACATTCAAACTCTTAAAAAAAACTGACTATAGCTCTTTTGTGGTATCTTTAGGACCAACTGTCATGAAAGGCACACAGAGCTGTGGCAGATGGATTGCATACATACCACATTCGTAGAAGTGCTGTCATGTGGTTCAGTGAACATTAGACACACAGGAAAGTATTTGATTTTGTGAGGGAGAAGCATCAGAGAATGTAAGGAATTTAAAGGCAGTCAAATGTTATTTCCTGTTTTATATACATTTCCATACATAAGGTTAGAATAATACTGTGAAATTGTGAAAATGATAATGTCCTTTCAGTGTAAGAGCTGTTTGAAAAGAACGCCTGCTATTTCAGCCTGTTATGGTGGGATGGAGTTTTGGCATTCCATGGTGATGTCACCATGCTGTAAATTAATTAATAGACCAATATGAGTCCCAAACCCCTCTCCCAATAACAGCACATTTTTCAGTTTTCCCTTCCCAACTCATACCACTCAGACAGTCCTAGCCAAATTCTTGCTTGAGAAATTGCTCCTTTCTAAGAAGCTATTTTTGTTTATTTTTGACCTTTCTAATTGAAAACAATCACCGTAAGGAGATAAAAACTGCTGCATTGGACCTTTTTAAATTGTGCGGTGCAACTTTTCTCTGTTAACTAATTGGAAGGGAAGTACAATGTGGGTAACTAATTCTCTTGTAGTTTCGATACAGTATAATTGAATACTGTTTTGGAACATTGTGGAAACCAGCCAAGTGTAGTGAGTAATAGTGCAAATCCTCTGGGGAGGCAGCAACTAGTTCCAAATCTGGTACAGAGAGGCAGTGATGCTGTATTTTTTTCCTCTGTAGGAAGTATGACATGGCCATTTGGTTTGTTCTTCTATGGACATCCAGGAAATGTGTAACAGGATCTACAACTTCATATTCCAAAAATGTAATGGGATTTTACAGGTCAATAGCCAACCAGAACTGTAGTCAGAGTGGGTTTATTCATGAGTTTATGACCTTCAAAGGTGATTCCTTTAACAAGCTGTGGGAACCAGTGCCCCTGGGAGAGGGCTGTTTACACAAAACATTCTATGTATGTCACACTGGTACACACCCTGTGGTCCTGGAGGTTCTCACTTCCAAAGTCAACATTGAAACAAGGCCATAAAAATAACAAAAACAAATTAGAAATGCCTCTTGGTCCTTAATCTTTAAAACATCATTTTCATAAATTGCAGAAAGAATCGAATGTCCAGTTGAAATAGGCTATATTTTTTTATGATTCTAGTCAGGTGTTTACTGGCATTTCGGGCACATGCCAGATGGGCTGGTCTAGATTTAGCCTAGTGGCCCTGACAAACTTGGATATTTGGCACAAAATTATATTTAAATTGCAAATACTGGTAGCCTCAAGAGAAACAATTAGCCGATACTGGGACCTTGAGGGAAAAAATGGTCCGTTTGGGGGCATCAAAGGAGAAACATTGTTCCGTGTGTTCCAAATGTCTGGGACGATTTTTGGTACCCTTCTGCCCCAAATTAAATTGTTTTAAAAGTGCCTACTTATGTGCACAAACAGACATTGATTTAATTCAGACAACGTTTGAATGGAAAAAATGTCAGTTCGTGGAGGGAGGTGGGTGTGACCAATTACGAAGAAAAGTGTCACAGTTCAACTCCAAAGCTATGAATGACTACAGAACTACAAACGCCTAGTGTTACTATACATGAAAAGGCAGGACTTCGATCAGTTAGGTTGTTAACGTTACACTGCTTAGTCCGGTTCAGAATGACTTTTGCCAACATCGAAATAACTTGGTCAAAATGTATTATCCACCTAACTCGTTCCTGAATTGGGGCAAACCAGAAATATTCTGCACTACTTTTAATAATGGGTAAGTAGTAATTACATACGAAATAACTTATTTGATACATTTTTGTTAGTGAGACACGAAGACCGAACGAATATTTGACATCTTAAATAATATTTTGTAGTTTGAGGAAGCCATACAGTGATACTTGAATGGAAATATAAGTACTGTACACGTAAGGGCCAACTAGGGTGCAGTTAAATGGATGCAATAAGAGTAATTATTTACATATCTATAGATACATTTGAACGATAACTTCCCTCTGAAATTGACGTTTCGGGAAGTAAAGCACGAATGACGCTGGCTGATAAATTTAAAAAATGTGTGGACTACAGAGCACTCGTGTAGAGGGCGGTTTGCAGAGATAAAAGGAAGCATGCAATGTCAGCGTGAGAATGAAGTCTAGCTTCCTGTTCCTTTTTGTATTTTTAAAAACGAAGTGTACAACTGTTTCAAATCCAATAGTCTTTGAGCCGTTGGCAATCTTACAAAGCCCTTTGGAGAACTGCCCATCCAAAATATGAACGGAATGCATACTCAATATATTATTTATCTACATTTCTATAGGGCCCAGGTTTGTGATGAGACTAGAGTGCCGAGTCATATACTTTCATTTCTGAGTGACAAGAAGATAGGGGGGCGTGAGCTATCCAGAATGCAGCACCTGTTTCATGGACATTATCCCAAGTGCACTGGTTCAGTTTACATTGCATTTCTTTGTTACCACAAACATAAAACGACTGGAAGAGGTGAATGCAAACACCCATTTATCCAATTCAGCTCAGATGGGACAGGAGAGAAGGAGAGGTTCTCTCTACATAACAACACATTTCCAAAATATTTAAGCCCTAGTGTTTCATATACTCTACAACCAAAAAGCTATGTCTTTTCCCTGGCCTGAATGAAACATTTTTTCTGTCTCAGAATGAGTACTCTGGGACTTCCCTCTCTCTCTCTCATATCCATTCATGTGGTTTATGTTTGGCTCAGTTAGCTGGCTACATTCATCAGATAAGCTGTGAATAGAACAGTCATTTTCATATTGCTCTTCAGAAACCACAAAGGTGACCTTAATCTAAAGTTCCTCCCTCCCTGTATTCTGTGTTTTAGCTTAGGTAGACTGAAAGAGAGGTCCCACCCAAATCAGTTTACATTTAAGATGGACAGAAAACCAACTGTATTTACATGCACGGGACACACAGTTGACAGAATTACAATCCTTAGGAAACTGAGCGAGGTCATCTCCTCTTCCCATGATTGATGGGAGTGGAACTAGAACACATTCTGGTGATTCTCATTTAGAATGAACTTCCCCCCTCGTATTAGCTTCATCAACAGGAGCTGCAGTTTGCTGTATCACAGGATGGAGGTAATGGTAATTCTCCAGAATATTGTATGTCTTTCTGTACTTGTGGAGCTCTCGTCACTGAAGACTGAAAACGCTAAACAGAAATAGTTGATGGTGGTTGGAGCTTGTGGCACTATATGGTTAACAGTTGTGAAGGTTCACACGCAAAACCTAGTTTTGTAACGATATGTCAGTTTACAACGGCACCCCAGTCTGTTTTTAGTCAGTGGGACTGGTTTCCAGTAAAAACCTGCCATTGTTGAGTAGAAGAGAAAAGGAAGTGGTGGCCTTGAAACTTGCATTCATAAAACAACGTGTGTAGTGTTGAAATGGCAGTCTGAGTCTGAACACATTTGGTTTTAGTATTGTACTCCAAACTGGTGTCAGTACTAGTGGTGCAATAGTCTAATATTCACAACTTGAATAAAGCTAATGTTGAGCATATTGCGTTTAATATCTACAGTTATGGAGAAGAGCAATAAAAGAGGAATTGGCCAATAGGTAATCAGAACAGTTGATGAAGTGATAGCAAATTGAAATCCTTAAAATCATACTTCAGAATAAATTGAAATCTTTTTGGTGTTTAGTATTTTATCAGGATCTTCATTAGCTGTTGCAAAGGCAGCATATACTCTTCCTGGGGTCCATACAAAACATGAAACATGACATAATACAGAACATTCGTAGAAAAGAACGGCTCAAGGACAGAACTACAAACATTTTAAAATGGCACGCATACATACACACAAAATGTCTAGGTCAAATAGCGGAGAGGCATTGTGCTGTGAGGTGTTGCTTTATCAGTTTTTTAAAACCAGGTGTGCTGTTAATTTGAGCAATATGAGATAGAAGGGAGTTCAATGCATGGCTCTATCTATATAATATTGTACGCTTTCTTTAATTTGTTCTGGATTTGGAGATTGTGAAAAGACTCCTGGTGGCATGTCTGGTGGGATAAGTGTGTGTTCAGAGCTGTGTGTAAGTTGACTATGCAAACAATTTGAAATTTTCAACACATGAATGTTTCTTAGTAAAAGAAGAAGTGGCGCAGTCAGCCTCTCCTCAACTCTTAACCAAGAGAGACTGGCATGCACAGCATTAATATCGGTGGATAATAATGTCTGGAATGGAGCGAATGGAATGGCATCAAACACATGGAAACCATGTGTTTAATGTTGTTGATACCTTTCCACTTATTCCGCTCCAGCCATTACCACGTGTCCGTCGTCCCCAATTAAGGTGCCACCAACCTCCTGTGATTTATATTAGCCCTCTGATTACAACGAAGAGAAAGACCTGCCACTCTGTTCTGGGCCAGCTGCAGCTTAATGAAGTCTTTCTTTGTAGCACTTGACCACATGACTGGACAATAATCAATATAAGACAAAACTAGAGCCTGCAGGACTTGCTCCTTGGAGTGTGGTGTCAAAGGAGCAGGCCTCTCCCTGTCTTTACAACCATTGAATCTATATGTTTTGACCATGCCTGTTTACACTCGAAGGTAACACCAATTATTTTGGTCTCTTTAACTTGTTCAACAGCCACATCACTCATTACCAGATTCAGCTGAGGTCTAGAGCTTAGGGAATGATTTGTACCAAATACAATACTCTTAGTTTTAGAGATGTTCAGGACCAGTTTATTACTGGCCACCCAGCCCAAAACTGACTGCAACTCTTTGTTAAGGGTTTCAGTGACTTCATTAGCTGCTGATATTGAACAAGCTTTGTTTAATACCAGTGGCAGGTCATTGGTAAAAATACTAAAGAGTAGAAGGCCTAGAGAGCTGCCCTGCAGTACACCACACCCTAAATGTTTGACATAAGAGAGGCTTCTATTAAGGAAAACCCTTTGAGTTCTGTTAGATACAGTTGAAGTTGGAAGTTTACATACACTTAGGTTGGAGTCATTAAAACTTATCAACCACTCCACAAATTTCTTGTTAACAAACTATCGTTTTGGCAAGTCGGTTAGGACATCTACTTTGTGCATGACACAAGTCATTTTTCCATCAATTGTTTGCAGACCGATTATTTCACTTATTATTCACTGTATCACAATTCCAGTGGGTCAGAAGTTTACATACACTGAGTTGACTGTGCCTTTAAACAGCTTGGAAAATTCCAGAAAATGATGTCATGGCTTTAGAAGCTTCTGATAGGCTAATTGACATCATTTGAGTCAATTAGAGGTGTACCTGTGGACCTTTAAACTCTGTGCCTCTTTGCTTGACATCATGGGAAAATCAAAAAGAAATCAGCCAAGACCTCAGAAAGAAAATTGTAGACCACAAGTCTGGTTCATCCTTGGGAGCAATTTCCAAACACCTGAAGGTAACACGTTCATCTGTACAAACAATAGTACGCAAGAATAAACACCATGGGACCACGCAGCTGTCATACTGCTCAGGAAGGAGACGCGTTCTGTCTCCTAGAGATTAATGTACTTTGGTGCGAAAAGTGCAAATCAATCCCAGAACAACAGCAAAGGACCTTGTGAAGATGTTGGAGGAAACAGGTACAAAAGTATCTATATACACAGTAAAACAAGTCCTATATCAACAAAACCTGAAAGGTCGCTCATCAAGGAAGAAGCCACTGCTCCAAAACAGCCCTAAAAAAGCTAGACTACAGTTTGCAACTGCACATGGGGACAAAGACTGTACTTTTTGGAGAAATGTCCTCTGGTCTGATGAAACAAAAATAGAACTGTTTGGCCATAATGACCATTGTTATGTTTGGAGGAAAAAGGAGGAGGCCTACAAACCTGACTCAGTTACACCAGCTCTGTCAGGAGGAATGGACCAAAATTCACCCAATTTATTGTGGGAAGCTTGTGGAAGGCTAACCAAAATGTTTGACCCAAGTTAAACAATGTAAAAGCAATGCTACCAAATACTAATTGGGTGTATGTAAACTTCTAACCCACTGGGAATGTGATGAAATAAATAAAAGCTGTAATAAATCTCTCTATTATTCTGACATTTCACATTCTTAAAATAAAGTGCTGATCCTAACTGATCTAAAACAGGGAATTGTTACTAGGATTAAATGTCAGGAATTGTGAAAAACTGAGTTTAAATGTATTTGGCTAAGGTGTATGTAAACTTCCGACTTTGATGTTGAAAAGCCATAACACACAGTACCAGTTTGGACGCACCTACTCATTCAAGGGTTTTTCTTTATTTTTACTATTTTCTACATTGTAGAATATTAGTGAAGACATCCAAACTATGAAATAACACATGCAGTTTAAGTCGGAAGTTTACGTTTATATTTGAGATCCTTCAAAGGAGCCACTCCCTTTTCCTTGACAGCTTTGCACACTCTTGGCATTCTCTCAACCAGCCTCACCTGGACTGCTTTTCCAACAGTCTTGAAGGAGTTCCCACATATGCAGAGCACTTGTTGGCTGCTTTTCCTTCACTCTGGGGTCCAACACATCCCAAACCATCTCAATCGGGTTGAGGTCGGGTGATTGTGGAGGCCAGGTCATCTGATGCAGCACTCCATCAGTGTCTTTCTAGGTAAAATAGCTCTTACACAGCCTGGAGGTGTGTTGGGTCATTGTCCTGTTGAAAAACAAATGATAGTCCAACTAAGCGCAAACCAGATGGGATGGCGTATCGCTGCATAATGCTGTTGTAGCCATGCTGGTAAAATGTGCCTTGAATTCTAAATAAATCACTGATAGTGTCACCAGCAAAGCACCCCCAAACCATCACTCCTCCTCCATGCTTCACGGTTGGAACTACACATGCAGAGATCATCCGTTCACCTACTCTGCATCTCACAAAGACACGGGGGTTGGATCCAAAAACCTACACTCATCAGACCAAAGGAGAGATTTCCACCGGTCTAATGTTCATTGCACATGTTTCTTGTCCCAAGCAAGTCTCTTCTTATTATTGGTGTTATTTAGTAGTGGTTTCTTTGCAGGAATTCCACCATGAAGGCCTGATTCACGCAATCGTCTCTGAACAGTTGATGTTGAGATGTGTCTGTAACCTGAACTCTGTGAAGCATTTATTTGGGCTGCCGCCTTAGGTGCAGTTAACTCTAATGAACTTCTCCTTTGCCGCATTGGTAACTCCTTTACTGTGGCGGTCCTCATGAGAGCCAGTTTCATCATAGTGCTTGATGGTTTTTGCAACTGCTTTTGAAGAAACTTTCCAAGTTCTTGAAATTTTCCAGATTGACTAACCTTCATGTCTTAAACTAATGATGGCCTGTCTTTGCTCATTTGAGCTGTTCTTACCATAATATGGACTTGGTCTGTATACCACCCCTAACTTGTCACAACACAACTGATTGGCTCAAACACATTAAGAAGGAAAGGAATTCCACAAAAAAAAAAAAATCTCCCAAATTTCGTGGTATCCAATTGTTTTTAGTAGCTACTATCTTGTCTCATCGCTATTACTCCTGTAAGGGCTCGGGAGAGACGAAAGGTTGAAAGTCATGCGTCCTCCGATACACAACCCAACCAAGCCGCACTGCTTCTTAACACAGCACGCATCCAACCCGGAAGCCAGCCGCACCAATGTGTCGGAGGAAACACAGTGCACCTGGCCCGCCACAGGAGTCGCTGGTGCGCGATGAGACAAGGACATCCCTACCAACCAAGCCCTCCCTAACCCGGACGACACGCTAGGCCAATTGTGCGTCGCCCCACGGACCTCCCGGTCACGGCCGGTTACGACAGAGCCTGGGCGCGAACTGGCGCTGCGCCACCCGAGAGGCCCACAAATTAACTTTTAACAAGGCACATCTGTTAATTGAAATGCATTCTTGGTGATTACCTCATGAAGCTGGTTGAGAGAATATCAAGAGTGTGCAAAGCTGTCATCAAGGCAAATGGTGGCTAGTTTGAAGAATCTCAAATATTAAATATATTTTGATTTAACAATAATTTTTTGGGGTTACTACATGATTCTATATGTTTTATTTCATAGTTTTGATGTATTCACTATTATTTTACATAGTAGAAAATAGTAAAAATAAAGAAAAACCCTTGAATGAGTCGGTGTGTCCAAACTTTTGACTGGTACTGTTTGTTTCCTCAGCATCAGGTTATGGTCAATAATATCAAAGGCTGACTGAAATCTAACAGTACAGGTCCCACAATGTTCTTGCTATCAATTTATTTCAACCAATCATCAGTAATTTGTGTCATTGCAGTACATATTTGAATCTAATGTGAATGTATTCACCTCAATAAAGCAGTGAAGAGCTGTTCTCCTTCTGCTCCTGGTGATGGCTTGTGGTATGCAATATCAGATACATTAGGTTTTAGTGCCATCTAGTGAACCTTTTTCGAGACTTTGGCTTTTACCTTTCCACTTGGTAGGGTTATGTCTCTGTCTCAAGGTGGCACTGTTTTCACAGTAACCTTGGAAGAGTTTTTCCAATAATGATGTGAGCACCTCACAATGGTCAAATCATAATGGATAATGATGCACATTGTTGTTCTCACTAACACAAACGTTTGCTCAGTTGCTTACTAAAAAGTACATTGATGGATTTGTCCTTTATCACGACTGTTGATACACTGTAGGTGAAAATGTAATTCTGCTTTGATAACATGATAACCTAGTCTCTTTTATATGTACCGAGCCCTGTAACATTGTGTTGCATGTCTAGTTACTAGTATACCAGTATCAAAATGGTAAATGGGAAACACCAGAGTATGTTCTGTACTGTAGTGGAGGTCAAAGGTCATCCATCAGATGTTGACTGGCTCTCATTCAATAGAATGTGGGAATGTGTTATCATGGTGTCTGTGATAGATCTCAGAATATTGACTTCCTCATGAAATCACACCCAACATCATTGTCTGTCTGAATGCTTCCTGCCCGCCTGCCTGGGCTGGGCTGGTGAGCTGCTCTATTCTCTCTGTCCCCTCTAGGATTGGAGGATATTGATTGGTTGTTTTGTGTCAGGTAGATTTATTGACAGGCATATTCTAAGCAGTGGGGAAGGAGGGGATGAGCAGTGAGAAAGTGTACAAACCAGTTTCACACTGTAGATTATTATAATGAGGACAGGGACACAGCTGTTGGCCTACACTGGCCTACTGTTCCTGACAAAGACATTGTGTGTGGGGTGTGTGTGTCTGTTCAGTATGCACGTGAGAGATTTCAGTTCCCACTTATTGTGTAACATGGATCAAACTAATACATATAAGACATACAAATCTTCATGCCCAGTAATTTTGTTGGCAGGTGTGGGGCTCTATTTTTTTTTGCTACAAACTATAGTGATTTGTAGAATGTGTTATGAGAGACTAATGTAGTCAGATGGTAGACGGGCTGTGATGATTATGGATTTTTGGCGGACAATTAATTCTCATACAAATGACCGGTTATTGTCATAAAAGTATTTGTATTTGTTTTGCTTGTAATGCTTGTAAATTAGCTACAGTACATAACTAATGAATAAAGCACAGCTTTGGTGACACCCCCGTCTCAAAAACAAATGGTTTTGACCAGCTGGAACTTTTGGAAATTAAGGTTTTCCTCCCGACCATGCCGTTCTACTCGTAAAATAATTAGCAATTTTACCCTCTTCATGTGAAAATAAAAAAAGGTTTTATTTTTCATGGTTATTGTGCCAGCCCGATGGTCGACATCACTCCCTGTACTAGGATAATACTAACATCCTGCTATTAACAACTCTGGGTGTCTCAGAACAGGCTTTACTCCTCCACTCTACCTCCCACAAATTAATTTTATTCCCACCTGTGGTGTCTCATCGTTGGTGGTCAGACACACTGTGAATCACCCACACAGTACAGTAGTTTTTTTTGTCTGGAGTTGGAACTGAGGGGTAGGAAAGGAAATGTTGTGCATGCAGTCTCACCCCCGCATATCTGACATGGTAGTGTAATTAAGCACACACAATGAAGAATATGTCTGTGACCTGGCTGAAAACTAACTCTGTTAATCCTAGTCCAGTCCTGACTCAGTTCCTCTTCTCCCCCGATTTAACCCAGACCTCCTGTAGGGCTGTAGAACTGTCCTCAGCCACGAGTTTGAAATGTCTCTACATTTCATGTAGTTGCCAAGTGGGCAAACATACTCCATTCTTAGTTCCTACTCTCACATCAAGGTCATACTGTAATTCCAGTATTTTTTGTTTCCCATTGCGGACTGGCTCAGTGCCTGTGTGGGTGTGTGACAGAGTGTGGGAATGTCTGTTTTTGTAGCATCATGACTGACTCATTTCTCTCAGTTGCAAAAGGCCCTTCCTGTGTACCAGATGACAAGCTCATGTACAGAAATATATCCTTCTCAGGCCACGAAAAGGATCTTACTTAAAGATGCACTATACAGAAATCGCTCCGCCGTTTTGTGGTTACAAAAATTACAATTGTTTGCCTAATTTCAGTTTGTGACAAAACAAGCAAGTATAGTGTAGAGAATAATTTTTGCGTCTAAACCACTGTTAAATATCTTTTCCAGAAACAAACATATTTTGTGATGTGAAACATAGAAATAGAGCATACAGAACACATCTACCGCTTCTTAGACTTGCTTTCAATGTGAATGACAGAGCTTTACTGTTAACAGTTTTTATTGTTTTTCAGCATAGAAACAACACGAATGACAGTACATGCAGTACAGAACAAAAAACAGGGGAAGGGAAATGCATCAAATAAGAGTTACAAGGTTTCTACTTCGTACAAATGATCTTGGCAGATATTCAAGTATGGACTACAGGATTAAAACTTGAATGTGTACAGTTCCAGAGTCCAAGAACTTGCGTACAGTGACCCAGTGACCATGTAAACTTAGATTGAAGTCCTTGAACAGACAAGCTGCACGTTCCATGTATAAAAGGTCTAAGTAGTCCTCCGGCCAGCGGTCCACAGAAAAGCAAGTTGGTTTAGGTTCTTTCCAGTTAAGAAGAATGATTCTCTCAAGTAAACATAAGATGGGGCGGCAGGTATCCTAGTGGTTAGAGCATTGGGCCAGTAACCGAAAGGTTGCTGGATCGAGTCCCTGAGCTGACAAGTTTTAAAAGTATTTTGTTCTGCCCCTGAACAAGGCAGTTAACCCACTGTTCCCCGGAAGGCCGTCATTATAAATAAGAATGTGTTCTTAACTGACTTGCCTAGTTAAACTTAAAAAAATGGAACACCTTGGAAATTCAACTTAAAAAATGTTGGACAAAACTGAAATAGCTTCAGACCAAAATGTTTTCACTCCAGGGCATTCCCACAATATGTGAAGTAAAGAGCTGTTGCTACCACAGTTGTGCCAGCACAAGTTAGATGTATTCAAATCTATCTTTGAGATACGTATATGGGTGATATAGGCTATACACTATACACATGATCTTATACCTAACACATGTTGAAGTGGTCAGACCCCTACTCCAAGTAGTGTCCCATTGCGATGGGGACATTGTTCAAGTCACACTCCTATGCTAACTGAATGGGAGAATATGCATTTGGGGTGGAAAAAATCAACAGTCTATAAATGCCTCATACAGTTCTTCTCTTGGAGGCAGCGTTGCTGAGGTTCTGATCTAACTCTGTACCAGAGTCAGATTCAGCATCCTCCTTTTTACGAACCGTACATATGACTGTCTTAAGCTGTAGGTATCGCTCAAACCTAAATCTGCCTTCACTTGGGAAAAGTGTAGAATATCATCTTTAACTATCTGACCAATAGATGAAATACTGTGGCTATGCCAGAGTCTATTATTCAAAGTGTTTTCCCCAGCTGTAAACAGGGGGTTATGCCACATGGGACAGGATGGAAGAGAAAGACCTTTTACACCAAACCTTCTGCGCATCATCTTAACAATGCTACATGAGAACCTGATAATTACACTGTCAAGGGCAGTAGGGGGTTTGGGGCAGTACCACATTGATGCCAGGGAAACAGACCTGTGTTCAGACATTATCCTCTCCTCTAACCACTCCCAGCTGCCAATCTTATAGATTTGTAAACCCGTGTAAATGGATATCTTGAATTATGTGACAACTAGTAGATTAATACAACTGAGACACCCAGTAATACAACTGAGACACCCACCTTTGAATCTAGGTGCAGCCAGTTTCCTATACCCTATCCTGGGTTTCTGATTGTTCTATAAGGACTGTGAGGAGAGAGTTTGTACCTCCTTAAACCATGACTGGAACTGGCCAGGGATGGAAGAAATATCACAGGCTAGCCTAGGTAGTACATTCATCTTCAAAATATCAGCTCTGCCCCATACAGATAGTTATCCATCTCTTAATATCATCACTGATGACCTGGACAACTCTAGGTCCATTTAGACTGAATATCTTGGTTATGGGGAATACTATATTAACTCCTAGATACTTCATGCCACTAGTCTTCCAAACAAATGGGGAACCCACTAAGTCAGCCTGAAATGTGTGTGGGTTGAGAGGCATAGCCTCACTCTTACTCCAGTTGATATTGTATCTTGAGAGGGAGCCAAATGAGTCAGTCAGCTTTAAGACTGCTGGTAGGGAGATTGGAGGGTTACTAAGGGTGAGTAGGATGTCGTCAGCATATAGATTTAATTTGAACTCATGTTCATAAATGCGCACACACCTGAGATGGTCTTTTCAGCACGTATCGCACATGTCAGGGGATCTAAGACTCAAATAAATAGGACTAGCGGGGAAACCCTGTCTCACCTCGTGGAGACAAAATTAGTCAGACACTATTTCATACGTTTTGACGGATGAGACCCAATTAATGAACATGGGACCAAAGCCAAACTTGGTGAGTGTATGAAACAGGTATGAGAATGACAGAACTATAACTTACATTTGTATGTGAAGTTTGTCAGGTCGCCCAAAAAGTGACATTTTGCAGCTTTAAGAAACCTCTTAGAAATAGCATGCCTGTCCAGTGTTACAGATTTTTAGGAAATATGACCTAAAATGAATTACAATATGAATTTAAATAGATGTCCTTCCTAAAAAGTATAATTAAACATGTTAAAAAGCAGTTTTTCTCTGTGACCCTGATTGGCCTGCTTGGAAACAACAGGGTTGTTTGGTGTATATTGGTAAAAAAAAAAAAAAAGGATTTGACCGCAAAGCCAATGAAACGCCCATACACTTTGATATTCAAATTAGCTCCCACGTGGGGCTGCACCAAGTCAAGTGATGGATTCAGGATGCACAATGGAACTACTAGGGCACTTTAACAGCAGTAAATGTAGACTGATTATTTCATATAATTGAGTCATTTCTGTCCTTTGCTTTGTCACTATATTCCTGATATTTATTTTGTTAGTTACCTAACTAGCAAGCCGTGAAGCTAGCTAGCTACTGCTAGTACCTACAGTACCAGTCAAAGGTTTGGACGCAGCTACTCATTCCAGGGTTTTTCTTTATTTTTAATATTTTCTACATTGTAGAAACTATGAAATAACACATATTGAATCATGTAGTAACCAAAAAAGTGTAAAACAAATTAGATTCTTCAAAGTAGCCACCCTTTGCCTTAATGGCCTTCTTTGCACACTTTTGGCATTCTCTCAACCAACTTCATGAGGTAGTCACCTGAAATGCATTTCAATTGGCAGGTGTGACTTATTACAAGTTCATTTTCATTTGACAATGACCCAACACACCTACAATCTGTGTAAGGGATATTTGACCAAGAAGGAGAGTGATTGAGTTCTGTATCAGATGACCTGGCCTCCACAATCACCTGACCTCAACCCGATTGAGATGGTTTGGGATGAGTGGGACCGCAGAGTGAAGGAAAAGCAGCCAACATGTGCTCTGCATATGTGGGAACTCCTTCAAGACTGTTGGAAAAGCATTCCAGGTGAAGCTGGTTGAGAGAATGCCAAGAGTGTGTAAAGTTGTCATCAAGGCAAAGGGTGGCTACTTTGAAGAATCTAAAATCGAAATATATTTGTATTTGTTTAAAATGTTTTGATTACTACATGGTGGTTTTTCATAGTTTTGATGTCTTCACTATTATTCTACAATATAGAAAATAGTAAAAAAAATTAAGAAAAAACAAACTTTTGACTGGTACTGTATATCAGTCAACAATAGCTAACTAGGTTGCCTCTTGACATAACATTTTAGCTACAAACGATAGGATTTAAGATAGAATGGAATGGCGAGGTGATTGTTGTGTGGAGGATCTGCTTTGACTTGCTTTCTTGTTGGCTAGCCAGCTAGCTAAGTTACCCGCGATAGCTAACTGCTTCCAAACAGCCAGCGGGCCAACTGTTACAAACCACATAATTTGAAATAGAAGTGACTGACGAGATAGTTGTTGCATAGGCTTTGTCCTGTATGCTAACACCAGCTGTGTATTGCTTGGCTTGCTAGCTAGCTTGCTTGTATGCAGTGAATGTGCACTCCTGAGCCCGTGTCTCCCATAGTCTCGAGAAGCATACTTACCCCAACCTGAGAATTTGGAAAACAGCAAAAAGCTGCTGTACTAATCACATACGGACCTGTCTTGGCAAAAGAGGATGATGTCATTATCCCAGAAAATTTCAAGCATTTTTTACAAGCATTTTTTACAAAACAAGTTTGAGATGGGGTTTTACGGAGTGTTTTTTTCTCTAATTTATGCTTTGGCCACAACTACAAGTAAAGGACGAGTCAACAATATTATTTGGGTATGAGCAAACAGAATATGAGCTTTTAAAATGTTCACTGGACAGTTACTAATTAAAGACATCTAGCATTGCAAAGACCAAAAACAGTCTTAAAAACACCCTTTATCTTGTGAACTGATGGATATACCGTCTATGTAACTTTACATATAGTATGAGCTCCTCCATGACAGAGCAATATCTAGTGAAAAAAGGATTCACAATGCACAAATCTGTAGAGACCAGCAACAACAGGGCTATGAGTCAGAAGTTAGATTCAGTGGTGAAATGACTGTGTAGTGACATGCTGGATATCTGTGTGTTCTGAGATACCAAGCAAATAGGCATGGACAGGGGTGCAACTTTCAATGGGGACAGGGGGGATATGTCCCCCCCCCCACATTCTGAAATTGCATTTTTTTGTCCCTGCCAGTATTATCATTGGAATGGGATACAAAACGAGGCAACGTTGTGCTTTAGGACCATTCAGATGCCTCCGAGTGGTCGGGTAGGCTGTTTGAAGTGTTTAAAATAATAATTATTATTATGTCCCCCCCACTTCTAAAACCAAAGTTGCGCCCCTGGGCATGGATATTAGTTAGGGACCAAAATCACGTAGGACAAATGTCCATCCTATCTGCTTGTGGTAGAATGCTAAATACAGAATATTTTTATGAGTTGTCTTCCCTTTTAGAACAATTTTAGGGTAAGGTGAATAGTGCAAGAGCAGCAATCAGAGCACAACCCTTTATTTTCTTTTTGATAAGAAGTTAGCATTCTTCACAGTTCACATTGACTTGAGTGGAGAGAGCCAAACCCCCCTATCCTCCTACACGCAGTTACACTGAGCAAGCATTTCCAAGTCATAATGTCTCTACAGTTTTTATTTGATGTGTATAACATACTTTGTTTCTTATTAAAACAAGCCGTGGCAGCATTCTATACGATGTACTAACATACTGTAGCCTGTGCGTGTGTTGTATGGAATGGGACGTCCACCAGCGTGGGAACTGCAGCAGAGGAAGGTTCTATTTACAGAAGAGCTCCTAGGTTCACATGGAAACCTCTGGAGAATAGGAGAGCCTATTTCATTTAGTTTGTATTTATTATGTATTTATTCAGGGGAAACCCATTGAGACCAGTGTCTCATTTTTAAGGGAGCCCTGATCACAGTAATAAAACAATCAAATACAATGTGAAGCAAAACCGCAATCAATACAATGTGAAGCAAAACCGCAATCAATACAATGTGAAGCAAAACCGCAATCAATACAATGTGAAGCAAAACCGCAATCAAATACAATGTGAAGCAAAACCGCAATCAATACAGTGTGAAGCAAAACCGCAATCAATACAGTGTGAAGCAAAACCGCAATCAATACAATGTGAAGCAAAACCGCAATCAATACAATGTCAAAAAAAGTATAATATTACAGGACAACACAAAATGTAAGAAAAACAGTTACATTCCTCAGCTACTAGGTCCTTAATCATCACTTTAAATTAGCCGAACAGCACCAGAAGGTGAGGTGCATTAAAACAAAAAGGGGATTTACCTAATTTGGCGGAGACCCGAGGAACCTCAAGAGTTAACCAACCCTGTGAACAGGATGCAGTATCAAAAGGTTGGCTGGTCGTCATTAAAGTCCCGTAGATCACGTCACTATTCCCTTTTTGTTGTCAAAGCTTTACTACACAAGCTTCCGATTTACCTAAGTTTGTTGGTGTAGTATAAAAACACGAGTTACCAAACCTGTTCCTAGTGGGCTGCTCAGCTACAAAGGCCTGGGATACTGATGTATAACATGATAATGGCCATAGAATCTCCTCCTGTACTCTACTATCATCACACAAAAGTGTGAGGTCATCGCTATGACGGAGGCATGGTATGCATTTGTCCAACTGAGACAGTTGTGCATGCATGCGCACACTCATATACAGTGCCTTCGGAAAGTATTCAGACCCCTTGACTTTTTCCACATTTTGTTACAGCCTTATTCTAAAATGTATGAAATATTTTTTTTCATCAGCAATCTACACACAATACCCCATAATGACAAAGCGAAAAGAGGTTTTTAGAAATGTTTGCAAATTTATTACAAATAAAAACCAGAAATACCTTATTTACAAAAGAATTCGGACCCTTCGCTATGAGACTTGAAATTGAGCATCCTGTTTCCGTTGATCATCCTTGAGATGTTTCCACAACTTGATTGGCGTCCACCTGTGATACATTTAGTTTATTGGACATGATTTGGAAAGGCACACACCTGTCTATATAAGGTCACACAGTTGACTGTTGTCAGAGCAAAATGACAGAATCCGATGGTCACTCTGACAGAGCTCTAGAGTTCTTCTGTGAAGATGGGAGAACCTTCCAGAAGGACAACCATCTTTGCAGCACTCCACCAATCCAGCCTTTATGGTAGAGTGGCCAGACGGAAACCACTACTCAGTAAAAGGCACATGACAGCCCGCTTGGAGTTTGCCAAAAGGCATCTAAAGACTCTCAGACCATGAGAAACAAGATTCTCTGGTCTGATGAAACCAAGATTGAACTCTTTGGCCTGAATGCTGAGCGTCACATCTGGAGGAAACCTGGAACCATCCCTATGGTGAAGCATGGTGGCGGCAGAATCATGCTGTGGGGATGTTTTTCAGCGGCCGGGACTGGGAGACTAGTCAGGATCAAGACAAAGATGAACAGAGCAACGTACAGAGAGATCCTTGATAAAAACCTGCTCAGGACCTCAGACTGGGGCGAATTTTCACCTTCCAACAGGACAACGACCCTAAGCACACAGCCAAGACAACGCAGGAGTGGCTTCGGGACAAGTCTCTGAATGTCCTTGAGTGGCCCAGCCAGATCCCAGAGGTGAACCCAATCTAACATCTCTGGAGAGACCTGGAAATAGCTGTGCACCAACGCTCTCCATCCAACCTGACAGAGCTTGAGAGGATCTGCAGTGAGGAATGGGAGAAACTCCCCAAATTCAGACGTGCAAAGCTTGTAGTGTCATACCCAAGAAGACTAATCGCTGCCAAAGGTGCTTCAACAAAGTATTGAGCAAAGGGTCTGAATACTTATGTAAATGTTATTTCAGTTTTTTATTTGTAGAAATACCTGTTTTTGCTTTGTTCCTTATGGGGTATCATGTGTAGCTTGATGAGAAAAAAAAACGTTTTAATCTATTTTAGAATTAGGCTGTTGCGTAACAAAATGTGGACGAAGTCAAGGGGTCTGAATACTTTCCAAATGCACTGTACACACACACAAAGTGTATGTCCAACTCAGAGGTCAATTTAATTTACCCCCCAACCCCCTCAATCTGGTTCAGGAACACACACTGTCCTACATCCAGTCTTCCCATGGTTCAGTTTGGATTCCTGAGAACTCGACCAGTCATTAGGGGAGTTATGACAGGCATGCAAAGATAGGAAGTGGTAATTTTGATGACTCAGCTAAGGCATGAGTGATTGTGTTCTGTTAGCTGCTCACTCTGTTTTTGCTCTCTCTGACTCATATGGATATCTGTAATCTTCTTGGGTGGGGGTGCTGTTTGAGTGGGTCATTCAGCTATATGTGTGGGCAGGGAACCGGTCTCACTCATTGTGATGAAACTGACCCATTTCAGATGGATGGAGTCTGACTGTTGTTCTTTGTGTTCAGAGGGTCTGGGTTCTTAAGAGGACCAGGAGGGAGTGAGTGAATGGTAAGCATATGCTGGGTCATCCATGTTTGAGTGTCGTTTGTGTTGTCAATTTCTTTGGTGTTTGACAATGTTCCTACTATTAGGTTAAATGATATAGAGATCAGATGGATGTCCGCAGGCGTATTACTACTTCAAATGATTGACATAATGATTTCTGTCTGCGTAGTAATATATATGCTGCCTGCCAAACTTAACCACAAATTGTATTCATTTGGCACACCAACATGGCATAATGCATTAATTGCAGCTGACTTTCAATTGAGAATTCAGTTTTTCTCACAGTCATTTGTTTTATGTAAGCTACAGGACTCAAATTTTTTGTAAGTTGCACATCACTCTACATTTAAAAAGTTCACAACTTTCAGGTAATTTCATTTCTAAACGATGTTATGTGCACTTCTTGTAAATATATAGTCAGCATAATGTACTGTATGCACAATTAATCTGTAATTGGCATATTCAAAGTAGAAGTGAAATCCATTTTATTTAACACTTGACAAGTTCACCTAAATGTGTCCAAAGAACAGATACGGTTCCCCTTCTACTCAGTCAGTTTTTTTTTATCATCAAGAACACGTCCAAACATGGACAATCTTTAAACAGATGCATCTCATTGGTTGTTTGCTAGATTGATTAACCAAATGTTTTCTGTAAGGCATGGTATAAGAAAAGTCCCAGTCATGTACAGTACACATGTAATTTATAATGGAAAAAGGAGTAGTGTAATGAAGTGTATAATAAAGGAGTCACTCTCTAACCCAAATCAGATGTTTAAGCTTGTAGTTGAAGTGGGAATGAATTTGGGGTGAGGTGTTTTCTGTGATATATGGGTCTCTATGGGTTACAGAATCCCCCATGCTCATTCTGCTTCTACTGCACCCATTTACTGTAAATGGAGTGTCTGTTGTGTTGTGGGCGTCTGTTAAGTGCTGGTAGTTTTGGTATTATTACCAGGGTGCAGACCAAGACCAGTGTAGCGTGGGTAGTTGCGAGTGGGAGGCTATGACTGAGATTACTCAGCATTCTGTTACTGGGCAGAAAAAGGAAGCCTCCATGACATCTGCTACCTAAATTGTATCATTTTTATGTATCAGATAAATGCTGCACAAATGTTCCATTTTGTATTGGCACTGTGCCCCTTATACTGTACCTTCCTCTCTAATATCTTATTACTTGTTTATTTTTTGATTAGTTCTAATATTTTGATAATGAAAACTGCACTGCTGGGTAGGGCTTGCAAGTCAAGCGTTTCACTGTACTCGTGCATGTGACAAATAAAACTTGTTTGGACAGAATGGAGTTGAGTAGTTTTAGCAATAAGGATTGGTCTTGAAATGTAAGCATGTAGGCTAGTCTATTTTTGGAGATTAGATTTCAAACGGCATAAGTATTGATAGTGAAGGTTAAATACAGTATTCTTTTAGCAACCTTAGCAGATGTAAAAGGTCTCTGTGTAATGTGCATGTTAACATAACTTAAAAGCTTTCTTCATACGGTGCAGTACTTGTCAAGTATCACATTGTGTGGGTTGTGTTTACAATTTGAATCTTCTTTCAGAGTGGGAGGTTTATGATTCCCTGTATAGATGATGTCAAATAGAAAATGTATAAATGTCAAGTTAATGTCACGGATGTATGTATATGAGTAGTAGTAGCGTAGTGTCAGCGTCCTGAGTGAAATGGAAGTCATCATGTGTTCTGGTCAGAACTCAATGATTAATACCTAAACAATGAGTAATGATGACCTTTTCATTACATCAGATGTGTGTATCTAGTAAGACACAGCAGATTTTTTTCAAAGAACACAGGCCTAATGTGTGTGTGAGGCTTTCGGTGTGTGTCAAGTGATTCAACAGGAATGATTGTGGTTGAGCTCTTACAGAAAAACCACATGATTTCACGTGGAAAATCGCATGATTTCACATGAAATTTCATGTGAAATCATGTGAAAACCTGGTTTTGTAACTTCACGTGATCACAGGTTATGACAAGTTATCACGTTGCTTTACATGTTGTAACCTGTTATCACATTGCTTTACATGTTGTAACCTGTTATCACATTAACTTCACATAAGATCACATGAAAACATGTGTTTTTGGAACACTTCACATGTGAAATTCATGTGTTTTTTCCATAATGGTGGTTTAAGCCCTCTGGCCTTGATTCAAAAGAAACAAAACAACTTTTTTTCCCTATAGCTTTGAAATCTAGATTTACCAGTAGTTAAACTACTAAAATATTTAGTTGTATATGTCACATTTTGAATAACTGTTTTGGACTCAGCAGTTTTTAAACTACAGTATGCTTGCAATATGGACTATGGGATTCAATTGTTTTCACAGTGGCACTATATTTTTAGCATGAAACAAAGGAATAGGAAAACACAACGACATGCCTATTCAACAGTTTATTTTGACTAATACATCAACACAAATCAAATCAAAATGTATTGGTCGCGTACACAGTTTATCAGAGGTTGTAGTGGGTCCAGTGAAATGCTTCCGTGTTAAGCCTCACAATTAAACGAGCCCTGTGTCATTATCTGATAAAGATGTACAGTTGAAGTCGTAAGTTTACATACACTTAGGTTGGAGTCATTAAAACTAGTTTTTCAACCACTCCACAGAGCAGCAAAAATGTCAAACAAGTACACAAATAAACAAAAACAACAAATCACGAATGTCAGAACGAACCCAGTTTACCCAAATAACATTTAGTAAGTAATCCAAATGCAATCTATGTGTGTATATACACAAAAAAGATAAACTAAGAAGGATATGTACAGCAGTAGATATATTACAGTGAGCTATGTTGAGAATCCAGTGTAGAAACAGTGTAACTAAATGCAATGTACAGTAGTAGATATATTAAAATGAGCAATGTGAAGAATACAGTGTGAAAAACAGTATAAAAGAAACGGTCCAGTATTTAATGTCTCTAGGCTAAGTACACGGGACAGCAGTGTTGGGTGTGTGTGTGTGTGTGTACTTGTGTGTGTGTGTGTGTGTACTTGTGTGTGTGTGTGTGTGTGTGTGTGTGTGTGTGTACACGTGTGTGTGTGTGTGTGTGTGTGTGTATACACGTGTGTGTGTGTGTGCACGTGTGTGTGTGTGTGTGTACTTGTGTTTGTGTACTTGTGTGTGTGTGTGTGTACTTGTGTGTGTGTGTGTTTTCTGTAAGTGAGTCTATCTTTGTCTCTTACTACAGGAGATGGTGCGATGGCTTTTCAACAGTCTGATGGCCTGGAGATAGAAGCTGTACTGTCTTTGTCTGCTAGATGGTAGCAGAGTGAACAGACCATGACTTGGGTGGCTGAGGTCCTTGATGATCATCTTGGCCTTCGTGATACAGTGGCTTGCGAAACTATTCACCCCCCTTGGCATTTTTCCTATTTTGTTGCCTTACAACCTGGAATTAAAATAGATTTTTTGGGGGGGTGTATAATTTGATTTACACAACATGCCTACCACTTTAAAGATGCAAAATATATTTTATTGTGAAACAAACAAGAAATAAGGCAAAAAAAACTGAACTGAGCCTGCATAACTATTCACTCCCCCCCCAAAAGTCAATACTTTGTAGAGCCTCCTTTTGTAGCAATTACAGCTGCAAGTCTCTTGGGGTATGTCTCTATAAGCTTGGCACATCTAGCCACTGGGATTTTTGCCCATTCTTCAAGGCAAAACTCCTCCAGCTCCTTCAAGTTGGATGGGTTCTGCTGGTGTACAGCAATCTTTGTCATACCACAAATTCTCAATTGGATAAAGGTCTGGGCTTTGACTATGCCATTCCAAGACATTTAAATGTTTCCTCTTAAACCATTCAAGTGTTGCTTTAGCAGTATGCTTAGGGTCATTGTCCTGCTGGAAGGTGAACCTCTGTCCCAGTCTCAAATCTCTGGAAGACTGAAACAGGTTTCCCCTCTAGAATTTCCATGTATTTAGCACCATCCATCATTCCTGACCAGTTTCCCAGTCCCTGCCGATGAAAAACATCCCCACAGGTGTTCTCGGGATAGGTGTTGATAGGTGTTGGGTTTGCGCCCTCCTTGCCTGGTCCATGAGTTTTGGCGTGCAGCCCTCTCTTGGCAGGTTTGTTGTGTTGCCATATTCTTTCCATTTTCTAATAATGGATTTAATGGTGCTCCATGGGATGTTCAAAGTTTCTGATATTTTTTTTATAACACAACCCTAATGTACTTCTCCAGAACTTTGTTCCTGACCTGGTTGGAGAGCTCCTTGGTCTCATGGTGCAGCTTGTTTGGTGGTGCCCCTTGCTTAGTGGTTTTGCAGACTCTGGGGCCTTTCAGAACAGGTGTGTGTGTGTATATATATATATATATATATATATATATATATATATATATATATATATATATATATATATATATATATATATATATATATATATACACACACACACATATATATATATATATATATATATATATATATATATATATATATATATATATATATATATACTGAGATCATGTCACAGATCTTGTGACACTTAGATTGCACACAGGTGGACTTTATTTAACTAATTATGTGAGTTCTGAAGGTAATTGGTTGTACCAGATCTTATTTAGGGGCTTCATAGCAAAGGGGGTGAATACATATGCACACACCACTTTTCTGTTTTTAAAAAATATTTTATTTATTGAAATAAGTTATTTTTCCAGTTTCACTTCACCAATTTAAACTTTTGTGTATGTCCATTACATTAAATCAAAATAAAATCAATTTAAATTACAGGTTGTAATGCAACAAAATAGGAAAAATGCCACGGTGAATGAATACTTTTGCAAGGCACTGTATGGTCCTTGACTAGCCTCTAAAAGCACTTCATGATGACAGAGGTGAGTGCTACGGGGCGGTAGTAATTTAGTTCAGTTACCTTAGCTACCTATGTAGTTAGATTTGTGTGGACTGCTTGTTGAGGCACGGTTGACAGTTTTATAGATAGAGAAGCATCATCATCATCTCTGTCTCTCTCTCTCTCTCTCTCTCTCTCTCTCTCTCTCTCTCTCTCTCTCTCTCTGACAGATAATGTATCATGGGTGGGAATAGGAGATTGGTGCAGGGATTATGTGGGTTTTTTGGAAACTGAAACAGTGTGTTGCTAATAATTTGATTCACAGTAATAGTGACATTTGGTACATGAAAGTGTGGTTGTGCTTCAATATAATGGCATAGCCTCATAGGCCTACTGCAGTTGTCTACAGCTTTAACTAGTGGCATCAAACAGTGTACCGATGATATATCTATTGTATTGCATTTTCTTCTCTTTGTAAGCAACATGACACATGAGTCACTTCTCAGAAATAAGGGGTGTCTTGTCCTTCCAGAACTGATTGGCAGGTTATAGCCAGTAGATGGCGTTACAGTCCCAGGAAAGCCTCTGAGCTCACTTACTGCAATGAAAATGGCAATTGGACATTTTACAACACTTCATTCTACTTTTTTTCGTTTCAACATGGACTTGAAACGCAACGTTAAACCGAGTAAAATATATGGTTTCATATATGAGTAACGTTTTATATAGGTATGTATATATCACATTAGAATAGGCCTATATTGAGTGTAGTGCAATAAAGCAGTGGTTCTAGAACACAGTTTGCGCATATACCTGCTGTTCATCCGCATTGCGGTTTATACAGTCTACATATACATACATTATTAGCCTGCAGTATCTGTAGTGTTATTGTTGACAAAACCACAGGCAAATGTGGCAACAACATTGATTCAACCAGTGTGTGGGGAAATACTATTTTCATGGTACTTCGATACCGAAGTGACGTTTTCGTAGCAGGTTAGGAGTCTGAAGTTAAGGTTAGGAAAAGAGTTAGGTTTAGCGAAAACGCTATCCTAACCTGCTACTAAAATCACTTTGTATCGAAGTGCGGCGAAAAGAGTGTGTCCCACATTGTGTGCGCAGTGGGTTACTTTCGTAAATTGCTCACTCAGAAAACGCCAAGTCAACTTCTTCAGAATGTTTTGCTAAAGAGATTTCAAATAACAATAAGGATGGTAGATATTATATAAATCACATTACAGTCTCATACTAATGTTCTATATTTGTGTCAGTCTATTTAATTTGGTTATTCGCGATAACAATAGCTTACACAACATCTTATTTCAACGTTTTGAAATTCAGAATAGATGTGGAAATTATTGCTGGATCTTATTCAACTAAGCTATTCAAATATCTTGCTTAACAATGTTGGCCTAATTGTAAAGAATCGTATAACCGAAAATTAAACGTAATGTTTGAATGAATCGAAATGTCATAGATATACAACTCTTATGTGCCTTTTTGTTTTGAGAAAACGGGTTGATATGCACAGTAGCCTAAAGCTAGTGAATGAACCAAAGGCATTTTTATTTTTTAATTGATAGCAAAACGTATAATAGAAAACTATGCAAGGCAAGCTACCAATTGGTTATCAAATCATATTTGTCACATGCGCTGAATACAACGGGTGTAGACTAACGTGAAATGCTTGCTTACCAGCACTTCCCAGCCTTGCAGAGTTAACAACTAGTTACACACGAGGAATATAATGCACAACAATGAAGTGATAAGGGCTACAGAAAGCACCAGTACCAGATCAATGTGCAGGGAGGGCTACCAGGTATTTGAGGTAGATTAACATGAAGACAGGGTAAAGTATGTTGTGAATTTATGCAAGCCCTTTTTATTTGGTAAAAAAAAGTTAAACGTAATATAAGCCTAGTTGCAAATAACCTACTAGTGTAGATACAATCCTGGCTAGGCCTATATATCAACTCAGAAATAACTGTTATTTTTTGTTATGATTAGGTTATTTGCATCCATAACATCAGTTGTGCAGGTGTAGACACAAACACTGAAACTATGAGTTTGTTTATTTATAGTCCTCCTGCTTTCTGAACCAACAAATCGATCAAATGTCACAAACAGTGCTGAGACTGATAAGAAGTTGATAAGAATAGACCTTACCTGACATTTAGCGGAATCGGTGGAGGTTTGGATATGACTATTTGGTGTAAATATATGCAGCTTGCAGCACTGTCGGGAGACGTAGCCTCGAGGTCAATATGAAACACCTACAATATCTATTTTTTTTTAAAACATCAATACATATTTTACTGGTGAATATATATCAAATAGAAAGATTTTGAAAATTATCATCGGGATAATGAAATACTGATTTAAAAGAGCACATTATTTCCCTGTAAGCAAACGTCAATATCAAAGATTGAATGAAGCATTGAAATACAAATGAGATACACATTTATTCCGTAATAGGCCCATTTTAACACTTGTACACATTTATTCCGTAATAGGCCCATTTTAACACTTGTACACATTAATTCCGTAATAGGCCCATTTTAACACTTGTACACATTTATTCCGTAATAGGCCCATTTTAACACTTGTACACATTTATTCCGTAACTAAAATGGGTAAGATTTTGTGGCTATGATAACCAGGCTTGATTTGGGAAAACTCAATGACATGGTCTCTCACAGATCTGTAGTCACTAAATGGGTGTTAAAAGATGTGTGTTAAATGTCACATAAATTGAATTTGTTGCCTTCAGTAAAAAAGTCTTATATTGGTCTCTAGAGTTCTTGAGAATTGTACACAGCTAGAAGCCTATTTTGTCAAAGGAAAGTTGTGACTGGCCCTTTTCTGAGTCAAACACCTCCAGTCTGTGGTTATGGCAATTCACGATGCTCATCCTTTAAGTCTTTTTCACTTTCAGTCACTGGAAAAAAAATATGAGAAAGTTGTCATAACTTTAAAGGACTCTATCCGCAAGATAGGACCTACTGCTTTATAAATCAAGTAATACCTTTTGATTTTCTGCCACACTCTCCCTCTCTCCAACCAAGCAAAATGGTTCCCTTCTGCATGAAGAAAGTACAAGGGGTTTTGGTAAATATACACAAATTATTTCAGTCTATGGATTCTCTCATTTGTAGTAATTATGAGGTTTGCTATTTTCATGAGAGCCTTTTGGCATTGAACAGTTACATCCTTGATTAGGCACTGTGTCTCTCTTTGTGGACAGTGTGTGTGTGTGTGTGTGTGTGTGTGTGTGTGTGTGTGTGTGTGTGTGTGTGTGGGCGCTCGCACATTGAGCTCTGACCATCATCCAGTACCTGACAGTGGTGTTTTGACATGTGCCTTACCTGTACTGATTGTTTTGGCATTGCTAGTCAGTGTGAGCGTGCAGCGTAGAGCGACTGTGGGATCCAAGTAATAGACAGCAGAGCTTTAGAATGAGCTGTGTCTAACTAGAAGACCACTTCATCGAAATCACTTTGTGAAAATCGGTCTTCATGACAAAGGAGATGTTAAGAAAAGATGACAACAGAGGCACTGAGCATTTAGGTTGAAATAATACAAGGTAGCATAACACGATGAATCTATTTGTGATGTGTCTATCCCATTGTCCTACCTCCCAGCATCTATTTGTGATGTGTCTATCCCATTGTCCTACCCCCCAGCATCTATTTGTGATGTGTCTATCCCATTGTCCTACCTCCCAGCATCTATTTGTGATGTGTCTATCCCATTGTCCTACCTCCCAGCATCTATTTGTCTGTGTGGTGTTATAATCTTCCAGTATTATTATGGTCACTTGTATGTAGATGTGCGGTAATAACTATTTCACACATCATAAAGATGCACATGACATATAGCTCGGCTAGATTTGCATTAGGTTTATAGGAACAAAGTATATATATTTTTAGTTAACACAATTTAAGGTAACGCGTGTGTAACATGAAGCCATCTTATTAGTCTTACTGTCTGTTTTTTGTTGCTGTTGATAGTCACATTGTAATATTGTCCTTGGGTACTGTATCTGACAGATAAATTGTGTCAGTCAGCAAGTGAAAATAAGAGATGACACAACTGGTGATTTGAAGCAGATTGCATCTATGAAACCCTATTCTCTGAGAAGGTATTGTAGGCCTACAATATACCAACCTGAAACGGAGTGAAACTTCAGTGGACTTCCATGACATAACAATTTGAATGCTGTTTGACTGTGCAATTGTTGCAATTGTTGTCCTCTGAAAAAGACAATTGAGCCAGGGTCCGGTTTTGAAGACCATGTCATAGCAGTTTGAGATGTGACATACCCTTAGGTGCTCCAGTTTCACTGTTACAAAACATGCTGTGTATAGAGTAGGCTTACGTGGCCGTGAGGAAACACAACAAACTCATATTATAAAAGCAGACAAGATTTTGAGGCTCAATAGTGGGTCATTCATGTTCTTCAGAGCAACATATTTGTTTTAATTAAAGACATACTCAGATAAGTGAGGGTTGATTTTATCCACACAGACAAAAGTCATGTACTGTAATGTACTTCAATACAATAACCTTCCCAAACTATACCATCATTTTTTTTTTAAATGTCATTGTTGACCTTTCTAATTAGTGTGTCTGATGTTCATTTGAGTTGGAGTGCATTATCTAGAGGCTTATGCATTATTGCCGTGGCATTTAAAAAGAGAACTGAGGGGAGATATGTGACCCCTGACCTTTCAAGGTCATGTTAGTCAAGTCAAACGTTATACACATGGCTAAGCATTTGCATGTTGATAGCAATTATACATCTCTAGTACAGTGTAATATAAACATCCAAATTACAGTTCATGCATTTCAGGTTAAAAGAACGAATACACAAAGGTCAGCGCTGTCTAGACAGTCCAGATATGGTCCAGGCAGACATTTCAGAGATGATTATTTATAACACCCTAAAGCTGGACTTACTCAAACAGGTTTCAGAGTTAGGCAGTCTTCAGTGTGTATATATGTACCATATCATAATACTGCATTCAACATGGAATCTGATGTGTATCAATTTACCAATAATACAGGGCAGTGTGAATAAAGCAACAAAACTTATAACCATCAATATGACATTGTGTTTGTGTGAGAGAATGTGTAAGGCTCCCACAAAAGAGGGGAGATTTGAGCACTGAGCAGTGAGTCAAGGTGCGCGTGGGCTTGTTTTGAATGCACAGATGGCACCAACCAAACACATAGGATGTTGAAATGTCACCCAGAAATACCAAATCCTCCACAAAATATCTGTCTGAGCTTTTTCTGAAAACCACAAGCCTTTCTCAGTTTTGTTTTCAGGTGTAATTTGTTTAACCTGGAAGTTGGTTTGTTTTTGTTCATGTAAAAGTTAAATTCACATTCTTGGAACTACCTGGAAGTTGGTTATATTGTTCATGTCACAGTAAAATTCTGCCTGGTATCTTGCTTGTTATTTTGTTAAACTTAATGTTATCAAATTAGGTGCTCCAGTTTCACTGTATTTTGGTACACAAATGGTATGAGAGGAATTATGTTACAATGATATGGTCTATCACTAACAACAAGAGAATACAGTTGATGATATGTAACAAATTAATGAATGTCCTCTATAGACATTTACCTGTAGAATTTTGAGGACACTTTCGTGTAGGATCTTAATTTGATCACCCCGTTGCAGGAGAATGTTCCTGCAATGCAGGACATTTAAAACGTGTAGTTTATTTGAGGTTTAAAAAGGCTTCTGAAGTTTGTAATTTCCCCTTTAAAATGTCACTTGATTTTCCCTTACGAAAAATGTATCAACCCCTACAAAAATATCCATTAATTATAATCCACATAATAATTCACATTTCCTGCTAACAAAGAGGGAGCCTATTGTGTGTGTGTGTGTGTGTGTGTGTGTGTGTGTGTGTGTGTGTGTGTGTGTGTGTGTGTGTGTGTGTGTGTGTGTGTGAAGACTCCCACCTGTGGTTGTGTGTGACATTCGGTTTGCTCCTAGCTAGACTGTGGGAGGCCTGCAGACTCTTAACGGCTTTCACACGGGCACAAAATGTCTGCTGCACATGATGAACACCTCAGTCCATCTGATGTGGAGTCTGTTACTCTACGGTGTTCAGAAAATAGAAGATTAATTCACTGATGGCCAGAATTGTCCGATTTTTATGTAAAGAAAATGCTACATGTTTATGGCACATACATGTATACATTCCTTTATGAGTTTGTACAACTTACCCCATCATTTATAAACAAGCAATACAAAGCAAAATATGTAACTTTCTCATGGCCTTTCAGTCCTTGAATCCATAGCTTTGCCAGTGTCAAGTTGTTGAAATTGCGTATTGTGCTTCCATGGTGTCATGGTTTTCACCTTTAGGCAACTGCATTTTATTTTCAGTTTACAGTCAAACTATTATGTTCAGTCATTTCTACATTTGAGGTACATGTCAGATGAGGCTAATGTGCTTTCAGATGGAGGAAGGAGCTGTCTTTTGTTTACATCCCAACGGTGGCTATAGTTGTCCTTCTGAAAAGTAATCTGTGGTAAATCTACTCCCATTCTTTTCTTATTTGTGTGAGTTTCAGTATTGATCGTTGAGGTTTGTTATTACGTAGGAATGATTGGTCTTTGTCTCCAGTGCCCAATGTCAACCTTCTCTCTAAGATCGTTTGAAGAGACCTAAATTTAACTTCAGTCTATATAGCTTTCATCATTTTACAGATCATGGTAATGTCATGCTTCACGATTCAGCTTAAAATGGGTGGTGCTTTTTTGAGAACATTGCTGTCTTTCCTCCATTTGTTCTCTCAGCCTCTCTTCTGTGGGAATTCCATATGGTACAGTAACTCCATTAAGTATCATGTTTTAAAGCTGTAAGTTTATCATAATTCAGCGGTCCTTTCTCTCTCTTTATTTCTCTTTCTCTGTCTCTGTCTGTGACAAATAAAAAGGTGGGAAAATACTCGGCAAGTCTGCCCACGGCTCTGAAATCCTCTGTTTAACCACGGAACGCATCAAAGAAATGCTCTCAAAACCTCTTCTGTGTCATCTGACTAATTTTGATAGTGAAAATGCACAGTAAACCCTATATTTAGTATTTTTTACAATACAAGCATGCTGTCATGTTTGCTGTTAAATAAAGAAATGGGTCAAATGATCTGTTTACTGTAAGAGTTGTTTCTTTGATTTGGAAACAAATTCACACTTTACAAACCCAGTACAAATTGTTGACCTAAATCATTACTTTTTTAAAAATGTATATTTCTTCATGAATAACAGCTAATTGTATTCTATGAAAAACTGAAGTGTTTGTTATTTTTTTTGAAGGCCTCAAAGTTTTTGTTAGGCCTTAACTTTGAGTATTTATTAATAAGTCAAAAGTTGACAAGATCAGCATTCATTAAGAAATTGTGTAATAAACTGTAGTAGCTCATTAATATTGTAACCTATTTGTGTTAGACTTGTTTTTATATAAATACATCCAGAAGTCATTCTGAAACTATGATGGCTGGGGTGATAATATTACAGGCGCTCAGGGGAAATTTGCCTCATGAAATGTTCTTTCACAACCCACTCAGTTTCGATAGGAAAAATCGTTAACCTTTTCAGCAACAACAAATGCCTATCAAAAAAACAAGTGCAACATATTTTAAGGCTCAATTAATTTTTTTTACCAGAGACACAGACTACTGGTAGAAATGATTGGTTCACAAAATAATGCATGGTAATCTAAAGTAGACATCTACCATCCAAACGCACACTTAGTTCATCACAAATTAGTTTAAGGCAATTGTTGTACATTTCCAATATTTTTTTCCTTGCTTTAGCCGGTAGTTTGATGAAGTTTAGACAGTTTGTGTATTTCCTGTATAATGTTGGTACAGTATGTTGAAGTGTGTTATTGTTATCATGTAGACTACTGTATGTGTTGGTTTCCTGTAATATTTAGATTACTCCACGGTATAATTTAATTGTAGGTAGTTATAGTTTTCTGGATTAGTTTAAAGTGTACGTAGAATCTGGACTCCCTGCTTTCATGACCATAAAGAAGGCACATTACACATTTAGTTGTAAGTGTTTTTGTTGTTGTTGTTGTCATGAGTAAAGTGTATACAGTATCCTGCATTATTGTGACGGCTGTCAGTTTAGTGTACAGTGTAATGTTAGTGAGTGGCAGATATTTCCACAGTGCGTTTGTTTTAAAGCTTAGTCATGTCACTCGATTCACCTGTCCAGGCCTCTTTATCTCCTCAGATTTCCATTAGTCGGAGTGTGTGATTATTTCTGTGTGAGAAATACTTCTTAAACTCCTGTTACCCCAACTGTAATATTTTGCAAATCAAATCAGAAATATGCATTATTTGCATAGCTATAACCTCTTCATTTAGCTTGCTGCTGTATATCTTCACTGCTGTCTTGTGTGTGGGAATGTGTTTCTCTGCAAATGGACACTGGTAATTTGTATCTGTTGTATATGGTTTTGATGGGGATATGACGTCTAAGTCTCATATTGGAAATCCTTGTAAAACATGGGCCCGGTGTAATATGCCCTAAATAATAGACAGACACAGGGCACCATGGTTAATCAATGTGTGTGTATATGTTAGGACTTGCTATATGCTTTCTTACAAAGGAAAGGTATGTTGAAAATGGAAACATTACAGGATTTGGACTTGTTCTTTAGCTGTTCTGGACCAATGCAGATATTAGCATCTCACTTCCTGTTTGAAGCTGTTTTGTTTACATTGATGTTGCTATTTTTAAATGGTTTAGGCGTACAACTTATAAAAAAATTGTATTGGTTTGTTTTGTTGTTTTTCCTCGTCCTCTTTTTGAGTATACTACAAAACCCCAAATAATACAGTGTGACTCTGTTAATGAATAGAATCTGACCACAACCCAGGAACCTCGCGTATATGTTTTTCTTTGTCAGTTGAAGCAGAATTAAATGTGTGTTTGCTCATAGTCTGTGTGTGTTTACACACATACACCTATACTTAGATGACTGTCCACCGGAATTGCTTTGTAAAAACAAATGCTATTTTCTATATATGTATTGTATCTCTGTCACTACATTATCTTCATTCTGACATGTATTTGATTAATGCCCATGCGATGGCTTTTCTCTGACACACTCCCAACTGACAATCTCCCAGACTGCCTTAGCCATGTAATTTACACCTCAAATTCAGCTCCACAAAGTTATTGACCTTCAGTGAATCACCTTTGTGTCTGACTAATTCCAATAGCACTTTGCGTTCAGTAAATACAGACATAGGGCTAATTTGAGTTTCTGTCCTCTTGTTTCAGTGTCTGTTTACAACGTGTGTTGGAGAAAAGAAGAGGAGAAGATCGGAGAGAAGTATAGTGGCGGAACGGTCACTCTCTCCTGCAGGGCATGTAGGGTAAAGTAACTACACCTGTTAATGATGAACGGAGACCTGAAACCTCAAAGAGAAATGTTCAGATCAGTGTGTGATTAAAAAATGTTTGCAAGTTTAGTCAACCTCCTGCCTGCCCCCGCAAAGCCACTCTGAGTTGGCCTGCCGCATGTGTGAGTCGTTCAGACAATGTACAGGAGACATTTACTAATCACCCCGCAAACCATCCCAACCACATAATGGATGGAAGCATGTCTGGGTTTTTCCCCTCTTTCTCTTCGAGATTAATTCACTTAAGTGGAGCTTATCCATTAAGTAGCCATGGATGATCAATAGCTGTCATCCATAGCAGAGTGAACAAAGTACTGGCTGCCATGATCTCTTAGCCTGGGTGCTGGTGTCAATGCTGTGCTCCTATACGTTGTCTCACTCACCACATCTGTCTGTCGGGCTAAATAACAAGACAGAAAGAGAGTGTACACTTCAAAGATGGGCCAGTGACATTGTTAGTGACCTTGTTATACTGTAGAGTGAATCTGCTATATGTGACCCTGTTTTGGAAACAGGGTCACAACAGTTCCTAGTCAATGTACTGTAACTGCTTTCAAAGCCATAAAATGGTCATTGGGCAGAAATCGGCCTGAGAAAATGTGCATTTCAGGCAGTTAAACACTGCTGTTAGACTGGTTGTTTTTCGTGGCTTATTATGACAAGCGTGTGTGAGTGCATGCAAATCACTTTTTTTGTGGTGCATCTTTTCTGGAAGGTTAACTGGTGGTTCTTAGAACAATTTAAATAATGCACACTTTTTGTTGTTGTAATGAGAGATGCTTTAGATAAAAACACTGTGTTTTTGATGAAGAGAGGGAGCTTGCAAAGTGTGGTTTGCTTTTATTGTTGTGGGTGGGTTTCTCTTCATTTGATCAAAGATAGCGAAACAAAAGATGAGTGAATCACCTAAAACCTTTTGTTTTACCATCTGCTCTCATTCTCTCTCTCTCTCCCTTTGCTGGTCTTTCATACAACAACGTGTGTTTAGAAATTGGATCAATTGTGTGGTATAGTCATTATTTAATTAGATAATATCTGATCATGTATTTCTAAGGTTATTCATATTTTATATTATATATGAATATTTTCCTCTAGTAGATTTTTTATGAAGTTTCACATTTTAGTCGTATGTATGGGATATATATAGCATACGGCGTCCAACTAAATGCTCACTTGCCGGTTCCTTCTCGACAATGCAACAACAATAAGAAATAATAAAAGATAAGAATACAAACATGAAGTAAATGCCTCAGTAGAATATACATCAACATTGTAGCATAAGTATAATACAGAAAGGCACAATTTATAATCCAATATTTATACCTGTTTTGGTGAAAGGGGGATTGGGATGCAAGTGTTTAAATTGTGCAGTATTTAGCAATAATAATAAGAGTCTGGTAGCAGCATTTGTCGTGTGTGTGTGTGTGTGTGTGTGTGTGTGTGTGTGTGTACCAGTCAAAAGTTTGGACACACCTTCTCCTTCAGTAGTTTTTCTTTATTTTGACAATTTTCTACATTGCAGAATAATGCATCAATACAATGAAATAACACAGATGGAATCATGTAGAAACCAAAAAAGTGTTAAAAATAAATAAATAAAGATTTTAGATTCTTCAAAGTAACCACCCATTGCCTTGATGGCAGCTTTGCACACTCTTGACATTCTGGTGAAGATGGCTCAGTACATCACTGGGACCGTGCTTCCACCCATCCAGGACATCTTCTCAAAACGGTGCCTGGGGAAGGCCAGCAGTATCATCAAGGACCCCACACACCACAGCCATAAGCTGTTCACTCCCTTATCGTCGGGCAGACGGTATCAGAGCATGAGGTCTGATACCAACAGGCTCAAAGAGAGTTTCTATATACATGCCATCAGACTGCTGAGCACTTGAACTGGACTGACCACCTGCAATGACTCTCAGCACCTTGGCACACATGATGCTTTTGCGCCCTTTTGACAAGAGTGGTGATGTTGCTGGTCCATGACAATACCCTGATGATGTGGACGCTGAGGAACTTAAAACTGCTGACTCTCTCTACTGCAGTCCCATTGATGTGGATTGGGGCATGTTCCCTCCTCTGCTTTATGAAGTCAACAATCAACTCCTTTGTTTAGCTGACATTGAGGGAGAGGTTGTTGTCCTAGCACCACAATGCCAGTTAATTTACCTCCTCCCTATAGGCTGACTCGTCGTTGTTGGTTATCAGGCCTACAACCGTGGTGTCGTCAACAAACTTGATGATGGAGTTGGTGTAGTCGTGGGTGGCCGGGGGTTGAGGACACAACCCAGGGGGCCCCTGTGTTAAAGCCTTCCACATGTTTTGGTCCAGCTGGCACCTAGCTGAACATAGGTGCACTGAGCGAGTATGCTTGCATACTCCCTTAAAATACATTCACTTGAATACACCAGTATACATTTCTTCATAATAGTCCAAATGAATGTAAGATAACTCGAAAAATCGGTCATTAATTTCGAAAAAAAATTGTCGAAGGGATCTTAGTTGGGCATTTTTACAATTGACACATTTTGCAAGTGAAACATTTTGCATGAAAAGGATTTGTCTCTCTTTTGAATGACAACAAACACTTAATTGAAGAATCGCTACTGTTGACCAATCATCGACGAAGGGGTGTAGACTTCGGCTACTGAATTTGGCTTGCCTCCAGCTTGTGCACAAACTGGAAAAACCCTTGCCGAAGACCAAACCTAACAAAATCTTCACAAAATGTCGTCAGAATATATGCACAAACTGTTCTGAACTGTTTCGGAAGCATGGGAAGCATGCAGATTAATAATCAGTGTGGAGGGGGTGTTGTTGAAAGGGGGTTTTCTGTGAAAGGCAGCCCTTCCAATGACTTAATTCAGTGCAGAAAATGTTGTCGTCACCTTCGATCCTGAACCAGTTAATACATCAGTGTGAAAAGTAGGTCTCTAACATGCTAAATTATAAGATGCATTGTATCAAACTGGACGACAAAGCTCTCTAGTCGTTAATCAATCTTTGTGATATAGTGTCTGTACAATAAATAATTCATGACACTTTCTCTGTCCTGAGGAATGTGGTCATGATGAATGACTGCTCTTGTTGTGGAAAATGTCTCTGACATCCATTTTAAAGTATACAAATCCCTCTTTCCATGGCAGGATGATAAACAGCACACTGAAAACACGTTTAAAACTCTAAATCTCTGTGTTCTAATTTTTGCAGTGTATAGCGACACATTGGGTTATAAATGGAGTTTTTTAATTTATTGTTGACTTTTTAAGGCCTCTTTAATCATAACGTCCACCTGCAATGTGTTTAGGCGCCCTGATAAATGTGTCTTGTGTAGGAGAGCCTGTCGTCAGTTGGGGTTACGTGGCAGTGAATGGGACTACTCTCTGTCTATGACACACACTAAGTAATGTTGCTATTTTTCACTTTGGGCCGGCCATTTTAAGCGTGTCTATGTGGGACTTGACATTATTATTGTGTGCTGCAGCATCTTTCTGGATGCTTTGTAATGAACACAGGAAACAGCAACACGAATGCTCATGTATTTCTGTGTTTTACTCTATAAGATTAGCGCAGTAAGGAATAGATCACGAGTTGCAAAACTGCTAATCTAAAATGTAAAGCAGTAGTGTATTTCCCTCAAACTTGAAGGGACGGTTTCACAGACATAGATAAGCCTGTGTTTTAACTAAATTACACTTCAATCCAGACCACTGAAATGTGGTTGCATGAACATGATTTAAATGCACTCCTACTCACTGGTCCTCAATCTACTAAATTAGGGGGGGGGGAAATCCAATCTATGACTGAAACAAACCCAAAATGTCTTAGGTCTCTGAGCAGAGTGTGGTGGCCCACCAGTGTTTGTGGCACAGTGAATAGCCATCTCAGGTTTCATCCTCATAGACCGTGCCTTCCTACCAACAACCTTATCTGTTTAGTCACGGTCAACCCTCACGGTCCAGTTAAAACCAGAGCACCCAACCACAGCTCCTCTGACCAGTGTTTCAAACAAAGTCAAAGTACATTTTAAACCAACAGGAGATTCTCTTTGGGATGGAAATCCAGGTGTTTTCTTTTTACTTGAAATCATAGCTTGTATTCCCTTTGTAAACATTTTCCCATACAGTGAGAGAACTGACATTAAATCTAAAATACAAACCCAATTGCCCTGGAAAGGATGTATTGTCCTGTTCAGCAATACAATTATTTTCTAAAATGCCTTTATTAGTATGGCATGTTCAATAGAAACAAAGTTTTTTAAAAACGACGCATTTCGGCTGCATGGCCTTCGTCAGGGAGTACCAAAAAAAAGGAATACAATGTCCTCTTTTGAACAGCTTTTCAATAAAAAAAAAACTTTGTTTCTATTGAACATGCCGTACTAATAAAGGCATTTTAATCAATTATATGAAGAGTGTCTTGGTCCTCCTTTCTTTTTGATAACCAATTCACCCCTTTTACCAAAGAGCACCTTCTGTCTACCAAAATGTACTATTGTGTACCTTAGTAGCGCTTCCCTTCCTCCTCTTTCTACTAATACAATTATTTTATTTGAAAAGATAAATAAGAAATTTAGATTAAGCTTCAAGCTTCTTTTTATATTTTATGAAAGGGTTGTGCTTTCCATCTAATCTGAGGTTTTGCTCAAGTCTCTGTTTACACGCGTTTACAATACTTGACTGAGGATGTGGGTTTTCAGACAACTTTCTGTCAATAGCTAATAAGAGCATGGTGATAGTAGGTGGTGCTTGGGAGCAACAAATAACACCCTGTGGTGTATGAGCAAGTCAAGAAGCAGTAACGGATCATGAAAATACATGACACATAAACTTGGATTTTTTTTTTCAATGGTGTAATGCAAATAATATTGTTTAGAATCTATGAGAATTATATACACTATTTTCTGCTAAATGTAAGGATTGATTTAGTTATATAAATATTGTTGTTTGGTAATAACACAAAAAGTAGAGAGTGGGACATAGTTATCGTATAAGTAGAGATTAAGTACCAACTTGAGTGAAGCTAGATCAAAACATGTTACACATGAAAAATAACACATCATATTATTGCGTCATATAAACAACACAAGGCCTTTTTTATAGGATAATGATATCAAGGTTGGATTTTCTGTTTACAGTATTTATTTACCCCTGGAAACAATGTGTCTATCATCTATTTATTTGCCCTTATTTCTCTCTTCCACTTTAGATTGAGATGGATGAGACAGAGGTGAGATGAACTACTCTGTTTGAAATGATCTTGTGAGGACACTGAGACAGAAGCCAGACTTCTTAGTTAGATCCCACCGGCTCAGCCTGTCTCATACTGTACCTTGGCAGGTGGGAACCCAATAATTTAGTTTGAACTATAATATGTATTACTGTATGTACATTTCACTTTTCAGGCCTTATAAAAACAGATCATGTCTGGGTATCACAAGGATATGATATCATTCATTGACAAGTGAATTTTGGTTTAGAAAAATATTTGATTGAAAGGATCCACTCAGAGGACCCCAAAGCATTGAAATCAAATACCTAAATTCTATATTTTTAAAACACTTTTTTTTAATGTATTCCCTGGTTTACTGTACTTATTGCCTTTATCCTATATGTAATATGATGGACTGTATATATCCCTTCCATACATAGACCAAAATCCCAAAAATGTACCATGCCAGATTTTTCATAGATCTGAAAGGCGTAGGATGTACAAAAACATGGTCAATTAAAATCCACCTAAAGACCTAGTCATGGGGTGGCAGGTAGTTTAGTGGTTAGAGCGTTGGACTAGTAACCGAAAGGTTGCTAGATCGAATCCCCAAGCTGACAAGGTAAAACTCTGGGTTAACTGCCTTGTTCAGGGGCAGAATGACACTGTTCCTAGGCCATCATTGTAAATAAGAATTTGTTCTTACCTGGCTTGCCTAGTAAAATAAGACAGACCCTGTAACCAAAATACAGGTATTAGTTATGTGTGAATGGTCCCTGCTTTTTGTAAGTAAATTCATCAACACTTCTATTGTTTAACACCTCCCTAATTTGAAATACAAAACAGCCCCCATGGTTTAAGAACATCCCCCGACCCTCCCAATTTGCCAGTTACCCACTGATATGTATAATACAGTGGAGGCTGCTGAGGGGAGGACAGCTCATAATAATGGCTGGAAGGGAGCGAATGGAATGGCATCAAACACGTTTGATGTTTTTGACACCATTCCACTAATTCCGCTTCTGCCGCTACCACAAGCCCGTCCTCCCCAATTAAGGTGCCACCAACCTCCTGTGGTATAATAGCGGTATACCTGCAAATAAGTTATAAATAAGGGGCTGTTTGAATGGGGGTCACATAAACATGGCCTTATATTTTTTACAGGTTGGTGTTTTTGTTTGTTATTTCCTGTGTGATCGTGTCATGTGGCTCTTCATAACTTGTCCTTTCCTGACACTCTGGGGACCCTGTCAATTAGCTGTATTCTGTTTATATTTCCTCCCGCTAGAACACCTGGCAAACAATTACTCTACTGTTAAAGCAGGAGGGCGTTTTTGGACAAAGCACCTCATAGCTCCCAAGTGATGACATGGGTCTGTTAAATGGCTCTAAAGCTGTTTTTGTGTTAAAAAGAGAGCCTCTTTGCAGACTTTTGTCTTTGAAAGGCATTGCCTGAGGCTCAAATACTACGAGGCTGCCTGTTAATGACTTGTCAAGAGAGGGAGGGGAATAGCTGGAGACAGGAGATCATGCTAAGCTCTGCTGGGTTTTCCTAATTGCAGTTGTGATTCCTTGTTAAGGGCGATTTGTTGAAGTTTAGTCCTCGATGTCTCAAAATGGTTCTGTACCTTTGACATAACAACAATAAATGATTTGAAACTAAGGACGTTGTCTGACTTGAGTTTTTTGTTTTATATGGACAAATATAAATGTTTTAAATAATTGGAAGAAGCATAAATTCCCCCTGAAGTGCCAAAAGGGCAAATACATTTTCCTCATGAATGGTGTCTAAAGGCTAAAGTCTTCTGTAGTTGACAGGGAATCACTCTTGACTTTGAGCTCAGTTCTGAAGTCCTTTGAAGTCTTTGAAACAGAATGATTAGTGATCCCATGTCCACTCAAATTACTCAAAATAAACACTCTTCCAATGAAGATACTGTCATCTTCTGTCACAAGCTGCACACTGGGGTGTTTGAGGTCATGAAGGTCAGCAACTGGGGTTATCTGTGGTCACAAAATGTGTCTTTAAGTCATGAAAAGGGTTAGTCTGATTCAGGGTGAATTAGATAGGGTGTTAAAAGTGAATCTGACAGTGGTAGACAAGGGTAGTTGAGGTCATGGACAGGGGTTCCCCAGGGGGTGAGATTGGGTCATGACCAAGGTTGTGATTGGGTGAGGTAGGGACAGCCACAGCTGGCTCTAGTATAATGTGGGGTAAGCAGTTATCTATCTATCCCAGGCTATAAATGGGTTATCTCCAGTACAGCAGAGTAGAGTGTCTTATCAGGCACCTGGTAATGCCCGACTCCTATACAGTTTGTCTATGATATGATGCTGAAGACAGCCTTATACAATAGACTCACAGCTATCACCAGGTATAACTGATGTTTTATAGCCTAAGTTCATTCTTATTAGGACTGTTTTATGGCTAATTTGTGTCATGACATGTTTCAATGTTTATGGCCAAAGTCCAGAATTGAATCAAAACGGGTTTATCGGGTAAGGCAATACAACATTATCACGTAGGATTTTGGGTGTTGTCATTGGTCAGGCCTCAGAATGTTAATCAATCAGTGAACTTTCAGACAGAACATACCCTGGATACACCTGGCTCCACATAACGTCACAGAGGGTGATGAACAAGCACAATTGCCCAATAAAATACTGTGTGGTTGCCTTATTCAGTACGTGTTAATTTTGATTCAATTGAGATGCTTCTACACAGCTTTTTAAACTGATGTTTCTCATGTTTCTTGAATATGGTATTAGGTTATTAGTGTTGCCGTATAATTGGGGATTCAAGAGAATTTGTGACTTTTTTTGTTACTCTCATTATACTTTATGGTCAGGATGATGAAGAAAATGCTAGTTGTCAAGACAATGTATCTTTGGCATAACACAGTTTTCTTTTTACATGATTACATCTGTCTGTGTTCCCTCTAACAACTCTGGTGACTCAGCGAAAATGCAGGAAGTTGTGGTACTTCCATAATTATGTACTGTATGTCTCTGAGATTTCTGTACAGCTTAGTTTCTACCCTTCCTTGCCCCTCTCCTTCCTTGCAATGGACACTCACCAAATTACCAACTTCTATCAGTTAACTGCTTACTTAGCTACATTCATTTGCATCATATACCTTTTTGTATAAATCCCCAAACTAATATTACATGTAATAAAAAATTGCTTTTATTGTGTTGAATGCTTGTCGACAATAGTGTGTCAAGATCAACAGAGCGTAGAGCGACAGTCTGGAGCGACACACACCGACCTGCAGGAGCCACAGGGCGCACGTGATGCACGTCGGATGAATATCTGTTTACAAGCCACTGAAAGCCGCCACACAAAGGCTGGAGTGACTCATGGCAATCAGAGACACAGGCTGTTATACTAGCTCCTTTTCTGCCAATGTTATTGTCGCCTTACTTGGGCTCACTCAGGGGCGCTAGTCTGAAGGTACACATGGTACAGTTGCAATGGGGAAGTAGCACATTTAACTTATTTATTTATGTGAGCATGTATGTACTGAGTGTTTACTCTGTGTGCCTGTGTGTTTTTTGCCTGTGTGTTTTCCGTTTAATTTGTTACTATATTCCTTTCTGAAATACTAACTATATCCCCAGGTCATCACTCTGAGACGGCCCGTCTGCCTTTTGTTCCTTCATGTCCGAACTAGCTACAGTTACAGTGGCAGGCAGATAGAGTGAGCGTCTGAACAGTTTCTGTCTGACACTCGTGAGCATGCTCAGTAGTGCCTCAGGGTGCAAGCTCTACAATGTACAGACAGGGTTACGCCCAGACATGTTGAGCAGTCGGTAGCTCACTCCCCCGGTTTACTGCTCTGTCCAGCAATATAAACACAGCCTTGTTGCGATCTGGGCCAATTGCTGCTCAGCTATAATGTTCCTTATTGAACCATTTGTTCTGTATAGCCAGTTACTTAATTTACTTCCAGTCAGCACCCATTAACCACACTGACCCTTCATTCATCCACTTATCATAACCTTATGACACAGTCCCCCACACCCTAATCAACAGGCATCCTATTATGTAGAAATCTGCTAATAGTCTGTTACAGAATGTAGTCTATATTCACTCATAGGCCTGTTTAGCCTCACTATTACCCAGTGCAGCATAGCCTCTTGTACATAATTCAGTGTTACTTCAACACCTCCCCTTCACCCCTGTACCCCTCCAACACTGGCCCTTAACACTGTATTTTCTACCATATGTCTTTTTTTAAAGGCTTCTCTTTAACAAGTTGTCAGGAACTGAAATAAAAAGGAGATGCTAACAGAACTGTTTGACAACTGATGACATATACTCATATCCTTTATTCTCAGCACTGTACCAATACATCGATGATCCTTCTTGGACCCCAAGATTATATCCCTGCAATAAATACTATATACCCAATGTGATAATATTAGTCTGTTCAAAACGGTTTGGTTCCTGCTTGCCTAGGACAACTCCATAGCAGTGAACGCAGCCATGACCTCTTCCCCACAACCGCTAACTCATCATTATTCCACCATTAGAACTCTGGGTGGTAACACATGTTGCCCACTGATTACTTTTGCTTGACAACAAGTGCTTTGACAGTAAGGTATATAACAGAGGCTTTAACATTGAACTTGGGATCAAACACTGATTAGAAATCAGATTTGAACCATGCTGAGTGTCAGGAGAACATAGTCTCATACAGGTGTCTGGGGAGTTCAACTTGATAAGAACTCTGGCAGTGGTTCCCTTGTTTGGATAAATTGTTAGATAGTCTAGTCTCATTTCAGGGATGTGACTTTGAACAGGGTTGGGTTGTCAGGACTGGGTTGTGATAGTCAGATTCAAGGTGCGGGTAACTGGGGGGGGGGGGGGGGGGGGGGGGGGGGGGGGGGGGGGGGTGAGATGCTGACTAGACTCTTTTGTTTTGCCAAAGTGCTCCTCGGCTGTTGGAAGACATGGTGGTGAGAGCAGATAGAAGATAGCAGAGTGGAGCTCCTGGCTGTCTGTCTCTTACCCCAGCATGGAAGACAGCATGATCCCTCATTACCAGTCAACCAACACCACACCAACTCTTTCACTTTGTGGCTGAGCAACACCTGAGGAGGCATCTACTGTAGTTTTGTTTTTGTTTCTTGCTTGTTAGAATAGAAGGAAGAGTTGATGGAATCTAAGTAGATTCTCACTCTCATTGGATTTAAAAATAAGCAGTGTATTGTAATCCTAAAATGAAACAAAAAAGCAGAAGTTTGTAACCACTGGAACTTGAAATGTCCACCAGTATGACATTGCTGTTTGCATGGATTACAGTCCATTAAGTACACCATTGCACCATCCACAGGAGCATTTGTACTACAATCATGGCATTTTGAAATAGATGCACAGATAAATCGGACATATCTAATTCAAGAATTCTTAGAACAGTCTAATATTCTTCAAACAGCATATGAAAGGTTCGTTACGTGTTCTCTCTGGTTAAAAGGAGAAGCTCTGTGTTGCTGAGAAGAGAGGAGGCACACAACCTCAGTCAACTAGTTTCAGTGACAGGGCCTGTTGACTTATGGGAGGACTCTTTCCTGTTCAGATGGCAGTCATTTTGATTGTGCACTCACAGGGAAAAATGCAGAGTCATGTAACAAAATAAACTCATTTAACAAATAAAGTCTTGTATTAGGAAATTTACAATGAATTTTTTTTTTTTAATTCAGATTCAGCAAAGCAGGCAACATTAAATATTACAGAAGGCCTATTTCATATCATAAATATGTTTGAATTTATAAGAAAACAGAAAGCAGATATATGAGATTGAGATGGTAGACTTTCATCCCTGAGCTCAGCTACAGAAACAAACTACCACAGGATCTGACCAACTCTCATTAAATACCTGCATTGAAATAGCCCAGCCAATCACAGGTGAGAGGACTGACAGGTAAGATGACTCACCACAGCAAGAATAACTCACAATGACAAAAGCATAGTGTTCTGAGAGACTTTCCAATGGGAAACAAATACAATACAAGGATATCAGATAAGGTGCTGAATTGGAAGATTAATGAGAAGCATTCCAAATGTCTTTGTCAAACAAGCTGAAACATTCATCTTATCAAAGCAAAGCATTCAAATCCCAAACTAGACATTAGTCAGTTTTTTTGAAGCAGGATGTTCATGTGAGAGCTCCCTGATGGGAGGGATGTGTGTTGAGAGAGTGAGGCACCATGTTTAGTGACTAATATCTCAGCAAAGTACTGAGGACTGTAAGACTGATGACTTAGAGCCTTGGGGCAGGAGAGGCTTTCTGTGGTTAGAGGTGTAAGGCTGTAAGGATCTGACAGCGGTGGGAAATCTGCCTTTACCATCGGTCCTATTAGCCAATGTACAATCATTGGATAAAAAAATAGATGAGTTACGAGCACGTATATCCTACCAACGGGACATTAAAAACTGTAATGTCTTATGTTTCACCGACTCATGGCTGAACAACGACATGAATAACATACAGCTGGCGGGTTTTACACTTTTTCGGCAGGATAGAACAGATGCCGCTGGTAAGACAAGGGGTGGCGGTCTGTGTATATTTGTAAACAACAGCTGGTGCACGAAATCTAAGGAAGTCTTGAGGTTTTCTTCACCTGAGTTAGAGTATCTCATGATAAGCTGTAGACCACACTATTTACCAAGAGAGTTTTCATCTATATTCTTCGTAGCTGTCTATTTACCACCACAAACCGATGCTGGCACTAAGACCGCACTCAATGAGCTGTATACGGCCATAAGCAAACAGGAAAACGTTCATCCAGAGGCGCCACTCCGAGGGGCCAGGGACTTTAATGCAGGGAAACTTATTGTTTTACCTAATTTCTACCAGCATGTTAAATGTGCAACCTGAGGGAAAAAACTCTAGACCACCTGTACTCCACACACAGAGCTCTCACAAAGCTTTCCCTCGCCCTCCATTTGGCAAATCTGACCATAATTCTATCCTCCTGATTCTTGCTTACAAGAAAAAACTAAAGAAGGAAGCACCAGTGACTCGGTCAATGAAAAAGTGGTCAGATGAAGCAGCTGCTAAGCTACAGGCCCTTTTTGCTAACATAGACTGGAATATGTTCTATACTCGCTTTGAGACAAGTAACTCTGAAACATGAATGAGAGCATCAGCTGTTCCGGATGACTGTGTGATCATGCTTTCCGTAGCTGATGAGAGAAAGACCTTTAAACAGGTCAACATTCACAAGGCCGCAGGGCCAGATTACCAGGACTGTACTCCGAGCATGCCCTGACCAACTGGGAAGTTTCTTCACTGACATTTTCAACCTCTCCCTGTGTGAGTCTGTAATACCAACATGTTTCAAGCAGACCACCATAGTCCCTGTGCCCTAAGGTAACCTGCCTAAATTACTACCGACCTGTAGCACTCACATCTGTAGCCATGAAGTGCATTGAAAGGCGGGTCATTGCTCACATCAACACCATTATCCCAGAAACCCTAGACCCACTCCAATTTGCATACCGCCCCAACAGATCCACAGATGATGCAATACCTATTGCACTCCACACTGCCCTTTCCCAACAGGACAAAAATAATACCTATGTGAGAATGCTATTCATTGACTACAGCTCAGCGTTCAACACTATAGCGCCCTCAAAGCTCATCACTAAACTAAGGATCCTGGGACTAAACACCTCCCTCAGCAACTGGATCCTGGACTTCCTGACGGGCCGCCCCCCAGGTAGTAAGGGTGGATAACAGCACATCCGCCACGCTGATCCTCAACATGGGGGGCCCCTCAGGGGTGCATGCTCAGTCCCCTCCTGTACTCCCTGTTCAATAATGACTGCATGGCCAGGCCTATAGGGAGGAGGTCAGAGACCTGGTCGTGTGGTGCCAGGACAACAACCTCTCCCTCAACGTGATCAAGACAAAGGAGATGATTGTGGACTGCAGGAAAATGAGGACTGAGCACGCCCCCATTCTCATCAAAGGTGCTGTAGTGGAGCAGGTTGAGAGCTTCAAGTTCCTTGGTGTCCACATCACCAACAAACTATCATGGTCCAAACACACTAAGACAGTTGCGAAGAGGGCACGACAAAGCCTATTCCCCCTAAGGAGACTAAAAAGATTTGTCAATGGTCCTCAGATCCTCAATAAGACAGCTGCACCATCGAAAGCATCCCAACTGTTTGCATCACTTCCTGGTATGGCAACTGCTCAGCCTCCAACCGCAAGGCCCTACAGAGGGTAGTGCGTACGGCCCAGTACATCACTGGGGCCAAGCTTCCTGCCATCCAGGACCTCTATATCAGAGGAAGGCCCTAAAAATTGTCAAAGACTCCAGCCACCCAAGTCATAGACTGCTCTCTCAGCTACAGCATGGCAAGCGGTACCGGACCGCCAAGTCTAGGACAAAAAGGCTTCTCAACAGCTTCTACCCCCAAGCCATAAGACTCCTGAACATCTAATCAATTGGCCACCCAGACTATTTGCATTGCCCCCTTTTTTTATGCTGCTCCTACACTCTGTTTATAACATATGCACAGTCATTTTAACTCTACCTACATGTACATATTACATAAATTACCTCGACTAACCGGTGCCCCAGCACATTGACTCCGTACCTGTACCCCCTGTATATAGCCTTGCTATTGTTATTTAACTGCTGCTCTTTAATTACTTTTTACTTTCTTTTTTTTAACTTATCTATTTTTTACTTAACACTTGTAAGTAAGCACGCAAGTAAGTAAGTAAGCAAGTAAGTAAGCAAGTAAGCATTTCACTGTAAGGTGAAACCTGTTGTAACCTGTTGTATTCAGCGCATGTGACAAATACAATTGTATTTTATTTTACGAGAGCTCTTAAGGTTACTACAATGCCATTGCATGAATGACTTGTCCTGCAGAAATGTTGAAAATCCTGCACAAACATGACAATTCTTGCAGGAATCCTGCAGGACCAAAACTTGCAGGAATTGTCATGTTTGTGCAGACTTTTCAACAGCATCAGGGACTTTTCCTGCAGGATTTTGTCAAGCCTACAGGATTCCTGCCGGACACCTGCGCAATTCCTTCACAAAAGGTTGAATTCATTCCAGGACTTTTTTGAAAGGGCATGCTCAACCAAGACAGCAATCTTGAAGTTGAAGTGATTTTGAAGTCTGATTTAAAATGAAATAATATGCTCTGGCAAATATTTATGTACTTGCCATTGTAACCTACAACGTTATCCCAGTTTGATATGATGCTTGGAAAAGAACATATCTCGCAGCAGATTTTACCAGTAGCCTTGAATCACTGGTTATGATTTCTAAACAAGATACTTTTGTGGGAGGGGGGATTCTAATATGGCTACAATGTTGGTTTATTGTTTGAATAGTAGCTGAGATTACATGTGTTCATCAATGCAAAATTAGCTACTTTGATGCACAGCATATAGACTATAGATCAGATCAAGAAACAAAGCAAGCTTCATCGCCTACACAGCACTGCCCCCACGTCTACGGAAGGGACAATAAGCCGCATTAAAATGTTAATGTGGCATCGGAGTACGGAGTATGAGTAGGGAGTATGTTGACTGTCGGAGCCCACTACAAGGAGCAGCCCCTTTTGTAAAGAAAAACAACATTGCTACACTGTGCTACGCTCTGTCATGTAGTTTGCATATTATGTGTAGACCCCTTTATGGGCCAATTCAAGCGTAGGAAATGTACAGTGGGGCAAAAAAGTATTTAGTCAGCCACCAATTGTGCAAGTTCTCCCACTTAAAAAGATGAGAGAGGCCTGTAATTTTCATCATAGGTACACTTCAACTATGACAGACAAAATGAGAAAATAATCAAGAAAATGACATTGTAGGATTTGTTAGGAATTTATTTGCAAATTATGGTGGAAAATAAGTATTTGGTCAATAACAAAAGTTTCTCAATACTTTGTTATCTACCCTTTGTTGGCAATGACAGAGGTCAAACGTTTTCTGTAAGTCTTCACAAGGTTTTCACACACTGTTGCTGGTATTTTGGTCCATTCTTCCATGCAGATCTCCTCTAGAGCAGTGATGTTTTGGGGCTGTTGCTGGGCAACATGGACTTTCAACTCCCTCCAAAGATTTTCTATGTGGTTGAGATCTGGAGACTGGCTAGGCCACTCCAGGGCCTTGAAATGCTTCCCACGGGTTGAGATCTTGCGTGGAGCCCCAGATCGAGGGAGATTATCAGTGGTCTTGTATGTCTTCCATTTCCTAATAATTGCTCCCACAGTTGATTTCTTTAAACCAAGCTGCTTACCTATTGCAGATTCAGTCTTCCCAGCCTGGTGCAGGTCTACAATTTTGTTTCTGGTGTCCTTTGACAGCTCTTTGGTCTTGGCCATAGTGGAGTTTGGAGTGTGACTGTTTGAGGTTGTGGACAGGTATTTTATACTGATATCAAGTTCAAACAGGTGCCATTAATACAGGTAACGAGTGGAGGACAGAAGAGCCTCTTAAAGAAGAAGTTACAGGTCTGTGAGAGCCAGAAATCTTGCTTGTTTGTAGGTGACCAAATACTTATTTTCCACCATAATTTGCAAATAAATTCATAAGAAATCCTACAATGTCATTTTCGTGAATTTTTTTTCTCATTTTGTCTGTCATAGTTGAAGTGTACCTATGATGAAAATTACAGGCCTCTCATATTTTTAAGTGGGAGAACTTGCACAATTGGTGGCTGACTAAATACTTTTTTGCCCCACTGTACCTACCTCATCCCCATACTGTTTTTATTTATTTACTTTTCTGATCTTTTGCACACAGTATCTCTACCTGCACATGACCATCTGATCATTTATCACTCCAGTGTTAATCTGCTAAATTGTAATTTTTCACTCCTATGGCCTATTTATTGCCTACCTCCTCATGCCTTTTGCACACAATGTATATAGACTCTTTTTTTCTCTACTCTGTTATTGACTTGTTTATTGTTTACTCCATGTGTAACTCTGTGTTGTTGTATGTTCACACTGCTATGCTTTATCTTAGCCAGGTCGCAGTTGTAAATGAGAACTTGTTCTCAACTAGCCTACCTGGTTAAATAAAGGTGAAATAAAAAAATTACAAATCTCAGTGCAAGAGGCATTACTACAGACACCCTGGTTCAATTCCAGGCTGTATTACAACTGGCCGTGATTGGGAGTCCCACAACGGTGGCACACAATTGGCCCCGGGTTTGGCCAGTGTAGGCTGTCATTGTAAATAATTATTGGTTCTTAACTGACTTGCCTAGTTAAATAATGGTTAAATAAAATAAATAAATAAATTGGACAGAAAAAAATAACTGTTGATGAGACATTGTAAGAATCCTGTCAGATAAGTGTTTAGTGATAAAATGTAGCAAGAAGTGGAGGGGCAAGGTGCACAAACAAGTCAAATGGATGTGAAACTCTAACATAATATTAGCTAACGAGCCAGCCAGCTAGTTAAACAACAATGAACACAGTGCCAAATCATGTCATTACTACCCTGCATGAATACGGCTCTAGGATACAACTAATAACGTCAGCTGGGGAGCCAGCCAGCTAACGCTACACTTTAGCTTGAAATTAAAAAACTTTGTCAAAATTAGAAATGTGTAATATCTGAAAATGCAGCTAGCTAACGCTAGACTATCTTACCTGGATTCATCATCATGCATGATGAACGCGTCTCCCTGTATGGAATGCCATACCATGGTTGCCCTTAGTTTGAAAATGTAATACAGAGACAGGTTTTTTCTCCATCTCTTTAGCTATCATACTCTAATTCCACTGATTCCACTGATTTCAACTTGATCCTCCAGAAAGTGGAGAGCAACACTTATGCAGCTCCACTACACAATCCATTTTTTTTAAATCCGCGTTCGACAGGATTACCAAAACAGACTGACGAGCTTGAATAGACAGAAGCCTTCTAGATGGCAGACCAATCCGAACTCATCTCTCGGCATGTCCAGCCCACTCATTATCTCAGCCAATCATGGCTAGTGGGAAGGTTGCTGACTTTTTCTGTGGCTTAACCTACAAGGTTCTTAATTTAACTTTTTTATTTATATTTACAGATGGCATACCCACATGAATATTTATTGACAAGACATTTCAGCTTCTAATTTTGTATTAATTAGAAAAAAAATTGAAAAGCATAATTCCACTTAGACATTATAGGGTATTGTGTGTAGGCCAGTGACCAAAAATCCATTAAAATCAATTTTAAATTCAAACTGGAACACAACAAAATGTGAAAAAAGTAAAGGGGAGTGAAACCTTCTGAAGGCACTGTATTTTGATATGTAAAGGCTCTCCAAACTCGTTTTTTATTTTTTATTAACAAATACTTTCCTAACCCTAAATAATATAGATCTGAGTATTTTTTTTTATCTACCAATTGGTGCTGAAAAGAAGACGAATATGTGTGTATTTACATGTTTTTTATTGATCACTAATATTCTGAACTGTTCTCTCCATATATTCTAGTTAGTCTGTCAAGAAAATTCTAATTAAAGGTATACAAAATGCATAGGGTTGGCTTTAGATAAATGTACTGAAACCCCTATTGAATGAAAACTCCAGGAGAAAATCTGTTGGCCAGCAAGTGGGAGGGTTTTCAGCAGTTTAATTAATTAATTAGTTTAATTAAATGTATTCAGCATGCGCAAAGGAACCACGCCTCACAAAGTCCGTTATGCAACTGAATAAAGTAAGTCTGAATATCAACTACTGAGAAGTGCATAGCAAAGGCATAGTATATTGGGTGGGCTATTTACCGATGGACTATGTACAGCTGCAGCGATCGGATAGCTGCTCAGCTAGCAGATGTTTAAAGTTGGTGAGGGAGATAAAAGTCTCCAACTTCAGCAATTTTTGCAATTTGTTCCAGTCACAGGCAGCAGAGAACTGGAAGGAAAGGCGGCCAAATGAGGTGTTGGCTTTAGGGATGATCAGTGAGATACACCTGCTGGAGCACGTGCTATGGGTGGATGTTGCCATCGTGACCAGTGAACGGAGCTTTACCTAGCATGGACTTGTAGATGACCTGGAGCCAGTGGGTCTGGCGACGAATATGTAGCGAGGACCAGCCGACTAGAGCATACAGGTCGCAGTGGTGGGTGGTATAAGGTGCTTTAGTAACAAAACGGATGGCACTGTGATAAACTGCATCCAGTTTGCTGAGAAGAGTATTGGAAGCTATTTTGTAGATGACATCGCCAAAGTCGAGGATCGGTAGGATAGTCAGTTTTACTAGGGTAAGTTTGGCGGCGTGAGTGAAGGAAGCTTTGTTGCGAAATAGAAAGCCGACTCTAGATTTGATTTTAGATTGGAGATGTTTGATATGAGTCTGGAAGGAGAGTTTACAGTCTAGCCAGACACCTAGGTACTTATAGATGTCCACATATTCTAGGTCGGAACCATCCAGGGTGGTGATGCTAGTCGGGCGTGCAGGTGCAGGCAGCGAACGGTTGAAAAGCATGCATTTGGTTTTACTAGCGTTTAAAGCAGTTGGAGGCCACGGAAGGAGTGTTGTATGGCATTGAAGCTCGTTTGGAGGTTAGATAGCACAGTGTCCAAGGAAGGGCCAGAAGTATACAGAATGGTGTCGTCTGCGTAGAGGTGGATCAGGGAATCGCCCGCAGCAAGAGCAACATCATTGATATATACAGAGAAAAGAGTCGGCCCGAGAATTGAACCCTGTGGCACCCCCATGGAGACTGCCAGAGGACCGGACAACATACCCTCCGATTTGACACGCTGAACTCTGTCTGCAAAGTAGAAGGTGAACCAGGCAAGGCAGTCATTAGAAAAACACAGGCTACTGAGTCTGCCAATAAGAATATGGTGATTGACAGAGTCGAAAGCCTTGGCCAGGTCGATGAAGACGGCTGCACAGTACTGTCTTTTATCGTTTGCAGTTATGATATTGTTTAGTACCTTGAGCGTGGCTGAGGTGCACCCGTGATCGGCTCGGAAACCGGATTGCACAGCGGAGAAGGTACGGTGGGATTCGAGATGGTTGGTGATCTGTTTGTTAACTTGGCCTTCGAAGACCTTAGATAGGCAGGGCAGGATGGATATAGGTCTGTAACAGTTTAGGTCCAGGGTGTCTCCCCCTGATACAGTGTCTTAGACCGCTGCGCCACTCAGACTAAATAAGGACTGAAAATGCATTCTGGTTTCTGCAGTTGCCTAAATAAAACCGTTCAACTAAAACCATTAAACTAAAAATATTGATCATTATCATAACTCAAACCTTAACTCTAACCCTAATCCGAACCCTAGGGCAAGCTGTTTCATTTTTGTTGAAGGTTTGTTGATAGTATGCATCTATTGACAATCTGTAAGGGACTATCTAATTAAAATGGGACCAAAAAGCTTTATTTTTTAATTCAACCCACCTCTGCTGTTTTGGGACTTGCACAAGTATGCCCTCAGTGACCTGTGTCTTTTAAACATAATTCCAAAATACTCAACAGACCAGCAGCTCAGCAACCTTGATATGCAGACCAGACCAGACAGTATTTATTTGTCATCTCTCACAACGTGACACACAGTTTCCATGACCCTCCAGATGTGGTTGTCCTCCTTGGTCACACTCTGAAGGGCTCAGAGTCGTGCCAAAGCCCCTTTCCTGGAAACAGCTGCTATCAGAGAAAAGGGCAAGGCAATAAAAGAGCAGGGTGCATGTAAGTATTTGTTCTAGTTCAGTATTACCAGAAGCCCGTGGTTTCTCTTCCTCATCTTCTGGGACATGGGGATTCTTCAACCTGAGTCACTGACACTCACAGCCTGAGGTGTCTGTCCCTGTTATGGGCGCACTTTACAGTTTTTGTCTGGTGATTTTTCATTTAATACAGTATCTGTCACACAGTGTGTTAAATACAGTCCATTCCACATCTCCATGGTTTAGGTTTAGGTTTATTTGAAGATCTTGGTACATATGGTAGTAGCAGGTAGCCTAGTGGTTAGAGTGTTGGGCCAGTAACCAAAAGGTTGCTAGATTGAATCCCTGAGCTGACAAGGTCAAATCTGTTGTTCTGCCTCTGAACAAGGCAGTTAACCCCCTGTTCCTAGGCCGTCATTGTAAATAAGAATTTGTTCTAGTTAAATAAAGTAAAAAATATGCAGAAACATACATAAAATACAATGTCATACAATATATACTGAACAAAAATATAAACTAAACATTTTACAGAGTTACAGTTCAAGTAAGGAAAAGGCCCTAGTCTATAGATTTCACATTACAGATACCTTAAAAAAAGGTAGAGGCGTGGAGTAGAAATCCAGTCGGTATCTGGTGTGACCTCATGCAGCGCGACATCTCCTTTGCATAGAGTTGGCTGTTGATTGTGGCCTGTGGAATGTTGTCCAACTCCTCTTCAATGGCTTTAGGAAGTTGCTGGATATTGTCGGGAACTGAAACACACTGTCGTACACGTCAATCCAGAACATCCCAAACATGCTCAGTGGGTGACATGTCTGGTGAGTATGCATACCATGAAAGAACTGGAACATTTTCATCTTCCAGGAATTGTGTACAGATCCTTGCGACATGGGGCCGTGTATTATCATGCTGAAACATGAATCTCGTCAGGGTATCTCTGAGCATTCAATTTGCCATCGATAAAATGCAATTGTGTTTGTTGTCTGTAGCCTATGCTTTCCCATAGCATAACCCCACCACCACATGGGGTACTTTGTTCACAACGTTGACATCAGCAGATTGCTCGCCCACACCACCCCATATACGTGGTCTGCGGTTGTGAGGCTGGTTGGACGTACTGCTACATTTTCTAAAACAATGTTGGAGGCGGTTTTTGGTAGAAAAATTAACATTACATTTTCTGGCAACAGCTCTGGGGGGACATTCCTACAGTCAGCATGCCAGTTGAACTCTCCCTCACAACTTTAGACATCTGTGGCATTGTGTTGTGTGACAAAACTGCACATTTTAAGAGTGGCCTTTTATTGTCCCCAGCACAAGGTCCACCTGTGTAATAATCATGCTGTTTAATCAGCTTCTTGATATGCTACACCTGTCAGGTGGATGGATTATTTTGGCAAAGGAGAAATACTCACTAACAGGCATGTAAACAAATGTGTGCACAAAATTTGAGAGAAAAAAGCTTTTTGTGCATATGGAACATTTCTGGGATCTTTTTCAGTTCTGCCCACAAATTGTCTATAGGATTGAGGTCAGGGCTTTGTGTTGGCCACTCCAATACCTTGACTTTGTTGTCCTTAAGCCATTTTTGCAACAACTTTGGAAGTATGTTTGGGGTTATTGTCCATTTGGAAGACCCATTTGCAACCAAGATTTAACTTCTTGAATGAAGTTTGTGGGCAGAACTAAAAAAGAGTGTACAAGCAAGGAAGCCTACTAACCTGACTCAGTTACACCAGCTCTGTCAGGAGGAATGGGCCAAAATGCACCCAACTTATTGTGGGAAGCTTGTGGAAGGCTACCCAAAACGTTTGACCCAAGTTAAACAATTTAAAGGCATTGCTACCAAATACTAATTGAATGTATGTAAACTTCTGACCCACTGGGAATGTGATGAAAGAAATAAAAGCTGAAATAAATCACTCTACTATTATTCTGACATTTCACATTCTTAAAATAAAGTGGTGATCCTAACTGACCTAAGACAGGGAATTTTTACTAGGATTAAATGTCAGGAATTGTGAAAAACGTGAGTTTAAACGTATTTGGCTAAGGTGTATGTAAACTTCTGACTTCAACTGTAAATAGTAGATCCTGGGTTGAACCTCTTTTAGAATGTACCTGATGTGTTCATCCCAGGTCAAGCCAGCTGACACCATTATACCCAGTCGACTGAAAGACTCCACGTGCTCAACTGGATGGGCGTTTACAGCAGCTGATGCTGGAAAGGCCTTGTCAGTAGACCTGAAGCAGATGACCATATCCTTGGTTTTCTTTTCTTTCACTTACAGGCAGTTGGTTTTTCCACACAAGTTCAAGTTTGTTTATTCGTCATATACACATGACATACATTGGGTAAACAGTGCAATGAAATGCTTACTTGCAGTTTCACCTCTCGACAATGCAACAACAATACGAAAAGTAAGTAAGCGAATAAAAGAGTAATAGAAACATAAAAAGCTCAATGAATAAACATTTGATAAAAATATAAGAAAAATGAAATACAAGAAGGCACTCAAACAAATTTAAGTAGGTATTGTCACTGCATTGACTGCTGCTTGTGTTTGGCCAGGTAGCTTGCCATGGCACAACTCAGTGAATGTAAGGTCATCAGCGTACATAACAGGGTGGATGCTGCCTTAGGAGGCTGGAGTCTAGGGTGTTCGTGCATAGCACAAACAGTAGGGGAGAGAGCCCTCCACCCTGGGGAACTCCAGCTGGGACTGGCTGTGGGTTAGAAAGGCATGTTTTCCACCTCACCCTTCACTTGCGGTTTTCTAGGTCGCTCTTGATAGTAAGCCATTGTGAGCGGGACACCTCATGCTCTTGATAGTAAACCATTGTGAGTGGGACACTTCATGCTCTTGATAGTAAACCATTGTGAGTGGGACACTTCATGCTCTTGATAGTAAACCATTGTGAGTGGGACACTTCATGCTCTTGATAGTAAACCATTGTGAGCGGGACACCTCATGCTCTTGATAGTAAACCATTGTGAGCGGGACACCTCATGCTCTTGATAGTAAACCATTGTGAGTGGGACACCTCATGCTCTTGATAATAAACCTGTAGTGGCTTCCTTTCGTCTTTACCATAGCCACTGCCCAAGCCTGAAGCGGGGTTGTTTGGTACGCATACAGTCCACACTCAAGGTTTCCAAACGGCCAAACATTCAATGACATCCAGGGATATGGTGCAACAAAAATGTTTATTCTTCTTATATCTAACAAATAAATGATTCTCCAATCAACTTAAAGCATAGAATACTTGATATGGAAAATACATATTATGACCTGTATGTATGTCTGTATGGTCAAAAAACTATGCAAGGACTCCCTCTCCCGAAGGCCCAACTTCCTGCCTTTATCCTAACACACTTACCACAATAAATGAATAGGCAAGAGGGGTGGGGCAAAAACTGAGTTACACTAACAACAAATGAATATATCTCAATCAGGTAAATATAAATCATAAAGGTACGTACCTAATATTTCATCATGTACATTAATATTTCATATATTTACACAAATATACATGGAGCTCCGTATGTTCAGTCTTTTATACAAATATGTCCAAATCGGCTCTAACAAAACCATTGTGTCTGGGACACCTCATGCTCTGCTAGACTGAGTAGGAGCTAGCCATGGTCTAGTGTCAAATGCTCTGGAAAAGTCTGTAAAGGTTACATGAACATCCTGCTTTTGCACTTTGTTTGTTGTAAGGTTTGGTTCAGTTCGGTTCACCTTAGGTCAAAAGTTCAGGAGGATTTAGTTGCCAAAGGTAAGTAACATTTGATGTATTTGTTTTGAAGATGCACTTCGATTCCAAAACCTGTGGTGTAAATTACTGCAATAACCACAGATGTTATAATCTTAGGTTTAAACAAACCCTTTGTGCACTCTATGCAGATTACCAATGTTTCAGTACTTGTTTCTCTGGCAGTGATTCAAGGTCTGGTGAAACAGCACGAGGGGAATACTGACAGGGTAACCACTCATAGTGAATCACTGAGAATCACAACCTGTTTGTTCAGTCACAGAACACAACTCAGGATTATAGTGAGGAACAACCTATCATTACCGCATGACGCTAGAAGTACATACATAGTATAAAATAGAAATTCAATTATATTTTGGTGTGTTCTCTCTGTTGAGCTGTTATTTCAGTGAAAGTGTTCTACTACATTTACTGTATAATTAAATACTCTGTCGTTTTAAGTGTCACTGAGCTCTTGACCACAGGATGTGGTTGCAGTGGGTCGTACTCATCTGAATTTTACACAACTGAACACAAAATGGATCCAAACCTGTGAAATCCATTGTGCCACCAAAAACCATTGATTTTACTGTAGGCTTTTGTTGAGTGTAATGGATACAGAACTGGTTACTTATGCACGGTTACATGCACACAATAATAGGATTATTGTGAATAGTAAGATTAATATAATAACTTGTTTAAAATGCTTACATGCTTTGCAAGAATAATGATTTCCCTAATAGGGTCTTTCTATAAACTAGGGTACCAGTGAGCATTTATTGTAGTGGACTTTTTTTTATGTGTAACAGTATTTTTTATTGGAATTTCACAATTTTCACTTTCATTTTTAAGAGACACAACAACAGAGACAAAGCAACAAACAAAACAGCACTCACTTACACATACCTACGTATATATATACATATATACATGCATATACATATATATATATATACACACATACATACATACATACATACACACACACACACACACACACACACACACACACACACACACACACACACACACACACACACATACACACATACATACATACATACATACATACATACATACATACATACATACATACATACATACACACACCCATACATACACCATTTTCCTCTTCCCGCTCGGTGCTTCTCTCACCCCATCCCCATCATTGCGTCTCTCAATACATACGTTTTAAATAAACTTACAAACAGAAATTAAACAAAAAAGCTTAAAGTTTAAACCAAGAAGTTAGGTTCCGCACATGGAACGTACAGTGTAGTTCTGAAATACATAGATCCCCGCCATTCTAAGAGAATCCTTGCAGCATAATAGCTGATACCTCAGGTTCTAGGTAATTTAGATAAGGTTCCCATACTTTGTAGAACTGGTCTCTTTTAGAATGCAATGTACATGTCAGATATTCCAGAGGCACCCATTCAAATAGTATCTTATGCGAATCTTTAATAGAAGGAACCTTATCACTAATCCACTGTAAAAGGATGTTTTTCCTCGCTGCGAAGGTAAGGATGTTGTAAAGCCTCCTCTTCCTCCTCAGAAGTAACATGCCTACTAGGGAGACCCAACAGTAAAGAAACTGGGTCCAATTCTAGATCAACCCCTAGGATCTTTTCAATTTCTTGCAGAACACCAGACCAGTATCTTTCTATTTTGGTACATGACCATAAACAATGTGTTAGGGTGCCTGTATCAGTTTTGCATTTAAGACACTGAGGGGAAGAGGAAGTGGGGCTAAAAGCATGTCTGCGATTTGGGGATATATGCAATCTGTTTATTATTCTTAATTGGATTGCTCTAGTACGATTACATATAGATATTGTTTTTGCATATATCCAAATGTCCTCCCACATCTCTTCGTCAATAGTAACAGACAATTCTTTCTCCCACACTTGTTTCATCCTCTGTGTGTTGACAGCAGAAAAGGACCTTAAAGTATCATAAAACAGACTTACAGACATTTTCCTTTGTGGGAAAAAAAGCATTATTTAAATGATAGACACATCAGGGTTACCAATTAAGGTGGTGCTCTTCAGAATATAATGTGTTACTTGTAGGAAGCGGAAAAAGTCCTGCTTTGGGAGTCGATATTTCTCGACCATCTGCTCAAATGACAATAAAATCTTATCAGCAAATTAGTCATTTAGTCAACTTTTTTTTATGTGAATACATTAAGATATAAAGGGGGGACATAGATACATTCAACATAATTCATGAGTTGAATCAATACCTATGTTTAAACCCTTTCACATGCTTGGAGTCTTCACAGATTTGGCAAAAAATTGTGTGACATAAAACACTACATTTATTTTCTTACATTCATGATACACTTGTTTGTTGTTAGATCATATATTAAGCATTTAATAATTGAATTACTCATTGACCTTGAATCTGTGACATTCCTGGATATTGCTGTTGGATTATTTTTTGTATGGCGATCTCTTAAGAGTACTGTAACCTTGTAACATTTCGTATCTTCATATCAGTACCCATTATGAGATGGCTACAACCTAGCCTATGAATGAAAGTTTACAATGTAAGTGCACAGGTAGAGAAAAACATTTGAGTAATCAAGGTGACAGACAGTGACACATTCAATACCGCCTTGCACACTCTTATCTGCATCTAGCTGATCTAGGGTGTAATCATTAGTACATCAGTTGCAAAGTAGAGTTTCAATTGGACAATTCAGGTATGTTTATCCCTGTTCCATTTGCTTCCGTTTAAGAAACATTTCCAACGGAATTGGCGGAATGAATACACCACTGATCACACGCAAACAGAGTTCACTTTCATAGCAGCCACATACAAACAGAATGATCAATTTGCTCGTTGTATAATTCCTTCTCGCATTTATGTGCTCTTCCTCTCACATTTTCCCTTCGCTTGTGGACTTCAGTGCACAACACATCAGCTGTCCGTGACATGGCTAAAAAAACTTTCCAAGCAAAACCTTCATATCATAACCACTAACTGCTACAAACAGCCTACGTCGTTGTCGCCATATTAGCTAACGTCCTAGTCAACATAGCTACTAGAAGTAATGCATCATTAAACCTGCTACAATCATGCAGTACAGTGTACAGTCAGCAAGCAGTTTAGCAGTTACACCGGCAGACCCCGGTGGCAATACATTTATAAAACCAAAAGCTTACCTTGACTTGGAAGAGTTCCAGTATTGGATAGCCATAACCAGCTAGCTAACATAGCATCCCTCTCAGTTTGAGATGGTTATTTGAGTAGGCTAAACTAGCTAGCTGCATTCGCTAGCTAAGTGAAAGTGAAAAACAATACAACGAAACATAGCTCTCTCTCACTCTTGCTCTCTTGTTTCTCCTTCATTTTTAAATAAATTAATTTGTTCAAACTGTTCAACTTTTGCCTTTCCCTCTCTTTGAGTCAACCTCTCACCACATTTTATGCACTGCAGGGCTAGCTAGCTGTGGTTTACGCTTTCAATATTAGATTCATTCTCTGACCTTTTGATTGGGCGGATAACATCTCAGTTCATGCTGCAAGAGCTCTGATAGGTTGGAGGACGTCCTCCGGAAGTTGTCATAATTACTGTGTAAGTCTATGGAAGGGGGTGAGAAGCATGAGCCTCCTAGGTTTTGTATTGAAGTCACTATACACAGAGGAGGACGGAAACTAGCTGTCCTCCAGCTACACCATGGTGCTACCCTGCAGAGTGCTGTTGAGGCTACTGTAGACCTTGCAAAACAGTGTCTTTTAATCAATTATTTGGTGACATTAAATATTTAGTATAGTTTTATTTTTATGAAATTCACTGAGGAGGATGGTCCCCCCTTCCTTCTCCGAGGAGCCTTCACTGCTCCCTATGTTACGGTGTGAAAAGAGTTTTCATGCGCCCACATATCCAAAATAATGTATGTGATTGCAAAAGCCAATGCTTCAAACAGAAAGTGTAAATTTAATATGATTAATAAAACAAAATGTGATACTGTCATTAACAGGGTCCTTCAATAATTACTCATAATAGTTGTTTGATATGCGTTTTACGTCTAGCTGTTTAGTTAATTGGGGACATTATCGCACAACATCAGCTGATTCAGGAAAGTATTTTCAGAATGACTGTCAAGTGATAAAGAGGTTGTGTGATATTGCACACAGTTTAACAACAGCTAAAGTGCGGGAATTAATGTTTATCTTGAGGATTGACAGAACATTTTGGTGTCTATGTTGTTAAGGTGGTCTAAATAATTAGCCTACTTCTTCAACAACATTATATCAAGATTCGGTAAGATTGAGGGAAGATTATGGTCTGTATGTTTTGATCGTTTGTTTTCCGAGTTAAAACGGAGCAACGTGAAAACAGCCTGTTTATTAATTTTTTAATTGCTTTTTGAATTTGTTTTATTTTTGCATATAAAACCAAAAAACAACTTGATATTTCAATGTTAAAATGTGGTTATCCTTTCAAAGCAGGTCACCCTTCTAACTCCATTCTTCAAATCTATTCATCTACTATCTATTCATTAATTGATAATAGCTGTCCATACCTGCCACAGTGCCAAAATAAGATACTATTTCTCAATTTCTGCATACAATTTAGTGTATATTGACTTATTAATATATTGATATATCCTAGATACCTAGCTAACCATTGGTAATCTTACTGAATGATGCTATACAGCCAAACCAACAGTATCAATTGCTAGACTAGAGATATGCACTAGCTATAGTTAGTCAGTGGTTGCACATCTAACTAGCTGGAATGAAGCAAGGGTGTGAACAGTAGACATGTAAATATATCCTTTCACTGTTTACAGCAGGTCTTCAGCTACCCAGACCTGTCTGATCAGCCTGGTAGGGTGCCGTGGGTGTGTCCAGTTCCCACCTGTGCAAATCTATGTGTGTATAGCAATGGAAGTAAATATCCAATGCCTCAAATGTCATGCTGTAGGCCCACCACACACCTGAAGGGTTGTGGGGTCCTGCCTAGAAACAACCCCTAGCCATTACCCCTTACCCCTAGTGGAGATCTGAGATAATTGGACTGGTGTAAGCAATACTGCCAAAATTCCACCTTGCCTATCAGAGGGTTAGGTGGAGCTCTCAGCATGTCACCACCCATCAATCCCTCTCAGATCTCCACTCGTGTCTAGAATCTGGGCATTAGGGGGGAAGGGGTTGTTTCTAGAAAGTCCATGAATATTATGGTAGCTCAGTCAGTCAGTCTGGCACTTTCAAAAAATGGGAATAGCTGTCAAATACTTGCTTCCTCTATCCTTGGGAGAATGTCAATTACATTTCCTTGGTTTGTTGAATCCTCTTTCCTCATCTCCTTCTCAAAACCCATTGGATGAGAAGATCAGAGGGCCCTCACCTCTCACCTTCTTATCCAATGGGCTTTGAGAAGGAGGCGAGGAGAGAGGAAGTGAGGAATGAAGGAAATGCAATTAACACTCTCTTCTTGTTTCCTCCTCAAGGAGGTGAGGTGAGGAAGGTTCCTCCCCTCAGGTTCCAATGCACTTTCAAGGAGACGCAAGGAGTGGAGGAAACAAGGACAGAGGAAGCAAGAAAGTGATGTCTAGTTCACACACACACACACACACACACACACACACACGCACACATGCACACACGCACACACAGGGTGTGTCTTTGTTTGACTGTTTTCTACATTGTATAACACATATGGAAACATGTAGTAAGCAAAAAAAGTGTTAAACAAATCAAAATATATTCATATTTGAGATTCTTCAAATAGCCACCCTTTGCCTTGATGACAGCTTTGCACACTTGGCATTCTCTCAACGAGCTTCACAAGGTAGTCACCTGGAATGCATTTCAATTAACATGTGTTAGTGTAGTGTAATTAGTGTAATTTCTTTCCTTCTTAATGTGTTTGAGCCAATCAGTTGTGTTCTGACATGGTAGGGGTGTCACACAGAAGATAGCCCTATTCGGTAAGAGACCAAGTCTATATTATGGAAATAACAGCTCAAATAAGCAAAGAGAAGACTGTTGGAAAAACATTCCAGGTGAAGCTGGTAGAGAGAGAATGTCAATAGTGTGCAAAGCTGTCATTAAGACAAAGGGTGGCTATTTGAAGAATCTCAAATATAAAATATATTTGGACACTTTTTTGGTTACTACATGATTCCATATGTGTTATTTCATCATTTTTATGTCTTCACTATTATTCTACAATGTAGTAAATTGTCAAAATAAAAATAAACCTTGAATGAGTAAGTGTTCAAAAACTTTTGACAGGTAGTGTATATCACACCATTTTGACCCTGACCCCTTTATTTATAGAAGGACCCAATAATCTTGTTGATTACATCTGAAATCAGGCTACCTGATGGGACTTTGATGAATGCAGAAAATCGGCAATAAACATAAACGTTCTAACACAATGACCATGTTACTTTTTCAGGGATTATTTGATTCTGATTTCGGACATATAAAGTTTATGTGAAAACTATTTCTAAGATGCATACTTTTTCTGAGCATTACAGCCTATTAAAAGTAAATTTATGCTTGATCCAGTAATGTGCGTCACACACTCCTTACAGAGGGTGTGACGCACCCTCCGGAGGCTTGCAGAGGCCAAATAAAGATCCGTATGGTGATGCCATGCGCCTCCCATATTTTGTAACAATGCCGAGGGCTCCGCATTGCTCCGTATATGATTGGTTGACAGTCGGTGGGGGTGGTACATCCTGTATAAACACAAACTCACTTCCTTGACAACAAACATAAAGAACAAATCAAAAACATCGTAATGACACCTCTTGTAGGGATTTCAAAGACAAGAAAATGGGTTTGAACTGCTGGAAAGCGATCAGGGAGGTAATGGTGATAGATTCGGTAAAGAGGTCAGTGGAATGCAGGGAAGGGATAGAAGTACGCTGGATAAGCGCACATTCATCAAATCTGATCTAACAAAGTGGATATTTGTCAAATCCGTCATGATTAATGTATTGTAACAGGCCCACAATGTGGTTACTAAAACCCGATTTGGATATATTTTACAGTTCTTTCACTGTACAACATTTAGAAGTTGTCCCTTTTCAGCTTTAGAAAAAGTGCCGGCTGAATGCTAACTCCTGTTCATATAAGCTGGTAGCATAGCTAGCATACAGAAATAGGTGGTGGTAGTCAGTAGTTTTTAACTGTAATGCAGTTGACTGATGACGATGACATGAACATGTATTAGGGTTGACATCCATTAAAGCATTATACTCAGTTTTTTTACCTTAACATAGTGAGAAATACACATTAACAATAGCCTAAATGTAGGCACATTTTGCTGGGGGACAATGGGGAGATTCGGGATGGATTGCAGGTGGGAAAACGGTGCAGTCTTAACTCCTGTCAAAACTGCTCACGCTCTCAGGCCCTCCAGGGCGCCAGGCTCCCCATCATTACGCACACCTGCCTTTCCCTGTCACGCGCATCAGCGTATTATTGGTCTCACCTGTACTCAATCACCTGTTTATTACCTCCCCTATATTTGTCAGTTCCCCAGCTCTGTTCCCCGCTGCTGCATTGATTGACAAATGTTGTTTTGCCCGTGTGCCAACACTGTGCCTGTCTTGTTTCATGTCTGTTCTTTATTAAATGTTGACTTCCCGTACTTGCTTCTCATCTCCGGCGTCGGCCCTTACAGAATACAGCAGCCACCAAACAAAGTATCAGGGATGGGCTGGCTTTCTGGTTGGTATTGAAGTCGGGTCTGGGGGCCGCCACCGATGAAACCGGGGGTGCCCAAGCCAGCTCGTCGAGCTGTCACTCCCTAACCTTGCCCAGGTTGACTCGGAAGGTGCTCATCCCACATCAGGCCTAAGCCGGATCATCAGGTTTTAACGCCCACCCGGCTCGTCAGGCTGCTACACCTCCGCCGGATCATTGGGCTCCCACACCTCAGCGGGATCGTCAGGCCTTCATACCTCAGCCAGATCGTCAGGCTCCTATGCCTCAGCCAGCTTGTCAGGCTCTCATGCCTCTGTCGGTTCATCGGGGTTTCCCGCCTACCCGGTTGTCCAGCGCCTGTGCCTCGGCCGGCCCGTCAGGCTTGCCCAGGTGGGACACCGGGTGGTGCCCCGGGAGGGGGGTACTGTCACGCCTACTCTTGCTCTTCCCCCCTGGCGCTCGGAGGCACCAGGTTCCCCATCATTACGCACACATGCCTTTCCCTGTTATGCACATCAGCATATTATTGGACTCACCTGTTAATTACCTCCCCTATATTTGTCAGTTCCCCATCTCTGTTCCCCGCTGCTGCATTGATTGTCGAATATCGTTGTTTTGCCCGTGTGCGGACGCTGTGCCTCTCTTGTTTCATGTCTGTTCTTTATTAACATCTCAGAAGAGGCAAGATCGTATCTTTTCGTACAGCCAGTTGCTTGTAATTAGCTGGATGGCTATAGCGATGAGTGGTGTGCTGCAGACCAATTTATTGGAATGTGCATGACAGCTCCCCGAAGCGTAATGTGTATGAATGCTCTGACTTCTGTGGAGGCCGCATCACAGTAAGTGCTATATTGCCACAGCAGATTTCGTATTGACGATGCAGAGTGTTTTATGCTTGATCCACATTGCTGTCTGGAGGTTTTGACGCAATTGCTGAGCAGTAGGCCAGCCTCCCAAATGTTGTAACAATGTGGAGGGCTCAGTATAGCTCTGCATTGACATCAAGTCAAACTTTATTTGTCACATGCGCAGAATACAAGTGTAGACCTTACCGTGAAATGCCTACTTACAAGCCCTTAACCAACAGTGCAGTTCAAGAAGAGTTAAGAGAATATTTACCAAATAAACTAAAGTAGAAAATAATAAAAAGTAACACAATAAAATAACAATAACGAGGTTATATACAGGGTACCGAGTTAATGTGCTGGGGCACAGGTTAGTCGAGGTAATTTGTACATGTAGATAAGGGAGAAGTGACCCTCTTCACGACTGTCTTGGTGTGTTTGGACCATGATAGCTTTTTGGTGATGAGGACAACAAGGAACTTGAAACTCTGGACCCGCTCCACTACAGCCCCGTCGATGAAAATGGGGGCTTGTTCGGCCCGCCAGCTCCTTTGTCTTGCTCACATTGAGGGAGAGGTTGTTGTCCTGCCACCACACTGCCGGTCTCTGACCTCCTCCCTATAGACTGTCTCATCATTGTCGTTGTGTCATCAGCAAACCTAATGATGATGTTGGAGTCGTGTTTGGTCACGCAGTTGTGGGTGAACAGGGAGTACAGGAGGGGACTAAGTACACACCCCTGAGGGGCCCCAGTGTTAAGGATCAGCGTGGCAGACGTTTTGTTGTCTACCCTTACCACCTCGGAGTGGCCTGTCAGGAAGTCCAGGATTAAGTTGCAGAGGGAGGTGTTTAGTCCCAGGGTCCTTAGCTTAGTGATGAGCGTCCTGGGCACTATGGTGTTGAATGCTGAGCTGTAGTCAATGAACAGCATTCTCACATAGGTGTTCCTTTTGTCCAGGTGGGAAAGGGCAGTGTGGAGTGCGATTGAGATTGCGTCATCTGTGGATCTGTTGGGGCGGTATGCGAATTGGAGTGGGTCTAGGGTATCTGGGAGGATGCTGTTGATGTGAGCCATGACCAGCCTTTCAAAACATTTCATGGCTACCGACGTGAGTGGTACGGGGCGGTAATTATTTAGGCAGGTTACCTTCGCTTCCTTGGGCAGAGGGACTATGGTGGTCTGCATGAAACATGTATGTATTACAGACTCGGTCAGGGAGAGGTTGAAAATGTCAGTGAAGACACTTGCCAGTTGATTCGCACACGTTTTGAGTACACGTCATGGTAATCCATCTGGCCCTGCGGATTTGTGAATGCTCACATCGGCTACTGAGAGTGTTATCACACAGTTGTCCAGAACAGCTGGTGCTCTCATGAATGCTTCAGTGTTGCTTGCCTCGAAGCGAGCATAAGAAGCATTTAGCCTGTCGGGTAGGCTCGCATTCCCTTTATTGTCCTTAATAGTTTGCAAGCCCTGCCACATCCGACGAGCGTCAGAGCCGGTGTAGTAGGATTCAATCTTAATCCTGTATTGACCGTTCATCTGAGGACATAGCGGGAGTTCTTATAAGCATCCGGATTAGTGTCCCACTCCTTTAAAGCAGCAGCTCTATCCTTTAGCTCGATGTGGATGTTGCCTGTAATCCATGGCTTCTGGTTGGGATATGTACATACGGTCACCGTGGGGACGACGTCGTCGATGCACTTGTTGATGAAGCCAGTGACTGAGGTGGTATACTCCTCTATGCCATTGGATGAATCCCATAACATATTCCAGTCTGTGCTAGTGTAACGGATGTGAAACGGCTAGCTTAGTTAGCGGTGCGCGCTAAATAGCGTTTCAATCGGTGACATCACTTGCTCTGAGACCTTGAAGTAGTGGTTCCCCTTGCTCTGCAAGGGCCGCGGCTTTTGTGGAGCGATGGGTAACGATGCTTCGTGGGTGACTGTTGTTGATGTGTGCAGAGGGTCCCTGGTTCGGGCGAGGGGACGGTCTAAAGTTATACTGTTACATTGATGCTGTTGACCCGGATCACTGGTTGCTGCGGAAAAGGAGGAGGTCAAAAGGGGAGTGTAACGGATGTGAAACGGCTAGCTTAGCTAGCGGTGCGCGCTAAATAGCATTTCAATCAGTGACGTCACTTGTTCGGAGACCTTGAAGTAGTGGTTCCCCTTGCTCTGCAAGGGCCGCGGCTTTTGTGGAGCGATGGGTAACGATGCTTCGTGGGTGACTGTTGTTGATGTGTGCAGAGGGTCCCTGGTTCGCGCCCGGGTATGGGCGAGGGGACGGTCTAAAGTTATACTGTTACACAAGCAAAACAGTCCTGTAGCGTAACATCCGCGTCATCTGACCACTTCCGTATTGAGCGAGTCACTGGTACTTGCGGCTTTAGTTTTTGCTTGAAAGCAGGAATCAGGAGGATAGAATTATGGTCAGATTTGCCAAATGGAAGGTGGGTGAGCGCTTTGTATGCATCTCTGTTGGTGGAGTAAATGTGGTCTAGAGTTTTTTTTCCTCTTGTTGCACATGTGACATGCTGGTAGAAATAAGGTCAAACAGATTTAAGTTTGCCTGCATTAAAGTCCCTGGCCACTAGGAGCACCGCTTCTGGATGAACATTTTCTTGTTTGCTTATGGCCTTATAGAGTTGGTTGAGTGCGGTCTTAGTCCCATCGGTCTGTGGTGGTAAATAGATGGCTACGAATAATATAGATGAGAACTCTCTTGGTAGATAGTGTGGTCTACAGGCGAGCAATTCCTCGAGACTTCTTTAATATTAGACATCTCGCACCAGCTGTTATTGACAAATAGGCACACACATCCACCCCTTGTCTTACCAGACATATCTTCTCTGTTTTGACGGTGCATGGAAAATCAGCTCTTTATTATCTATGTCGTTGTTCAGCCATGACTCGGTGAAACATAAGATAGTACAGTTTTTGATGTCCCCTTGGCAGGATAATCTTGACCGTAGGTCATCGATTTTATTTTCCAATGTTTGCACGTTGGCCAATAGAACGGATGGCAGTGGGAGTTTACTCGCTCGCCTACGAATTCTCAGCCTGACCTCTGCCCCCTTTTTCTCCATATTTTCTTTACGCAAATGACGGGAATTTGGGCCTGTTCCCGGGAAAGCAGTATATCCTTCTCGTCGGACTCGTTAAAGGAAAAAGATTCTGTCAGTTCGAGGTGAGTAATCACTGATGTCCAGAAGTTATTTATGGTCATAAAAGACGGTAGCAGCAAAATTATGTACAAAATAAGTTATATAATAAGTTACAAACAACGCAAAAAAACAACAAAAAAATAGCACAGGTGGTTAGGAGCATGTAAAATGTCAGCCAGCCTCTCTGGCGCCATTTTCTACAATGACATGATTGGTTGACGGTAAGTGGGGCCGGTAGGTCCTGTATAAACACAAACTCACTTCCTCGACAACTTCCTTCACAACAGCTCTGCTCCCCGAAGCTCAAAATGTATGAATTCCCTGACTTCTGCAGAGGCCTTATCCCCCCCGTAAATGCTGTATGACCAATGCAGATGCCGGATTGACCATGTAGAGCCTTTGGTGGCTTGCACTACTGGTGCTGATATACCATAGGAAAACCGATTAAGCTGTTTACATGTCCTATTAATATGAAAGATTGCGTAGAAAACCATGTGTTTTTATCGGTGTATGCTTGCTTCGATTATGACCTTACTTCTATTAAGGTAAGAAGAGTAAGGTGTTTACATGACTTGCCATATTCAGCCATATTCAGTTTAATATCTAATTATTAGTGTGCATGTAAACATAATGCTGTTACTGACATCAAAAAGCTGTATGCGTAGTGGGGTTGATGTAAATGTGATGCAATCTCTGCAAGGTTTAACTGAGATGCAGGCTAGAGAAACTGTGCTTCAAACACACACACAACACATACACACACACACACACACACACACACACTGATTTGGTTGCTAGAGACGCAATCCAGTTGTACTGTATCTATGGACACGACCCAGTCGGTCAGTATAAATGTTCCATTGCCATACTGGCTGGCAATGTTCTTATCACTTGCTTGCTAGCTAGCCAACTACAGCTAATTTACAGCCACGTCAAAAAGTGCAGCCAGATTTACAGCAAAGTAGCCATATATGCATTTGTTTAAGCTGTTTTCTAGTGACATTTATTTGGATATATCCATAACAATGAGCTAATGAGGCATTGAAAATGTGCTCACTCATCAGGAGACTGTTGTTCAGAGGAGCTAGCCAACAAAACAGCTAACACAATCACTTCAAACTGAAGCTGCAAAGACTGCAAACTAGCTGCACTTTGTATCGTTTTACCTTTTTTCAATTGACATTTCTCTGTATATATCCTTAAAAACTATGCTGATTCATCATTTCGACTGACTGAGAAACGCTGCTGGGCAGTCTGTCTTGTCCCGACTCCTGACATGTTCATTACTATGGGACAGCTGGAGATCGAATTTGAATATTGAAACAATGTTGCAAAAGTCAGAGACAGACAGCAAGTCTAAAAGAAATGTGAGATATTGTCTAGATGCTTTTTATAGTGGAGATCAAGTTTATAAAGTGCCTGGCTGGGCTGATAAGACAATGGATTGTGCAGTCAGATGGAACAGAGTAAATAGGCATTTTAATGTCATAGATTTAGCAGGTGATAACTTGTGGAATAGACACGGTTTTCACCAATCATAATTCAGGATTAGGCCCACCCGTTGCATAATCAACCATACATCTTTCAAATAGAATATAGCGAAGAAGATTTGAGAATAGTGAGTTGGATTTAGCGAACGTTAGAAGCTCAGCTACAGCCGATGCCAGGACCAAGAGGGGGGATGACAATAAGGTGCCTAGCTAAGTAAGTTATTTTTCCTGCAAGCCACCTAGCTAGTTAGCTAACTTAAATTGATCTACTAAAACCCATATTGTGTATTGCTGGCTAACATACAGTACCAGTCAAAAGTTTGGACACACCTACTCATTCAAGAGGTTTTCTTTATTTGTACTATTTTCTGCATTGTAAAATAATAGTGAAGACATCGTAACAATGAAATAACAAATATGGAATCATGTTGTAACCAAAAAACTGTTAAACAAATCAAAATATATTTTGGATTCTTCAAAGTAGCCACCCTTTGACTTGATGACAGCTTTGCACACACTTGGCATTCTCTCAACTAGCTTCACCTGGAATGCTTTTCCAACAGTCTTGAAGGAGTTCTCACATATGCTGAGCACTTGTTGGCTGCTTTTCCTGTGTGTAAAGCTGTCATCAAGGCAAAGGGTGGCTACTGTGAAGAATCTCAAACATAAAATATACTTTTTTGTTTACTACATGATTCCATATGTGTTATTTCATAGTTTTGATGTCTCCACTATTATTGTACAATGTAGAACATAGTAAAAATAAAGAAAAACCCTACAATGAGTAGGTGTGCCCAAACTTTTGACCGGTACTGTACTACTGTGTTACATTGGGGGGAAATCGAAGGGGGAAAAATCTGTTTGCTAACTTAGCAAGGTAGCTAGCTAGCTAGGTAGTTAAGTTAGCTTAACAACTACCGGTAGCCATATCTATGACAAAAAATAGAAGAGGTTTTACAATCAGAGATATTTTGTTTCTTGATTGTAAAATGTCTTATTTTTACTTGTAGATATGTCTACTAAACAGCAAGCTACAATATTACAACCAGCCAACTAAAGCTAGGTTTACCAGCAAATGTTAGCAGATGACTGAAGTTGGCAGGCTAGTTAGCCTGGCGCCTGTTAACTTGTTATGCGCCACACCTTGTATTTGTAACTTGTTAGCAAACATGTAACATCAGCAAATGTAAATAATTTTACTAGCTAGCTAAGTAACTTAATTGACGAGGGTTGACATTGAAATGCATCCACGGTTATAATCATAATCAATCTCACAAAATTATAGGCATGACACAAAATATGATTCCTAACAGATGTAAATAACAAGTATCAAATCAAATCAAATCAAATTTTATTTGTCACATACACATGGTTAGCAGATGTTAATGCGAGTGTAGCGAAATGCTTGTATATCCAGCAAGATAGCTAGCTAAGTTTATTAGCAAAAAATGAGGAGAACCACTAATAAAACAATTTGCTGTTGTAAATCTCTAAAACTGAAGCTGATTTTACTCAAAACATATTTGCCTTTGCATGCCTGATAGACATGGATGTAGGTAGATACTGTACAGTCTGGTCACTGTGCAAAGGTTGAGGGTTATGCCATATTTCTTTCTATTAGGCTAGATATGGTGGGAAATGTAATCTCTGTGCCTGTTCACATGTATGTATGTTCAACTAGTTTACCCTAATGTTGATACTGGCACAGTTCAACTGTCGTTCAAACTACAATAGAGTATAATTGATTACAATTTTTTGTTTTACAGACAATACCGGGTGCCTGGCCTTCTTCCTGGAGTGAATTCAAGATACAGAAACATAAATCCTTTACCTGTGTGTGTCATTGTCACAGAACTGTATCCCGTGATCTGTATCCCTCTCGAGGGATCATATATTATGCTGTATTTCAAGCAGATGACTCATGAGGAGCTGAATGGCAGTTTGATCATGACAACACTCCTCCTTCCATGTATTCCCTGAACTTTACTACACTGATCTTATTGTATTTGAGTACTGTATGTTTCTTTGTGAATGGCAATTTCATCAAGATCACAAGTTCTCTTAGCTACAGATTGTTACACCAGATAATGTGATTTAACCAAAGATTTTTGGTATCCATTACTGGGAGTTACAGGATAGTTAGGAACTAGGATCAAGAGAGATGATCAAGTGTTTTTGTACTATATCTCTGAAAATAATCATGGCCTCTAAACCTTCAGGCTGCATACAGGACCCTATTCCAACTAAACTACTGAAAGAGCTGCTTCCTGTGCTTGGCCCTCCTATGTTGAACATAATAAACGGCTCTCTATCCACCGGATGTGTACCAAACTCACTAAAAGTGGCAGTAATAAAGCCTCTCTTGAAAAAGCCAAACCTTGACCCAGAAAATATAAAAAACTATCAGCCTATATCGAATCTTCCATTCCTCTCAAAAATTTTAGAAAAGGCTGCTGTGCAGCAACTCACTGCCTTCCTGAAGACAAACAATGTATACGAAATGCTTCAGTCTGGTTTTAGACCCCATCATAGCACTGAGACGGCACTTGTGAAGGTGGTAAATTTCATTTTAATGGCATCGGACCGAGGCTCTGCATCTGTCCTCGTGCTCCTAGACCTTAGTGCTGCTTTTGATACCATCAATCACCACATTCTTTTGGAGAGATTGGAAACCCAAATTGGTCTACACGGACAAGTTCTGGCCTGGTTTAGATCTTATCTGTCGGAAAGATATCAGTTTGTCTCTGTGAATGGTTTGTCCTCTGACAAATCAACTGTAAATTTTGGTGTTCCTCAAGGTTCCGTTTTAGGACCACTATTGTTTTCACTATATATTTGACCTCTTGGGGATGTCATTCGAAAACATAATGTTAACTTTCACTGCTATGCGGATGACACATAGCTGTACATTTCAATGAAACATGGTGAAGCCCGAAAATTGCCCTTGCTAGAAGCATGTGTTTCAGACATAAGGAAGTGGATGGCTGCAAACTTTCTTCTTTTAAACTCGGACAAAACAGAGATGCTTGTTCTAGGTCCCAAGAAACAAAGAGATCTTCTGTTGAATCTGACAATTAATCTTAATGGTTGTACAGTCGTCTCAAATAAAACTGTGAAGGACCTCGGCGTTACTCTGGACCCTGATCTCTCTTTTGAAGAACATATCAAGACCATTTCAAGGACAGCTTTTTTCCATCTACGTAATATTGCAAAAATCAGAAACTTTCTGTCCAAAAATGATGCAGAAAAATTAATCCATGCTTTTGTCACTTCTAGGTTAGACTACTGCAATGCTCTACTTTCCGGCTACCCGGATAAAGCACTAAATAAACTTCAGTTAGTGCTAAATATGGCTGCTAGAATCCTGACTAGAACCAAAAAATGTGATCATATTACTCCAGTGCTAGCCTCCCTACACTGGCTTCCTGTCAAAGCAAGGGCTGATTTCAAGGTTTTACTGCTAACCTACAAAGCATTACATGGGCTTGCTCCTACCTATCTCTCTGATTTGGTCCTGCCGTACATACCTACACGTACGCTACGGTCACAAGACGCAGGCCTCCTAATTGTCCCTATTTCTAAGCAAACAGCTGGAGGCAGGGCTTTCTCCTATAGATCTCAATTTTTATGGAACGGTCTGCCTACCCATGTCAGAGACGCAAACTCGGTCTCAATCTTTAAGTCTTTACTGAAGACTAATTTCTTCAGTGGGTCATATGATTTAGTGTAGTCTGGCCCAGGAGTGGGAAGGTAAACGGAAAGGCTCTGGAGCAACGAACCGCCCTTGCTGTCTCTGCTTGGCCGGTTCCCCTCTTTCCACTGGGATTCTCTGCCTCTAACCCTATTACAGGGGCTGAGTCACTGGCTTACTGGGGCTCTCTCATGCCGTCCCTGGAGGGGGTGCGTCACCTGAGTGGGTTGATTCACTGATGTGGTCATCCTGTCTGGGTTGGCGCCCCCCCCTTGGGTTGTGCCATGGCGGAGATCTTTGTGGGCTATACTCAGCCTTGTCTCAGGATGGTAAGTTGGTGGTTGAAGATATCCCTCTAGTGGTGTGGGGGCTGTGCTTTGGCAAAGTGGGTGTAGTTATATCCTTCCTGTTTGGCCCTGTCCGGGGGTGTCCTCGGATGGGGCCACAGTGTCTCCTGACCCCTCCTGTCTCAGCCTCCAGTATTTATGCTGCAGTAGTTTATGTGTCGGGGGCTAGGGTCAGTTTGTTATATCTGGAGTACTTCTCCTGTCCTAATCGGTGTCCTGTGTGAATCTAAGTGTGCATTCTCTAATTCTCTCCTTCTCTCTTTCTTTCTCTCTCTCGGAGGACCTGAGCCCTAGGACCATGCCCCAGGACTACCTGACATGATGACTCCTTGCTGTCCCCAGTCCACCTGGCTGTGCTGCTGCTCCAGTTTCAACTGTTCTGCCTTATTATTATTCGACCATGCTGGTCATTTATGAACATTTGAACATCTTGGCCATGTTCTGTTATAATCTCCACCCGGCACAGCCAGAAGAGGACTGGCCACCCCACACAGCCTGGTTCCTCTCTAGGTTTCTTCCTAGGTTTTGGCCTTTCTAGGGAGTTTTTCCTAGCCACCGTGCTTCTACGCCTGCATTGCTTGCTGTTTGGGGTTTTAGGCTGGGTTTCTGTACAGCACTTTGAGACATCAGCTGATGTACGAAGGGCTATATAAATACATTTGATTTGATTTGAGTTACCGTTTGGTGTAGCACAGAGAATTACCTACCTTCACCACCTTGGGCGGCCCGTCAGGAAGTCCAGGACCCAATTGCACAGGGCGGGGTTAAGACCCATGGCCTCAAGCTTAATGATGAGCTTTGAGGGTACTATGGTGTTGAATGCTGAGATATAGACGGAACTAGAAGCACAAGCATTTCGCTATGCTCGCAATAACAACTGCTAACCAGGTGTCTGTGACCAATAAAATGTGATTTGATTTGAGCCTTTAAGACTCTTCCTGGTACTGCACGTCTCCTGCAAAGACATGGTTGTGGTGTTAGCATTTTACACTTTTTGTGGAAGGGACGTAGAGCAACACGCCTTTGTTGGTAAAGGTGTTAACCGAATGGGACGGCTAGCATATTGTTTAGGGACAATGAGGGGACATTGGGAGCTGCTTTTGAGAGGAAAGATCAGTCAACAAATTTAATGGGCTGGGGGGGGGGGGCAAAAAAGGTGTGAAAAGTCTTAGGAGGGCAGTTCTTACACAACAATTGTTGTGTATGGGAGACTGCGGAGAATTGTCACCTCAATCGTTCTCATACAGAACAATACATTTACTGTCTAACCTCAACACAACACTGCACAACACTGCACAACCCTTCCTCATCTCAAAGTACTGTCTGTAAACTTCCCCCAGCCCATTGACTTTCACAGATCATTCTTGTCAATAGTAGCCCTTTGCAGGGGATTTTTGTAGGCATGTCTATGCATTATGTTTTAAGAATCTGCAGAGAGAAGAATGAGGTGGTTGTGTCTTGATTTTATAGATTTTAATGTCACTTGCTGGTTTCTGTCCCACAATCTTGTTGTGCTCCATAATCGCAAGCTGTTTCTGCTCCCTCATACTTGTGTACCCACAAATTCCACCCCTTTGAGGTATTTTTAAGCAGGGCACTGTGTAATGACTCCAGATAACCTGAGTTTTACAAAGACAAAAGGTAAAAGAGAAGAGGGGTAGACTAAATGAATTACATGTTCTGGAAGGTTCTCAGGCTACCTCTAACCATTTGTAACCAATATTCCCTCTAAACAGCTCTCCCTGGACTGAACTTCACTCAACTTTCTAGTTTTCCGCTTTAGTTAATACTATCAACATTTCCCTCTACTGTGTGAATTGTGATCGGCCCGTCAGGAAGTCCAGGACCCATTTTCACAGGGCGGGGTTGAGACCCAGGGCCTCAAGCTTAATGATGAGCTTGGAGGGTACTATGGTGTTGATGAGTTGAAAACACATAAACACACGCACAAGTGAAAAAACACACACTAGATTAACCAGGACTCGTGAAGATGCCCTTGTTCTGTGTTGGATCTTCTCTTATGTGTCTGAGCTATACGAATCTCATGCATGCAAGGACACACACACACACACACACACACACACACACACACACACACACACACACACACACACACACACACACACACACACACACACACACACACACACACACACACACACACACACACACACACACACACACACACACACACACACACACACACACACACACACACACACACACACACACACACACACACACACACACACACACACACACACACACACATCCCCTCTCGGGAGGTCAACTCCAGCTGCTGACGTGTCAAGAAGAAAGGAGAGAAGGAAAAAAAACGATTTAATCTTGTGATTATCAAAGGGACGAGTGATGAGCTCAAAGAAACTACTAAACATTTCTAAAAATTCATTACATTTTCAAAAGGGGGGGGCATAAAGGGAAGACACTAAAGTTAAGTTCAACATGAGTCTCACATGAAGTATTTCAAAGCACTCAACAGAGGAAGAGATTTGACTGGGGTCTCTGACCACAGTATCCTAAACACGTTGCCTCTTGGCTTTAGCGCAGAGAGGTAAAAACAGATTCTGATTAGATACAGAAAGATTTTCACTGTGCATTTCAAGCTGTAGAGGCTGTCATTGAAAATCAGCCATCTCTAAAAGCATATGACTGTGAAATAGCACCACTGTGCTATACCAATACACTACAAATGGCATTGTTTCTAGTAATCTCAAATTCAGTCAATTAGCATTTGAATTTCTAATCCTGTAGACATTCTCATTCTGTATTAGATAAAAATCCCATGTGCTATGAGTTCTTCCGCCTGAGGTGAAATTAAGGGAATATGCCATTGAGCCAGTATCCCTGTCACAAGAGAAACACTGAAAGTGTTGTGGGATGACCTGAACAGATAATGGATACTAATTAATTTGCTCTTCCTAGAGATTACACAGTGCTATGTCCTGTGTATACCACTGAATCCAGCAAGTGAAGAACTGAATAAGAAATAAAATAGTATTGTATATAAGTGCGCTATGCACTTGTTTGATTTATCATAGGGCTGATATAGTTGGGTCTTTTAGGGATCCTTCAAGTAGTAGTCCACCACTTTGGGTATTCCACTGAGTCAGTGGTGAAGAGGGTGGGATTCAGGGCTCAGTTTGGATCTCTACAAAGCTCAAATAGTCAGCTCGTCTGTTTTGGATAAAGACAATGGCTGTCTGCTATTAGGCTGTGAAACTCAAGTTAATGTAAACTCTCACCAAGCAGCTGAACATTAATAATACTTAGCTGAAATATATTGTGGGGTCATCATGCTCGAATTCAGACACATGCTCAAGTGTGTGTGTGTGATAGAGAGGAGTTCAGATCGTTCTTGATTCATTTGACTCATCTTACAATTCTTACGCAAGTTTCAACCGAATGTTTACACCTCAGGCTGAATAAATACCTACCCACCGTACTGTCCTCTCAATAGTTTACCTTGCCACTAAGTGGATAAAAGGTTTTCTCTATATGAATACTGGAATTCACCCTGGACTGTGCACAGTCACATGGGGCTTAGTGTAGCAGCCACTGACTGGCTGAATACGGGATGTATAATTATCTCAGGCTGTTTTTGCCAAGCTAGGGAAGGTACCGTACTTTCCATGTCCTGCAGATGATCAGAGATAAGCGTGGCGGCCACACAGAGGAAGAGAGTCCTCTTTTGCACAGATACACAAATGGTCTTTTCAATTTTCACTTGAACCCAAAAAGTCATTTTTGAGAATGTACTTACTGTATGACACTTACATAAATAAAGACATGTTAATGAAAGTTTGCACTAAAGATATTTCGCCACACATTTTTCTTTGGTCAAACTTTCTATGAACTGCCTGTGATTATTTCCATTATGACTGCATTATGAGTGGTTCTAGTTATAGAACAATGACAGGGGCTTACTAACTTATCATTAAAAAGAATGTGGTTTAATCAACAATGAAAGAAGATTCCAGAAACACATTTTTAAAAAGATGAAAAAAAGCTTTATACAGGCACAGCATTATGCACAATTTAAATCACAACCTTAAAACATTTCAGTGCAAAAAAAAACTGAAAGAAATTTACATTTTGCTACAAATGTACTGGGTCCTGTGAGTCAGATAAATCAGTTTATGTCAGTCTGCGCTCAGTGCAAAAAGGGTCCTGAACAGACAGAATTCTGGGACAGTAATCATAGTGCAAGAGGGACACACCTGCACTTCCTCCACCAAGATGACACTGGTTGAAATTCATGGCTCTTGCTAAGGACAACTTGGGAATGTTGCGGATCAAAATTAAGTTATTGTATGTGTCTGGGAAAAATGCTATTTCTATCTATGGTCTGGTCTCTACCCATTAAGAAGTATGGACAGTATGGACTATGCTGTCACTCAATGGATTGATATCTAGAGTACATGGAACCATTGGCTGACTGTCTGAGAAGTTTCCATATCAGTTTCAGAAGGTGAAAATTCAGCTTTCAGTTGTTCTCTTGGAAAGCCACTAGACTCGACTACACCCTTCTGAGATACACAACTTTGAAATGAGGTCTTTGGTTTCATTTGACAACACCAAAAAAGAAAAGACAATACAATATATAAAATACATGGCCGAGCAGTACAATTTTGGTACAAAGAAGAACATGACGGAATGATACGCTTCTCAATAAAAATTGGGTTTGCAGATAATTTCATCAACTAATACCTTACATTTTGTCTACATGATTGGCAAATTTTTTTTGTTTTTTTTAAATAAAAAATTCTAAAAGGCAGATGTTTGGCGATTAAAACCTCTAATGAGCTGTAAGTGCTATGTTATGTTAAAGATAGGCTTTTATCAGCACATTTTATACCGTTAACATTTAATTCCATGGATAACATTTATTGAACTGTGGGTGTGAAATGAATTTTCAAATCAAATACTGTCAGACTGACAAATATGAGGCAATGGAATCAAAAGGGTGGCCAAGGCAGTTGGACTGAACCACGCCTATACTGTACTATACAATAAGATCTAACCAGCAAAATTACAGTGTAATCCATCTTTGGCTCACACAAGAGGACACATAACATTTCCAACCAACCCATGGTGCACAATGTGGTAACATGTAACATTCAAAGTAATCCTACTTCAATTTTTGTTTTTCCTTAAAGGCCCAATGCATCTGTTTTTATCTCAATATCAAATAATTTCTGGGTAACAATTAAGCAAGTGCCTTACTGTAATAGTTTTCCATTAAAACTGTAAAAAGGAAACAAAAATAGCCTTTTAGCAAAAACTATTTCTCTAGCAATAATTTTGTTAGGACTGTTGGAGTGGTCTGAGTATGTAATCTGAAAACTAACTGTTATTGGCAAAGAGGTTGGAACTCTTTGTTATTGGTATATATTAACTTATACTGCCTCAAATTCTTTCACACTTTTAAAGGGATAGTTTCATCAAAACACAGGAAAAACAGGATTTTGACTGCACTGGGCCTTAAAAAACCCATTCATACTACCACAGATCAGAAATACAACACATTTTCAAGAATTTGGATATAGATCCTTCCAGGTTGTTGGGTGGTTTTTATCCCTGTCTATCGATCTCAGTTCTCAACCACTGCAAGTCATCCCATCCATTAAAACCTGTATTGAACCCATTGGCTCTCTCTGCCTGTTCCTCTGGCTAATGTTAGCTCATGGCTCTCCATTGACAAAGCCCTGCTCCCCTGGTGCTCAGAGTTTGGTTCTCTTCCAGCAAAGCTTCTATGAGCATTTAATGACCTGGCAGCGCTGTGAAGGACTTGGCCGGGCCAACATGAGTGTCAGCTGGGCTATGAAAGCCCCGACAACAGCCTGTCCAAGCTAAATGCTAAATGATAACAGCAATTATGTTTGACATCTGAAAAGGGGCAGGGTTAAACAAGTGAGACAACAGTAAAATAAGTTGTTTCAAGAACTTACATTATTTGCCCTAATTCATGTACTTTAATTTAATTAAATATGATTATTTTAGGCATTGTATTTGCTATCAATGTTTTTAGCTGTTGTTGTTCTTACAATTACTACTAACATCCTTGCTATTGTACTGAATATGTTTGGAAAGAAAATACATTTAAAAAATGGTGCTTACAAATAATTTCCTATTTAATATTAAGATTTAAATGTCTGGGTCAATGGAAGCGGCCGTGGAACTGGTTGCATCAAATTAGAATTGCAGATGATGTTTGGATGAGGAAAGGAAACCGTGAGAAGCCATGAGAACCCGGAGGAACAGGCACCGCGCAGACTCGACACATCTGACCATGGGCAAACTCACAAACAAATGAAATACAGAGGTGAAAAAGAAATAGCTGCAAGAAAAATAAAACAGCTTAGTAAAAAAGCGAGAAACTGTACAAGGCACATGTAACCTCCACAAAGCATTATCCACATGGCATTATCCCTGTGAGTGCTCTGCAACAGGACACTCCATCTTTGGTGGTTTGATTAGGCTCAGCTTTCCAAATCTGAGCAGTTTCCTGCAAAATTCCAGTTGTTGTAGAATTCCCAAAGAAAGTATTCTCCAAAGCTGTACAAATTCCCTATTCCAACTTATCCTGGATCAGGGAATCTTGAGCCAATTCAAGGTTAAAAACTATCAAGACACATTTGTATAGGTCCACATATGCAGGAGGATCCATTCTGAAAATGTAGCATTTTATATAATCACATATGTACAGGGTCTTTTGACAGAATTCTCCCAGGTGCTACAGTATGTGACTGCTGGGTGCTGCAGGAATGGGATTGAGGCTTCTGTCTACCCATCATCTTCTCTGCAAGATGATCTGTAATAGTCGTCCAATCAGGAGCCCCATCCACAGTAGGAAGGCGGGCTCTTGGTGCATCTCCTGCAGGTTTGCCTGGGCAACTTGACCGTTTCTGCCAGCAGGGCGCTGTGGAGGACACAGCGAAAAGAGCCCTGTTACATACACATACCCCTGTATACATAACCACTAAACATATACACAAACATACAGGATAAAGCATTCAACATATTGCCATAACACATAGCGTAATAGTGCCATTCACCTGACAACCATAATGACCCGTGCTGTGTGTGGAACGCAGACACCAGAGGTTTGCTGACAATAATGGCTATGGACATGGCTGAATTCAACTGTGGTCAGTGTGCCAGTCCTTTCATAAGGGGTAAATTCTCGTCATCACACACATGCAGCCCTACAAACACAGGAATCAGGCCAACACAACTTGTTCCTGACATCCTGGTCCAATTCAATCCAAACCCTTGGTCCCTCTCCAGGTGTTAGGACCAGTGGGTTCACTTCACACTCAGACAAGAGGCCCAGACAAATACATATACTGTTCTTACATGTGTTTGTGCTCCTGTGATACAGTACCATGATGTGTTTGTGCTCCTGTGATACAGTACCATGATGTGTTTGTGCTCCTGTGATACAGTACCATGATGTGTTTGTGCTCCTGTGATACAGTACCATGATGTGTTTGTGCTCCTGTGATACAGTACCATGATGTGTTTGTGCTCCTGTGATACAGTACCATGAAGTGTTTGTATACGAATTAGTTTGGTAATGATGTGTACACAGCATTGAATTAAAGAAGCACAATTAAGCATTAAAGTGTGGAACCAACAGGACCCTGAACAGCTTCAACCCCCATGCCATAAAACTGCTAATTAACCAAATAGCTACACAGACTTTCTGCATTGACCCTTTTAGCACTAACTCTTTTGACTCATCGCGTATGCTACTGCCACTGCTTATTATCTATCCTGTTGCCTAGTCACTTTACCCCTATCTATATGTACATATCTACCTCAATTAACTCGTACCCCTGCACATCGACTCGGTACTGTTACCCCATGTCTATAGCCAAGTTATCATTACTCATTGTGCATTTATTCCTCATATTATTATCTTTCAATTATTTGTATATTTTTCTCTCAGCATTGTTGTGAAGGGCCCATAAGTAAGTATTCCACTGTTAGTCTACACCTGTTGTTTACCAAGCATGTGACAAATAAAATGTGATTTTATTTAAATGAGCAACCACTTTAACTGTATTTACCCTCTCAATTGAGGGTTAATGTTCTGCTCTTCTGATCTTTGTGTCAACACTGCTATGTTGGTCAGAGGCCCTGCAAACGACCACACTAGTCCTACAGCCTTGGGCTGAAGAGAACCCTAACATACCAGGTTTACGACATGAGTGATATCTCTTAATGAGCAATACAATGCAGCAGCAGTGTCATAAAGGCCATTCTATTAGGGCAGCTACTTCAGCTCCAATGGAAACAGCACTTCATGAACTAAACACAAATAGGGACATTTTTACTGTGAGGTGAATGGAGAGATTAGGGAAGAGATTGAGACATTCTATTTGGTCTTCAGTGGTGCACTTGGACATGGCCAGGTCATGGTATCCTAATAATGAGGGATGGATGGACTACTCCCCTCACAGACAATTACCTCTGCAGACTTGGCATAGTGGAGGTGAAAACAGGTGGCTGTCTTGGCCAGGCCAGCACTTTGGCCTGAGGCCACTAGTTTGGCAGGGCTTTTGCGATAAGCGCTGAGCATTTCCCCTGTGGCCCTTTGGCAGAGGGGACGGAGGAAGCGTGATTCATTTTACAAGTATAAAATGAAGAGAAAACACCAAGTCTGAGTTATACTTTTCCCTTAGTCCCTCGAGGTGAAAAAAAACAACTGTTTCTTACAGGAACTGTGCTGAAGTATGACTTGGGCATTGCTCCATTAGTGAATCACTGCAGGTGTGTGGATTCAGAGCAGCTTGGCAGGTAACCATACCATGCAGACATTGTAAACCAGCCCTGTGCCTCAGGTATTCTGCTCTCAACAAAAGGATTTTAGGAACAAATGCAAGAGGAATATCAATGCTTGGTTTTACACTAAATGAGTTGTGCCAAGAACCACAGAAACCTGGAGTGACTGTGAATAGTGTCTGAGGAAACAGGTGATGAGGAAGTGAACTTAAATTGAGGTGCATTAACTCCTCTGTGAGATAGACTTAGAGCAGGACTGGCAACCTTGTAAGACCCCATTCTCCTTCAGGCCAAACATGATGAGTTCATTAGAGAATTGACAGATCGAAGGTTTGGCTAGATGTAAATTATGGTTCCGAAAGACTTAACAAAAACTTAAAACAAGCTGTTGAAAGGTTGTTTGATTAGAACATATCCTCATTCGAAGTTTAGGACTATTTAACAATGTGTGAAACAAATACTGTATGTTCCTATGGTAAAGAGATTTTAAAGAATGAAATGGAAAGAGGAATGACTTCTATACTTGCTGTAAGCTCTACAAATGAAACACATGCTGCCATTCCAGGCAGTGGTTTCAACAGTGTAAACACAGACTTGTATCCTGAGATTTGGCCATTGAGGCTGAGGGTAAAACCTCTCTGGTGTATATTATAGTATCATGACTACATGTTGCATTTTGCATGGCATTATATAGTACAGTACACACAGTATGTAATCACATGCCACTTCACACCCCGATGCATGCAACATGAGAGGGAGGCATAAGGCAAATCAACAGGTGAATGATCCCTTTAATAGTATGTTATTAGCTGGGGGGAGCGTACAGTAGAAAACATATTCCAATATTACTTTCAAAGACTTTCAGCTATATCACACATAGCTTAAACGGAGTTAGTGTGTATTGTACTTGTTAGTTTCCTTTAAAACATTTATCTTTCCCTTTAAGATTCATGTTTTTTCCCCCTTAAAAGTTAGATCAATTTCTATTTCCCTTTAAGAATAATGTTAATACCCAAATTCACTAAATACACACACTGAACGTTTTACACCGATAACCAGCAAATTGGTACAATGTTGCAAACCATTAACACTTAAACCATGTCTCAAGTATGATGGATCAGGGTCTGAGTATTCAGTTGTTTCTGTGCCCAAAATGTGTTGTGGCATGCCGGCATCACACACAGACTGACTAATCTCTCCCTCTGATAATTGATCTGGGGTGAGAGAACGCAGAGTGCAGCACCACATGCAAGCAAAACAAAGAAGCCATTACTTACAAGACCAGAAGAACACTGAAAAACAATTCGACCAAATTGGGAGAGCAGACAGAATTTGGAAGAGACAACATGAAATTAAAGTGACTCGCTAATACGTTCACAGATGTCTGCCTGAGGAAAAACAACGTTGTCACTGAAACACTCAATGCTACTCAGCTTGTGCTTTTATTTGATCAAAACAAGGTATTACACAGCTGCTTAAAATAGTTTCCAAACAGACAAACTTCTCTCTCCCTCTTTCTATAAGAGAAAGACTGCAGGTCCTAAGCCAAAATAACCTTGCATCACATATAAGATGGGGTGTCACCACTTTCTGAGGGAAATCACTTAAAAAAAAAAAAACCCATTTAAAAACAGAATAGAAACTCAACAAAGAAGTCAGCTGCCATGTAAATTGCTCAGATAATTTGAGTGGCAAAATGCAGACATTAGTTCTCTTAGAATACAACATGTTTCTGTGGCCAGACACCTGCTTTGCATTAGCAGGGTGCTTGTCCTTTTTGCTTCACGCTACTATCTGCCATATCTACCACTGGAGAGACGTCTCACCAGACCTGGGCTCAAATAGTACTTGGATTTCTTTCAAATACTTTAGCTGTACTTTATTGAGCAGGCCTGGTGCAATGGAACCAATGGAATAGTCCCAAAAATGAAAACCCTGCACATCTGCCAGTCTGGGAAGGTTCAGTTAAACGCTCAGAGTATCAGAGGAGTGCCCTGAATTAAAAGCCTCCTTTTTCAGTCCACAGGACAGAGCACCTTCACATGCAAAGTTAACTTCACAGCATTGCCACCACTAAACACACACGCAAGCAACACCAGAACCAGATGAAGAGAGTATGGAGACACCCAAACCCACAACACACCCAAAGACTTAACAGTGGACCAACTCCACTTAAAAGTTCTTTCCAGTGCCTCTCACAAAGCATGACAACCGCTAGAGCCCTGGGTTCAAACTCACACTGGGAGAAAGAGCCGGTCAAAGAGCAGGTCCGGAGGGCCAGGCCGGGGCTGGACTGAGTGGGTCTCCATGGCGCTGGCTGAATGAGGCCTGTAAAGGCGGACCTGTGGATAATTAGAGACCACAGTGGGCTCTCTGAGAGCCTTAACCACAGGGTAGGAATAATGAAGCTGAGCAGTCACGTAGCCCTGCCATGCTGCAGCACAACCACTCACTCACTAACCATCTGCCCAGTCACTATAACCTGACCCTTCCTCCTCTGAGCTCTCTAACCCGAAAACTTGATCTTGATTGCGCACTCAGACAGCCAGAGTATTTTCCATAATGGCTATTAGGCAGAGAAGGAGGGGTGTGTGTGTGTCTGTGTGTGTGTGTGTGTAATAGCAAAACAAAATCAGGTCATCCCGAGAATAATGTAGGTCACTGGTCAGTTGCGTGGGTGGCCAGAGGCCATAGAGACAATCCGAAGTGAGAACTGGGAAGTCTGACAAATGACAGGAGTTTTTTAAATTCACCTTAGGTGACACCTGAAAACACACAAACGCTTTGTTTACAAGGAAATAACTTACTAGCCAGGAGAAACTACCTCTGATCCAGATACAAGCATTATGACAGTTATTGGCAGTTGAAAACGTATACATAAAGCCAGATGAAACACCTGAATTTGTCAGTAACACACAACCTGTATATAGGGTGCCTTTGGAAAATATTCAGACCCCTTGACTTTTCCATATTTTGTTACGTTACAGCCGTATTCCAAAATGGATTAAATAAATACAAATCCTCAGCAATCTACACACAATACCCCATAACAACAAAGTGAAAACAGGTTTTTAGAAAACAGGTTTTTAGTGCCAAGCTTATTTACATAAGTATTCAGACCCTAAATTGAGGTCAGGTGCATCCTGTTTCCATTGATCATCCTTGAAATGTTTATACAACTTGATTAGAGTCCACCTGTGGTAAATTCAATTGATTGGACATGATTTGGAAAGGCACACACCCGTCTATATGAGGTCCCACAGTTGACAGTGCATGTCAGAGCAAAAAACCAAGCCATGAGGTCGAATGAATTGTCCGTAGAGCTCCGTGACAGGATTGTGTCAAGGCACAGATCTGGGGAAGGGTACCAAAAAGATTCTGCAGCATTGAAGGTCACCAAGAACGCAGTGGCCTCCATCAATCTTAAATTGAAGAAGTTTGGAACCACTAAGACTCTTTCTAGAGCTGGCCACCCGGCCAAACTGAGCAATCAGGGGAGAAGGGCCTTGGTCAGGGAGGTGGCCAAGAACTCAATGGTCACTCTGACAGAGCTCTAGAGTTCCTCTATGGACATGGGAGAACCTTCCAGAAGGACAACCATCTCTGCAGCACTCCACCATTCAGGCCTTAATGGTCGAGTGGCCAAAAGGCACCTAAAGACTCTCAGACCATGGGAAACAAGATTCTCCGGTCTGAGGAAACAAAGATATAACTGGCACCATCCCTACGGAGAAACATGGTGGTGGCAGCATCATGCTGTGGGGATGTTTTTCAGAGGCAGGTACTGGGAGACTAGTCAGGGTGGAGGAAAAGATGAATGGAGCAAAGTACAGAGAGATCTTTATGACAACCTACTCCAGAGCGCTCAGGACCTCAGACTGGGGCGAAGATTCACCTTCCAACAGGACAACAACCCTAAGCACACAGCCAAGGCAATGCAGGAGTGGCTTCGGGACAAGTCTTTGAATGTCCACGAGTGGCCCAGCCAGAGCCCAGACCTGAACCCGATCGAAGATCTATGAAGACCTTAAAATAGTTGTGCAGCAATGCTCCCCATCCAACCTGACAGAGCTTGAGAGGATCTGCAGAGAACAATGGGAGAAAACTCCCCAAATAAAGGTGTGCCAAGCTTGTCGAGTCATACCCAAGAAGACTCGAGGCTGAAATCGATGCCAAAGGTGCTTCAAAAAAGTACTGAGTAAAGGGTCTGAATACTTACAGTGGGGCAAAAAAGTATTTAGTCAGCCACCAATTGTGCAAGTTCTCCCACTTAAAAAGATGAGAGAGGCCTGTAATTTTCATCATAGGCACACTTCAACTATGACAGACAAAATGAGAAAAAAAATCCTGAAAATCACATTGTAGGATTTTTAATTAATTTATTTGCAAATTGTGGTGGAAAATAAGTATTTGGTCACCTACAAGCAAGCAAGATTTCTGGATCTCACAGACCTGTAACTTCTTCTTTAAGAGGCTGCTCTGTCCTCCACTTGTTACCTGTATTAATGGCAACGGTTTGAACTTGATATCAGTATAAAATATCTGTCCACAACCTCAAACAGTCACACTCCAAACTCCACTATGGCCAAGACCAAAGAGCTGTCAAAAGACACCAGAAACAAAATTGTAGACCTGCACCAGGCTGGGAAGACTGAATCTGCAATAGGTAAGCAGCTTGGTTTGAAGAAATCAACTGTGGGAGCAATTATTAGGAAATGGAAGACATACAAGACCAATGATAATCTCCCTCGATCTGGGGCTCCACGCAAGTCTCACAATGATCACAAGAACGGTGAGCAAAAATCCCAGAACCACACGGGGGGACCTAGTGAATGACCTGCAGAGAGCTGGGACCAAAGTAACAAAGCTTACCATCAGTAACACACTACGCCGCCAGGGACTCAAATCCTGCAGTGCCAGACGTGTCCCCCTGCTTAAGCCAGTACATGTCCAGGCCAGTCTGAAGTTTGCTAGAGAGCATTTGGATAATCCAGAAGAAGATTGGGAGAATGTCATATGGTCAGATGAAACCAAATTAGAACTTTTTGGTAAAAACTCAACTCGTCGTGTTTGGAGGACAAAGAATGCTGAGTTGCATCCAAAGAACACCATACCTACTGTGAAGCATGGGGGTGGAAACATCATGCTCTGTGGCCTAGCCAGTCTCCAGATCTCAACCCCATAGAAAATCTTTGGAGGGAGTTAAAAGTCTGTGTTGCCCAGCAACAGCCCCAAAACAACACTGCTCTAGAGGAGATCTGCATGGAGGAATTGGCCAAAATACCAGCAACAGTGTGTGAAAACCTTGTGAAGACTTACAGAAAACGTTTGACCTCTATCATTGGGTATATACAAAGGGTATATAACAGTTTTGAGATAAACTTTTGTTATTGACCAAATACTTATTTTCCACCATAATTTGCAAATAAATTAATTAAAAATCCTACAATGTGATTTTCTGGATTTTTTTCCCTCATTTTTTCTGTCATAGTTGAAGTGTACCTATGATGAAAATTACAGGCCTCTCTCATCTTTTTAAGTGGGAGAACGTGCACAAATGGTGGCTGACTAAATACTTTTTTGCCCCACTGTATGTAAATGTGATATTTCAGTTTTAGATTTTTCCTAAATTTGCTACAATTTCTAAAAACCTGTTTTTGCTTTGTCTTTATGCGGTATTGTGTGTAGATTGATTCAATAGTTTTTTTCCCTCATCAATTTTAGAATAAGGCTGTAACCTAACAAAATGTGGAAAAAGTCAAGGGGTTTGAATACTTTCCGAAGGCAGTATAGTTATTTAATAGACATTTGAGACAGATAGGAGACATATGTCACCCGTTTCAGGAAACTAGGCCTGTCGCGGGTCACTACTTCACAGGAGAGCCATTTGAACGTAAAAAAAATGTTTTTAATCAAAAATGCGTTTTTTGGGCATAAATACCTTCTCGAACATGTGAACTTTCAAGTGCCTTAATATCAAACTTGTATGCCATCTGTAAATATGTAAGACATTGTTAAATTACGAGCTTAGTTGGTTTAGTCACAGAAAAAGCCAGCAACCATGATTGGCTGAGATAATGAGTGGGCTGGACATGCCGAGAGATGAATTTGGATTGGTCTGCCATATAGCACGCTTCTGTATATTTGAGCTGGTCAGTATGTCTAGGTAATCCTGTCTAATGCTGCATTTAAAAAAATATATTGCGTAGTAAAACTGCATTAGCGGAATTCGAGTATGATAGCTAAGGAGATGGAGAAAAGACCTGTCTTCGGATTACATCTGCAAACTAAGGGCAACCATGGCATCCGTGACATCCGCCACTTCCGGCGCCGACAGAGATGGCCGCCTCGCTTCGCGTTCCTAGGAAACTATGCAGTGTTTTGTTTTTTTACGTGTTATTTCTTACATTAGTACCCCAGGTCATCTTAGGTTTCATTACATACAGTCGAGAAGAACTACTGAATATAAGATCAGCGTCAACTCACCATCAGTACGACCAAGAATATGTTTTTCGCGACGCGGATCCTGTGTTCTGCCTTTCACCCAGGACAACGGAATGGATCCCATGCAGCGACCCAAAAAAACGACTCCGAAAAAGAGGGAAACGAGGCGGTCTTCTGGTCAGACTCCGGAGACGGGCACATCGTGCACCACTCCCTAGCATCCTTCTCGCCAATGTCCAGTCTCTTGACAACAAGGTTGATGAAATCCGAGCAAGGGTAGCATTCCAGAGGGACATCAGAGACTGTAACGTTCTTTGCTTCACGGAAACATGGCTCACTGGAGAGACGCTATCGGGGGCGGTGCAGCCAGCGGGTTTCTCCACGCATCGCGCCGACAGAAACAAACATCTTTCTGGTAAGAAGAGGGGCGGGGGCGTATGCTTTATGGCTAACGAGACATGGTGTGATGAAAGAAACATACAGGAACTCAAATCCTTCTGCCACCAGGGGTGGAAAAACCTTGGATCATTCTTACTCTAACTTCCGCGACGCATATAAGGCCCTGCCCCGCCCTCCTTTCGGAAAAGCTGACCACGACTCCATTTTGTTGATCCCTGCCTACAGACAGAAACTAAAACAAGAGGCTCCCACGCTGAGGTCTGTCCAACGCTGGTCCGACCAAGCTGACTCCACACTCCAAGACTGCTTCCATCACGTGGACTGGGACATGTTTCGTATTGCGTCAGATAACAATATTGACGAATACGCTGATTCGGTGTGCGAGTTCATTAGAACGTGCGTTGAAGATGCCGTTCCCATAGCAACGATTAAAACGTTCCCTAACCAGAAACTGTGGATTGATGGCAGCATTCGCGTGAAACTGAAAGCGCGAACCACTGCTTTTAATCAGGGCAAGGTGACTGGTAACATGACCGAATACAAACAGTGCAGCTATTCCCTCCGCAAGGCTATCAAACAAGCTAAGCGTCAGTACAGAGACAAAGTAGAATCTCAATTCAACGGCTCAGACACAAGAGGCATGTGGCAGGGTCTACAGTCAATCACGGACTACAAGAAGAAATCCAGCCCAGTCACGGACCAGGATGTCCTGCTCCCAGGCAGACTAAATTACTTTTTTGCCCGCTTTGAGGACAATACAGTGCCACTGACACGGCCTGCAACGAAAACATGCGGACTCTCCTTCACTGCAGCCGAGGTGAGTAAGACATTTAAACGTGTTAACCCTCGCAAGGCTGCAGGCCCAGACGGCATCCCCAGCCGCGCCCTCAGAGCATGCGCAGACCAGCTGGCCGGTGTGTTTACGGACATATTCAATCAATCCCTATACCCGTCTGCTGTTCCAACATGCTTCAAGAGGGCCACCATTGTTCCTGTTCCCAAGAAAGCTAAGTTAACTGAGCCAAACGACTACCGCCCCGTAGCACTCACTTCCGTCATCATGAAGTGCTTTGAGAGACTAGTCAAGGACCATATCACCTCCACCCTACCCGACACCCTAGACCCACTCCAATTTGCTTACCGCCCAAATAGGTCCACAGACGATGCAATCTCAACCACACTGCACACTGCCCTAACCCATCTGGACAAGAGGAATACCTATGTGAGAATGCTGTTCATCGACTACAGCTCGGCATTCAACACCATAGTACCCTCCAAGCTCGGCATCAAGCTCGAGACCCTGGGTCTCGACCCCGCCCTGTGCAACTGGGTACTGGACTTCCTGACGGGCCGCCCCCAGGTGGTGAGGGTAGGCAACAACATCTCCACCCCGCTGATCCTCAACACTGGGGCCCCACAAGAGTGCGTTCTGAGCCCTCTCCTGTACTCCCTGTTCACCCACAACTGCGTGGCCACGCACGCCTCCAACTCAATCATCAAGTTTGCGGACGACACAACAGTGGTAGGCTTGATTACCAACAACGACGAGACGGCCTACAGGGAGGAGGTGAGGGCCCTCGGAGTGTGGTGTAAGGAAAATAACATAACACTCAACGTCAACAAAACTAAGGAGATGATTGTGGACTTCAGGAAACAGCAGAGGGAACACCCCCCTACCCACATCGATGGAACAGTAGTGGAGAGGGTAGCAAGTTTTAAGTTCCTCGGCATACACATCACAGACAAACTGAATTGGTCCACTCACACAGACAGCATCGTGAAGAAGGCGCAGCAGCGCCTCTTCAACCTCAGGAGGCTGAAGAAATTTGGTTTGTCACCAAAAGCACTCACAAACTTCTACAGATGCACAATCGAGAGCATCCTGGCGGGCTGTATCACCGCCTGGTACGGCAACTGCTCCGCCCACAACCGTAAGGCTCTCCAGAGGGTAGTGAGGTCTGCACAACGCATCACCGGGGGCAAACTACCTGCCCTCCAGGACACCTACACCACCCGATGTTACAGGAAGGCCATAAAGATCATCAAGGACATCAACCACCCGAGCCACTGCGTGTTCACCCCGCTATCATCCAGAAGGCGAGGTCAGTACAGGTGCATCAAAGCTGGGACCGAGAGACTGAAAAACAGCTTCTATCTCAAGGCCATCAGACTGTTAAACAGCCACCACTAACATTGAGTGGCTGCTGCCAACACACTGACACTGACTCAACTCCAGCCACTTTAACAATGGGAATTGATGGGAAATGATGTAAATATATCACTAGCCACTTTAAACAATGCTACCTTATATAATGTTACTTACCCTACATTATTCATCTCATATGCATACGTATATACTGTACTCTATATCAACGACTGCATCCTTATGTAATACATGTATCACTAGCCACTTTAACTATGCCACTTTGTTTACATACTCACCTCATGTATATACTGTACTCGATACCATCTACTGTATCCTGCCTATGCTGCTCTGTACCATCACTCATTCATATATCCTTATGTACATATTCTTTATCCCCTTATACACAGTGTAAGACAGTAGTTTTGGAATTGTTAGTTAGATTACTTTTTGGTTATTACTGCATTGTCGGAACTAGAAGCACAAGCATTTCGCTACACTCGCATTAACATCTGCTAACCATGTGTATGTGACAAATAGCATTTGATTTGATTTGTCTACGGGTAAGATAGTCTAGCTAGCTACATTTTCAGATATAACACATTTCTAGTTTTGACATAAAGATTTTTCATTTCAAGTTAAAGTGTACTGTTAGCTAACATTGAACCTGGTTGGTTAGCTACCTGCAGATTCATGTCGTTTAGTAACGTCATGAGTTGGGATTATGGTTCATTGTTTAGCAAGCTAGCTAGCTACATGTCTTAACAAAATACTCCACTATGCAAGTATACATTTCAATAGAATGTCATTGCAAGAACTGTTGATAGATGTTAATGTTATCTGGTAAATTCACTCTGGCTATCTACTCCGATTTCAGACCACAGTTAAGATAGTCTAGCGAGGTACATTTTCAGATATTACACATTTCTAATTTTGACAAAGTATTTTCATTTCAAGTTAAAGTGTACTGTTAGCTAGCTAGCTAACGTTACGTGTATGATCTTATTATTCATACCTCAGAATAATTTTATTGGCTAGTTATAACCTAATGTTAGCTAGCTAACATTGAACCTGGTTACTTAGTTACCTGCAGATTCATGCAGGGTAGTAACATCATGAGTTGGGATTATGGTTCATTGTTTAGTTAGCTAGCTATCTGTCTTAACAAAAGACTCCACTATGCTAGTAGCCATGTCGGATGCGTTCATAAATTCAGTCTGGCCATTCTACACTCTTGTCTGAGTGTGCCAGAGCACAGAATAACGATGATGAATTACCGAACGCTAAAAACCCATTGAATATTGCCGGTGTCAGTAAACGTCTGCAAAAAGTGTAATTCATTTGTTGACAGCAGCACAGTTACAGTCACCAACGCTTGAGAACAACCATAACATGAGAACAGCCTAACCAGTTCTGCGAGGGTGAGTAAAATGGTCAGAGTTTGGGTGGGGGCTAAAGCTTAAAGGGTGTGAATGATGCTGAATGGGTGTAGACAAAGAAGAGCTCTCCAGTAGATAACAAAATATTCAAACACCATTTTCTTAAAAGTGAGGTTTCAAGTTCATCAACTTTCAAAGCAGAATTACGTTCCCATTGTTCCTCAAATGCAGTGTATTTGTAGCTCTGTGTCTCTGCTTTTATCCAAAGTAAAAAACACAATTTCAAATTTTGCTACATAAGACCGAATCAAGGCGGTCGGTCACATATGAGACAACTCTAGATTCTAGACAGAGACAGTCTTGCAGAATCCCTCACTCTGATGTCAACCAAACACCTGAGACCAAAACACGGAACATTGAACACAACATGTTCTGCTTTTTATTGGGCTCATTGTTCTCAAAATACATACTAGCCAATACTAGCCTCTAGCCAATACAGTACCACACACACACAAACAAGCCCTGTTCTGTTCTACAATGTGTGTTAAGTCTGAATCACAGCCTCATTTGTTGAAAGGTGTATAAATATTTATTTCTCCTCAGACGTCTCCTCAGAGGCCTTTAGTAACACAACATTTACCTCACGGCAAATCCTCACACACTCATTTGAAAGAAATGTGTCTTCAGTTAATCTTTTTGGTTATACAGACAAACTGTCCGCCTTTATGGGTACCAAGCAGTGACTCTTGGGGATGGTGATGAGGAAAACACATCATAACATTCTTCAGATGCAAAGATACACAATGTCCACGACAAGAAAATCCTGGTGTTATGAGCTGGCAAGAAAAACGTATTTCATTTCAGCCAATTAAAGTCTGCTCAGATGGAGAGTGACAAGAATGGAACATGGGAGAAAACTCTCCATAGTGTAAACAAAATATTTTCTCCAAAAATGAACACAACAAGCCTTGAGTATTAGTGTTCAAGTGTACGAGTTACACAATAAACCAGGAAACTGATAACCCAGGGTAATATGAATCACCAACTTGTTTAAGGTACAAAGACATGACATTATACTGTAGATAAACAGCTGACTGATTAATCACCATACTCACATACAAGCTACTGTACAATGTTGCAATAGCAGTTGCACAGATTTGCCTTTATCTTGCCTTCTGCACTATGCACCACAATTGCAATGTGGCTATTGGATCTGTCCTGTATCTATTATAAATAATGTTATAAAAACAGAGAGCCCTCAGCACATAAGAAATTACAGCACAGAATGCGTCTATGCTAGGTCAAGGACACAAAGAAAGTATGGAAGCGTGAAATAATTTAGAATGGCAAATGTTGAGCTGAGCACCTTATCAGCACCATTTGATACAGTGCAGTCCTTGATATGGTTTGTAAATAAGGTGATGCAACCTCCAGAAATGTACTGTGCAAGTAGCAAGAGAAGAAAAAAAACACATGGCAGCAGAGGCATTTTGTTCACCAGCGCTGCCATGATTTTGGCAGCAGCTCTGAGACAACACTTAAATTATTGACACTATCTAATGGGAAGATTAACTTTCCCCTGCGCTGCAGTGACACCTGTGATTATCAAGTCCCTGATATAATCCTTTTTTTGCAGTGCCTATGTAGCATATTTCTACCCCCTGGATATTGAAGCTACCCATTCCCTGAAGAGGGTCCTTTAATTAAATGCTAACACCCCCAAAATGTTGCATCTTCAGGATATAAGGGGCATTATCATCCTCATCATCACTTATCTTTGGCTCCTCCAACCCTGTATGTGTATATACAGTAGTAGGTTACAAGACTCAGTGCTGGTGTGGTGTACCTACTCACCCCATGTATGAAGTGATCGTTAAACTCATCTCCAATGCGCTGAAGCTCCTGGCCAATCAGTGTCTCTGGCCACATGTCCCCTGCAGTTGGCGGTGGCCGTGGTCTATAGGAGTGGAGGAGGTTGGGCCACGCGTCTGGTGGACAAAGAGCAAGTGGCTGTCAGAACTCATTAGAACACAATCTAGTAACAAAGACCAAGCTACAGCATTACTAAGAAAAGGCCAGTTTGACACTTCGCAGACATGCCAAGTGGTTCCTATAGTGTGGTTAAGTTGTCAATATGAATGTGTTCTGATCTCTTTCTATGACTCACAGGTGTCATGAAACATATGTCTAATATTTCTCACATCCCTCAGGGGCCCTGTAATATCAGTGGAACCATATGTTAATGTGGAACCACTTCACTTTACTTACTTTACTGCAAGTGGCCTGGTATAATGTTTTTATATCACTGTCATAAAAGAGACATAACAATAACACAGCACAGAGACAATTCATGACATGCATCATGCATCACCACAACATTTCCTAAGATAAGTGTAGGACTGGTATTATGAAATGTGGCATTCTGTTATATTATGACAACCTTATGACTGAGTTATAAAGGATATTTGTTAAGAATTTGTCAAAATCAAAATGCCATTTAAGTCACCAAAGGCATTATGCCCCGAGAAGATATAAAACCACAGCTGTGGTGTTTTACATGTGCGCTAGGATCACTCATATCTGATAGTCAGAAAGTAATTTCTCCACAGCATCTGTCTCCCTCAGGCCATAACATACATATGGTAGAACTAAAACTGGAGAACATTTGTTAATCTCCACAAACATACTATTCAGACTATCTAAAGAACTGGATTTGAGTTGGGGCCAGTTCACTGACTTCCCAAGATCAGAGATAGAACAGTTGTTGTTCTCTACCCCATTAAGAGTAGCCTCTGGGATTAGAGATGTGGTGAAACACTACAGATAGAGATTTATCTGTCCCTTATATCAGCCGGCTCCTAAGGAGAATGAACGAAGAGGAATCCCTGTCTGCTGCTGACAAAAGACAGAGGTCTATTTTGACTGGCCTATACTCAAACTCGCTACATGTGGCCTTTGCAACACTGAGCGCAAATAAAAGGACACAAGTGAATCAGGCTGCTCAATCACATCTATTATGCACTGTGCCTGTTTGTCCCTGTGTATTTCCTTTAGCTTGTCTTCTATGGCCACTAGCTTTGTCAGGGAATGTTATTGAGGTTGAGTGTAAATCTGTGTGCACACGCACAGGTGCCTTTAACACAGATATGCACGCGCATGTTTTGCTATGACGTGCACACACACACACCCTGTCTGAGCCCAGGTGGATCCTTGGTGGCTTATGACACAACTCAGTAAACAGAGGACAGATACTGTTCTTTAGAAACTTCCTGCTGAGGTTGAATCCAACTGTTGGCTCATGGTCACGCAATTCTGTTGGCTGGACACTTGCAGATATGGTAAAGACTACGATACTGAAGTAAATATAACAATAGACATTACAAACCGTCCAAGGAACAATAGCATGCAATAACCCAAGACGCATCCTTGCGTAAAAGCGCCCAATCCCCCCCCCCCCCCCCCCCCCCCCATATCAGTGAACACACTACAAAACCAATGGTCCTTAATACTTGGAATAGACAGACAATGTCGTGAACTGGTGTGGGTTAAGAGTTCAAAACAAAGTGCACCTTCCGATTGACACAGGGGCATGGCACATATCATTATTTGCGCGTCAATGATTTATCATGTACACCATGCCATGCAGCTGCCCAGCGCGGGCTGGATAGTGAGTAACAACATTTATTTGTGCGACACAAGCAAGGGTGTGCCTTACCATAATCTCGATTGGTCTCCTGTGCTTGAGACATGCGCTGCAGTGCGTGAGTCATGACTTGGCTAGATGGGCTCGGAGTCTGTGTCGATTTATCTTTCAATAGCGGGGAGCTTGGAATAGAATCGCTGTCGAACGAAAAATATCCACTGGATGACCTGGACAGTGTTCTGAACAACGGCGACCTCGACTGGAAACCAAGCAGACTATTCGGCATCATTATTCCTCCCCGTGACTGCTGCTCCCCTTCGCTGAACTGGGGGTTGTCAGTCGGTTCGGCACCAGAGGCTGCTCCGCCACCGGGATTCAATTCTCCGTATTTCCCTCTCTCAATTAGGATGGTCGAGCCATTGGACTGATTTTGTCGTCTGTAGGATAGATCAAGTATCAGAGTTAGGCTGTTTTTATTATTTTGTCGGTGCAATGTCATTATTTGCTGGAGATTTGCTCTTGTGGACTCAAAGTCTAAACAGTCATACTTTATAGAATGTATAGGCTAATAAAACAGAGCGCGCATGACTAAATATCCCGCCGGGTCGAGTCAAGTTGTTGACTCGGCTGTTACTTCTTCCTCTCCACGTAGGCCTATATCCATTATTTGTTTGGACAGAAGTGCCGATTCCAGCATTTTTAGCAGGGGGAAACAGTTGGCATGAAGTTATGAGCCGTAGTAACTGCGTCACAGCCCCATCTCCAAGCCAAGTTAACTTCTTCTATCTGAAATGAAAGTTGTGAATAGCATATTGTGCATCCCCAAGACAAATCTAGTTATAGTCATGTTTTCGAAATTAATCTGATCGTTACTTGGAAAAATGTATTGCATACTCGAATTGGTTCAAAATTACGCATGGAGGATCTCTAGCGCATGAAGGATCGCAGGCAGCGTACACTCTTTCTCTATTAGGCCTATAGTCTACCTGTCGGCTTTATAATACTATAATACTTCATAATACTTTCAGTAGTCTATTATATCATAAATACTTACTCATATCAAATAAATTCAGAGTTAAATCGAATGCCATATTTGAGAGACAACGAAAACGCAGTCACACCGACGAACAATAGAGTCACGCAGTTTGTTGCTTGAGTGTCGGCAGACTCGGCACACATTCTACCAACATGTGTTGAAAGAAGACCTGATTGGATTAATGCCTCTTTGACTGACGGGCGAGAAAACGGCATCCAAAATCATAGGCTAGCGGCCAACTGGTCCATTATCGCCACCCACAGGTTGCAGCAGTAGCCTCTCTCTTTTAACTTTGTCTTGAAATTGGAAACACAATTCGGCCCCTCGCCTTCACTGAATCACCCAAGAACAGGAGCCCCATTGTCGTGCAATTTCAAGAGGTAGCACATTAACTACTGGATAGACTGAGAAGAGCGAAGATAGGTTAATGTGGAAAACAAAAGGAAACAAAACAATCAGGTGCCTGCTTTTCTCTCATTCCTATCCCCCCCAAACGGCCCTATAGGCATATTATAGACACCATCGCTTTGGAACCAACAGGGCTACACAACATAGGCTAAATCCAGGCAGTCGTGGGAAAAAAACGCATATATATATATATATATATATACGTATTTGAGCCCCCATATATATATACATGGTATTTTTTATTATATTCAATACCAATCCCACTAGGCACAGACGTCAATTCAACGTTGGTTCACTGTCATATCATTGAAATTATGTGGAAATAACGTTGTTCCAACCAGTGTGTGCCCAGTGGAAATGCGTAGGCTAGTGTTTCAAGCGTTACTATTATGGAAATAATAGGCTACTACAGATAATCAGGAACGACGGACATCTGTTAAAACATAATTCTCCCACGCTAAACCGTTGTGCAGACACCGGAGGGACTTAATCAAAAAAATAACTTTCTCCGGCGTGCGCCGTGAGCCGAATACAACACTTTTGTTTCATTAAATAAACACATGAATAGCCTATTTGATATGGTAGCCTACAAAATAAATGCATTTAGACTAGACAGTATAATGATCTAAAAACGAGTAATTCGGCCTATGGGGCTATGTTGGGTAGTGAAGTCTAAAGTTGGGAGAGCGGCGGTGCGATTTTCTGTTATATTGTTCATTCTTAGTCTTCTGAAATTATAGCTATCAAAAACATCAAAGCATGCTATTTCCTTATGTTTATTTTGCACTCACCTGGACATGTCCTAAACAGCTTCAGTAGCGCGACATAACAGTTGTTAATAACGGTAAAATATCTGAATATCCGCTTTTGAACTTCTTACATACGCTCTAAACGCAAAAGTTTAGAGTCCAATGCCTTTTTAATCAGAAAACTACGATGTCAACATCGAAAGAATAGTGGTTCCGCCTTGTAAAAACAGATCCCCTACAAAATATACGTTGCTTGAAGGAGGGGGGAAAGCGTTCGACTCTTTTGTCTCCGGGGTGGATATCTCAGCTCAGCTGAGGATACTTCCTTGCTGTAGCAGTTCACTCGCGATTGATATAAAAAGTTGAAGCGTCTGGTCTGAGTCGAGAGTGGGATGACGCCTGTATACTATCCTCCGCCTCTGACCCGCCTACTCTTGCACTGGGTGGGATCTAAGCCTCGTTTCAAAGCATCCCTTCAAGTGTCCAGATAAACCTCTCTCTCCCCCCTCTCTCTCTGTAGGAGAACCGTTTACAATACTGTAGTACTAGTACATCAGCCTACCAAATTCAGAGGGGCAACTTCAGCTATCAAGATCCTATACCTAGCAACATTTAATTTGTGTCAGAGAAATTATGAGGAGGATATTTTTCTATTAAAATAACAACTTCCAGTAGATGATAATACATTTCAGACAAACATTGTTTAATATATGATCTACTTTAAGAATAATTGGCTTTTTCTGGAGTAATTTAGTACACGTATTTGAGCCCCTAAAATAGTTATTGCATTGGTTCATCACGCTTTTGCCCACACATTCTCAGTTAGAAGAAAGGCTATATCAAAAGACAGTGTTAAAAAGTCAGCTGCACCTTTTCACAATCATCCACGTGTTGATCATTTGCACAATATAACACTATTAAATAAATGGTTTGCAACCAATGATCAGTGAATTGAGGGATATAAAAGTACTACATTTCCCACCTGTATTCTGTCACAAACCATTTCCTATGACTTTGCTCATATTAATAAAATATATTCTAAACATATCTTGTGTGTTTACAATTTTTGTATCTCGCTGAATCAAAAAACTGCCATAATGGCCTATTCGGTCTTGATGAGAGAAAGTGGCTGGCAGAGAGATTCACAGTAAAAGTGTGTTCCCCACTGGGCAGAGACGTCAATTCAATGTCTATTCCACATTGGTTTACGTAATTTTAGTGAAATTACGTGTAAACCTCTTTGATTCAACCAGTGTGTGCCCAGTGGGTCTCTGTATATACTGGAGATTGTATGTGTTGGGCAATTGCACATAGCTCACTGGTCCACTTTGTGAAGCTACCTCATGCTGTTAGCAGTGCAGTCCATGTGTCTACTGAGACAGTCTGCTTCCATACACCTATGGTCTGGTGCACTGTCTCAGGCCAAGGCTAGATCTCAGCTCATGAGGGAAACTAGTAACACATGTTACATTACATTAGTCATAAGACTTGTTGTTAAAATGTAGTTCTGTTCCACTACTATCATGAATACATTTAATTTCAGAACTTTTTTTGTACAAACAAAATTAGCATATTCACTAAGCAACACTGAGTGTAGACAACAACTGGGCCTGTAGTCTGCAAATCTGGTACAGATTAGGCAAAATACCACGGGCTCTGTTCTCATATCCACACTACGCGACTTAGAATGCATGACCAATATGTTGCATTATTCTTAGTGGTATGCTAGTATGGACATTGTAACATAGCTCATGGCTTTTCACTGAGAACTATGTGATCAAGCAGTGAGCTGGTGTGAGCTGACACTCTGAAATCGGCCCCAGCATACTGCACAGTGGGGCTCATAACATGGAGGCTCTGATGGGGTACTCTGGTGGGGAATAGACGGCCCACTCAGCCCGAGGGTTGGCCACCCCAGCAATGGGGACCTAGATGCAATGGGGACCTGGGGCTCCCGAGTGGCGCAGCGGCAATCTAAGGCACTGCATCTCAGTGCTAGAGGCATCACTACAGACACCCTGGTTCGAATCCAGGCTGTATCACAACTGGCTGTGATTGGGAGTCCCATAGGGTGGCGCACAATTGGTCCAGCTTTGTCTGAGTTTGGCCGGTGTAGGCCGTCATTGTAAATAAGAATTTGTTCTTAACTGACTTGCCAAGTTAAATTAAGGTTAAATAAAAAATGTATTAAAAAAAGATGCAGCAGGAGGGAACATTGAAGTCAGACACCATTTTCAGGGCCTCATATCCTTCACTGATCTACACAGCTGCAACAGCTGGAGGACAAACACAACAGGAGTCAGAGACACAACATTTGCATAAATCAATGCAATCAATGAATGAGAATGTGAGAAAATGGTAATGAGGAAGACTGGTATGAATAGC